>NC_036454.1:4758193-5418506 GCF_002775205.1 Xiphophorus maculatus | reverse complement strand
TATAAAATAAAATTACACACAGCTGGACTTCGTATTAACTGGGGGTGAAACGATTAATCGTAATTAATCAGTTATCAAAATAATTTAGTAATCAAACAATTGTTAACGGGAGTATACAAACTGAATGCGTTTTTCTCCCAGCAAACTGGTTGTTTAAAGAAATAATTAAGACAAAACTGTACAAACAAATGCATTTTAAATAAATTTGTCTGTAAAGATGTTCTACCCAAAACTCACGTTTTAGCTTCACCTGGGTCAAATTCTGTAAAAAAAAATAATAATAAAAAATCTCATACTACCCATCTATTGCTATCAAATTATTAATTGGTTAATCCAACTGGTCGGCTCTGCACTGTATTGATGTTTAGCAGAAAGTGCTGGACTTTTCATAAATTGATCTTAGGTTTTTTGCTTCCTTTGCTTCAAATGATGAAGTGTTCACTAAAGAAACATTTTGTTGTTGCATTTTGCTCAATAAAATGTTTTTTTTTTTTATTTAAAAAAGGAATTGAATTGTTTATTTTCATCTTTTATTGTACTTGTAGTATTGTTTAATAATTGGTTAAATCAGAAGTTAGCAGAATGTGCCTTTTTAATGCGATTAATCGATAAGTAATCGTCATTCGCAGCCCTAACGTCAGAGTTGAATATAAAAAGCAACAGGAAGAATATTTCAGGATCTTCCCTGCATGTTGAGCTCTGATTGTTTCAGTTTTTGTTTTCTGCTCTTTGACTTTCATTCCTTCATCCCTCCCTCCCACCATGTCCCCCAGCTTCCCAGAACCAGAACTGGTTTCTAACAACATTTCATCATCATTTTTGCACCATGAAGTCAATGGTCCGTCCTTCATTCCCGTCCCCCTCTTCTCCCTCTCTTCCCTCCCTAACAGCTGCACCAGTACCAGCAGGCTTTTGTCCAGCAGCAGCAGCATCATCATCATCACCAACAGCAGCAGCAGCATCCCGCTCAGCAGCCTCTTCCCTATATGTCTTCCCCTCTTGAGTTCCAGATCCCTCTGGGTTCTTATAATGTTGCCACGCCCACAGCTGGAGCTGGACCCATCGCTGGACCATCACCTGTGGAAACCTCGTACACTAACCCCAGGTAGCACATTTTCAATTTGCCCAGTAACATTCAAGCATTTTTAAGGTAATTTTTCGAACTTTTCCAGCACTTTGGAGATAAAAACAAAAGTTTCAGTTCACTATTATGTGACATACTGTATTCATGTTACTTTACAGCTGTTACAAGGTAAATCAGGGATTCCCAAACTTTAAACCCATTAACCTCTGGCTTGGAACTCCCTTTGTTGAAAATCTTGCAAAATATGTAAAGAAATTCACTTTGAAAAACATTGAACTGAAATATAAAGACATTTTAGGTTTTGAAACATCTTTTTCTCACCTTGTGCATCTTACTGGTCAATAAACAAAATACACATTTAACAAATTGTTCCATTTCTATATAAAGTCATTGAAAGTGCTTCATATTGAAACGGCTAAGTAATGTAAAAAAGTGCACTCCAATGTTTGATTAAAAACCTAAATTTGGAAAGTGTTATTTACATTTGGAACCAAATATTTTCATACACTTAATAAAAACACTTTTTTTTTCTCACTGTCTGAAGTTAAATCAAACTAAACTTATTTTGCGTTAGGTTAGCTAGAATCACCAAAATTATTTCTACTTGCTAAAAGCCAGAAAACTTCACATTTCTTTTTTTTTTGTTAGGTATTTTTGTGTAACTTCTTTGAATATTATGTTTAGGCACTTTATTTGTGCTGGAAGTCATTGGTGTTAGCACAATTTTCTTCAATTGTTTCTATGTGATTAATACTTCTTCCTAATTTCTCAGAGACCTATGAATCTGTGTAATTGAAATAAAAGCTTACAGTTTAGACTTTATTTATTCAAATTGGGTGATTTAAAAAAAATTAATCTGTATTGTTTTTGTCTCAAAATGTGGTGCAGGAAAAGTTTGAAAACTTGCCTTGAAAATGTTTGAAAAGTGTTTGGCGGTGGGGGAAGAGTAGCTGAACCTGAGGTTCATGTTTTCCTCTCTGCGCAGCAGAAACCCCCTGCTGGCCACAGACGGTATCACGCCGACTTCCCAGAGCAGCAGCAGCAGCAGCAGCGTCAGTCACCCGCCCGACATGTCGGGCTGGAACCCGTTTGGAGAAGACAACTTCTCCAAACTGACCGAGGAGGAGCTGATCGACCGAGAGTTCGACATGCTCAGAGCAAGCAAGTCAACTTTTCTCTCCTTCCTCAGAGTTTGAACCAAAGTTTGAATCTCAGACATTTTCTAAGTTTTTTTCCTTGTTTTTTTCACTCTTGAAACCACATATTTTTATAAATTTAATAAAAACACATTTCTAAAATTAATTTACACTTAATTTTAGTGTAAATTAAGTACATTATGTGAAGTTAATATACACACTTTTTTTTTGTTTTGTTAGATGTATTTCCATCATTCTGACTATTTCCTAAATGCAACAAAAATTTTTTAGATTTTCTTATAACTTTCTTTTTATGTTGTGTTTAAACATTTAATTTGAGCAGAAAGGTAATTTTTATAGTTCAGTATACAGTTGAAACAAAAATATTTCTTATGCCTAACAAAAATAATTTTTTTTAAGTTGATTCAAACTGTTGTATTTTGGGTCAGAACACAAATTTCTTTTTCTATTTGGTTAAAAACAAACAAACATTGAAAATTTTTTTGACTTTTTGAGCTCAAACAAAAAGATTTCTGCAATTAGTCTCAAAAATAATCTTTTTTCTAGAAAATATTCAATAATTGAAGCTCAGAAATGCTCTAGAAAATTTCTGAAATTAATCTCAAAATGTCAGTTTTTTTCTATCAAATTTTTGACTTTTGAATTTCAGAAAATTTTAAAAAATTCTAGAAAATTTCTGAGATTAATCACAAAATTTTGAGTTTTTCCAGCAATTCTTTGACTTTTCAAGCTTAAAAGTTTTATTTTTTTCTAGAAAGTTTCTAAGTTTAAGCTCAAAATTTCAGTCTTTTCTTTTGGTCGTATTATTAATTTTTTGTCGTATTTAAAAAATATTAAATTTAACTTAAGACTTTCTGTAGATGCCCTGAAATTATCTCAAGAAGCTGTCTTTGGTTTTTGTTTGTAACTGGGACGATCTGCTGATCTCCAAACAGAGAAGCCAGAAGAGCGAACGGTCGGCGTGGAAACGGACCCGATGCCGCCCGCAGCACTTCCGCCGGAGGATCTGTTCGGCTCGGTTCCCTTCGTGGCCAACGCAGGCAAGTCTTAGAGGAGTCTCTGCCCCGCCGGCCCGGTACTGTGGAGCCACCTGAGCCTCCAGGCGGGAAGCCACAATAAACCAAGTTCCACTGGTGCAGACGCAACCAGGAAGTCGGTTGCTGCTCCCGCTTTACCCAGGTGGAAAATTAAAGGCAGCCATGTTCTCCAAATATACTCGGCACTGGGCTCATTTATCACTAGTTACCACTATTCTGCTCTAACAGACATTTATGCAACATGCTGAACTCTGCTCTGCAGGAAGCTAACGGTACCGATGTGTGGGCGGAGCTTCGAGTCTCTGCGTTGACGCATTAGCGCTAAAAGCAATACGAACACCTAACAGGGCTGCTACTGCAAGGGCTGAATGATTCCCATCAGAAAGAAACACCAACTAGTTCAAAATGTTAAAAAATTATTACTCACTGCAGATTTTAATGGGTTTTCTTCCCCCGTTTCTCGTCATGGTGCTCATGTTACAGAATCAGATATTTAGAGCATCCCTGGAGTTACATACCTGTGCCTGATGACCTCAGTACAATCTGGATCACTACTTTATTGATTATTTTGCTGATTTCTAATGCGTTTACTGATTTATAAAGTGTGTCAAAGTCCAGGGTTGGTTTTCGTTTCGCTTTTTGATTTCATCAGTGACTGCAGGTACATCTCAGTAAATTAGAAAATCATTAAAAATGTATTTTAATAATTCAATTCAGGAAGTGAAACAAAGTGGGATGTCTCCTGAGTCCATGTACTAAGCAGTTGGTTGGGGCTCCTTCGGCTTGAATTACTGCATCAGTGCGGCGTGCCATGGTTGGAGATCAGCTTGTGGTTCAGCTGAGGCGTTTGGGAAGTCCAAGTTTAACAGCAGCTTTCAGCTTGTCTATGTTGTGCACTGCAGTTTTTCCTTCCAACTTACTTTCCATTAACGTTCTTGGATACAGCATTCAGTTTCTGTAAGACTTTTTTCTATTGCAAAAATCCTTTTTTTTTCTTGTACTTTTTGTTAAACTCAGTAGAATACATGGTTAGAATCTGTTTACACTTTCTGAATTTTATGTTTTTTCATGATCTTCTAATTCGAGATGCACCTGTAGGAACCCGGTTCTGTTCGCGGTACTGAGCCCGTCTCACAGAAAACGTTTTGTTTACACCGTCGCCCATCGACACCGCAGACATTAGAAACCTGGAGCCTGGAGATGTTCTGATCCGCTCTGATCCAGGCTGACGCGCTCGCTAAGTGTCAAATAATCAACGGCAGCAATAAGCTTCTGTGCCTCCTTTTCCTTCCTGCTTCTCAATGTGAACTGGTTCTGTAGGCTCGATAGAAGAGCTGTGGCGTAAACGTAACTATAAGCTGTGTTTTTATATTTTCTAGAAAGAATGAGTATTTCGTTTTCGGTTCAGTTGGAGCGGAACGATGCAATATAACCCTGTGAGCACTTGAATGTCAGCAGGAATGTTTTTTGTCTTTTCTTTGTGAGCTGAAGTTTCTGTACAGCAGAGAATTAGGGCCAAACAGAAATATATGGTGTTAATAAGTATAAATTTACAATATTAAAATTTAGTCATGGTAAAATATTCTCTAAAATTTTAAACATTGTATAAAAAATAATGTATATGAAAATAGATTTTCTGAGATTATAAAGTCAGATATTTCTCAAAAAAAGTAAGACATTTTCTGAGACTGAAGCAAAAAATTCAGTTGTACGTCTGAATCTCTTGTAAAGTGTAAATGTTAGATCCGGTCTCTCTTCCTACATCAGAACAGGGTCTCCCGGGTCCGGACTCGCCCTGAACGCTTCGATCTCAATCCAGAAATCACGGCTGAGACGGTGAAGAAGATTCAAGATGGCCGCATCGAGTCTGGACCCTGGAGCCGATCTGAGCTTTTGATTTTAGGACTTCTGGCTTTATTTGTCACAAATTTCTGACTTTATAATGTTACATATTCTTTATTATTCTAACATTGGAGAATATGTTGATATTTTAGAAGTGGAAATTTACCCTACTGTCTCCACATCTACAATGGCCCTGATACTCTGTGGTAAAAATCTGCATCAAAGAAACAAAATCAACCAAACAAAAAAAAAGACCAAACAGATTTTATTCCCGTTTCATTCCTTCAGGCTGGCATGAAAAAAATTTGCTCCAAATTTTTGATCAGCCTTCCAGTTTCCTGTCTCTGTGCCATCATACTTTTTAGGTTTTCCTTCTTCATGGTTTGATTTCTCTCTAAGCATTGCAAACGCCGCTTCCTGCTTCAGGCTGGCTTTTCTACGTTTGGGGTCAGAAACCTTCAGTTTGGGAGACTTTATTTGCTCTTTGTCGTTTTAGTTGAGGCTCATTTTCAAAGAGCAGAGCTGAAACCAGTCGGTTTATTTTTGCATTAAATGATTCAACATGCGGGGTTTCCTACACATCCTTAAAGCTTTTTCCAAATTTAGATTAGTTTGAAAAAACAAACATAACGTTGGAGAAACAGGTTAATGCAAGGTTAAGCTAGTTAAAATTTGTATGAGTTTATTTTCAAGACATGCACTGTAAAAACACAAAATATTACCAAGTACTTTTGGTCTAGTTTATAGTGCAAATATCTTATTACACTTCAAATAAGACAAAACTAACATACAAGTAACTTTTCAGCAAGATTTAAGAGCTGGATTTGAGTCAACAATTTCTTAATATTGATGAAAAAGTTCTAGTTCCACATGCAGATTATTTCACTCAAGACATTTTTCCAGTGCTGTAAGTGAAATAATCTGCCGATGACATAACACTTTTTAAATAAGTGTTAAAGTATTAGTTACTTAAAACAAGCTCCTATTTGTTGCTGAAAAGTTACTTAAGTTTTGTCTTATTTCCAGCATACTAAGATATTTGCACGAGAAACTAGACCAAAAATGCATGGTAATATTTTGTTTTTGCAGTTTGATTCAAAAGTGTTTTATCCCAGTTTCATATCTGGAGGTAAAGAGAAAAGCAAGCGGTTATTAAAAGAAAACAAACTTTGTAGAGTTTGATTTGTAGCTCAAATATCGATACTTTATTCAGGTGAAACTCTAGATTTAAATTTCTAATATTTCTCGACTTTTTCAGTCCTACATGATTTATGATGTCATAAATGCATTTTTATTTTTGTGTTGGATTTGAAACATTTCATTATTCTGATGACCAAAAGTGATCAGAAAACCTTTCTAGCTCCCTGACAAAAAGCTTCAACTCGTAGTTTCTCTTCTAGATTCGGATAAAAATGACGATTTGAGTTTAAAGTTTTCGGCCCTTTCTTGGTTGTTTTCTGTTTGTGGCACTTTGCTGTTTGGCTGCGAACGCTTCCTTTTAGTTTCTGGGCTGCATGTCTGTGTGCCGCCGTCGTCGCTCCGTGACTTCCTCCTCCATCTCCGTCGTCCATTTTCTAATTTTCTTTTCTTTTAGCCGAAGGTAAGTTCACGTTCCCGCTCACATCGCCGCCTGAACGGCTTCAGTTCACCTCAGTTTGTTTTTCGCTCTTTTCTTTCTTCATTCAGTGAGACAGCCATACTCAGAAACATCTTGTTCATGTGTTTTTGGTGGATGGAGCCAAAAATAAACATTTTTTTACCAAAAGGGACAAAAAGAGCCATTTGCTGCACTTTACAGCAGAACCAGATTATTGTCCCAGTTGGATCTCTGAATATAATGTTACATGTTTACATTTATGTATTTTTGTTGATCTCAGTATGTGTGTAATCGTCTTTTTTTTGTTTTTTCCCCCCCCCACCCTGCAGAGGAGTTAAAAACGTTTTTGGTTTTTACCAGACGTGAGCGGCTCCCCGTCACTAACATGTTATTCCTTGTTTTCTGCCCTGTAACATTCTGTGAATGTATTTCTTTATAGAATGTTCCTGACGAATAAAAGAGAGCATTTCAAATCAAATTTCACTTTTGGTTGTTTCTTTAAGTCTCTCCACCAAGAGCAAGATGTTCCTGATGTGGCTGTCTCAGTTTGAGCTCCGAGACCCAACACAAACTGGTTCTGGTTCTGTCCTGATGAATGGGAAATGAAGTTTGGAATATTTAAATTATGGTTTCCTCATTACAACTTGACCTTTTTATCCCAAGAGTTGAGTTCTTCATAGGGCTGGTTGATTATTTGATCTTATCGAGTAATCACGTTTTTGGGGGTTTTGGAAGATTTGATTTTTGGAAAATTGGGATTTTTTTCTCCCATCTGGGCTGTTTGTGTTTCCATAGTTCAGCACAGGCGGCCATCTTGTTTGACAAGCATATTTTACAGCTTCTGTTTATTTAAAAAGAAGTTTGTTTCTTTGCATTTTTTTTGCACTTCTAATGAAAATCAGAAGTGAAAACGCCAATTTTTCTAAAAATCTAGAAAAATAAAATTTCTAGAAAATGTTTCTGAAACATTTAAAAATTTTTTTTTTTTTTTTTAAATCCAATTAATCAATTGTCAACTAAAAAGCCTTAACAGGAAAACAAATGACCAGGTTTCCTGATTTACTGTGTAAATGATTGTAGAGATTGATTTAATCTAAGATAATATGGGCCTGATTATTGTCAGTATTATGGATTTTAACCAATCCAATCGTAAAATATCCAACATTGGACTAAAAATAGATGGAAAATTTTAGCAAATTGAGTCATTAAAAGTTTGAAATATGAAATATTTTTTAATAAGCACAGGAAGTGTATTTTTGAACAGGCAGGTGTGTTGAACAGCTTCTGGAGAAGGTAGGTCGGCAAAGTGGGGTCCTCGAGATGAAATGACGTCAAATCATTTTGTTATAACCACATAAGCAGACAAGTTTGGTGCTCCTGGAAGTTGGATATTTTTGGTTAATTACAGGAAATTACTCATTAAAAAGCTGAAATTTTGTGTATACCTAATGTAATGTGTCTTTGGAAACTGTTACAAACTGATTAAACCTGCTTAAATACAAAATAAAGAAAAGTTGAACTGAGAAGCTGAAGATGAGCCGTTTGGAGAACAGATTGTCTATAACGTAAATCTAATGTTTTAAGTGTCAAAGAATGATCATAAATTCATTCAGTTTCTATCAAATACTCATAACGGCGCTTATAGAATCTAATTTAACCTAAAGGTCAAGATTCAGAGCCAAGACAGGCCCAGATTATAACCTGAGTGATTTGTAGTTTCTGAAATTTCTTTTAAAACTTAATTAGGAAAAAAATATTTATAAATGATACAAAATGCCTTTTTTGTGATAAATTTTAGATTTCAGTCTGTTTTCATACTTTTTTTTCTGACTGAATAAAAACCTCGCTAGTCAGTAAATAATTGTTCATAAAAGGAAAACAAGCAGTCAAAATGAAACCATTCACAGTTGTAAAAACTTCCGGTGGATAAATAAGTTTAACAGCTTTTAACCAGGAATAATTTACTATAACGGGACATATTTTGTTCTTTATTCTTTTCTGGGAGAATAATTTACTATTACTATATTTTGTAGGCTACAGTGCATCTGTTGCGCCAGATTTTCAAAGAGAAAAATCCCATTTCCACCATTTGTTGGTTCATTGTGAAGAATCTGCGTGGCTTGTAATCCCGCATCTTATTCCCAGTCCAGATGAAAACAATCTGACGTCTCTGAGCGATTAAAGATGTTTTCGGAGGTGAACCTGATTAAAGTTATAATCTGTGACCGGTGCAGTGAGCTGAACAGATGCACGGCTCTGACTAATATCCCGGACCCGGTGGATGGCGGCGCCGCCTCGTTTCCTGCTTTTGGCGGATCCGCGGCCTCGTTCTGCCAGTTTGGAAAAGGATGAGGAGAGGTTTGAGCTTGTTCATGTTCGCAGCAGGGGGTTCCTCTGATTTAGAGCTTCCTCTAATCAGGAACAATTATTTGGCTTCTTCATTGTGGCACCATTTACGTTCAGTACAATTGGAGGCTCTCCACTCGCTAATTAGGCTAATTTTTTAGTTGCCATTATGCAAATGTTTTGGACATAAAATCACACAGAGGTTCTTTTTTTTTTTTTTTGTTCCGTCGGAGGCAGAATTTTCTTTTCTTTTTTTTTTTGCTTCAGGTTTTCTGACTTAAAGCTTCAATCTTTTCTGGGAGATTTGATCTGAGAAGTAATTTTGTGGATCTTGGAAAAGGCTCAGCATCTTATTCCTCCGGCTCTTTAAGCCCGTTCATCTCACTGCGCGGTCCGAAGTCACAGCAGCTTTTCCACCATATTGCTCCTCTTCTGCTTCAATGAGAGACAAACTGTCGGCATTTGTCGGATAATCATTTCAAAGTCAATCCTGTGTTCAGTAATGCTGCGTGTTCAGGAAGTCGAGTGGGTTTTGTAGGAAAATGAAAAGATTTCTGCAGTTGGAGCATTTCAAGAGTTAGTTTTCTTGAAAATAACTTGAAAATGTAAGTATGTTTGAATGTAGAAATGTGTTATGCTTACAGAGTTCCACATGCAAACATATTATTGGAAAGTTTAGTGGAAGGAAAAGGTGTGGTAGAAAAAATGGTGCATGTAGATGCATCACCTGGACTATGGAGAAAAAGAACGAGGACTCCAAAGTCCTGATCTCGGGTCACAGTAAAGTTTGCATTTCATTTGAAAATCAAGGTCAGTCGGTTGATCAGTTGGTACTATCAACTGAGTTTTCTGAATTACACGCTCAACGCAGCTAGTGCGGTTCGCTTTCACACTGCACTCTGTCGAACAATCCAAACTCATGAAACTGTTCCTCTCCTCACCTGTGGTGGCGCTGCAGGCACTGAAGGAAACAACATGAAAACATTTGAAGAAGACACTGAGCGCAACGTCCTTCTCCACAAAATGCAAACAGAAATCAGATTTTAGTGATAGTAGGATTTCTCTTTTAACTGTGGCCATTTCTCCCATCAGCACTAGACTCACGTTTGTTTTGGTTGCATTTACCCAGAATGCAATGCTGTATCGTCCGGTTCGTTTGTGGGGGTGTAACTCTGATGTGCATTCCGGTGCACCTACAAACCTCGCTCTTGGTTCAGTTGAAGTGACTCTGGTTCGATTGCATCTATATATGTGCATTGGAACCGAACCAGGAACAGGAAGCGGACTGCAGCGCAAGGCATTCTGGGTAAATGTAAACGAAACAAAGGCTTGAGTCTAGAGCTAAAGGGAGAAATGACTTGTTGTTTTGCCAAAGACAAAAGAGAAATCCTGCAACCACTAAAACTTTACTTTACATTTTTGTTGACATTTCATGAAAAAGGAAGATGCGCTCTGTGTCATCCCTAGTTTGCTTATCATTTCCTTCAGGTGTTCTTGGTGCAGCGCCCCCACAGGCGAGGAGGGAAACAGGTTTCTTAAAGGGTTTTGGTTTGTTTGTCAGTGCAGTGTGGAAGCAAAACGCACCTGCTGAAAATGAATGTTGCAACTTTGGTCCCAATCAAACCGAGTCTACTAGATGTGAAAACATCCTTTGGCGCCGTCTGTGGTCCACATGCAGCCTCATTTGCATTTGAACGGCACCAGAACTCACTTCAAACAAACCCAGACCTGGGTTTGCAGGTAGTCACAGACAAAAGAAATTCTGATTCTGACTAAAATCTGATTTCTGTTTACATTTTATAAAGAAGGAAGTTGCGTTCAGTATCTTCAAAGGTTATTGTGTCGTTTCCTTAAATTGTTCTTGATGCAGCGCCACCGCAGGCAAGGAGGGGAACTGTTTTTCAAAGGGTTTGGTTTGTTTGACAGCGCAGTGTGAAAGAAAACCACCCAAGCTGAAAATTTAACAAATGTTGCGATCTTGGCCTCCTATCAAACTTAGTCAACCGGACTACCAGGTATGAAAACATTTTTGCTAGATGGTTGAGTGTTGCCTTCAGAAATCCCAGTTGACCATCCCAAGCGAACTGGACTTTCAAAGCAAACCAATTAAAGTGAACTAAACATGACTGGTGTGAGTGAACTCTAAGAGTCCTTCATTTTTATTTGCCCTGAAGCCTTATTGAGATGCTGGTTTCATTTCCAGCAGGACTTGGTACTGGCCCACATTGCCAAAGGTACCAATACCTGTATCGATCCATGACCTTAAATGTCAAGAAAATGAGACATTCTAGACAAGCTTAAGCAACTTCATAATTTTGATCCCTTTAAAAAAAAAAGTACTTTTCAATTACTTTCAAATTTACTAAGATTTTTAAATATCTGCAGGGTTTGAGATTAAGCTAAAACATTTTTATGTGTAATTTTCTGATTTCTGCTCAGGAACTGGTGTGCTGCAGAGTGAGCCGCCTGTCGACGAGCTTCCTACCAATGTCCAGGCCCCCGTCGAGGACGCTCAGCTGGTCAAGGAGCCAAAATCGGGAAAGAAGAACAGCTGCAAACTCACCGATGAGTCCGACAGCGACTTCGAGTCCGACCCTCCTTCTCCAAAAAGCAGTGAAGACGAAGAGCAGGAGGAAGAGGAGGCCTTGAACAGCGAGCACGGTGACGACACCGAGCCAGAGAATCTGGGTCAGAGGCCTCTACTGATGGACTCCGAGGACGAGGAAGATGAGGATAAACATAGCTCAGATTCGGACTGTGATGTCAGTAAGGTCAAAGGCCGCTCAAAGAAACCAGCCGCCGTTAAAGTAGCCAATCCCACCGCTTCCAGGAGTCCTGGAGGGCGGTCTAAGCAGAGTCTCATCACCCCTACAGTGTCTTCCGACGGAGCTGAAGTTGTGGACGTGTTCGGCGCCGTTCCGTTCGTTGGCGGAGCTTCGCCCGTCGGGCCCGCAGAGGGCAACGATATCTTCACCAAAGCGCCTTTCCGGCAGGTCAGCCAGGAGGAGCCGGCTGCTGATGAGTTTGATGTTTTCACCAAAGCCCCGTTCAGCCGGAACGTGTCGAAGTCCGGAAGGAGCGGCAGCCAGACGCCCCCCGTATCTCCAGAAGGCACCGACGTCTTTGGCTTCTCTCCGTTCCAGCCGGGCCATACCGAGCCTCCGCCTACCTCCCGGAGCGCCGAAGACATCTTCCAGTCGCCATTCGAGGAGCCGTCGGGTCTCCAGCAGAGGCAGAAGCAGCGCAGCCTCCAGAAGTTGTCTTCCCGACAGAGAAAAACCAAGCAGGAGACGACGGCGGGGGGCAGCAACGGCAAGCGGCACCACGGTACCCCAACCGGAGGACGCAAAACCAACAAGCCGAGCTACCGCACTCCAGAGAAGGTCCGCAGGCATAAGAAGGTGGGCCGCCGAGATTCTCAGAGCAGCAACGAGTTCCTGAGCACCTCCGACTCCAAGGAGAACATCAGCGTGGACATCAGCATGGCCGAAGGGAAGGACACCATGGCGCCTCTTCCGGTGGACGACGTTCTTCTAGACCCGTTTGGGGCCAAACCCTTCCACCCTCAGTACCCAGGCCTTGGCGACAGTAAACCCGACATGAGCACCGCCAACGGGGGAAGGATCATAGATGATTTCGGGGCGGTTCCCTTCACGGAACTGGTGATCCACAGCGGGCCGCAGCAGCCGGTGGTAGCGCCTTCGCAGCCGCTGGACCTAGACCCTTTTGGAGCGGCGCCGTTCCCCTCCAAGCAGTAACTCAACATGTCTTCCGCCAGTAACCGTTAACCCACAGCAGTTTTTTTTTTTTTGGTTTGGGATCATTTCTAATCAGCCTGAGTGGAGTGTTTCTCTCTGCGCCTGCCTTCTATGCTGCATCTCAATGCTTTTAGGAACTGAGAGTTTGTACTGTGATTTAATGTTAATACTTGACTTTCTAGTCTGCCTTGTGATAAGTTTTAGCACCAAGAAGCCTTACCTGAGCTGGGCCCGACCCGCCGCACAGTACCTCCGTAAAAAAAAAAACGCATCGTTTGACATATTTTGGGAGCAGCGTTTAACCACTTTGTCGTCCTTTTTAGGTTTTTAATCTATGCATACTTTCCCTGCAGCCAGTGTGGGAGTGGGTGCATTTCACTAGAAGGGAATTTTTATTTTATTTTATTGTACTTTCCAAAAGAAAACAACTTTTTTTTCATTTTTAGGCTCTTAATTGTTCTTTGTAGCAGAAAAACTTCTGCTCAATTATTGGTTATTTTCTTTTTTTTATGAACTCAAAATAAAAACACAAAGCTGCAGCCAGTCACTTGTGAAGGATTTGGTACTTGTGGAGCATTTCTGATGAATTCTGACTAGTTTGTTGGATTTTATTGAACAGTTTATAAGACAAACATGTGAAGCGTATTGTATTAAACAGCCTTAAAAACAAACGTAGCTACCCAGCTTCTCTTTTAATAACCAAAATGGAAAAAAAGGTCTCATTTACAAGTCGCAGATATAAAAGACAAATGTACAAACAGTACAGTTAAGTCCATTAATAATTTAAAAACGATATCAAATTTCATCCCAAAATGAGTCCACTGCCATTTAACTTAATCACTATAAGTCTTTAAAAATGTTAAGGGAAAATATTTACTAAAAAATCTGCATGAATGAAGAGTGTAGTGACTTATTCTCCTTTTTAAGGCTTCAAGTAATTGTCTAACCTCCTCCTCCAAATATCTTGTGTGCCTCCATCACCAAAGGTTTTCATTTATAATCGTGAAACCGATAATGTTTCTGTTTTGGGTAAAACTACAATGGTGCAAACATAAATGCTGCAAACTTGTGCTGCAAAATCGAAGTCCTCCAGACCACTAGGGGGAGACAAATCATCTTGGACCAAATGCAGAGTAAAGATGGGATGTGCAGAAAAAAAGAGAGTGTTATACTTTTTGAAAAATGCAGTCTTTTACAAGACCATTGAACATCAGGATTAACGTATGTAAAAATCACCTACTCCATACTCCACCTAGTGGTCTGGAGCACTTTTGTTTTTATGGAGAAGGTTTACAGCTTTTCATATTTAGAAAAGCTTCTAAATTCATATTAATATGTTTTTAAGGAATTTTTCCATTTTGTTTCCATTTCCTGTAGGTGGGAACATTTTTCATTTGCATTTATTTTGTTGATTTAAAGGTTTTTGCTTCCATTTTATGTGTTTGTAACAGCCAGTGTCTTGTGCGTTTGCACTCTTCTGTCATTGTAGAAAACCCTAAAACAAAAACCTGTTTGTAAGCCCCTCTGAAGATCTGATGGTTTGTTTTAAGGCTAAGAACTGATTTATAATTAGGAGGCTAATATAGCGTTTTTTATATATATATATATATATAGTTTTGCTGAGGTCAAATTTGAAGTCTAAATATAATCAAATGTTTTAATAGATAAAACATTCATGTAATGTACATAAAAGCTGGTTTAACATGTAGGTGCTGCATTTTGGAATGAAGTCATTTGAAATACTAAAACAGTAAAACATTGCACATCACCCTAAGGGAGCTAGAACATCATATTTTACAGTATTACATCTGAAAACACTGATTTTTTTTTCTCTTGTCTGCTCCCAAAAAAATCCTCACATATGAACCAAATACAAGATTATAACAATGAATATAAAAGGACAGAGAATGTAGTTTTAATACTGCCACTTAAATCACTGTTGTGTCTCAGTAGTGACCTCTAGAGGCGGAGCTGCTCATTACTCCCTGCTAATATGAGCTTAAGAACCTCGACTAAATCCCAAATAAAACATACAAATCTGATTAACAGTTCTGAAAGAAGCTGCTGAACAACAAGTCTTTGGGGTTTTAATTGCTTTAACATGCTCACTTTTTGCTTCTTGATATTGTTAAAACATCAAATATCAAAAAATCTGCAGATTTAAGTTTCCCCATTCAGAAACATTTGATGCTACATCATTTACAGGCACTTGGAGAACCAGGAAGTTCAGGAGCTTCCTGTTAATTTGTTCCTGTTGGGGATTTTTATGATGCATTCATGTCACCTCGTTTCCTGTGCTGCAGCGCCACTGACCATCAGGCAGGTAAAATGCAAGCCACCGGGTCAAAGGTCATTCCTAGAGGTAGAAAAAAATGAAGTTAAATCAGATCTTGGAAGCTGCAACACTTATTTTTGTGTCTCCTGAAAAGATTTAAGGATTAAAATATAATTTATTCCCTCCGTTTCTCATTGTAGAAACAAAGATCTGCTATGAACTGATAAAAAAAATAAAAGAATTTCACGGCAGAAAATTTGGCTAGAACTCTAAAGTAATTATTTTTTGTTTTGGTTAAAGAACAACAAACTCTAAAATCAAAATAATCTTAAAAAATGGCTTACTGGGATATTTTAGATGATCTTAAATCAAATCTAATCTGATTTATCATAACTTTACCAGTTTAAATAAATTGAGATCAGTGTATTATTATTATTATTAGAGGGATGAACAATGTTTCTGTAATTCAGATTAATCTAAATATTTAAAGCACAAAAGCAAGAAAAAAAGAAAAGCATCTGACTGGAACAACTTGTTTCAGAAAAAATAAAGAATAAATTATGCATAAATATATTTCTATAATTTACTTTTCTCTTTCAAGTGTTTGGTTCCATTAAAACACATTTTCTACAGCAACATTCACATCTCTCCTATTTTTTATAAAGTATAAATAAAACTGTACAGATTTCTTCTACAGATGTCAAGATTCAAATATGGAGCCTAAAAACAACAATAACCTGCTGGAAAGTCAGGAAAAAAAGATTTTTTAAGCATAAAGTTTAGTCTAAAAATCAGATGTAATACGAAAATATAATAAAATAATAATTAAAGGTAAAAAAAAAAACCCAACTAATTACAGGAAACATTTATGAAGATATACCTGGATGGATAATAGATGGGTGAAAAATGGTAAATGAATGGATGAATAATTACACGGTTTGATGAATAAATAAATAGATGGGTGGATAATCGGATGGATGAACAAACATGAATTTATAAAATGGAGAAAGTTTCACTAAATTTAAACTTATTTCCTCCTTTAACATCAGACTTTTTTCTCACATTAAAACTCAATTTTGACCAAATTTTGCTCCATTTATAACTTTTAGAAAACATTTCTTCCTTTCAAGGACAAAACTACATGCAGAGGGTTTTCAACGTCTTACGTTCAGAAACTGGGCGTGTTGCGTCGTGAACTAAGTGTGCTGAGGAGCGGCGGGACACGGCTGACTGTGTCTGTACGCCATGATGAAACCCGACGACTGGTGCCACCAGTAGAACATCAGAACCAGCAGCAGGTGCCACACCTGGTGGCTGGAGCCCAGGTAGTTCAGCTGGCCTGAGGGGGGAATACAAAACATGATTTAAGTGTATAACATTACAGGATACGCTTTTTTCATTTGCGTTTCCTCGCAATAAATTAGCAATTACAACGAGTACAAATTTAAAATTGCACACATATAGTCAGAATATTTCTACATTATTAAGTGTTTGGTGCAGAAACTGGTTGAAAATCGATCTATTATCTATAATTTGTGTAAAGTAGAGATGGGACTGCACAGAAAATCAGCTCTTCATTCAGACAACCAGCATAAAAAAGACACAATCAAAACTCAGATGACTTTAATATCTCATTAAAGTAACTCAAAAACGTCCAAATAGTTTGGATGCATTTATTTCTTTCCTTCTTTCGGAAAGTTTCTGTTTATGCTTAAGGAAGAAAAGATGAAAAGTCCATGTTTAATCTCTTTTGCTTTTTCATTTTAAGTATAAGTTTGTGGTTCATTTGTATTCTAAACAAAATGATATAAAAAAACCGTCAGATATCTTTCTAATGTGACTAACATACATAGAACAAAGGTACAAAAACATTATATTGTAGCAGAAAGACTTTAAATATTCAAATAGTCAGTACAAGAAGCATCTTGAATACTTAAAGTATAGTGAGGGAATGCAAAAAAAACTGTGACATAATTAGGGTTGCACCAATTTCAGTTTTCTGGCCAATTGCCGATTACCGATCTGTAAAAAGCCTGACATCCAATTTTTTTTCTGCCTGAAATGTAGCTAAATATAGCAAGAAAGCCACTGAGTTGGTAACAGTTCGGTGACAATTGTTAAATGCAAACATGCAGAAACGATCTGGTGGGTCAGTTTGTCAATCAAACCTCTAACAGGAGAGCAGAAGAGGACAGATGTTGGAAGATCGGCTTCACATGTAAGTATCAGACAATGACTGATCTCCCAAATTGAAGGAACTCGGTGCAGAGTTCGGTGCATCCCTAGAGGTGATGTGAAACTACTGAGTGGACTCACCTGGGAAATATCGCTCTGGAACCTTAGAAACATAAAAAATAAGCGCCAACGCTGCGATGAAGTACATCCCAAGGATCCGTGGAACAAAAGCCTGAAGAGAAACACAAATAAGTCAACAATAACCACGTCTAAGCAGAAAGAGTGGATAAAAACCAGAAGAGTTTGTTGGACCTGCACGAGCTGTGAGGAGAATCCTCCGGTGATCCAGATCCAGTGGAGCGTCGGGATGAGGCCGTAGCCGGCCACAGAGCAGAAGATGAGCGAGCGCAGCTGCTTCCACTGCTTACTGAGGTAGAGAGGATGGATCTGGGCGAAGAAGACGGCCAGGATCATGGCCAGGACCGTCACCAGGTAAACCTGCCGCCAGTACTGGGACCAGCACCACAGAGACCGGTCAGAAACAAAAATAATAAAAACGAGTCAACATTTGAGTCAACTACTGAGAGGAATTCATTTTCTTTGAACATTTCCAACCATAACGCTGAATGTTTGTGTTTATTGAAGTTACTAATGACCAAGGAGGTGATTCAGATTTTTGATTCAGGTGTTTTGAAGTAGAGATGCAACCACCAGTGGCAGGAAAGTACGGGGTTCTGTTACAGTCAAAAATTAACAGCAGTAATTTGGGTTATTTAGCCTGTCATAAAAGGGCAGGCTTCAAACTAAATACTTAGTCAGCAAGCTAATTATTTAGTTAGCAAACATAATAGTTACTACTATTATGTAATATAGTAGTCCTGGGTGAAAGTACTTCCATATTTTTGCACAGTTTTGGATTAATTACAGCCCAGAATATGTTGCTCTTTCAGCAAATGTTCTTTATAGTCTGTATACTCCAGTTAACGATTAATCGATTACTCAATTAGTTGACAACTATTTCAATAGCTGATTAATCACGATTTATCGTTTGCAACAAAACCAAATGTGAAAATGTTTTAGAAACTGCTGAAGACTCCATGATCATCACAGAGGATTCCTCTCTTTCTAAACAGAATTAAGTGTTTTATACATTTATTAATGACTCAGATGTTTATGAGTAAATCAAACAAATAAAGAGAATCGGAGAATGAAAACTAAGCGTTGTTTGTCTTTCGTCTTGGCTCAGTTTCTTCCTTGCATGTGTTAAGAAATCTCTCCCACTGTTTGAGCCGTTATCACAGATCTGCGGCGAACCTGTCCCTGGATCTGCGCTTGGTATTTAAACTTCTATAAGTAGCTGCTGAAAAGTCTGGACAGCCTCGTCTCCGTCCCTTCTGTCTGCCTGTGTGGATGCAGGCCTCCGTCCAGTCACACGTCCTCGTGCGACGAGTCCTGCTGAATTTCACAGTGAATAAATTTGCACCCGGAACAAGGCCCCCGGCTCGGCCACAGCCAAATTCTTCTTTTCTTTTTTTTTTCTTCTCCTCCTCCTCATCATCACAGATCTCCAAATCTGCATCCCTCAAAAGACTCGGACGAGACAAGAGTTTGACTGGCTAAATATAAAAATCTGTTTTTCTTCAGGGACTTGGCTCGCCACTGGAGTGGAGCCACCCAGAAGCGAAGCCTCCATCTTGGCGTGGATGGAGGAGGAGGCGGCGGCGGCGGCGGCCGGGGGACGAGGGGCTCCTTTTTTGCCGCCGAGGCTCCTGGACTTGCGAGCGTCATATGGTGAGGAACAGGAGTGACGGACCGCTCCGTGAACGCCGCCATCTGGTTTGGTCTGGAGCAGATTTCAGCCCAGTTCTGGGGGCAAAATAACCCGGCGCTTCCAATATGCGGGGGAAAGCGAGCATCCCGGAGCGGAGCCAAGCGTTTCAGGGATAAAAAAAAATTTAAAAAAATAAAATAAAACGGCGGTGCCGGCGATGGTTGATGGTGGGCGGCTGGAATGAGGAGCTTGTGTCATCGGAGGCTGTTTTTCAACCGGATGAGAGCGGCGAAGGTGTTGTGTTGCTTATTCACCGGGAACAATGAGTAAAAGAGCCGAGCCAGGCTGAGGCGCTCGCTTTGTTCAATTACTGCTCCTCAGGCCGCCGCCGCCATGATGCAACAATTCACAGTAAAATAATAAATAAATCAAATGCTCCTTTTATCATCTGATTGTTTCAGTTTATGCTTAAAACAGGCCAGGAGAAGATAGTTTCACTAAAACAGCTGCTTTAAATCCATTTAATGCAGAAATAAAAGTTTATTTTTTTCCATACCAGATCTAATTTTTATTATTTTTTTCTATTAAAAAAGCACAAATGACAAAAAATAATTTCACAACGTGGCTTTTATTTTAATTATTCCAGTGAGTATTAGCGCCGGGCTATGAGAATTTTAGTTTGATTAGAAGAATAAAGTTGTAATTTAAGCAGAAAAGTGTCTTAAAACTAAAATAAAAAAGTTTTTTTTATATAGGTATTTCTGTAAGTATTAAGTAATATTTGTAACATTTACACCAAAGTATAACTTTAAAAGATGCAAAAGTTCTCATTTTAATTATTTGCATTTTTTGTGGATTTCACATGAAATTACGACTTTACTCTCCTAACATTACGTCTGTATTGTTGTAGTTGTGATTCTTGGGGTCGTGATGCAGATTTCTTTCTTAATTTCAAAATTATAATTTTCAGCCATTATTTACATTCAGATTTACTGCATCTGCCTCTTTTGGTGCAGAATTAAGATTTTTGTCTCACATCAGTAAAAGTTGAATTAAAACCAACACGACAGTTCAGAGTGTAAAAACACTTTGATAATAATTGGATATGTATCCGACATGTAGAAGTGTGTGCCATAAATCAGGTTTTTTTGGGGGGTGAAAAGATCAGAATTGGACCGATCTTAAAATTAATGAACACGTTCTTTTAATCAGAGAAATATTGCAAAAAATTATCCGTGTCTTGTGTTTTCTATAAACACTAGAGCTGCACCGATCCTCCCTGCTTTCGATATCGATATCTGAGGTTTAGCATCGGCTGATACCGATCTGATCTGGAAAACAGCGCTGAATTGATTTAAAACATTTGTTTTTAAGCCAAATATAAATGCCCTGAATTACAAATTTATTTGACATCTCTGCCCCAGTACAGCTCACTTAAATAAACCAATAGCTTCACTAGTTTTGTCAAACATGTAAAAACAACTTTTGTCCAAGTACAAAAGTCACATGTAAACAAATGTGGAAAATGCCAAAAGTTTAACTGTCTTACCACAAACCCAAACACCACAAATCAATCAGGAATGAACTTACATTGTTACAGTAGAAAGTGTAAAACACTCCTGGAACGTAGCATCCCAGAATGCCGATGGAAACGCCGGCGTAGTCCAGCGCCATCCAGCGGCGGCTGGTCTTCTCCGAGCGGTGGCAGCAGAACAGGTGGTAACCCACGGAGCAGAGCATGCACAGCTGAGGGTTGAAACGCAGCGACACGCTCCATCAGGAATTAAAGACACATTTCATTATCCAGACCAGATTCAGGCAGATTTCAGGACTGGGATTCAGTTTAATTTGCTAAGAACATCCAGCAGAACTTTGCACTGATGTCGGTTCGTAATCGCTCAGATTAAGACGACAGCAGTGAATGATATTTGGCTCATCCTGAATCATCATATTGTGAAAACTGAGCAGGAAAACATGAAGCGAAGGTTTAACTTTTTCTACCTGTTTTTTAAAAATGCAACCAGAAACAATTCAGCAGACATGAAGAGAAAAATCACGCGTGAAGACATGAATATACGACAGATTTCAATCATTTCAGATGATCAGTTGATTGGAGAATCAGTACTAATAATCCTGATCAAAATCATCCATTTGTTTTCCTTTGATTTGACTCCAATGGTTGATCAACAAATCAAAAATGGCTGACGTTTTCATTTTCTAAAGAACATAAAATAAATTTTTATGATTTACTCTTTTTGTTTTCACTTTTTAGGCTTAATAATGTATTTAGACTCCCTCTATTGACGTAGATCGACCGGTTAATTGACAGTTTTGCTTTGCTGTCAAACAACTGCATCATAAGCTGCGTTTACGTTACAAATGTGCGCAAAATTTGTTGAAATACAAATTCTCTTTTGTTTTTATTAAATAAAGAACAAACATGAATAAATTTGTTCAAGTCATTAAAAACCATCACTCTCCTACCACTTCCTGTCATCTTCTTTGTCATTTCTGCCAGTAGTAACATCTGTTTGTTGATCATATGACTCGTGAAAACAGTGTTTCAGTTTTGCGAAATATAATTTTTTTTTTTTTTTAAAAACCACTTCATCCAAGCGCAAAAACTTTCTAAATTGATGTGTTTTAATTAAGCCAAGTTATTTTTAAAATTCAAACTTGCAATTTTACGATGAATGGAAACGCAGTTAGTGGTGAAGGAAGCGAAATCTTTCACTTCAACAATCCAGCAGTTCCTTGAACTGACTCGGCACCCACCTGGAAGCAGAACAGCCCGATGGAGTAGATGACGTAATCCTCCTTGGAGGCATGGATGGAGGGCAGCACCGACGCCATGTTGTACACGCCGATGCAGAAGAAGAGCAGGAAGCCCAACAGATGGCTCCAGATATTCACCGTCTCATTGGATAGGATGAAGAGGCTGCACACAAACCATTGCTCCATTGTTGTTTTCCAAGTTTAAAGCACCAAGAAGTATTTTATCCTGGTTTACGCCAAACTTTGAGCAACGCCTCACCTCTTGATGCACAGCCTGGATGGCAGGTAGGCTCTGTATCCGTCTGTGATGTATGGATTTTCTCTCAGGAAAACCGGGATCTGTTCGTACGTGTACAGTCTGATGCCTCTGGGCACCAGTACAGGCCAGTACTGGTAACCTCCCAGCTCGATGTAATGTGCAGTTTGGGCATTTTTCTGGGGTTTCTGGGACATTGCAACTGACTTGCTAGGTGAGTCAGTTTTAAACTGACTCGAAGCTGAAAGTATATTAAAAAAAGCCAAAACATTGACATTAAAGTTAAAACAAATGTCAATTTTAAGCAAAATAACTAATTGAACTGCCAAGATGAGACAATATGCTGATGACGCCATTATTTACATGATCTTTTTGTCCACTCATTGGAAGCTTTTCAGTGACAGTGTTCATCATTGAGACCACAATGGTCCATATAGTATCTTCCATAAAGGAATTAATGATTTCCATCAGATTTGTACAATAATATCACAGCAGACTTTTTGGAATGAAATATTATTATTCATGCATTGTATTAGAAGTCAGGATGCTTGCCCGATGGTGAAAAAACAAACTTAAAAAAATCTCAGCTGTGTGGATCGATTTTTTCACTACCAATATTGATATCCGACAGCTCTGAATTGACTTATTTGATAACTCTGCAGCAGTAAAGTACACTTAAATACCCAATAGCTTCACAAAATTAGTCAAACATGTAAAAACAACTTTAATTTGTCCAGTCAGCTCAATTAGGAGTAGAACAACCGATGTAAAATAAATAATACAATTAACTGACAACTGAAACGGACAAAAACAGTAAGTTGACTAACTTGGTCAAACATGTAAAAATAAAATGCAACAAACCTTTTAAATTGTTTAGAAAGTGTGATTAAGAGTTCTAGATATAATGTAAAATCAATAATAAAACAATGATCAATGAGTGGTCAAATAATTATTAGCTGAATTATTAAGAAACCAGGTCATGCTAATGAGGGTGAGTTGTTCTTCAGCGCAAACAGAGTATCTGCATGGTGCAGAATGAAATTAAGTAATATTTAGTCATTTAGGCTGGAAGTGCATGGCAGCCTTGCTTAGCTGGAGATCAAATAGTGCAAGTTACAGTTTCAAATGTGGAAAATGTAGATGCTTTACATACTTCAAGCAAATATATATTAATTTTGCAGCACTATTGTGATCAATCTCTGCCTATATTTCTGATTTTTTAGATATTCCTACCAAAGATCGCCATTGGTTCCACAGACACATTTTAAGACTAGAGAGGATAAATCTTTAAGAGTTTTGTCCCCCAAATTGTTTAAAACTTTGCCTCATTCTTTGTGCTGCGTTGACTCTCTTGATTCTTTTAAAGCAGCAGCTGAAGACTCGTTTATTCCGACTGACTTAACTAGTTTTATGCTGTATGATGTTACATGTACTGTGTTTTCAGTTTAGGTGTCATCTTAAAAATTAAGTTTACGTTGTAATTGCACAAACTTAGTCAACAGACACGTTGGATGTGTATTAGCTAAAATCTACTGGAAAATATTTGGGATTTAACTAATATATGGTGTGTTTTTCCTGTATATGTTTATGGCGTTTTTAAAGGCCCAACTATAATTGTATGATTTAGCTTTAATCACCATTTTCTTTACCTATACTTTTATGGGTAAAGAAAATAGGTTTATAGATATTTTATATATCCTGCTGCTCGTCTGAATACGAGGATTACGTAAAAGCCAACCTCTGTGCTTGTTAACGATTATAAAGTTTCAGCACAATAAAACGTTTGCTTTTCACAATTTTATAAGCCGAATGTTTGCTAAGCATCAAATAAGCCAAGAGTAAATTCAATTTGAGTCTTATGATGGAAAATGTAGCTATTTTAACCAAATGAATCTAAAATCAGTAGGATTTTCCAAGAGGTTTGGTGTCTAGCGGCTAACAAGAGCTAACTAGGCTAGTTAGCATTTTGCTTTGTTTATAGTTCATAACTAAAAAATAAACTTACCTTTTAACTTTGTGTATTTGTAGTTGGAGCCATTTTGCGGCTTAAAATACGAGCTACGCATTTGTACAGATTTATGAGCATTAAATTAAACATATAAAAAAGTATATAAAATTATTCACAACATCTTCACTAAGACGCCATCAGAATTAAAGGACCCCTTCAGCTTGTCCAAATACTGCCTGAATTAAAAACATAATCGAAACATCGACCACGCCTGATCACATTTGCAAGTGAAGGAAAAAAGGTTTTACCTGAAGAGAAATCTTAACTACAATTTCCAAGAATAAAAGCCCGAATATTTTTTATTTAAAATTTAACTCTAAAGAACAGTGATACACACTGTTAGTCTTTTTCTTTTAAATAAAACCTACACTAGATTCAATAAAAGCAGGACTTTATTCATAACCCCCTCTCATACTACTAAAAACAGCTCACAGTCTATGCAAATTAAACTTTTATGTAGTTAAAAATGGCTTAAGAAAAATGTAGACACATACAGTGCTTTGCAAAAGCATTATTGACAGGCAACCCTTTTTCACATTCTGTCACAAACTACAAACTTAAATTTTATGAAATTGTGACGCCCCAATAGGGTTAAAAATAAATTTTTTGTGGTTGTTTTACAAAACAACAGTAACAAAGTGTTACTTGCACACATAAAATGTATATTTGCATTCAACCATGAATTAGTATTTTGTAGAACAACGTTTTGCTACAATTTGTTAGACTTCATTTCCACACTGATGTCCTGCTGACAGATAAACAGAAAAGTGTTTGCTGATTTTTTTATAGATTCCACTAAAGGTTTTTTTTTACATTTAAAACTGTTTCTTTGCTAAGTTATCAACACTTAGCAAAGAAGCTAAGCTAATTGAGTTTATAAACACTTTTATGTCCAATTGAATCACATCATTCAAAACATTTCTTGGAAAACTAATACAATGGGACATTTAGGGTTAAATGGGACGTATTATGCAAAATTCATATTTTGCACGTTTTTGTACTTCCATTTGGGTCTCAATTGCTAAGCAATAAGCACTTAAAAAAAGAAGCAATAAACAAACACCCAGCCGTGTTTTTGTCAATACTCCAAGTAAATATTTTATGGCGTCCGTTAGCTGTTTCAAAAACAGCAGGCACTGCCCTAGCCTTTTATTTAGCAATCCAAGTTGAGCTCCAGCATGTTTGGTCAGCTGTTTTTTACTGCTCTATGCGCTGTAGATTGGCATATTAAGAACATTGCTGATATGAAAAAGGCAAATTTCTGGCAAAAAACCCTAAAAACTCAGAAATAAAAAAAAAGCATTTCTGAGTTTAAAAAGTCAAAGATTTACTAAAAAAACTCAGAAATTTGAAATGAATCTAAAAATTTTCTAAAAATTAAAACATGGAAATGTTTTACTTTAAAAGTTAAAATTTACTTTGAAAAAAAAAAGAATCAATCTCAGACATTAAAATTTTTTTAAAAGTCTAAAACTTTCAACATTTAGAGCACAGAAATCTGCAAATTTTGTCCAGAAAATTTCTGAGTTTTTTGGCAGAAATTTATCCCTCCTACTTTCTCCTCTCTGCAAAACCCATAATATGCGATCGGATGTTGTACATTGTCTCTGTGTAAATAAACGGCATAAAAGTGGTTCAATAAGGAGGAAAAACTCTGAAAATAGACCTCTAATCAAGTGGAAAACACCCAAAAGTAAAATAAAATAGTTTTACAACATATTCTGGCTGCTTGGATGTCAAACATACAGACATAAGAGGTAGTTGAAGTGACTGTGGCTGCTCTGGGGCTCCAGTTCCTCGTCTTACACCTCCCCATCACAGACTGTCACCAGGAATCCCCATCAGAGCCAGAGTCCTCCGCAGACCTCTCAGGTGTGAGGGATGTTGGTGGATTCCCTCCCGAGGGAAGTCACACTCGCTGCTCCCTCGGCTGTTTACACCCCCACTTTAATTGCCTCGTTCTCAAGTGGAAGTGTGTTCTTCATTATCACTTCTAATATACCTCTCAGCACA
Source organism: Xiphophorus maculatus (assembly GCF_002775205.1). Classification (NCBI taxonomy): domain Eukaryota; kingdom Metazoa; phylum Chordata; class Actinopteri; order Cyprinodontiformes; family Poeciliidae; genus Xiphophorus; species Xiphophorus maculatus. Next base: position 5,392,412 of record NC_036454.1, on the reverse strand, counting down.
TCCACTCTGGCCAAGTGTCAGCTGCCACGCCAAGTTAAGACTGGAACTCGTGCACGCAGGGGCAAGCAATAGAAATCCTCTGCGAACGAAATTAATTGATTTTACAGGACCGCAGCCTGCAATAATTTGTTACAAATGCAGAGAAGGAAAACTCGATTATTTTAGATTCTAATAGCCAAAGTCATTATAGTTAATTAAAACTAACATAACAAAAATTTAAATTGAGAAAGCATTTTGTCAGCTGAAATGAATAAAAACCGTAATTAGGAAAACGCTAACTAACTTTGCAACTATATTGTGCGTTTATAAAACTAATTATAACATGTTGAAATTATAGATATAATTCCCCTTAACCTTATTAGTATTAGCTTTTTGACTTTAGTTTACATCAGCTGTTGGCAAATTACGGCACTCCTAATCCTCCTTGGTGGCATTTAAGCTTGTCCGCAAAATGGCGACAGCAAAAGTTGAGAGAAAACTCCAGAATCAACATATATTTTTAGACAATTGTATTTTCATTACCCAACCAATGTATACACAAATGCAATACAATATTTTGACCTTTTTTTTAAACTGTGTACCTAAAAATTAACCAAAGTATGATTAAACTAACACATAAAAACTAAGCACAAAACATATTTAACTATTAATTAAATTAAAACTAGCAAACACACCCCAAAGGCAGATTAAAACAGAATTGTACAAAAAGTCACAATGAAATACAACTAAACCATATTGACCCTAAAACTGCGTCATATTTAAGCTCTTAGTCCTCTGAGTTTAAGAAAATTGTTTGACATCTGGGAAGTCGTTCTGATCCGTATTTCTCAGTATTTATCCTGTCTTCTTGTCTGATCTCTACTCCAGTAACAATCTGATTGCTGCTCCTTACAAGCAGACATAGTCGTTGTGAACTCAATTATTGCTTTGCAAACTGCTCACTTCCTGAACGTTTTCATCCCCAACACTAAAAACAAATGTGTTTTAATTGCAGCTGGATGTCTGTCCAATCCAAATAAGGCGCCGTCAGACGGGTTTAAATGGAGGCAGACAAGCCTCCAGGCTACCAACGTCCTTTGGGACTGTCAGGGTCATCAGCTGAACACAACGCCACAGTGGTGCGCTCCTCTTCCACAGTTAAAGGCCCACGCTGCGATATTAAACGCACTGGATGTCGCGCATCTTCTCACAGATGTTGGAGTCACTTTGAGTTGGCTGCACATTACAGCAAACAGCAGACATTAAACATGACAGAAGTAGCACTGCATACTATTTTCAAAGCTTTCCAGCTGCAAGTTTGTTTTTTCATTTTCTCATTTGGAACAAAAACGATTCAGTGTTGATCTGTTACATGTCCAGGTCAGTTTAAATAGTATAAGACAGGCTTAAGTGGTTAAATGCAAAATCTATGTGCCAATTTTTAAGTTGATTAACTGATTACTAAAATAATTGTTAGCTGCAACCCTGAGCAAGCAGATGGCGACAGTAGAAAGGAATGACTCTTTTTTTGTTAGAGGAAGAAACCTCCAGCAGATCCAGCCTGAATATAGAGGTTAAGTATCGGCTTGAGAAACTAAAGATCGATACTTTAGTTAAAAAGCTGTGTTCTCTAGTTGAGCCGTTTGCAAAGTGAATGCAGCGTCGCTCAGGCGCGCGTCAGCAGCCGGCTGCTCTCATTGGCTTTATTTATAGTCTGCGCCACGAGACATCTGCTGGAGACGAGACTCTGTCCTCTGTGTCCACACTGAGCTTGTCAGTGTTTTTTTGTTTTTTTTCCCTTCGAGGACCCCGGCCAGAACAGAAGAGAGGCAGCAGAGGCCTCCTCTAGCAGGACCAGTGTCCTCTCCGGTTGCTTTCTCCGCGGATCTGATTAGCAGGACCGGAAGACAGAGGGAGGCTTCACAGTTTGTCGCGTCCCGAGTGTTAGCCGATGTTTACTCGATCTGAGAGCTGTTGTTTGTTTGGTGTCTTCAGTCTGCTTGTCGCTCGCCACTATTTCGGGACCCTGACACTTGGATGTGGCTCGACAACCTCCTGATGCGGCCTCGCCTTCCTCTTCCTCCTCCTCCATGCCTCAGTGTCACACAGAGTTTCTCTTCCTCTCCCGTTCTCTCCTCTTCGCATCGAGGACCGCGCTCCAGGCCTTGACACAAAACGCTGCGGACAGCTCTTTGCTCTTCCCGCAGAGTGGGGGGTGAACTCAGTCTGCCGCAGAGAGACGAGAAAGAGGAGGAGGAGGAAGAGTGTGAAAATATTCTGCTGATGTGTTCCTGAAAAGGACCACCCTGAGAAACACATTTAGAAACAGACATCACCTGCTGAGGAAATAATGCACAAATATGCAGATGTTTGGCAAGAAAAGACGCAGCAAAGCAACAATATTATCGTTTATCGCAATAACGTCTGGAACAATTTATCGTCCAGGAAAATTTGTTATCAAAAAATACGTTTTTCAAGTAGGCATCCACATCAGACGCCTGTCCTTTGAGATTCACTTGAAGCCAAACAGATTCAGTTTGATGTGAATATCTGAAACAAATCAGGAATTTGGCTACTTAACGATTTTACTACCAGCTCGTATGACCATGAAAGTTGAGGTTGTACTAGAAATTAGTACAAACACTAATTTCTTCACTAATGTACCAGTTTAGTTTTCAAAGATAATTTTTTTTCTCTGCTCTTTTGCAATTTTACTTAGTAAGACTCTGAAATTGTGTATAGTTTCATTAAATGTGCTGATTTGAAAGAACTGACATGGCAAAAACACCAAATCTTACCAAGAATATTTGCAGTGTACACTGGATGTAAAACAAACTACATAGGAAATTGCTTTAAGTAAATATTTCCTTAATTTTGATGAAGTACAAGTTCCACTGGCAGATTATTTAACTTATAACTTAGGAAAAATGTGTTGTATTAGGTTAAATAATTTGCCAGTTAAACTAGTACTTTTAATCAATATTAAGAACTTATTACCAACGTAAAACAAGCTCCTATATCTTGCTGAAAAATTACTTGTAAGTTAGTTTTGTCTTATTTGAAGTTTTGTCTAACATATTTGAACAAAAATACTTGTTAAGAATTTTAGTTTTTGCAGCGGAAGCAGACTTATTATTTAGAGTGTTTGTTTCTTCTGTTTCTGTCATAATGTCCAGTTTCCACAGTGTTGGAAAGATTTATGCAATAAACATATCAAGACAACCAGTAGCATGATGTCAGACTCTGTTTACAAGATTCAGAAAAATCCCAGACTATCAGGAGGTTTTGGTGAATGGGTGAGAAAATCTAACGGTCTTTGGAAAATCGTAGCTCAAAAAGGTTTCAACTTTAACAGCTGGACCTTATCTGAGGTTTACTTTTGATAGCTGCTTCTTTTTTTTTTTAAACACAGCTATAGTTCAAAAGTTTTAAACTTCTGTCCCAGAATATTCAGCTTAGAGTGTGACCCTGTGAAATATTCAGAAATTCATTATTTGGGCTTGAACTACTTTCATAACTGCTGTTTTTTCTCTACATATACAATATAAATATTAAAACGCAGAGAGTCTCCCAGAGCTGCAGGACTGACGGGTTTCTGTCAAACAACTCCAGAGTTTAAAGTTTGCAGCTCAAATTTACTCCCATTATGTTTCCGATCACATTTTCTTTAAGACTAGGAGTAACAACCTTCTGCACTGACATAAAACTCTACAGACATAATTTAATTCAAACTTCATTTTTTTCCATACGGCTTGCAGATTTTGCACAGTCATTGTTTGCTTGAGGCTTAAATGAGATGAATAAAGTAATGCTGTGGGCTTCCCTCGTCTGAGTAACTTGAATCTAATTTTCTCTGCACTCATTTATAGATTATTTTTAGATTAACATATTTGCATGCTTGTTTTTAATTTATTTACTTATTTATTTATATCCAGTCATATTGAATTACTTACATCACTCTTAGGTATATATACAGCTCTGGGAAAAATTAAAAGACCACTTCTTTTATTCTATGAACTGCTTACAACATGTCTCCGAAATTCCAAGCAAACATTTTGTATTTATTTGCAGAAAAGGAGAAAAGGTCAAAATCACAAAAAAGATGCAGCGCTTTCAGATCTCAAATAATGCAAAGAAAACAAATTCATATTCATTTAGAAACAGCAATACTAATGTTTTAACTCTGGAAGAGTTCAGAAATCCATATTTGGTGGAACAACCACGAGGTTTTCAATGGGGTTCAGTGCAGTGGGCTCAATTTTTTCCAGAGATGTTTATATTTTGGAAACTTAATTTCTTATGGTTTTATTTGTATCGTTAATATTTAACACCTTAGATGGAGTAGCTTGTCAACTAATAAGCAATTTCCACTAAGGAATCAAAATATATTCTATTCTATTCTTTCTATCCATCAGCACCAAATTCATGGTAACTGAACCAAACCATGGTTGCTATGGAGTCGCCATAGCAACCATGACTTGTTCTTCATCAGCTCAGCAGATTCTTCTTTTGTTGGTGAATTAATCAAAGTAAGAACAAAATTCCTTCTCAAATTTTCAGGAAACTCTTTGTTTTTCCAAATAAAAGTTTGCCTTTTGGATAAATAAGTCAACAACAGCCAACCACGTTGATATATAAAGTCGGACCGAGAAGCTTTGTTTCTGAATCCGACTAAAAACTAAAAGTGAAATGTCTGCATGGACAAATGCTGGAGTACTAATATCTGAATTTATCCTTGAAGCATCTGGCCCACTGAGCGCTTTCTGGGAATGAAATGACATTCCTGCTTTCTGTTTGTTTGGGCAAAGTTTCATCTGTGTAACAATATTGAAAGGCATTAATCTTAATCCGCAGATTTTCCGTGTACTTTTTTTAGTCTTAGAAGATACATCTGGTTCTTTGACTTTTAATTCCTGCTGCGAGCGCAAAGGAAAAGTGAAAAACAATTTTTTCTTCTTCTTTTACAGCAGCGGAGGGATTACGGAGAAGGGCAGAGTGGTGGCTTCAGGACACTTCGCTGCTGTTGGGAATGGGATTACAGCTCCGTCGTGTGTTGCACTTTTTTGCGGCTGGACGAAACTTAGTGGTAATCCTTAATGGATCAACAACAGAAAGCTCATCCTCATCACTCAGAGAAACTAAGCTTAATGACACAAGAACGATGTCTGCTTGGTAATTTCTTTCCCTTACATTCGGAGTGATGCCGAAATAAGCCCTTTATTACAAAACTCTGCAAAGATTGCAGCTGCATATGCGCCGTCAGTTATCCTCTTTCTGCAGAGCTACACACAACGCAGATTAGTTTTCCTGACTTTTGCAAAGAAGATTTAGATTTTAAAAACAATGTAATTGTGGATTTTTCTTTTTATTATTTTATTTTGTAACCTGGAGAGGTTTTTCATGATTGTGACATGTAGCGATCAGAAGCTGTATGGCATATTTTAATTCAGCCCAAAACACCTGACCAGAGATGGAAGTTTGTTTTCAGGTTAGAAAACTGTCAGCAATGGTAAAAAAAAAAAACACCCTAGAATGCAGCTGTGGTAATAAATGCATTTAAATTTAATTAGATTTTTATTTAATATGTTAAATTCTACATTTTATTTCATAAATTAAAAATAATTTACAAATATATCCTATAGGCAAATAATTCTACAAAGTGTTTACTTAAATATTTTACAAATATGTATCAAGCTTTGATGTCTGCATTTTATTATTAGAAATGGTCATTTCTTTGAGATCTAATGGAATAAATAAGGATAAAGTAGAAAATATAAACAAGCTTAGTTACATCAAAAACAGGACTAAAAACCTGACAAAGATTATTTTATCAGTTTTTCTCCTTTTTAAAAATATGTATTAATTATATTTCTATTCTAAGGAGAGGAGGAAAGAAAGAAAAAGAAATAAAGGAATTAGAAAAGAAATGAATAAAGAAAGAAACAAACACTTTAAATTAGGTTAATTAAAATCTTACCAACCAGATTAATATAAATCAATCAAGCCCGTATGTCAAACTCAAGGCCCACGGGCCAAATCTGGCCCGCCGTAGCTTCTTATGTGGCCCTCTAGATTCCAGACGCCAAACTACATCACTCTGTCCCTCCAGTTTTTCACAAATTTACGATCATGGAAGTTTGCACAAAATCAACGGGTCCTCACTTTTTTTCACATTAATGCGTTAATGTGAGTTTCTTGCTAATTTTCTGCAAAAATGATCAAAAACGTTGGATTTAAGGAAGAACTAACTCCCACCTACAGGTGGCAGTGTTTCTTTACTTTTACACAGCAGCCTCAGTCTCAACTTACAAACTGTGATCAATGTGGCGACTAACAAAAAGTCACATTTACCGCAGTTTCCCATGGTGCTCAATAAGCCTGGCGGGCCTCCAGGCTTTACTTGCTCCCCACCAGGCTAAGAATTGTTTATTTATTTGTTTTAGTTTTTTTTTATACATCAGTAACAGTGATGGCAAAGATGGGATAACGAGTTTCTCTGGTGACACGACTGGAAGCGCAATGGCAACACAGTTTGATCAGTACGTGAACACAAGAAGACTGAAGTCGGGTGTTTGTTTTTATTTAACACTTCCTGTCTGTACCGGTTTAAATTTAACAACTTCAGATAACAAAAGTGACAAATCATGGATATAGGGAAATTTTGGACACTTTAATTAGGATTGATCAACTGAAGTGCGAATAATTGATATTTATTTACTTTTTTTTTATGTATGCTATTTTCAATTTTTCTAGTTAATTTTTTAGGTATTGTTAATCATGTCTTCCAATAACACATAATTACAAAATCAATGTGAAAAGATGTTAATTACATTTTAATTAGTACTCACTGAATTCAGACACCAATTTTTAATGTTTTAGTTTCTTAAGGGGTTTTGTCAGAACATCTTGTCTCACCCAGACCTTGTACACACTCATGATCGTGATATGACCCAAAATGAAAACGAGTTTTATCTAAATGATGTCTGTTTTTTTAAGAATCGGAGCTGTTGTAGGAGGAGAGGCTGCAGTTCCAGCCTCTTCCTTTAGAGGTCACTCTGTACCTGCAGTGGCCGTCAGAAGAAGGCCACCCACTGAACAATCTGAGCTGCCTGACATTAAGCAGCAGAAAGCTGATGAATCTAATCTGTCCGTCAGCGTGGAGCAGAAACAGTACAGTAACGACGACAGAATCCACGGATCAGGATTACGAGTTCAATTTGCTGCTCTGGGCGTCTACTTTTTAACATTGAAACTGGAAAAATTAGATTTTTCTTGTGCTTTACACCCTCGTAAACCAATAAATAATCTTCACATCATCTTCACTTTTATTAAAAGGTTGGCTTTCTTTATAATAAAGTTACACACTTTGAAAAAATGCTGCTAAGGTTGTGTTTGTGTGAGACTAAACGTCTGAATGAGCAGCTCAGTGATTCTCAGGCAGCGGATCACAGACTGGACCCAGTTGTTTGTTGTCACTCCTTCGCTGTGTGGCTGAAACAAAAGACTCACAGCTGCAGAGCCATGAGTCACACAGCTAAAGGAAGCTTTTGTTTCACTCTGAAAGCTGCGGGGGGCGCTATGGTAGCTCATGGAGACATGAGAATCTCCAAAACTGCATGAGGAACGCAGCAATCATACATGATTTATTAAAAGTTAGTGCTTTAAATCCTGGTAATAATTGAGGCTATGATTATTTAAATGGAGGATTGGGACACCCACATGATGAAAAATGGACAAGCAGATAAAAGTCTATTGATAAATAATTTTTTTTTTTTCTCTAAGGGTTCGCTCCAAACCTGCTGTCAGAAAAATGTCGAAGTGCGGAAACATTTTGAAGATCTGCAGCCACACTTTAATGGGCGCTACCTCAGATTTCATCACGATAATGGGTTTCATGTCTGCTGGCGTTGGAGGGGGAGGCAGCTGGAGGGACAGAGGAAATATCTGCAGCTGATTTCTTTTGTTTCTGCTCTCCTATCTGCAGGAATCTCCTGTTTTTGTGGAGGGAGAGAAGTTTTCATACTGGAGGTTTGGAGAAGCAGCAACTGAGAGAAGTCGATCAGTAACCTGTCAGCTCATAAGTCAATAAGGCCATTTCACTTTACTTGTTAAAAACTGGAAGATGCTAAACTCACTAGTAGACAAGTAATTTTTTTCAAATCCAAGTATCCAACAACTGAAATGAATATTTTCCCATAAAATCCAGGACATCTAGGTCTTCTCTAACTCTGCATTGGTGTAGGATAGGATTGACTTAACATAGAAATATTTAATAGTCCTCTATTAATATTTCTTAACAGTTCTTTAATTTCAGCTGAGTGGATGCTACTATTTTTAAGAAAGCAATATATTCTGCAAAACTGGATTTATAATAAATCTAAAGCCAAATTTATTTGTATAGCAAATAAACTTGATCTCCTGAAAGAAAATCTCACTTTCAACTGGAAATTATTTTTTTAATTATTCCCTTTTTCCATCCAGTTTTTTTTTGTTTCTTTGTTTTTTTTCCCTTTAAGCTCTTCACATTTTTAAAAAATAAATAAAGCATTAATTCCTTATAACTGCAAGATTTAGCTTGTATAAAAAATAAAATTTGTTAACTGTCATTATGTCGTAACAGTATAATAAGAAACAGATAACCTGTGAAAAGATCGGTAGCCTCCACCTCTTACCTGAGCTACTATTGCAGTCTGAAAGAAATTGCTGCTCCCCACCAAAAACCAACCAATCAGAACCAGAAGGAGGGACTTAGTGCTATCACTCACCCTTGTGTACAAGCTGCTAAATGTGCTAATAGCGGAGAAACAACTCAATGCTTCAGGAAAGACATTTATCCACCGTTATTGCTGGCAATGCTAACTAGCTTTAGCATTCATGACAGACTGCTGACGGGGAGAAGCTCTATCATAGCAGGGAGCAAGAGAAAGGCTATGAGCAGCGCGTACATGAGCTTGATTGACAGCACCAAGACAATCCTCCGCCTGGCTCTGATTGGCTGTTTCCGACCAAGCTGTGTGTTTCTGAAGTTAGTTAGCACTGGTAGAACTGGGAGAAGGCAGAGATTGATTTTTTCACAGATTATCTGTCTCATACGCATCTAACTATCATAGTTAGAGTTGAAACAAATACGTTAAAAAACATATTTTTATAAAAGTTACATGCTGCAGCTTTAAGCTCTTCACACTTCAACTTGTATCATAGCTACACCAACTCTCTTTTGTGTTTTTAAAAAAATCTATTAAACAGTGTTAAACAAAATGGAGAGCGGTTCTCAGCAAGGTTATTATAGTGAACTAAAACTAATGGAATATCAAAGTCTGAAATAGAGAACATCTTTGTGAAGTGAAATAAAAATGGTAATTAATAGGTAAAAACTATAACTAACTATATACTTATATATATGCTGTATATATTTCATTTTTGTGTTCATGAATCCATTGGTTAGCCTTCCAATTGATGTGAAATTGATCTTTTTTTCCCTCCACACAAGTAGCTTACATCAGCTGTCAGCAAATTTTGGCACTCCATAATCCGTATGTTAGTTCACAAAATGGTGAGTTGGGAGAAAACACCAGGGTGAGTTGGTTGTTCAACAATATTTGAATAATTTTTTTAAACATCTTCTGCTGAGTATTCCTTTCACAATTGATGTAAACATAATCACAACACTTTGACCTTTTTGAATTCGGCAAAAGTATGAATAAACTAAAACTACTACAACTAATAAAAACGTAAAAATAATTAACTAATAATAACTAACAAACACACCTAAAAACTGATTAGGATATAAATAAAACTAAACGGTCCTCAAATGCATCTTGCAAGTTTCAGGAATGCAAAAAAAGGATGACACAAGATAAAGACAGAAAAACGGCTGGCAATACCTTCATTAAATGGCTGCAGCTGAATTAGGAGATGCTGGCGATGAAGGTGGGGGTTGATCCGAGGAGTCCTGACTGGGCTGAGCCTGGAGGGAGGCGTGGATGTCTCAAGGTCAGAGCAGCGAATTGGGATGGAGGCAGACTAATGAGTTTTTTCCGTTCTCTTCCTGCCCTGTACAGGTGGCATCACCTCTCTATCCTGTCAATCTTCTCCCCTCCTCTCTCACCCGTGCCGTCTTTATTTCCTCCCACCTTCTCTGCAAGGAGACAGAGAAGGAAAAAAACGGGAAAAAACTGTTTACTTCTGAACAGGCCTCCTAATCTATTTGGACTGGGCGTAATAGGACATTTGCATGGCGAGCACAGCGAGGTGTCAGCGATAACCACGGGGTTGTGACATCTCCGCCGAAATATGCTGAGCTTTCGCTAACCTCTCATCAAACACGCTGATCTTTATGGACTGTATCATATTGTGCCGTAATGTGCTTTATTGTCCACAGAATAAGCTTTTCTTAAAGGTAATTGGAAAACGGGAAATGGCCGCTATCGGCGGACTTTTTAAATACATTATTTCTGAAATGTGGCTCGTGTAATGACCCTGTCGGTGTAAAACGTGAGATTTATCTTGGCAGCAGAAATTGATCCATTTCACCTTTGTCTAATGGAAATTCTTATCAAGGATTATCAGTTTATGTAAATGAGCGTGGCCCCTGGAACGGAGGTGGGAACGGTGGTGTGTGTGCAGGGGAGTCGTTAATCTGGGGCCTCTTGACGTGTCAGCCTGGACATAATGCACCATCTCTCAGCGTGGTGAGTGGTTCTTCTCTGTAGCTTTAAGAACCAAGCTCACTTATAGACATTGTGGTCTATATAAGGTGTTTAGCATTCAGGCTGAGATTAAATTGAGACTTAACAAACCTGGATGCTGCTTTTTTCCCCCCACCGATTATGACCTTGTTCTGAAAATATATCTTATTAAATTGATAGGACAAAGATTTTTAAGGCCTTTGATGTTTTCATACCTTATAGTTTGGTGGAATTGGTTTAATTAGGGACCAGAATTGAAACTTTTGTTACATTTTCAGCTGATGCGGTTTGCTTTCACACTGCACTCACTTTGAAAAACCTGTTCCCCTCCTCACCTATGGTGGCGCTGCACCAAAACCCACTGAAGGAAATTACATGAAGAAACGAAGCGCAACTTCCTTCTTCAGAAATGTAAACAAAAATGGAGTGCCATAAAATTTTTAGGATTTCTCTTTTGGAGACAAAAGAAAACGGTTAAAATCTCACGCTAATACATTTTTGTTTACATTTTGTGAAGAAGGAAGTTGTATTCATGTTTTTTTCAGAGGTTTTTGTGTCGCTCTCTTCAGTAGATTTTGGTGCAGCACCCCCACAGGCGAGGAGGGGACCAGGTTTTTAAGAAGTTTGGTTTGTTTGACAGTGAAGTGTGAAAGCAAACCACATCTTGCAGTTTTAGTCCCCGAACAAACCTCGTCTACCAGACTATTATACAAATGTAAACGAACTGGAGACCGTTCCAAAGGCAGGAAGCGGACTGAAGCTGACACACATTCTGGGTAAATACAACCAAAACAAACACGAGAGTCTAATGCTAGCAGGAGAAATGGCTTAAGGTATTTTACCAAACACAAACTAAAAATCCTACAACAGCTAAAACCTGACGCCCTTCCTTTGCTTACCTTTCCTGAAGAAGGAAGTTGTGCTCAGTGTCTTCTTCAGAGGTTTCTGTGTCGTTTTCTTCAGTGGTTCTTGGTGCAGTGCCCCTACAGGTGAGGAGGGGAACAGGTTTTTCAAAGTGTTTGGCTCATTTGAGGCAGTGCAGTGTGGAAGCGAACTACAGCAGCTGAAAATGTAATAAATGTTGCAACTTTGGTCTCAAATCCAACCAACTCTACCAGACTATCAGGAGTGAAAACACACTATTTTATTACCCAAAATCTGAAAAGACCCAAGCACGATAAATGCTTTTTTAAGGCAACCTTTGCGTGTCAGGAAGAATGAGCTCATGTCACTCAGGTATTAGTCTCAAGATAAAAACGCCCCAGATGCCCACAGCAGCTCGGCGTTACTTCTGGCCCCATTATGTCCATTTATCACAGAGGCTCTCACCATATTTCCATATCATAAAACTTTTCGCAGACAGCTCTGTTATGTGCAGCGCTATGCGGTAACTCAGACATTTGGCATGTCAGCTGCAGAATGGATGGCACAGTTTGGATCACCGACAGCGCAGCATGAAAAATGAATGGCATGGAAGCTGAGTGTAGTGGCGGTGGGCTACAGTCACTTAGAAGAGGGGCCGTGCAGATTGACAAGCCCCCCCTCCCTCCGCGCTTCCCTCGCTTGTTTTCATTGCAGTGCATGCTTTTGATGTTTTATGGGAGAGGCCTCGCCTGGTTGCCGTGGTCTTTGTCGTGACAGCAGCAGTTTGACGGCCTTGAAATACAGCTGGTGGGGGCTATTCTCCATGGAGATCAGCGAATGGAGGTTCACTGAGAGCTTGTGGTCCCCTGATGGCCCCCCGCTGTCATCTGCCATCCTGACAGTCGCACAGAGATGGAGATAGAGAGGGGCGAGTCAGCCAGGCTAAGTGACAGACACGCCACCACGACCCAAACCACCGGAGGGGAGGCTTCTTCTCCGTCTTGGACACACTGAGTTTCTCTGAGGCCACAGACCGGGTCTGAGACCAGGGTGACCCCAGGCCCCGGCCCCGCCCCCCTCCATGACACCCGACAGCGACAACGATGCATCACTGGAGAGAGAGAGAGAGAGGGGCAGCAGGATAACAAAGACATGGTGTAATGGCATCGACTGTCTTCTAGATTTGTTTTCAGTGTTTTACTAACTTTTATAAACTGTTAAATTGACAGAAAAAGACAAAAATATTTTTGCAATCTCTGTTGAAAATAGATCACAATAACAAATTTTGCTGGATGATAAATTGTTATTGCGATAAACGATAGTATTGTTGTTTTGAGACTCTTTTCAACTAATACAGCATCATAATACAATACCACACTCTCAAAGATCAATAAACTTTGAATGCTAATGAACACTTAACAGCTTCCTGCACAATACTTAACAAGAACAAGAACTTAACAAGAAAAAGAAACACAAAACTTTTACAAACAATTGAGTTTTTAAAAAACACGCAGTCATCTATTAGAAAACGATAATAGATGAAGAATGCAGCCAGTGGTTTCTGGATGGTAAGTCAACAATAAAGCACTTGGTTTTTCCAGCAGCCATTGTACAGCACATTCAGCTGTAAGACCAGCTGACCAAATGTGCTGGAGCTCCACCTGGGTTGCTAGGTAAGATCGAATGTGACTTACTAATCGGGAAGTTTTTGAAACGGTTCAAGACACCAAAAAACATTAATTTATTACCAAAAAACAGGTGGGTGGTTTGTTTTTAGCATTTTGGCCGATTGGAGGTATAAAAATATGCAAAATGGAAATTTTGCACAATGGATCCCCTTAACGTAACATGGCGAAATATAACAAAACATATAAATTAATCAGAGCAATCTTATGTGAAACCAGGCCAGTGGTTTGGTGACAAACAGCCTTCTGTGTCGGCATCTCTTATCGTCATCTGCTCTGATCGTTCACAGAGATCCACTAGTGGGACCCACGTGAGACCATCAGCTTCATTAACCAGCAGAAAGTGCTTTTTCAGCCGCTTCTATCTCTGTTCGTCACAAGTGAAGGACTAGTCCATCCTCCCCTCAGAGCCACTTCTGGGATTTCTCCGTTCTTGAGGAACTCTCAGCTTCAGGGTCAGCTGTCATCTCCAGCATCTCACAAACGTCCCAGGATCAGAACCAAAGCACCTTCGAGGCCCCAGAGCCAGCATCCATGACTCCTGCTACGCTGGGACAGATCTGTAATTAAAAGTGGGCTTTAAGTTCTCCCAAAGCATTAAAAATGGATCCTGTTGGCAGCAAATGGACCATCTCCCTTCTAGTCTGGGCTTTTTGATGCTTTGGGAGGAAGGCAGCAGATCTGAACATTTAGAGGAATCTTCAGATCACATCAGAATTGTTGTAGGTGGAATTGGGATATTTTGTGGTACTATTATGATAACGGTAAAGATTATGAAGAAAAAAAAACTTTTTAGGTAACTGTGACTGCATAGCACAGCATCAATAGCACCACGAACAAATATTGTTCTAGAACAACTTTCCCACTGGAGTAGGTTTCTTCAAAGGAAAACTCAGAAATTCTGAGCTTAATTGCTAGAAAATTTCTAACAAGAAGAATCAGAAAAGATTTATAGAAAAGAATCAGAAATGTCTGAGTTTGAAAAGTCAAATATTTGAGAGAAAAAAACTTGAAAATTCTGAGATTAATATCAGACATTTTTCAGAAAAAATAATACCTGAGTTTGAAAAGACAAAAAATGTGAGTAGAAACTCGGAAATTCTGAGATTAGTCTCAGAAATTCTCTGGAAAAGATCAGAAATTTCTGACTTTGCAAAGTCAAAAATGTGTGAGAAAAAACAAACAAAACAAAAATAATTGAAGATCAATCTCAGAAATTTTCTGGAAAAGAAATAATAAATTCCTGAGTTTGAAAAGTCAAAAACTGTGCGAGAAATAATTTTTAAAAATCTGACAATCTCAAAAATATTCTGGAAGAGAACTCAAATTTTTGACTTTTCAAACTCAGAAATTTCTGATTCTTTTCTAGAAAATTTCTGAGATTGATCTCAGTTTTTTCCTGGAAATTATTCTTTTAACACATCTTTTAAAAATCTACAATGGCCATAACATGCTGTCGTACATTTGTCTATTTGATCAATTCAATAATTTTGGAGCAAAAAAAGGCATTTTGAATTGAAAATGTTACTAAATTTGTTGATATATAGTTTGATTAAAATCCAAATAATTGCAATTAATAAATCAGACTCTGTAATTAACTTGATTAAAAGTTTAAATCGAGTCCCACCCCTAGTTTTTATGAATCGGCCTCCATAATGAGGAGCAGCTGTTTGCAAACGCTGGCATTTCCAGTCGACGCTTATTACATCACACCAAGCGTAATGGCGAGGACATCGCCGCATTCAGACGCAGCTATTATTTTTTTGCACGCTGGGAGTTCGACTCTGCGTGTGTCTGAGGAGGAGGAAGCCCAAGACTCTCACACACAAAGAGCGGGATCCTTCCTCCTGTCAGTAATTTGTTGCTAATCAGCTGTCAGCTCAGAGGAGATGATGAGGTGATCATGGTGGGCGGTGGAAGGTAATGGCCTTAAAAGTCACAGAGTCAATGTCAATGGGATCACTCGGATTCAATCAGGGGGTTTCCCGATGAGGGATGGCGCCCGCTGACATTACCACTCATTTTGAGCCCAAGCATCTGGGCCCTAGTAAATAACCATCAGTGGGTGGGTCCCGGGGACAGGTCATTAGCCCTGAGAAAAATAAATATCTTCTCTCTCGTGAAGGCTGCAAGTCATTTAGCACAGACTAGGAAATTTCACCCTAGATTAAGTATGATGAGCCAATATCAGTCAGAGGAGAGGCCATCCTGAGTGTGGGGAAGAAGGGAGGGTGTGATGAGACAGAGGAAATTTATATGCAGGCGTCAGTAAATGTAATATGATCTTAAAGGTGAGGCAGAGCTGCATGGAGAGACACGGAGCCGGAGTTTGAATGAAGGAGTCCAGTCAGGTTTATCTGTGTAGCACATTTCAGCTACAAGGCGCTTCAAAGTGATTTAAACCACGAAAACATAAAAATACACCAGTAACAAACAGTACATTTTGTCAAATCACATCACTAAAATCATCAAAAGACATCTGTTTGTCAATATTTCATTAATTATTCAAAAATACCTCAAAACAGGTGAGTTTTTAGCCTTGATCCAAAGCAGTGGGGTCCAAAGTGTGGCCTGGGGGCCATTGAGAGCCGTTGGAGTGATTTTGTGTGGCCCTCAACTTCAATGTAAAGACTTTTACTGAAAAGTCGACTTTGCTGTGCCTAAGTCAGCTTTTATTTAATTAATTAAACTTGGCTAAATATAACAAGTGTTTTGAAAGAGAGTGACTCAATTATTTTTTTATAGCAGAATAAATTTGTTCAATCAAGCCCAAGAGAATTAGAAAACTAAATGAAATTTCTTTAAATACAGAAAATATACAAAATCATGTTAAAGTTTTAGATCTACGATGAATAACATCCAAGTTCTACCGAAAACAACAAAATCAGACAACTTTATTTGGTTGATTCTATTTTAATATTTCTATTTATTGAGTTTTTACGT
This sequence comes from Xiphophorus maculatus, assembly GCF_002775205.1. Taxonomy (NCBI): domain Eukaryota; kingdom Metazoa; phylum Chordata; class Actinopteri; order Cyprinodontiformes; family Poeciliidae; genus Xiphophorus; species Xiphophorus maculatus. The sequence goes on along the minus strand of NC_036454.1, from coordinate 5,376,253 downwards.
TTTTGACCCATGAATACTTTTGACCTGTCGATTTTGACCCACATGACAAAAAGTTTGGACACCCCTAATTTAAAGGAACTCAGTGTTTCGGTTATTTTGCAGTTTTCTGGAAGTTTGTTCCAGATTTGTGGTGCATAGAAGCTGAATGCCGCTTCTCCATGTTTGGTTCTGGTTCTGGGGATGCAGAGCAGAACCAGAAGACCTGAGAGGTCTGGAGGGTTGAAACAACAGCAGCAGATATTTAAACTGTTCAATGATTTATAAACTAACAACAGTATTTTAAAGTATATTCTCTGAGCTACAGGGAGACTATAGAACTATGTGATGTGTTTCTCTATCATCCTGGTTTTAGTGAGAACACCAGCAGCAGCGTTCTGTTCTGCATCAGCTGCAGCTTTCAGACCTGTGAAGACACCGTTACAGTAATCAGTGTGACTAAAGATAAACACCTGGATGAGTTTCTGTAGATCTTCCTGGTTCATTAGTCCTTTAATGCTGGAAATGCTCTTCAAATGACAGAAGGCCGACTTTGTAACTGTCTTTATGTGGCTCTGAATGTTCAGGTCCATCACCACACCGAGATTTCAGACTTCATCTCACGTTTCCAGCTGCAATAACTGAAGCTGTTTAGTCAAAGTCATTGTTTCATCCTGAATATCTCCCTGTAAGGCTAGAACAACAAACCTAAACAACAACACAGCTTAGGTTTTGTTTTTATTAGTTTTAGTTTTTTCACATTATGTATACATCGATTGGGTAACGTATACTCAACAGAAGATACTATTTTCTAAAAATTTATTCACTTATTGTTGAACAACCAACTGATTCTGGTGTTTTCTCCCAATGTTTGCTGTTGCCGTTAGGCGGCGTAGCATAAGCGCTGCTGGGAGGATTACGGAGTGCAGTAAGTTGCTGACAACTGACGTAAACTGCTTATGTGGGGAAAAAGCAACTATTTAACGTCAGATTGAAAGGCTATTAAACAGATTCACAAAAACAAAGGATATTATATCTATAATTTCAATGTGTTTTAGTTTTATAAACGCACAATAAAGTCACAGTAAGTCATAGTTTTCCCTCATTAAGTCCAGTTTTTATTCATTTCTGTTAACAAAAATGTTTTCTCAATTTCAGTTTAGTTATTTTGTTAGTTTTCGTTGATTATAATAACACAAGTCTGATCTTCCAACAATAGATTTGTGCTAAATGGGATATTTATCCAATAGCTTTCAAATCATCTGTTGTCAGAATGCTCATTTCACATTTTACCCACCTTTTATGTCATGATGATGTTAGTTGTACTTTTGTTATTATCTACCCTCATTTTTTGATTTTTGTAACTATACTGTTACAAAAACAGCTTTGAAATTGATCCATAGATGGTGGTGTTAATGTGAAGTTTATAAAAGCAGCAAAGTAAAAACTTAAACAACTTATCCTCTAATTCCTGTAAATCCCAGATGAAACAAAAAGATGCAGCTCAAATTAAACTTTATTATTAGTTCAATTAATAAAGGATGCCTCTGAATCCATTACGGCAAATATATATAAAACATTATTATCTTAACCATCTACTTCAATCAACATTATTAATTTAATTCATTTATAAAATGTCTGTTTTATTAATAGTTAATTCAAACACTTTAAATATTCATATTTATTCATGTATCATTCTGTTGGAGTGCTGTTAAACTACAGGGAAGCCCCAAATTATTCATAGCTCTGGAAGAATATTTAACATAATTATTCCACCAAAGAATTTGTGTCTTATATAAATGGTTTAATATGTTTATTGACAATTTATTATTTAAATAATTTTGTTTAAATATTATAAATCAGCCCAGAAAGCTACAACATAGCATTCCTTTAGTGAATTTGAACCGGGTGACGCTAAAACTACACCTATTGAGGAGATTCAGGTAAATCATATTTACAGATAATTGTGTTTCCATCCTGAATGCATCGATGTTTTACTGCTCTGAATATGATGTTTTATCAGCAAGTGGCATTTGGTTTAGAGTTTTTGTGCTCCAGCTAACAATTAATCAATTACAAACTTGGTTGACAATTATTTAATCGTTTCAGCCCTACTGTGAGTTGAGTTCTGGTAATGGGTAGGTGTAGCGTAATGGTCAGAGTTAGGCTACAGAAATGAATGGAAGTCAAAGTCCTTGTGAAAATAGAAAGACCTAAAGTGTGTGTGTGCGTTTGTTTCTAATACCTTGTGGGGACCATCTTCCTGACACATACTACGTTGTGGGGACCCACTGCTCCTTGTGGGGACCGAAGCCTGGTCCCCACAAGGGGAAACACTGTTTTTGGGTCAGGGGTCAGATTTAGGACTAAGATGTGAATTAAGTTTTGGTTAGGGTTAGGGTAAGGGTAAGGTTTAGGCTGTAGAAATGAATGGACGTCAATGGAAAGTCCCCACAAAGATAGCCGCGCAAACAGGGGTGGGCGTGTGTGTGTGTGTGTGTGTGTGTGTGTGTGCGCGTGTGCATGTGTGCGCATGTGTTGAAGCTGATTACCCTGCCTGGAAGACGATCATTAGTGAGTCAAATACCAGCACAAATGGCCACCCGAGATAATGGCTGACATTCATCTACGTCTGAGTTTGGTCCAAATCTCTGCTAAACAATCAGACAATGAGAGAGTTGAAGCCTGACGAGTGGGAAAAAAACAACAACTAGGAGAAAGAAAAAGAGGAAAAGCTCAAGTCGAAGTCAGAATCTGTTTCTCTGGCACGATCCCAAATGGATCACAACAACAAGTATTCTTCACGGAGGAATAATCAAGTCTGAAGAAGCGGCGGTGAGAAGGAAGGAAGGGAGCGCATTGAAAGCTTGTTGCGTAACATTTTAACACTCACCCACTTTAGCGTGATCAATCAGGCGCCCGTGCTCGGTCCATCCCTCTGCCCCCACATCTGTTACTGCGAGTGCTGTCCACATAACAGGCGCCTGTCAATTTCGCCTGCTTTTTATTGACTCATCCTCCGAGCCATGGACGGCTTTGGATCACAATTAACATTTTTTATGAATACATTTTCATGAATATATTAGCTTGTCTTCCCCGCTGCCGCCGCTACCCACCACACACACATGCACACGAGATCCACATTTGGTGGAGTGTTGTTTTCTCACAGTTAATCAGTGGCCAGATAAATCAGAGGCCATATTTGCCATCCATCTGCTGGGAAGGTGCAGTCGTCTCCAGGCGCCATTCAGACATGCTGGACAATAACAGGAAGTGAGGAGACAGCTCGCAGACGTTGCAGGCATCACACTTCGCGGCTCACCATGTTCTGTCAATACAGATGTCAGGCCAAGAAGGTTTTTTTTCCCTGCACCGGCACGCACAGCAAGTTTTAGTTTTGTTTCCGATTGTTGTAGTTTTGGACCAAAAGCTCAGAAATATTAAACAAAGGAAAAGTTTCTTGTTGTGCTGCAACTCTTATTTTGTTAGTTTTGGCCCTGTTTTTTTCCAAAGACAGAGTATTAGGGGCATTTTAAACAAAAAACAAAAAAAGAGGGATAAATTTATGCCAAAAAACTCTGGTTCCAGAAAACTGCTAAAGCTCACGTGGTTAGAGTTGGTTTGAAACATAATTAATAAAACATTAACAACATTTTGATGTGGCACTTGACAAAATGTAATGTTTGTTACTGGTTTTCTCAATTGTCGATTGTGTATTTTTATGATGCCAAGCAATTTGAACTGCCTTATTGCTGAAATGTGCTATACAAATAAAGTTGATTGAAATTGAGAATAACTTAAATTTTCTAGAAAAAATTTTCAAAAGTTAAACTTTCCCATTTTTACAGAGCCAGGCAGAAAGACATTGGAGTCAGAGATATAATAGATTTTTTTTGTTTCTTCTCAAAAGGCAAATATATGATACAAGGAAGACACACCTGCTGAAGTTTTCAAAAAACTTTGCATACATGCCTTCTTTGAAAAATACAGAACATGGAGTAGTTTTCACATTTTGCTGCAAGAAGAACTCAAACATTTATGAAAAAAGTTTAAATTCATGTTAAGATTCTTGAGAAATTTGGCAAAGATATTTGGGACCAGAAGAAAGGGTAGTAGCTCCAAGTCATCTTCCAAAAATTATTGTGCTTTGGTCTGATGACACCAAAGCACACAGTTCTAGTAAAAAATAGCAAAATTTAACAAACTGCACATTTGTGTTTGTGATGGTAGGAAAGAAACAACCTTTTACACAAATAACATGTAGGTAAAGTTTGATGTCTGTTTTTACTTCAATATTGTGAGATTTTTTGTTTATCTGTATTACAGTTTTCACACTTGTATTAATTTAAGGTGGTTGTAAATTGTTTCTGTAAATACAGAAAAAGGTACATGAATCACTGTTTTTATGTCTCTGTTCATGCAGAATTATTCACTTCAACTTCACTTTGACAAGAAAAAAATTCAGATTTTGAACTAGAGAAGATGAAATAGTCATTTAACTTGGCAACAAATTAAAACCTGCAAGTCAGAGACCAACATGAGCAATATTAGTCGTTATTTACGGCTATATTTTGCACAATCGATGGAGACATTTATTACCAGGATTTATTAACTTTTCCCACAGTAAAATTCAAGAACTTTTTAAGTATCTTCAAGGTGAGTTTTCAAACTTTTCCAGCACCATACTTTGGAGATAAAAACAATACAAATTAGCTAAAGAAGACTGTTTCAATTCAATATTATATGATGGAATTTATTGCAGTCATTAATTAGGACTTGTGGTAAACTAAAATATATCAGTTGTATCTCATAAAATAATTTTGGTAATTTGAAATGGCAAGAGAAGTTTAGTCTCATTTAACTTCTGACAGTAAAAAAAGGTCTGTGTTTTAATTAGGCGTTAAAATATCTGGTTTCAACTGTAATGTTTTCCAAATTTAGGCTTTTAATCAAACGTTAGATTGTACTTTATTACAAAACTGGGCAGTTTGAATTTCAAGTACTTTCAAGGACTTTCTACAGAAATCAAGCACCTTCCAAACCTTGAAAACACCTTAATGAAATTCAAGCATTTCAGAGGATTTCATTCATTTTTCCAAACCCTGAACTCTGCAATGATTGATTATAGAAATAAGCAATAGAAAACTTATTTTACCTACATCTGACAGGCAGTTTCCATGCCAACACCGCAGTGGTACACTACAATCACCTATAGTGGCAAAAGCTGCCATAAAAGAATAAAAAGTGGGGAATTTACTAGACAAGTGTATTATTCATGCACTTGACTTCCTAATGGTCACCTTTTGCAGTTATGAAATTATGGGAAAAGAAATAAAAATAAAACAACCACTGAGTCAGAGTGGAGCATCCCTGATTAAACAAACAGGAGCTTCACAGGTAACAGTTTGAAGACCCAAACGGTCGCAGTGTGCTTTGTTATTCCAGATGGCTTTATGGGTCATGAAAGAGTGATTCACGTGTCACATTAAAAGTGCCTGTCGCCGGCCCGCCGTCTGAGCGCTCCCCTCCTTAAAAACCAGGAAGCACCCCATCAATTATTTGCTAAGCAGCCATACTGAAGATCTCACTTTGAACAGTGTGTGGGGACAGCAGCGCTGTCAGCGCGATGATCGATGCACTGGAGGCTCGCGCTGCCCCCAGCACGCCTCTCTGAGGGTCGGCAGCTGTACAAAGACCGAGCTGTCTGTGTGTCTGCGTTAGAAACAGAGAGCGCCACGCACACCTCCAAATCCCACGGATGTTGGCACACTCACCGTTGCAAGCACGCAAACCTACATCTCAACAATGTAAGCACACACTTTTAGGGAAATTAAAGCCTTTTTTCCAGCTATTTTTTTTTCACTACAACACAAATATAAATGAACAGAAACATATAAAATGAAGCATGGACGCGATTAAACGGATTAATCGTGATTAATCAATTGTTGAAATAATCATCAACTAATTTAATAATCAATTAATCATTAACTGGAGAATACAGATTCTAAAGAAGCAATTTGTTGAAAGAACAACACATTCAGAGCAGTAATTAAACCAAAACTGAACAAAAATATAAACATTTTACATTGAAAACATTTATGTTTAACTTGGTTCCTGTTTGTTTTGTAATAAAAAACCAAAAGTCTTATTTGGAGCACAGCTCATGGGTTCAACTGACCAGCAATACAAGGCGCTAAAAAAACCTCTAACAGTCTAAATTTATTTAAATGTTACTTTTCCTCCAAAAATGCACAATTTCTACTTCAGTTGTACTTTTGCAGTTACATTCAAAAATGTGCAATATACATTCCAATGAGTTTAAAAGTACCTTTCAAAAATGAAAACTTTTAAGCAGGTATTAAATAAACTTTTTTTTTAAAGGCTACATTTCTGTGTTAAATATGTTTTTTATTAGTCTGATGCAATATTCTAATTTAAATTTTTTTATTTTATTAGCTGTAAATGAAAAAACATAATCAAAAGAAGTAAAGGCTTTCAAACATTCATTTGTGTGTAATTAGTTCCTGAAATAAATATACTTTTCAATTCTATTCTAATTTGCTGGATGGGCCTGTAGCATCACTTAGGTAAATTAGTATAACATGAGTGGATAAATAGATAAATAAATAGTTCACCATATATTAGGGTCAGAAAGTTGACTAAAAAGAGATCAACATAAAAAAGACTTTGTTTTACATCATTGTAACTCTGAACAGCTGCAAACCCACCGGAGCCTGAGCTGCTAATTATACCGTTTGCAACTTTAATATCCAATGTAGCCATTGAGAGTTCAACTGGGTCTGTGCAGAATTAATAGAGCATTAATCAACATGCACTAATTAGCTAATAACTTGTTAATTAAATCAGGTTTTTAAAGTCCTGAGAGGTGCTTATTCCAGCGTGCACGCGTGTGATTGGCTGGCTGCAGAGCGACGCCGCGCCTGCACACGCTCAGCGCAAATGTCACGGTGTTGATATTAAATCCAAGTCCCAAGTGGGATTTCCCTCTTTGCACCACAATCATCTGCTTCCACCTGACCCTCCGACCCCGCCCACGCACACCCGTAACCATTCTTGCTTCTTCTCCCCTGAGAAGAGGCGTGACAAATTTAAACATACTTTTAAAAAAGCTCCTGGATCAATGTTAGAGGGATTAGATGGTGTTCATGAATCCTCTTCAGCAGAATCAAAAATGGCAGAAAGCCAATATCTGAACTCCTCTTGAAGCGTTGGATAAGTAAATTACCTTGGTGTCAGTTGCTGTAATGTAAAATCAATACGTCCTCTTAGATAAACCAATGATCATCACTTGACCTGAAGCCTGGCGTTTTCTTTCCTCTCCTCCTTTTGTCTTCTAAGAAATGGCTCCGTACTTTTGAGGACAGCTGTTAGTTTTGGGTTATTGGCTGCTATTGATTTTATATCATGCAGAGTGAACCTCTACGTCCTTCTGCTTCGAGCGCAGCATTACTTCACACTACCACCCAATACAGCAGCTGCAGATTTTACATTCTGACTAGTTTTGAACGCAAACAGTTCCGGTGGGCGTTGGATCTGGTTGGAAGGTCAGCGGAGACTAGGGCTACAAGCAGTCAAGGTGTTTTCACACCTGCTAGTGCAGTAGACTTGGTTCAATATTGCAACATTTGTTACATTTTCAAATGGTGGTTGTTTGTTTTCTCACTGCATTGTGTCAAACAATGAAACCAAACATATTAAAAAAAACAATTCCCCTCCTCACCTGTGGGGGCGCTGGACAAAGAGTCACTGAAGGAAACGACACAAAAACCACCGAGCGCCACTTCTTTATCAAATTTAAACTAAAATTAAGCAGCATCAGATTGTAATGGTGTGTATGATTTCTCTTTCGGCAAAAAACCACAAGACAATTTACCACTAGCTCTAGACTCACGTTTGTTTTGGTTGTATTTACCCAGAATGCTCTGCACTATAGACTACTTCCTGATTTTGGAGCAGTCTCTAAACACTGAGATCACTGTCCTAGAAACTTCAAATCCAAAATTAGAAATAACTTTTAGAATTTTGGTCACATGCTGTTTATTTGAATATATTATATGTTGACAACATTAGTATGCGGATCTACTGTAAATTCTTTGTTCAAAACTGTACAAGGAATATATACATTTTGAATTAAAGATGGCAGCTTACTCTATTGATGTTACGTCAAGCAGAAAAGATTAAATTTTTCACATGTTGACGGTAAAAGTATGTTTTTAGCTGTAAATTCATCCTTTGCTACAAATGATCAAACTCAAAATTAATATCTGTTATTGTATTTTAGAGAATGTTTATTTTCTTGTTTATTAATTAAACCAAATGGTTTATTTACATTTTCTTATGTATTTCTAATATTGCATAAGATATCCCTAAGTTTACCTTTTATGTAAGTGGTTAAATGAAAAATTTGCCGAATCAGCCAATTTTTTATTGACGATTAATCGATTAATCATCAGAATAATCATTTACTAAATTAATTGTTGCATCCCTACAAGGAATAATTCCAGATGGTGAAATTTTTTTTACTATTCAGATATCTAATGTATTTTTAACCCATTAATCGACTGATTAAGCGTTTAAATTACTAAAATAATCGGTAGTTGCAGTTTATATGGAACAATGCCAAATACTGAAAAGATTTTGCCACGAAACTTGATATTTTATGTATTTTTAAACCTAAAAGTAATACTTAGACACTGATTAAACAGCACATTAATCGATTAATTGTTTAATTCAAATACTGTATTCACAATTTTTTATTTTTTTTAACATTTTCCTCTTCACAGAATTATTTTCCAGTTGAATCGTACAGGAAATATAGTTAAAGGTGGGAAATCTTTATGATTTCTCATTGTCTATTTTGCTTACCAACACAAAACCCCGGCACTTTAACATTTTCAGACACACTGTACGTGACATGACTAAGCTGCTTAAAATCAATTATTGGTGTTTATCTGCTCTCATGCACGTCTCTATTTGTAGGTCATGTTTTAATAAACTCTGCCTGCATCCTTTTGACCTCAATCATGTCACCGTCTCCTCCTCCTTTGTGTCCCGGGGCTCCCAGTCACCTCTCCTTAAAGGAGGAGGCCACAGATCAATACGTTTGATGGGGAGGCAATAAGCAGCCCTATTAAGTGACAAAGGTTTACTCTGTAACAGCTGGGCTGGCGCGGGAGCCGAGCTTGTCTGACTAATGAATCGTGAAACAATCAGGCAGTAGCCATTTGTGTTTAGATCTGTAAATATGGCGCGGTACAAGTGCCAGACCATCGCTGGCACTCCAGCTGGGGCCACAGATGGTCTGGATTGAAGGCGAGGCGCAGGCAAACCGTTAGCTCCTCCGGCTCACACTGCACCGCACCTCTTCTGTCTCTGAGTGACAACTTCACTTTCGCACTAACTTACCCCACATAGGGAGCCAGGATGGGGTTTAAAAAAGGGAAAAAGTTCGAGGAAGGAGGCTGACAGCTCCTGAACCGGAGCCCAGACGATGAGCAGTCTCGCTGTTATCAGGCAGAGGGAACCAGGGGGGTGAAGAAGGGGGGAGTGGAGACCCAGGCGACACAGAGGAGCAGTGATGATCCTGCTATTTAAAGGCACCATCAACCTAATTAACCTTGGGATGCCTGCGCCTCACTCTGAGGTGACCGGCCCCGCGTTGAAGGGGTGGAGGCCTCGTAAATCTCACAAATAGGAGGCGCTTGCTCGGATAGGAGGAACACAAGCTGGTCATTATTGGGAAGAGGATTGAAAATACTGTATGTAGCGTTCTTATCAGTGGAGTTGGGGAGTGGGTAATGTGGCGGAGACTAACTGTAATTCATCCTGTGACAGCTGAGTAAACACAGAAACATTCAAACAGACAAATAAGGCAACGTATCAAAGAGCTTTTGTCATTTGCCTGCACAAATGATTGAAATAGAGGCTGGCTCTTGGGGAAGAGGTTGGGGAGGGTGTCCTTGAAGACATAGAGCTATCAAAGAGATGAAAGGCTTATTTAATCTATTTCCAAGGTAAAATTATCTTCCGGCGTTTTTACTTTGCGCGTTTGGTCCGGTGAACGAGAACGCGGAACAAAGCCATTACGATGCCCTCAAGTCTATTAAACTGCATGACAGACGTTGTTTACAACCCCAACTGCTTCTGCGAGCGCCCCATTATCGCCGCATACTGATGCAGGCATCAGCGGCGGGATTGGCCGTCATTACGGAGGGACGGCGGAGAGGCTCAGAGCAACATTTATCAGAGTTTACACAGGATTTGTAACCTGCTAATCAACGGCTGGCAGTCGGGATTTTCAGAAGACGGTTTTTGCTCCAGAAGCAAAAGGCTGCTGTAGAAACCGAAGCTCTTCTATAGTAAAGATGCAGTTTTTATTTAATTTGACTGAAGGTAATGTTTTGTGTATATAAATTAAAAGCACCTTTGTAGCCGCTAAGAAGAAGAGTAGCATCAATGTTTGATAAACCAGTCGATATTTTCCCTCCAGTCAGTTAAGACTTTCTCAAACCTTTAAAAGTTTCGGTTCTTAATAAATCATTAAGGTTTTCAGCATTTTTCTCCGGATTTTTCCTGCTTTTTCAACGTGTATGTGTTCAAGAAACAAGAAGAAAACAATGAATATGTATTTTGGGGTTGAAACATTTATGAAAATGGAGATAAGCCAATAAATCAAAGCTAAAATTTTACTTAATTTGGTGAGTTATGCGATATGTCAACAGAGTCCTTCAGCTTTCCTTATCTGTGTGAAAGATTAATACAATAAGATTAAGAGGTCAAACAAACAAAACTGGAAGTAGAAGTACTAAACTGAAACTGAAGGAAAATCAGCCAAAGTCCAAAGGAAAACTTTGAAATAGACTCAAAACGTCTGGAGAATTGTTGATCAGGAAAGTCCTGATTATTCAAAAGTCTTGCACTGTATTGTAGGTACTCTTCATTTTTTCAAACCTCTTTGAATTTTTTATATTTTGTCAAATTATCAAATAATACCATGTTTACTTATAAAACCGTTTAAAAATGGACTCAAAGTTAATGAAAGTGCTGAGTGAAGAGTGATTTGAAGTGTTCATGAATATGGACAGATCTAATGTTTTGGTCAGCTTCAGATTTATAAGGTGCTCTACAAATAAGCTTTGTGAGGTTAAAGGTGTCAGAAGAACTGTTCAGTTTGGGTTCAGGCCTTGCGGCCCTAAAACTACACCAGAGTGTCAACGTTGCAAAAGTAACTTCCACTAAACTGGGCAAAACGGACCAGAACCCAACATCCTGTTGAACATCTTTGCCTCTCCAGCACGCAGAGAGCTTCACTTTCAGCTGACATTCAGATGCTCACATTAAACACAACGTCCAGCCTGCTCGGGCGTCTGCTTTGCTCTGTGCTGGAGGGATATTTATGGGCGTCTAAATGTGGACGAGCACGTCTGCAGAGCCTTTCGTTTCACAGTGGTAATGAGACCCGGCCCAGACCCGCCGTCCTCCACCCCTCCTCACTAAATCCAAACCTCAGCAATGGAACTTTCTGCGCAACGTTAACTGTCACGACCTGCGGCGGCGGCGGATGGAAACGGCTTAACTAAACTGTCAGATCTAATAAAGCCAATAAAGGGTTCAGATAAATGTTTATTACATAGTGGGAAAAGATCATTTCTGGACAGAAATTGAGGATGACCTTTCTGGATAATTCCTTGCTGCCTTCCCCCCACCTCTCCACCCTTCTTCTGCCGGATGAATCACCGGCTTCTTTTTGTTTCACGGCTGATGGAGCCTTGCTGACGTGGGATTGTTAAAACCTTGCCAGCTCTCCTTTCTTTGTCTCTCCAATTACAGGAGCCCTCTGAAGGCCGTCTCGATGCACCGGCAGCGGCAGGCTGCTGAACCTGAGTACAGATGGAGTTTTGCTCTAAATACCTGCAGATCTTCTGCAACAGTAGCTGTGTTTTCATTACAAATTCAAAAATACTTTATTAATCCCAAAGGAAAATTAAATGTTGTAGTAACTCATTAATTTAGATTCTTCAAAGAGTTATTGTAGGTTGCATTGGCTGTTGGCAGGAAAGATCTCTTGCAGCTGTCTGTATTACAGTAAATCTGAAGAAGCCTCTGACTGAAGAAGCTCTGCCTTCCTAAGACAGTCTCATGAAGACGGTCAGGGTTGTCCATAATTTTATTGATTTTATGAAGAATCCTCCTTTGCAGAAGTTCCACAGTCATCCCCAGAACAGAACCAGAACAGAACCCATCTTCTTTACCAATCTGTCGAGCCTTTTTAGGTTCTTGGCTCTGATGCTGCTGCCCCAGCAGATGACAGCAGAAGAGATGATGCTCTCAGCAACAGATTTATAGAAGATCTGCAGCATCTTGGTGCAAGCCTTGAAGGATCTTAGCTTCTTCAAGAAGTCCAGTCTGCTCTGTCCTTCCTTATAGATGGCAAAATCTGTGTTTGAAATAAGTTTTTTTTTTCCCAACTGAATTATAGCTGCTCTCTCAAAGCAGCCTCTTGCCTCTGGACAGGGCGAGAAACTCCGGTTTCGGTTTCCTGGGCCCTACTTTATCTGCTGAAGATAGTCTCCAGATAGTCTGCTTAAGAAAGCTCCAGACTGACAGCTTGACGTCAGTCTGGAGCTTTTCGCTCGCTTGTCTTTTGCTCTCTTCATCTTCACTCCTGAGCATCTTGATGGCGAACCTGTGGGCCTGGGGGAAGGCTCGCTACAGTCTCCTTGCTTCCCCACTGCCCTTTGGCGAACTCGGTGAAACGCATCATGTTGGTCAACGACTGGCCGATAGTGGCCTTGGTCAGCTTGGCCACCTTCAGCTTCTTCGCATACTCCCTTATCTTCTGTTCTTTCTTAGTAAAGGCCGTCGTCAGTAAAAAAAAAAAAATTAACATTTGATCAAAGTTTATTTGTGTGGCTCACATTTCAGCAACAAGGCAGTTCAAAGTGCTTCACATCATAAAATGCACAAATAAATGGAATGCATAGTGTGGAAATATGCTTCCCCATTTACATGTAGATAGTACATTTACAACAGACTGTGCTACTCCACTTTAAGCAACATGTGGCTGCCTAGTATCTGCCCGAGGCATGCAAGCGCTCCACGGTGACGCAATTCAGCGCACATGCCAGAGACAACCACCTCTGTTGTCTTCTCTCATGATGGAAATAGGGTTTGACCTTTGACCTTGTTTTTCCTGAAATCAACAATTGTCTCCTTTGTTTCGTTTACATTCAAGATGATTGATCCCACACCATGCCACAACGCACAAATGTGCACAAAACTTTGTTAGTACTCCGCTGATGTGGAAAAGACACCATTTTGCAATGTTAAAAAGAAGAATATGTTTTTTACATATTTGTTTAATGTAAGAGAGAATCTGTGAGAAGATAAACCTCCTCTACCTCCTTTTTGAGCTATTACTGCCATCTGACAAAAATGGACAGCTACCGACCAAAAACAACCAATCAGGGACAGGAGGCGGGTCTTAGTGCTGACAATCAGGAAAACCATTTATCTGCTGTCAGTGGTGGCTATGCTAACTAGAGCATCAACAACAGGCTATGCTAATTGCAGCTTATCACAGAGCAAATGGAAGAGAGGACGAGCGGTGCCATACAAGATTGCGATTGACAGCACTAAACCCCGCCTCCTGCATCTGATTGGTTGTTTTTAGTTAGCATTGGGAGAAAACAGAGGAGCTTGATTTTCCACAGATTATCTGCCTTATGCTACACTGTCAACATAGTGGTAGTGTCAACAAATATAAAAGTATATATATATTTCTTACAAAAGATACATACTTAAGCTTTAAATTAAAATCACATGTGAATAAGTTTGTTCATGCGATAAGTTAAAAACAAAATTCCTTTTTTAAATTGGTGTTTCCATTAAGTAAATTTATTCACGAAATTGTCAATTATATGATCAATGGAAATGCACCTAGTGACATAATTTTTGACACCTTGTAAACGTGTTTCCTCTTGAGTCTGATAAATATTCCTGTTTTCACGCCGGCCTTGCTTCCAGCATCTCCACAGTACAAGAGAAAAAAAACAAATCTGGCCTTTCCGTGACAAGACATTGCACCTTCTTCACCACATAGTTGCCAGCATTGTTCTCTGGTTGTTGGAGGAAGAAGCAGCGTTCAGAGATGTAAACAATAAGCTGCTAAAGGAAATGAGCGTCAGACAGGCAGAGTTTGAGGGCAAACAAAAACACAAGACAGAAAGAGAATAAATTCACACACCATAGGTGTTGTGTTTGTCTTTGGAAACTCCTGTATGGCAGCTACATTTGGTGCCTTTGGGAAAAACAAAATATACCAACTTAATTCATCTTGTTTGAGGGGTTTTTCATTTATCTCCTAAGGCGGCGATATCCAAGCGTTACTAGAGTATTTTCAATTGAAAAATGTTTTCCCCTTTAGGAAGATCCTTACTTCACTTGTGACTGGAACAACCCTGCTGAGAGCACATCAGGTATGGTTCTAGGTTTCAGAATAAATAAGTAATTTAGCTCAAACCATCAATGATTGATTATTGCATTGCTTCCTGGTTTTCTCTTTCTGACTACTTTTTAAAAAGAAAATTGCCTCCTCAAAAACACAAACAATGTGCTTTTAGTGATTTAAAGTCATGAGAAAAAAGCAAATAAGAACTTGAACACAGCTTTAACCTGGTTCTTGTCTTCAGGTCACAACCCAACCTTGGAAAGATGAAGGGATTCGTTTATAAATAATATCCAGGGTTTTGAAAGTTGTTGTGTCTGCGTATTTAATACCAATTTGTTCTGTAAGTAGCCGTCAAACCAGCCAACAGAATTAATGTGAAGCACCATATGATGGAGAAATATTGTGAATGTAGATTCATTTTCAGTCATTGGGCTTACAGGGAGGAAACCCCAAAATTCAGTTTCTCTTTGTTTAAAGAGGACGTAGCTCATAGCCCAGCAGTGAAACAGGACTAGCCTTGTGAGATATCTACTTAACGTCTTCTTGAAGGGGACCTACTATGTAAAATTTACATTTTGTATGTCTCTGTACTTCCATTTGGGACCAAGCAGTTAACAAAAAATCCCCGGCTGTTTTCTTTTTCTATTATTTGTTGGTGTCTGTAAAAGCTGTTTCAAAAACCTCCTGATTGTTAAGTCACATTCAACTGGCAATGCCGTTACCAAGCAACCCCAGCCAACCCTAGCCTCGTAACCTAGCAACCCCAGTGGAACTCCAGCTGGTTGGTCAGCTGGTTTTACTGCTGTATGCGCTGTACAATGGATGCTGGAAAACACAAGTTTCATTGTTGACTTGTCATCCAGAAACCACTTGCTCCATTCATGTTGGTTGTGCAGGAAGCTTTACTTCTGCTTTTCAAAGATATACAGCTGTATAAATGCAAATCTGTTTGCAGCCATTTTCACAGGCGACAGCAGACTATGAGTTGGTTGGCGTGGATGGCAGCAGCTTGTTGGACTGAAACTGTCAGGAGGCCCTAAAACAGCTCATTTTGAACTGAGTAGACTAAAAGCTCATTAACTAAGAGTGATTTTGTCCAAAAAACCCAATGAACATGTTTTGTACAAATAGACCTATCCTAACCTGTTCAAGGAAGTTTAATAAGTCATATTGGAGCAGGTTTGTTGTGGATGTTTCAAGGCTTTCCTTCATATTCTTGTGGAATTTGCCTCCTTTGTTCATCGACTTGTATTCTACATTTTACTTTTTCACACGCAGCGCTAGAGTTTCACAAAGATGTTCTGCAGGGGTGGTTTGTGAAAACGCACATTCCTGCAGCTATTGTTCCAGACTACATACAGAAGGTTTCTTTGCCCACTGGTAACTTCCTCTGATTTTGGCCAAGTGAGTCAAAGTGTGAACGTAGCAGCAAATGCTCTGGATTTGAGGTGTCTGTAAGAGTTTGTGTCACACTTCTGCTCAAAAGAGCTCCCACTCTCTGCTGTACGACGGGATGAACATGAGTTTCATTATGGAGTCTAAATCTGTCCTCAGTGTGCTGTAAACCAAATATTTTCCCTTCTCCCTCATCGTTTTCAGCATGAAATCTCACAAAGTGTTCTCAACAAAAGCAGAAAAAGCCCAAACAAACTCTGAAGTGTCCATGACTTTAGAAATTGCTACATCCTGATTAAGCATCAATTCAGCTCAATCTGAATTGATGCATGTTATTTTTTCCTGTCCTTTTATTACTTCCACTTTCCATTTGGTTGCTTTTTCAGTCATTTTCAGTCTATTAATCAACTGAAGTTTAATCTCAACGTATCAGAATTGACTAAATGCATCAAAACTAAAACATTATGCATTTGATTAAAAAAAATCAGATAAAGATTAGTGACATATGTAGCATAGAGCTGTAATAAATCATGGCATTATTGCACAGTGTATTATTTATGTTTGTACAATATTCTGTCACAAAATACTTTTTAATTTCTTACAATCCAACCTTTCATTTTGTATAAAGGTGAAAGGTTTTTGTGATATTGTGGTAAATATGACGTGTTTGTGTGGGTTCTCTCCAGGTATGGTACAATTAAATACTGTCTTGTTGGATTACACATTACACATAATGTATTTTTTATCTTTTATTTACTGTAAAGTTTATATGGATCTGGATAAGATGCAACATGACCATTCAGGCTGATTTATCAGATACCTATCTGGTTTAGTTCCACATATTTAAGTGGCACAAACTGAAAATAAATTATTTTGGGTGAAAAGATCAGAATTTGGGTGTGAAAAAGTTGGATATGGGTCACATATAGACAAAAAAATCTGATGTGGGTCGCAATTGCCTGTTGTGTTTTTTTTCTTGTATGCATTTTAGTCTTTATGGGGAAAACCAAGAACTGAAGTGAACTTTCTTTTTTTTAATTTCCCTTTGGAATCATTAAAGTATTTTTGGATTTGAATTATAAACTTTGTATCTGAATCTAAAAACAGCTAACATGAACAAATTTGGATTTTTAGGACCAAATAGGTTATTTCAATGAGCTATTATCTATTTTTGTGAAATATGAGTTTCAGATGCACTTAGTCTGCTGAAGATTAAACGTTTTTCTGTGTTCATGTTCTTTTATTTTTAAAGCAAATTCTACACAAAATAAAGACTGCAAATGAGAATCTGAGAAAAAACGCAGCACTTTATAAAGCTATTAATCTGTTGGGGATTGTTTTGTTGGGTTTTTATGCACAGGACAATGTCATGGTTAGGTTTTGGACTGAAAAATGGAAAAGCAGCCAGAAATCAAGGAAATTATCACGATCTTTAAGATGGCCTGAACGTTTGTGCATTTTAAAATGCCTGCAGTCTGTTCGCTAACCTGCTAAGTAAAGTCCAAGTTTTCAAAGTCAAAAGATGTTTGGTCATTATTAATGCAGGAAGGGTGGAGCGGGTGGTGGGGACTTTATATTAAAAAACAACGTTAAATTCAAGGCTAACACACACAGAATAAGACGAACTCATCAAATATGGATGACGACACGAAGCCCACAGCTCTTGGGTTCACAGCTGAGCAGATGTGTCGTGATGAGATCAGGTTACAGGCGGCTTCCTTACTGCCTGATCCCCGTTGTTTTCGCCCCTCGCCCCCCGCCGGCCCCTCCTTGGCCTGTCCTCCCAGCTACATGTGGCACGGCGGCCCACTGCTTCCTGTGACAAGCCAAGCTGTCCACTGACCACTTCATTTTTGATCTTGGCAGGCGAAACTCGAGGCGTGGCGGCTTGTGTGTGTGCGTGTGCTTGCACACACTGCGATCAAGGGAACATCATCCAAGAAGAAGAGTTGCTTCCAAATGACCAAACACAGGCTGTTTGGTGAGTGTTTGCTTCGCCTCGTCTTTGTTTTTTCTCCATCGTTCTTTCAGGAGTCCATCATCGTATCTGTTTGTCTTTCATTTCCTCGGTTGCCACGTCTTCATGCTGGCATTTGTATTTCTGTCATTCTTGGCTGTAATCTGTCTCATTTCTTTAAGAAGTGCTCCTGTGCCGTTTTTTCTTGTGTTAATTTCTTGGCTTTGTGTTTTACTTTCTTTAATTTGTTTAGTGAGGATTTATTTGTCTCTTTACCTTGTCTGTTGGGAGTCTGTCGTCTTCTTAATTTAGACATTATCCCTTAAATCTCTCTCATGCTCAAGATCTTCAAGTTTTCCATTGTTTTTGTTACACGTTTTATAAAGTTGCCTCTCTTTTTTATTTTGCATCAGATTCAGTTTAAGCTAACAATATTCATTCATTCTCAGTCATCCTGGAAATAATAATCCTGCCCTTTAATAGAAACAAACCGTTTCTTTCCTTAAAGGTTTCCTTCTGACTCCGGAAACATGAACCTGGCTGCAGCCATTTGGCTTTCAGACAAATATCTTTGCACACTAGTTATAAGAGAAAGTTTGAATCATTGCACAACTTGTTAATATTTAATTGAACATGTATGTGTGTAAAATAAGTGATTCTGAAAGCTTGTTTTGTAGATTAATATTCATCTATTTTCTAGGTGCCATTTGTAAAGTTTGTCCAAAATTAACAATTAATTAATAATTGGGGTTATTCAGACTGTCATTATGATTTTCAGTCATATTTTCACCATGTTATTCATTAATTTATAATCCTTACAGTTTCAAACATATTTAGTTAGCAACCCAAATTTTTCGATCCAAACAAAGGATTTAGCTCTGAGCTCAATAGATAGTTAGCAAGCTAACCTTGCTAATTTAACCTAAATTAAGTATTTTGCTCCAAACTAAATAGTCAGCAAGCTACATATCTACTCTGAGCTAAATTTGAAGCTCAATATTAAATTAGCAAGCTAACCTTGCTAAATTAGCCTAAATTTAAAAATTTGGTTCCAAACCAAATTGTTAGCCAGCAAGCTAAAAATTTAGTTTGAAGCAAAATATTTAAAGCTTAGTATTTATCTCCAAACAAAATATTTAGATCTGTGCTAAATATTTAGCTAAGCCTGCTAATTTAACCAACTAAATTTTTAGTCAGTAAGCTAAATACTTAATTTAAAGCTAAATATTTAATTTAAATCTAAATACTTCTGCTTTTACTTTCAAGTTACAAAGAAATCCATGGATCGGTGAACCCCTGAATAAACTGCGTTTAAATGAAGTTTGATCAATAACACATCAGCTTTTCTCAAGGTCTTGTTTGTTGAGCTTATTTGCTTTTTAGTCCAGTCTTTACACCACACAGTAACAGCTACGCTGTGCGTCAACCTTTGAGTCATCTCTAAGTTTTCAGGTGACATCACATTAAAAATGACCTTCCTGAAGTTAAACACCTGTTTTCTGTCTATTAAATTGTTGACATTTTTCATGATTTCAACTGAACAACCAACCAGTAGTCCCAGCAGAATCACGTTTTCACATCTAGTTGTTCCCATTTTCATCTCCAATAATGTTCCTGGATCTCCACTCCAGCTTTATCACCTGCAAAGCCTGAAGTCTTGGTTTAGGCCAGTTCGAGGTGTTTGGGGTCAGGGATAAGAGGGTTTGATTGGGTTCTTCCACGCTGGGTTTCATGACCCTTGGAAGCTTTATGTACGGGTGTGTGCGTGGGTGCAGCAATCGCATGAGAGTATATGAGGCAGGAGGGCTTCACCAAGCCCATTAGATGTGCGCGCTCGCCTGTGAGATGTTGTATCACTTTAATTAGCAGGGGGTTGTGGGCCACGGCAGCGTTAGACGATGGGGAGAAGGTTGATTGTGTTTTAGTCGTTGCCTAAAGCTAGCTCCCCTCCCCCTCTGACCCCTACAACTTCCACTGTAAAAAAATTCATCAATGTTTTCTGGAGGTTTTTCTCAACATGACCATCGTTATGTTTGGAAGCCCAAATATCTCATTGTTTTTGTTCTGTTCTATTCAAATACTTTAATTTACATTCCAATAAAAAGGACCCAATTTTCATTTAACCACCCAAACATCTTTAATTGCGGCCTCATTTGCATTTCACACTCTTTAGGACCGCTGATTTAGCTATTTTGCCTCTGGCCTCAGCTGAATTTGAGAAAACTGGACAAATCTTAAACGCTGTCACACCTTCTGAATAAATTGCAAAATAATGAACATTTTAGATAATTACGACAAATCAGAGCAAGCTGAATGCACCCTGGCAGCCCGCCAGCCCCTGCAGACGGCCAGAGAGACGGCGCTGTGGAGATTGGGAGCGGGGATTTTTGGGTAATTGGACTCACATTGTAGGAGCTAATGAAGTGATGCAATTGAAAAAGAATGAGTCTTTGCCATTGTCTTAGCAGTGATTCAACAGCTTGTAGCATTAGACAGTTTAAGCTAACGACAATAATTGCAGGACGTTTAAGAAAACAAGGCAGTTTACACGAGGATTTGTTTGCAGCCGATGTGCATTGAAGCAGGAAATGGAAACAGATGTTCATCATTTTGATGAACATCCAGAATGTTGGTTGATTTCAACTAATTTACGGTGAGATGGGACTCATGTCGCCTTTTCCTTAAGACATGTTTGGCTTCATCTTTGGCTAAAAAAACATGATGAAAAAGAGCAAAGTCATAACTTTCATTATTGATCAATGATTTTTATTTTAGTCCTTTTAAAGCTATAAGAATTGCTAAGGATGCCAAAACATTAGAAAATGGAAAAAAAAAAATAAATAAAAATAAAATACATTTATTTAGTGGTATATATATATATATATATATATATATATATATATATATATATATATACACACACACATCACCTGGCTTTTATTAGCTCTCTTAAAGGGGTGGTTTTGTGTTTTCCAGGCACATATTGTCATTTTATAGCAGTCAAGGAAATGTGTTACCTTCAATTGTACATATATCAAAAAAAGCAAAAAAAACCCCAAAAAACAATATAAATATAAAAACAATATAAATGAAATTTGATGCCTTGAAATAGGCTCTGTCTCTTTAAGAAGCTCCTGCTCCAGACTAGTTGCTGCTAGATTACTAGACTAATTTTTGTGTTTCTCCAATCTCAATTCAAGAATAGTAGAAATTTTCCCCTCCATGACAGGCAGGTGAAACAAGAAAAAATATTTTTGTATTTTTAATTTTAAAAAAAACTGTAAGTCCCACAAGTATTTGGAAAATTTTGTACGTGTGGCCAAAAAACCTGCTTTAAAATTTTTATTAAGTCAGAAAACTCAAACAAACTAATTTGCTAATTTACTCTGATAAAATCCAACTTGTTAAGAGACTGAATGGTGCCTGAGCTACAGAGCTTGTTTTTCTTCTCATCTTACACAGAGAGATTAATCGAACTAAAAATAAACGTCACAATGATTTGACAGCAGAAAATCACCAGACAATTGTCCTGTAATAGCCGCTGGTGCGTCCTATGTCTTCTGATGTTAGTGGTCTGGGCAATATGTGGAGGACGGGTCAACCTGCAACTCTTTATGGCTACAATAAAAGTTTTACATGACGCCATTTCTTTCAATCCACTCTGACAGGAACGTTTCACCAAAACGCTTCCTGAAGTGCAGGAGAAGAAGGAATTAAATATAAAGAAGTGATATGATTTTCCTGCCCTTAGGAAGCATACCCTTGTAATAGGCCAAGGAAAATATAGACTTATGGAAAATGAAATGAGGCATGAATGACCATAAGCGTGAAGACAATTACACCCCTCGGAAATCGTATATTTGAAAAGATAATTTCTGGAGGAGTCCGTACTCTCGGACCGGTGGAGGTTACAGTTTCTTCTCTGAAAGCTTGAACTGTCCTTGAACTTGGGTTAAACGCTGCTGGTGTGAGATGAGATGCGGCTACTGGTTATTTTACCTCCAGCTTTCTGCCTAATGCCACAATTACCCTGATCTAACGCTTCAGAACAGGGTGCAAACACTTTCAAATTCAAGCATTTTCTAGGTACGTTTTCAGCGCCACACTTTGGAGACAAAAACAGCACAAATGAACTGAAAAAAGACAGTTTCAATTCACTATTTTATATAGTTTTTTCTCTGTTATTAATATGTTATGGTATTCTATGTTCTACAGCAGGGACAAGACAAATTAAAATATTTGATATAAACATTTGACGTTTTGAAAAGTCTCTCTTTTTGGTCCGGTTTCTAGTTAACTTGAAAAAAGGCTAAACTAACTTACAAGTAACCTTTCAGCAACATGTAGGAGCTTTTTGTAAGTCAATAATTTGTTAATATTGATGAAAAAGTTCTATTTCCACTGGCGGATAAATCCACTTATAACATGGGAAAATAGTCATGTTATAAGTGAATTTATACTGATATCAGTATCAGTATCCTCATAGCTGCAGTTTCCAAGCTTCAGAGCTTCCGTCTCACAGAGCGGGCCTCCCCCAGAGAGCTCCTTCAGACTAGCCAGCAGCAATTAGCAAACACTTAGTGGACCTGACCATCTGCTGAGCTCATGATATGAGATGCTGCTCAGTGCAACGCTGGTAAAAACATTTTAAAAGGGTCAATAAAGGAACAATGTTGTGCTGACTTCATGGAGGCAGATTTCAGAAAGTTTTTAAAGAGACAGAGGCCCAATTTTAAGGCATTAAATTAGGAAGTTACATTTCTTTTAAATCATGCTTGAAATGTACAACATTTTAATAACTGAAGGTCTCATAGTTACTTGATTTTGCTATAATATGTGCTTGGAAAAACACATAATACTGCCTCTTAATACTTTATATAGAATTCAAGCATTTTCCAAACCTTGAAAACTCAAGCATTTTCAAGGATTTCAAGCTCGTAGTCAAAAGGCTCAGACATGAATGAGTTTTTCATTAAATATAAATTTAAGCAAAATGTTCTATGGCTAGTAACCATCTGAATGTCCTTTTAAATAAAAGAACAAAATGTGATTTTATGATGTAAGAGAGAGGAGAGTAAAAACTACCCAGAATCCTCTGTTTGCCATGAAAATCGGCCCCCTGAAGCCCACTCCATCACTGGATGGCTCCCTGCCCTTGCTGTGGCGTGACTGGGACAAGGATGAGTGGCGGTAAAGGACAAACTCATGGACACCAGTTGGGCTCCCGGTACCAGCACACATTATTACCCCCAACAGAAGCCCGGCGAAGGCGGGAGCCAGGAGTCCGTCTCGGCCGCAGCGTCGCTGGGATTTCCAAAAACAGATGGCCACCCCCAGCAAGACATTAGCAGCGGAGATTTGAAAACATCTTGAGCCCCTGTCGCCACGCAGACACCATGGTCGGGAGGCTAATGTGAGAATAGTGCGGCGTCGCAGTGAGACGGTGAAACGAGCGTGAACAACAGCTGTCTTAAAACGAGCAGGAACTGTACGCGAGTCTTCAGAGTCGCATTTGAAAGAGAGAAATCTTCCTGAGCAGGAAGGTGAAGCTCAGGCTTTCTCTGATTAGGGGAGTAAGAGGTCAGTCAAACTCAAAAAGTCGTTGTGAAACAATTAACCGTGATAAATTGATTATTGCAATAATCTTCAACTAATTTAGTAACCAGTTATTCGTTAACTGGAGGACATAAACCCAAAAAAAGCAATTTACTAAAAGAACAACATGTTTAAAGCAGCAATAAAGCCACGACTGTACAAAGAACATATAAATTTCACATTTAAGCTAAAAAAAAAACTATTTTATCTGTAAATCTGTTCTACCCAGAACTCCTCAAATAGCAGTTTAGCTTTGCCTGATTCAAATTCTGTAAAATAATTTCCTATTAAGCACCTTTTCCTATCCATTACCCAATCAGCCTAGAAAGGGCTGAATTTTTTTTTATACCTTTGTTAGAATAATTTTTCTTAATTGCAGATGCATTTTTTAGTACAAATGATCAAGCGTTCACTAAAGGAATGTTGTGTTACTAAATTTTAAGCCATAAAATGTTGAATTATTTGTTCTTTGGAATCTTTTTCTCTCACTGTGCCCTACATTACACATCAACGATTATATAGTGAAATGCAAAACATCCATCCATCCATTTTCTAACACCTTTGACCCTGAAATGCAAAACAATAAAAAGGATATTGATCACAGCAAAGGCGTGCTAGGATAATGTTTTTTATCCTCCTTTAGCAGCGTCATGATAAAGTGAGACAGATGTGGAAAAGCATAAAAACAGCTGCACTGTTGCCATGATGATCGTGCACAAAGTAGGCATAAAATTTGTAGGATATCCAATAATCACAGATTTTCCCCCAGAAATACCACTTTCAAAAAGTAAAAAAAAAAAAATAATAATTTAAATTTCAGAAAAACATGTTAATGTGAATCAAAGTCCCTCCACTCTGACCCGAATCCTTCAAGTTAACCTGGGGCCAGTTAATGGTCAAAACTATAACGCTCATTTTTCTTCTTCCATATTAATATGGTTTAAACTGAACTTATGCAGGGGAATTTTGTCTTCAAACATGTTGTATGTCATCTACATCTCCTCACACTGCGTTTTCACTTACTTAGACAGTGAAACTGTTGTTTGTTTTCAGCCTAATGAATCAATTAAACACCAAAATAATGTTTAGATGCTCATGAAAACTGGGGTGCACCAATTTATCGGCTAGCTAATTTATTGGAGCAGGCTTGCTTAATTTTAGGAGATCGTTGCTCTTCCAATACTTACATGTGAAGCTGATCTTATGACTCAATCTTATCAGCAAAGGTCTAAAAGTCAACCTCTGCCCTCTTCTGCTTTGCCTTTAGAGGTTTGACTGACAGACCGGTCCACCAGGTCATGTCTGCACCAACTCTGAGACTTTCTTGTTATATTTAGCAACATTTTCAGACAGAAAAGAATTGGCATTGGCCAACATCAGAATCGCCAGGTCAGGATTTTTAAAGATCGATAATTGGGGATCAGCCAGAAAAGTGCAATCAGTGCGTACCTATAAAAACGTAAAAACTCTACAGCAGGAAATTCAACAAAAGCAAATAAACAACCCCAAAAAAGACAAGTGGGGAATATAAAGTGAAAAGAGAAGCTAAGGTGACATGCATCGTTGCGTCCGGTCCAGTGGTTGTCCAGCGGGGGGCCATATTTGCTGCAGTGGTGTCAACAGACTTGTGAACAGAGGGTTCGGCTGTTCCTGGACATATTCTCCACACCTGTGCCTGGAGTGCACCGGGTTGGCATTTCAAACTTTATCACCTGTCACAAGAGAGGAAGCGGCGGATGAGCAGAGCGCTGCACCCTGCCATCATCCCCAAAGTACAGCGCTCGGTTGCCCTGACAACGCACCCATCGCTGTAAGCCGCATCGGGAGCCTGGTTGTCAGCGGACTCTCCCACAGCTTCACTAATGTGTGTTTAAGAGAGAGAATCGCACCATGATCAAGGTGACGTGTCTCTTTGGGCTCCACAGGGGGTGTCTGGGCTTCAGAAGGCCACGGGTGTCAAAGCGCCACGGCGACACGGAGAATGATGTCATAACCCCCCACCACGCACACCACCTCCCACCTCCTGTTTGGACTAGGAAAGGTTAAGGCAACATGTACATTCTACGTTGTTTGAGTCCACAGAATGCACTGCATCAAAGCTGATTTCCTTTCAAAGACAAATTGATGACATAACCAAACAACTGGGTCTGTCCTGTATGTTCATTTTTTACATTTTTTGCATCTATGGTGACAGAAAACCAGCCACAACTGCACAATTTATCCAGCAATCCTTAGTGAAACTAGGGCTGAAACGTTTAATTGTGATTAATCAATTATTCAAATAATCGTCAACTAATTTTGTAATGAAATAATTGTTAGCTCAAAAATACAGACAAAAAACATTCATAGTGGTAATTAGGCCAAAATATATATAGATATTTTTGTTTTAAAATTGTTTCAATAAACGATTAATTATAGTTAATGCGATTAATCATTTCAGCTCTGAACTTAACAACAAGCAGAAATCCTTCCAGCTGCACTCAACCACAAAAATGATGAATAAAAGTAAACTAACAGAGCAGATCTGCTCCTACATGATCGAAAACAACATGTGGTCGCATCAAGATTTCACAAGAAATGATCATTAGAAAGTAGAAACTGAGGAAGGTTTGAATGTTAAGAAAATGTTTATGGTTCCAACCAGAATATTCATTGCGATGTAAGTCACAAACAGCCATTTCAGACGGTTATAGGTATCTGAGAAACCTGCAAACTGCTAGTGCTTCCACATCCATATGCTGCCACACACACGCACGCACACACACACACACACACACTGAAAGGCATCTTCACAGTCCCCAGTCATGAACCGCGCCTCCTCTACACACACACATCCACACATTGTCACCCACGCTCTTTTCCCCCCTTCTCGCCCCATCTACACGCACTGAGACACGAACACACACTTTTGCACCCCTCCCAAACCGAACTGCTTGAGCCACTTGCCTGCCAGGGAGGCAAGATGGCCCTGCAGCCCTCCAGCCAATCAGACAGCTTGGCTCGCGCAGGAGATCACAGGCCAGCTGATCCAGCCTCCCGACTTCTTTCTTCATCTGTTTTTGAGGAAACTTTTGGATGTGAGCACGACGCCACCGACTGAGCTGCTCGGGTACGCCGGACCAGAACCAAACCAGAACCAGAACAGGACCTCAGGTGGTTTCAGTGATGTTGGACTGACACGAAAAGGGCTGGGTTAGAAGAGAGTCCGTGTTTAGAGACTGTGAGAGAAAATAATCGTCTTTATTACTGAGATACAGGATATAATACCTGGAACAATATCATCATCGCCAGGCCAGCTGACAGTTTTGGGACGAGATAATCATAGAAGCCGCCTCTGGCATTCTGCAACTAATATGAATTAATGAATATTTAGCATTTAAAAACACGACTGATACTGGATTCTGTTTCCTCTTTTCTTCTCTCCTCCTTTTTATGTTTTTGAGAATGGCATTCCTCCTGTGCAAACACTGGATTTAGTGATCATTGTTTTTTAACCTTGACTTAAAGGCAGTCAGTGTTCCAACAGTTTTACGGTTTTCTAGAAGTTTGTTCCACATTAGTAGAGCTTAAAGACTAAATCTTGCTCCTCCATCTTTGGTCAGCCTCTTTGTAGCAACACAAAGGAAAATGTTGGGCTGCCTGTGACATCTTGATAAATTAACAGCTACTGGGCCACATTTCCTGGTTGTTTTTCTCTTGGAACAGAATCTTAGGGGAGTTGCAGATGTTAAACATTCATTCACACACCCAGAAAGAGCAGAATCAGCTTCATCCTATAGAAAACAAACACCCTGAGAGGCCATTAAATGAAGATTGCATCCTTCTGCTCATCTTGTTGCCTGCAGCTGGAAACAGGAAGGATGCTGTGGCACGCTAAGTGGCACCAGAACTCGAAGTTTGCTGTCAACATTTTAAATCTCTTTCTTCCTATTACATTTTAATTTCTTTCACTCGAAGGAAATAATATTTGAAATTTACAATGAATACGCTATAAAGTGGGATGTAGGTTAACTGTTCAGATTGCTGCGGATGTGAAAATATGCCTCCGTCTCTGTGGGGAGAGGAAACTGTTGTGTGATTATGATGAACTGGTTAAGCTGCAATTATGCCAGTGAGCGACGGGAGGGGAGACGACAGCAGTTTAGGCGACAATTTGCAGGGCGGCCGGCGTGGCTGCTGCAGCTGGGGCCTGTTTTAATGCTGTAATTGATAGACTCTGCCAGTCACTAGTGGGTTCAGAATTAAAACTCAAATTATCATCATTAGAACCCCCCCCCCTTCACTTGTAATTGCTACATCAAATCCACATCATTGTATTTTTTCCTTGTTTGTCATTATTATAAAATTACACTTGCATTTAATTTCATCAAGCAGCATTGATAATGACCACTAAGGCTTTTATCTCTGATTAGACGAGGATGTTTTTGTGTCTGCATGACGGTTAGAAACATCGGGTTGTTGTGTGGAAGGTAACGGATTCTGTTTGTGAAGTTGCGTCAAAAATTAACAGCAATAATTTGGGTTAGCCTGGCATAAGTAGAAAATGGAGGTTAATTTTTTCAGTCATTTTTTAACCATGTTATTAACTCACTTATGAATGTGACAGTTTAAAATTAAATAATTAGCAAACTAAACATTTAGTTATCAAACTAAACATTTAGCTCCAAATTAGATATTTAGTTTCAAATGAAATGTTTAGGCTAAATAAGCTAAATATTTAACTTCAAACTAAAGTTTTAGTTAGCAAACTAAATATTTAGTTTCAAACCAAATGTCTAGTTAGCAAGCTAAATATGTATATTCAAACTAAATATTTAGTTAGCAGTCTAACTTGGTTTCAAATGAAATGTCTAGCTATAAAGCTAAATATTTAGTTTGCAATCTAAATATTTGGTTTCAAACTAAATATTCAGTTACCGAGCTATATGTTTAGTTTCAAACCAAATATTTAGCTGGAAACCTAAATATGTTTTGTTTCCATAGTGCAGCTTTAATGTTCGTATATTGTCTAACTAGAAATAAAAAAGAGGTTCGTGAAGAATAAAATGATTTGTTAGGTTTGTTACACGAACGTACTGGTGGAAAATATAGACTGGAAGTTTTATAGTATTTTACAATATCATTGCAATAACTATAAAAGTGACGTTAAGAAAAATCCATAACTTTTTTTTCTTGATGACTGTATGACTGTTGGAACCCTACAAACACAAATAATGCTCGTAATACGTTTTTTTTAGGACACTAGTCACATAAAATATGATTTATATCACTAAATTGGACATGGCAACTATATTTTCAAATATTCACTGATGTTTTTATTGAACAAGCTAACAATCGCAGCAATTCGGACAGCTTTGTGAGATTTTAAACTGGAATTTATCGTATGACAGCCATAAATCATGACTGTTATCACGACAAATGATAACTGATACGATAAATGCCCACTCCTCATTAGAAGCACAATTCAAAGTAATGAGAAATTACTAACGACTAAAGAAGAATCACACAAAACAAAAGCAAAAATAAGAGTTATATAAAAAAAAAAAGTGAGACTCCCAAAGCCAGCGAACACTCTGCTGCCCAGATGGTAATAATTGCTGAAGAAACACCCAAACTAACCAGTTGTGAAAGCCCGCTCCATCCCACCATCCACAGTCTCCTTGCCCCCAGCTCGGTCTGTGTCTCTGTGTCACACAGAACATACGTCCTGTAGATATCTGCTGAGCGGGCTCAATTCCCCTCTGCAGGCCCGCATGTGTGATTTCTGTGGGTGTGTTTGTGCCTGTGCCCTTGACGTCGGTCCTGACGCGCTGTTGTCCAGCTGTAACGCGGTCAAACAGCAAACAATCAGACTCTGCAGCGCTGCCAAGCTGTTAGCAAGATGTTAAATGCCCCTTTAGTCCGTCTCCTAGCAGCTTCGTCGGTGAAGTGTAAAACAAAAGCCTGGTATCTGCAAGGAAACGCGGCGCGGGAATGTGAAAAATGATTTTAGGTGACCTGGAAAAACAGTTTAATCTTAATGAAAATTTGCAAAGATCCCACTGTTGTTCTGAATCATTCATCAGCAGCGTTTTCCTCACTAGAAACTGGCCCAATTAGAGAATATTAATGATTGTTAAATGTGCATATGCTGGAGCTGGAAAATGGGAAGGTTAATAGACAGGCAGCGTCACGCGATCACATTTATCAGTTTCTATTTATCTCTCCTTGGGAGGTGGCAGGTTTACAGTAAATACCTTCTGTCCCCCTAATTTCCTAATGATGGCGATAATGATGGAGAATGGCGCAGTCATTAGCGAGGACAGACTCTGTGCATCACTCTGTCAGCGACGTCTCTCCCAGGCTCCCGATGAGAAGTGATGGGGCCCAGCTGTTCCTCCGCGTCCTCGCCCCCCAAAAAACCCAACAGAGTCCCAGAGCCAGAAAGACGGGGAGGAACAGAGGGAGGCGAGAGCCATGCAGAGGACGCTGAATGTCGAAGAAGTGCTTAAAAGTTTCTGTTTTAAATTCTTTACATTTTCAACACCATTTTGATTATTAGAATACTATCGAAACTTCTGGAGTTTTTTGTAAGGTAACAAAACCAGCAAGTCCAAAAAAATCATCTTGACACGTATACTAAACTAATCTACGCAAGGCATTAGCCTAATGTTTGTTGGTTGCATCAATCTGTTTATTTTGTGACTGATTTATAACGTCAGCATCGCTTTGGCTGCGGGCCATGCAGACATCTGTATCGGGAGACACATGCCGTCCAAAGTGCACGGCTGCATGGACTCCGACCAACAAACGCCGAGCCGGGTCACTTCGCCAAATGTTTTCCATCACTTAAAAAAATCTGTTTTGTTTCACAATGATGGAGAGAAAAAATCTGAAAGCTGTCAGTCACACAGACTGGGCCTAATGCTGCACTCCAGTTGTGCTCAGAACTGGGAAATTCTGACATCGCAGTCCCCCCCAAAAAATAAATAAATACACAAACCAACTGGAACTCCTACCCAGTTATGACTTGCATGTGGTGGAAACTAGGCCAGTCATGGTAACAAATTTTGCAGGATGATAAACTGTCCCAGACGTTATTTTGATAAACGATAACATTTTGGTTTTCAAGTAATATAATAGTAAGGCAAGAACACATTCTCAAAGATCAATAAACATTTAACGCTGGAGCTGGAAGACATTTGAAATATCCAAAATAAGTAAACAAAAACCTAAAACAATTAATAAAATGTCAAATAAAGTCTCTGTAAACAAAATTGTCCTTCAATAAAAAGGGCTAGTTGAGTCCGAAACAACAGTCTGAATACTTTTCTCATGTAGATTTTGGTAGAAAGAGAGAAAAGAGAAAAAAAGGGTAAATCATGCTAATGGAAATTATTGAGTTTACTTTAACTTATGCAATTAATTGATTTGTTGTTTATTGCATAAGGATAGACCAGGGGTTTCCAACATTTTCCCCCCAAATCCCAAATTTTTTATTTACTTATCACAAGTAATTTTTTTTAATGTTTTCAAACGGACTGTTCCAGTACAGATTTTTGTTATAAGTTTGAGTATCTGCAGGTCCATCATTAAGCATCAACCCCTTCCTGCTCTTCTGGTCAGACATCTTTCCTCTGTTAATCTGTGAGCATAAAACTTTAGAAATTAGCCTTTTCCACTGACAAAAATCAAAGTGTAACCATTTAAAAAGCTCAGTCTTTGCCGATGAAAGGTGTAGAGTGATTAATTCATGATGGGATATGCCACCTTGTCAGGCCAAGCTCTCCTCTCTGTGATGGAAACACATGCATAATAGAGATGCGGCTCTCTGCCGTCACTCAGTCTCACTTCAGAAGAATTTAAAATATCAGTTCTTGACGACAACGTTGCTACAAGTACAGTAGTGAGATTTTTCAAACAAACCTCAACATCAACAAGAGAAGAAATCCCTCAAAGTGGCAACTATAAGAGACAAGAATTGGGATTTTTGGTGTAAGACGTTTTCTTTCTGCATCTTGGCAATTTGTTTATGTTTTTCTGTGTGTCTTGCTGGTTTACAACTAGAGTTATTTCAAAAACAGCCTCTGGGATTCTCGTTCTACACGTGGAGAGGAGCAGACACCTGCATCTGTTTGCATGTTGCTGGCAGGCAGCTCTGCTGGACTTTGGTTACAGGTCTGAGCTGTCTGCAGAAAACACCTGCAACGTTTCCTGCTGTATTTCATCTGATTTATGGAGAGTGAAAGAGATCCAGTGATATCATCACACAGAGTATAAACCGTCTTTGGATCGCTTTTCACTTAAAAAAGCTAATTTATCAATGGAAATCTTTTTTGCGTTTTGTCCGGTTACCGATTAGATTTCGATAACGAGGCTAATTTTTTCTAAAGGTATTGACAGTTGAGTCTTTGTTGCTTTCAGTAATGTCTGCATGAAAAGGGAGTTGGGATTGCTTGAAGAGATCTGAGGCGGAGTGAGTGGTGCAGCTCCGTTTCTCTGCAGCATGACGACTGTGACTCCAGTTAGTTCAGCAGTGGAGTGACCTCTTCTCTAAACCCTCCAATAAGTCTCCAGCTGACAGGCTGAATGAGCAGATGATCCCGGACTCCTTCATGGTGTGTTGCGATTGCACTCTGTGCAAAATGACAAGTGAATCAAGCGTCTATTTTTACCTCCGGCTTTAGGAACTTGTGTCACTCTCGACTGCTGCGTCCAAGAAAATCCGCCGTGAAGTTTGGTTTTGGGCAATCTGACCGCTGACACCGCAGACCTGTCATTGCGATGCCCTTCCTCTCCGTCAACCGATCCACCGCCCCCAACCCACCGACACGACCTTGCACCGCTCCTCACACCTGACCGACACCAGGGGTGGCCTGCCGGGCCAAACGCGAGATTGACACCTCGCCCCATCTTCTGTAAACACCTTGAGATCTCAGCACCTCCAGCGGGGGAAGATCAGTGACTTGTGCGAAAGCGTGTTGCCTCCCCCTCCCGTCTCAAGTCGCTGTGATCCAGCTCCACTTGTCAGGGGGAGTAACAAGATGCAGAGTGACTTAGCACCTCTGGAAATGTCAGCCCCCGAGCCGGAGGACGCCAGGCCGAGTGGAGTGAGGAGTGTACAGACCCCACTGCGACTGGCTCAGCTGCTGCCTGTAAGAAGCATAGGACGCCGCATACGCTCAACGAGACGAGACAAGCGGCAGAGCCGAGCCACGGCCTGATGGTGCCTTCTCGCCCCATTCCCCCAGATTTTCTGCCACATGCCTTACGCTCGCCTTGCCTCTCCTCCTCAAGAAGCACATCTGCTCTTGTCTGGCTGCAGCTGTGACTCAAATGGACCTTTGCTGCCCTACTGCCCAATGTGCAGGCGAAACGACAAAGCCCGCGTGATGATGATGATGCGGGCAACAGCAGAAACCAGAGCACGGCTAAGTGCCCTGTTATTGCTCTGGTGAATCATGTTAAAGGCAACCAAAGAGACACCCAGCACAGAGAGGAACTCAGTGACAGAACAGACTGTCAGGCTGCAGTTACTCAACACGCCAACACATTTACTCCATTCCCTAAAGGGGAAACTAAAGGATGCAACATATTTAGAGGACAGAGTCAGTTAGTTGAAGCATCAAAGGTGACCCATTATGCTTCTGTGAACAGGTTAGGATCGGCCTATGGTCTATGCAAAACATGTTCATCACATTTTTTGCTCAAAATCATTCTTAGGTCATGAGGTTTCAGTATGGTCAGTTCTGCTTGTTTTCAACTGTTTTAAGGCATTTTGTCACTTTAAATCCAATAAGCTGCTGCTGGCCACGCCCCCAACTCAACATTTACAACTCAACTCAACATGAAAATGGCTGCAAACAGATGAGCAATGATGCAACCGTACAGCGGCAAAACCAGCTGACCAAACCTGTTGGAGCTCAGCTGCTGCTGCTAGGTGATGGACTGGTTTTTAAAATGTTTCATTTACCAAGCACCAAAAAACGTCTGGGTGGATTTTTTTGTGTGTTTTTTTATGGTATTTGGGCTTCTTTTAGAACCATGGGAATATAAAAATGTGCAAAATGTTAATTTTGGGCAATAGGTCCCACTTTGAGAAACCAAGAGAACCAAACAAAAAAAAAAAAAAAACTTGGTAAGAAGTGAGATTAGAGAGAGACGTTTGAGCGTGATGATGCTCGGCTAAATCTAATGGGCTGTTTATTCGCTCCCTGCTGAGATCCACTACGCCACATTGACTCCTGATTTATACGTTCTGATTCACAGAAGCGCGTTCTTCTTACTTTAATCAAGGTTCTCCCCCCTCATCTCTTGCTTTTATTCCCCTCTACAATGCACATCAACCGCAAGGAAAACAATCAGTTTTATGGCGGTTTTTTAGCACATGATGGGTGAATAAGGCATCTTTAAAATGATCCGTCACTATCCTAAATCTCCGAACAGAACCGCCGAGATGGAAGGCAAAACGAGGCGAGAGGACACGGTCTCAAGGGTAGGCTTCTGCAAACCAACGGTGGCAATCTGATGCCTGCTATTCTTCATGTTTGTTAGCAAAATATAATTTGAGGGAGGAACGGAGAGCTCAGATAAGAGGAGAAGCAGATCATTTGGCTGGCTGCAGAGCGAGGAAACAGTGGCACGATCAGCAGCAGGGCTTTTTTTTCCCAGTTTCAAGCTATTTAATTTTACACCGATGTTGAAAGTAGGGGAGCTACAACAACACATCATCATAAAGGACTGACAAGATAATAAAAAGTGGAGCTTTTCAACACAACTGTGACCTTTAAATTAATCAACCTAAGCATCAGAGTAGATTTGTCACACAAGCTGCTGCTTCTGCAGAAGCAGAGCAAAGTTTCACCTCAGTCTTGTTTGTCTTTGTGTTATTTGTGCCTGCTTGTTTTGTTCAGGTCCAAAAGGCCCAGGAGGCCCCGGTTCTGTAGATTAGGTCTGGGGATTCCTGCTAACCTTTCTGCTGAATGTCACATGGTTTGAGCTGTACAGGAATAATTAGATCCGATTGGCTCTGATCTTTGACTCGCTGATCATTTTCCGCTGCTGTTGGTGAATAGTGTTTGGAGAGTAATTCTGTTTGGAATATATTACCCTGCATAAGTTGTTCTTGAATGTATTTTATTGAGATTTTATTTATCAGGATCCCCACAATACAAAAACATAAAATCTTATTAAGTATTTTTGGTCTAGTTTCTAGTGCAAATATCTTAGTACACTTGAAATAAGACAAAACTAGCTTATTTTTCAGCAAGATACAGGATCTGGTTTTAGGTCAATAATCAGTTAATATTGAAGAAAAAGTACTAGATATAAGAGACTCTCACACAGATTGCCAGAGATTCTCAGATTTAGGTCTGGATTTTGACCAGACCATAAATAAGCTTTGTAATAATTATTTAGTTAAAGGCATGAAAAGTTAAAATGAACTTGATCATTTCCATTTCTATGACTGTTTTTCTCAAGTCTGTCTACCAAATACTCTATATAAAGAAGTTTAGTTTCAGTCCAGTATTTTGGTCTCCAGTTCCTTTTTTGAAGAACAATTTTGTGCACAAAAACTTCAGTATACATTTTATTTGTCACTTTGTTTATTTTTGCTATTTAAAACATCTTCCAGTTGCAGCATTAAAAGTTTGTTAGAAATTAAAGTTAATTGATCTTATGAAGAGTGCACTTGCATTATTATGTTTTTATCATTATATTAGTTAAAAAATGGTCTCAAAACAACAATATTGTCATTTATTTAAATAATTTCAAACAAAATACACTGAATTCTGCTAATGTTACATGTCAACGTGAAAAATGTGAATTTGTTTGCACATTCCATCATCTGCTTGTGCCGACGCTTCGGTCATCCCTCTCTTGAAGCCGGTCAGCTTTCCAAAAGTCTGTTTTAGTGATGTAAACACATCATTTGTGGGGCTGAAGGGGATGAAGGGGGGAGGGTGGCGCACAAAATAAAAAATAAATAAAATTACACGCTCGCCCAAATACCTCAGCAAGCAATTCACGGTGACATTTGCCATTAGATCCATGCTGAATTCAACCGGCGACAGAAGCAGAAGAAGCAGCTTAAATCATTCCCAATTAACGGAGGCATCAAACGGTGAAAACCCAAGCAGGAGATTTTCTGGGCAGTGCAGAGAGAAAGGTCAGGCTCCAGTGGAACGGAGAGAGCAAGAATCGCAGGATTTATTAGAACTAATGAGCGCTTTTGTTAGGCTGAATTAACGCCGGCGCAGAAATAAAAAACAAGAATAAAGTCTGAGCACAACATTTGTTTTGTGACACACGCCTCCAAACGCCGACAGACACACTTGTCTGACTGGCTTAATGACCTGGAGGTTTAAAATACTCAAACTAAGTATGTTAAACTAAAAACGTATTAAGTTTTACTCGTTCAGAGTCTAATATGCACAAAATGTCAGAATTATTTTCATTATTTCCAATTGCAATAGAGACCAGGTGCTTCTTCCAGGAATTTAGTGCCGTCCCTGACTGACGGAGGGCATTTAACAGCCTTTATCATTTATTTACGATAAATTTGATCATTTTTGATTCATTGTTGTCATGATAAGTTTCAGTTAATATTTAAAAACCCCTAAAATGTCTGTATTGTTGGGATTCTTAGTTTTGCTATTTTCTCCACTATTTGTTCAATGGAACCATCAAGAAAATATCAATGAATTTGAAAATATGATTAAATGTGGTTACAGTTTGCAGTTTAATGATAGAAATTACACTTCACCATATGACTGGTGTCCCAAAGAAGAGTATTACAAATGGAGATGCTTTTCAAGAGTAGTATTTGTGTTTGTGGGGCTATAATTGATGTGACGCACAGTTGAAGCCATAAAGACCTAAAAACAAAATAATAAATAGTTCTTGTTATCATTTCTAGAATTACTACAACAGTACCACCAACTATTGAGGTAAAACTTTAAATCCATTTCACCCAGCCCAATCACCAGCCGCGTTTCCATTAACCATAAAATTGCAAAATTTTAAATTACGAGAATAAATCTGCTTAATGGAGACTAATGTTTTTTGCTATGATGAGGTCGTTTTTCAGCCAAACCAAAAAAGATATTGAACATTTTTTTGCATCATACAAGACACACTATTAACACCCAGATGTTATAATTGTTGAAAACGACGAAGAAGATGACAGGAAGGAGTTGTAGGTGATGGATTGTTTTTCCTGAACAATGAGCAGCTGGCTCCACCAGAAGTCTCACATTGTCGCACAGTTAATAAAAAGTTGTTGTTCGAATGTGTTGAATACATTGCGCTTCTGTAAAATCACCGACTACAATTTTCCCAAAACAACGCACACACAGGCGCTCCCCAGTGTAACAGGTTTGTTGCTCCAATGACTGAATGAAACTCCATCGTCTCCTCTGACGGCTGAAATACAAATATAGCTCATGTAAATGTTTACATATGTTGTTGCCATGATTTTTATTGACTTATTGCTTGAACAAGCTTTTTAATGGGGGTTGTTTTAATTAAGTTCCTTATTTAATGGAAACGGTGCAATTATGAAATTGTGTTTTTTCAACATCAGCAGAATACTGACAAACACATTGTGCAGATTTGTTAAGGAAACGCAGCTACAGAGACTCTAGTAGTCTGAAACCCAGAAGCAGATCTTTTCAGCTACACAAAACCCACCTGAGCCTCCGTTTGCTGACTCCTCAGTCGTCTAATGAGCCCTGAGCCCTTGAAACGAGGCGAGAGTGTTTATGGAGACATTCAGATAAATAATCCTCTTACCCCCATGTCCTTCTCCCTGTCTGGAACGATGGAGGTCTGGGCGGGGAGACGTTGCGGAAATTGGCTGTGACAGCACCAAAACGAGGCTAACGAAAGCCGCTAATGAGGAAATGCCAGCCGCGTTTGAACGTTCCAGAACAGCACCAGATATCGGGCCTCAGGAGAGAAACGAGCCCAGGCTGCAGCCCAAACTCATCTGTGGCCATTTTGTTGGTTAAGTGGTTGCTCTATAAAGCTACGTTTAGGTGACACTTCTTTTGGTCTCCTCATATTTTAAACAGGCATTACAGTGTGATCATGAGGGCCAACCACCTTTCTGTAACATGAAAGGCTGATTTTTTTACAATATGTTGAATTAAAAAAAAAAAAATTAAAAAATTAAATTTTAACATTTTGTGTCAGCTTTATTAATACTCACTGAATAAACTGAAAATTGTTTTCTCACATTAACCTCAGACACATTAAAAAAATATAACAAAACAGGAACCTTTTACGTTGCTGAATGGAAAAAGATTAAAGGAATAAAATATGTGAAGCATTTAGTTCCCCTTGAACAGAGAGACCGAAATACCGTCTGCAGTTGCTCTTTAAAAAATAAAAAATAAATAAAACGGCGCTCCATAGAGCTCATTAACTCTCCACAACCCTCAAAGTCAACTGTGCTTAATGGCACAATATTTTTTTCCATCACGTTACATTTTTGTTTCTGTATCAACTGATTCCGCTTAAGGAGGACCAGTGGCGCCATCTGTTGGACGGCAGCCACACTACAACACTAAAAGTCCTAAGCAGACTTTATCATTCAACTGGAACTAATTTTAATCTAACAAACGACTGACAATTAACTGTAGATCAATTAATTGTTTGCATCCCCTATTAGAAACGCAGCTGTTGGATGGAGACTTCTGAGGTTTACTGAGTCTCTCCAATTCAGTTTACCTCAGATAAACTGCACACTCTGAACAAACAGTGGAAAAAAATCCCTGACAATATGGACAGCTTTGGAGGTTTTTAAATATCATTAATTGGAATTTATTGTGACAACGATAAATCAAAATCCTTATTATGGTAAAATTACGATATCATGATAAATGTTAATAAAGGCCCAGTTATATTTAAACTGATAATCCATTCACAAAAAAACTCCAGGACATGCAGATCTTTTCATAACCTAGAGTTTTGCCGTCGTAGGAGGGAGGAATTACGAGCAGCAGGGTGTTTTTCGTGTGCGTCCCTCTGCAGAGACAGACATGTTGCGGGATGATAAAGGGGGATGAAGAGGTTGGCATATGGTCACATGAGAGGCACGATCACGATCCACAGAGCCAAAGCCCTGCCTTGTGTGTGCGACACGCTTTCATGGCAACAAACGCAGGACGGGCGCGTTTCTGGAGCATCTAGGTTGTCCTGCCTGCATGGTTGGTGGAAGGGTGAAGGGTACGGGGCGTTTGGGGGGGGTTAAGCGTATGATGATGGCCTGAATTGAGAAGAGCCACCTTTTGATTTTGAGCGGCGCCCCTGTTCCTGGCAGGCTGGCCGGCCATAAGGCGGGGTGGGGCCTGAGGATAATGGCAGCAGAAGGGAGAGGAGGCCGACAGCTGGCGAATTCTGCCCCAATATGTTTCCATGAAAGAGGCGAGGAAATTTCAGAAGACGCGATGCCCGATCGACACGCTCGGCAGCAAAAGGGAAGATTAAAAATAAAATTGGTTAACATCTTGCCTGTTTCACCCCACGATGCACATTTCAGCACACAGAGGAAGGGAGGTGCTGGAGAAGGAATGAACTGAATGCAGAAAAAAAACACAAAAAAATCCCTGCAGTTAATTGGAAGAAGTCATGTGTCGCCTCCTGAAGCTCGCTCAGCTCACACAGCTAACAGTCCTTTAAGCCACTTTGCATCATTTCTTTCCCTCTCCTCACTGCATGCATGTCCTGTTTCCCCATCCTAAGCATATTGTGAATCTGAAATGCAAATCACTTCCTCTTCTTTTCTTTTTTTTTTTTTACCTCCAATCACCGTGCCTCTAATGAGGTGTAAAATATGTGCATTAATGACAGAAAAGTTATTTAGATCTGGGGGAGAGTTAATTGGTTTTAATCAGGGCCTACATCCATCTGGTTATGAGAGACAACAAACTACTTCATCCTGATGCCTCATTAGTCGCTGCGATGAAGGAAGAGCTCGTATTTTACTTGCTTACCTCACACAAAATGTAATCAGGATTATGAAGCTCAGGACGGGTGCTGTTAACCCTAATAAAGGAAAGAAGAGATTGAGATTATGATGAAAACATGACAGTTTCTGCAGCCCTCAGATAGATCTAAAACCCCAAATATTCTTATTTAGAGTGATCACTTTAGTAGAGTTCAACCAGAAGAAATAGATTATAAAGATGGAGTGAGGTTGAAGTAATATTTTTATTTTACTGCCAGCTACATATTGTTCAATTCTTCAGTGCTTTGTCATCTCTCGTTTCTTCATATTTCTCTCTTTTCAAAATGATTTCCATCAGCAGTTTAAAAAATAATTGCAACAAATTTTTCTTTTCTTTTCCAACCATTTCAGATATATTGCTATTAAATGTTTGTAGTAAATGGTGCATTTGTAACACTAAAATATCTTTTTCTTTAGTGAGATTTATGGTAATCAGAATATTGATAATATTGTTATCAGTATCGGATTAATACTAGTGTGGTGAGAACAATTTAGTTTCAGATTCCCTCTTGAAATTTATTTTATTTTTGTATCATAGTTTCAAACTACTTAAGATGTTTTTATTTGCTCTCAAATGACTTTTTTAAACTTTATGTAGGAAATAATGCACGTTTATTTTCCTTTTCTATTCATCGTGTTGATGTTATTCAAAAAGTATCGATATCGATATCAATATCGATATCGATATCAGTATCAGTATTGGTGATACTGGCCCTGTGTTTACTTGGTGTCAGATCAATACAGATAAATGCAGCATTGCATATTTAAAATCCAAATTAAATACATAAAAAGTTTAATTATGGATCCTTTTAAACACAAAAACTGGAAAATTGTGTTAAGTACAAAAAAAGTGATAAAGTGTTAAATGTTTGATTTTTAGCTGTACTTAAGATTTAAAAAACATCTTGAAATAAAGAAAATCTAAATCTATAAATTATAAAAATGTATTTTTTATTTGATCCTGTCCTTTTTTAAGAATCCAAGGCACTTAAGGTTTTCTAAGTTGAACACACTGTCACAAAGCCTCCATAGGTCTCCATCTGTCTTTCCTTACTGAGGAAAGCTGGTTACATAAGTTTAAAAACGGACCTTAATTATGCCTCTGGGGAAACATACATTTCCTTTCATCATCCTGGAGAGCCTTCGTTGGAGGGGAAGCTTCCATCCAAAGGGGAAGCAGTCGGCTATCCGCTGTCAGTCTTCATCCGCTAAGCATGAAGATGCTCTCGCCATCTGTTGGCGGTGCGGCCATGTCCAAAGGACCGTGTTTCTGAGCCTCAGAACAGGCCAAGAACCGAAATGTGTGAAATGCAGGCCTGCTAAAGCTGAAGTGTTGATAAGAGGCTTGAAAACACGCTATGTGCGACTTACACCACGAAAACTAGGAGTTCACTGGGGATTCAGCCAAGATATGCAAGCAAAATATACACCTTTAAATGAAACCTCAAATAACTTGTTTTTTATACAAAACCCCTTACATATTCTAAGGAATTTAGTATAACAGAAAAGAAGGGAATTCATAACATCTGTCACTTCACTTACTAGCATTAGCAGAGTGACACCGTCATTGTTTATGATTCATATTCTGAGTTTCTAATGGCTCTTAAACTGGGTTTGAATGATTATATAATCAAACAAATGTGTGAATATTAAATATTGTTTAAGTTCTACACAACAGGTTCAATTTGAATTTAGCTACAAAATAACAGAGAAGTTCACAAGTCATTTTTGAAAGTTCAAGTCATGATTCAAATTTACACCAATTGAAATAAAGTCTTAAGATCAGAAATTGAACCAAGGACAGCCGTGCTAAGGACTATAGCTCCTGCACATGGTGGACGTTCCCTAACACTCAGCATCCTAAAAGTATTCTAAAGTCGGTTCTCTTTTTAGACAGAAGACACCGTTGAACCTTCTGGAACATTATGTTCTTCAGGTGATAGAAGGCTGACTTTGTAACTGTCTTTATGTGACTGTGAAGGTTCAGGTCTGAGTCCATCACCACACCCAGATGTCAGGCCTAATCGCTGAGGTTTAGCTGTAAAAACTGAAGCGGTGCACTATTAATAATCAAATATTGTTGACAAATCTAATAAAACTCCACCCTCCTCTTTTTAACAAAGATTTGCTATAAAAATCCAAATAGACTTCAGTTAAACAAAAACATGCACAAAAAAGGGAAAAAAATCAAAGAAAAAGAAAGAGAAGTTACAGGCCTTCTGTTTATCGTCCAAGAGATTTAGTTTGATTAGAGAAGCA
The DNA here is from genome assembly GCF_002775205.1 of Xiphophorus maculatus. Lineage (NCBI taxonomy): Eukaryota > Metazoa > Chordata > Actinopteri > Cyprinodontiformes > Poeciliidae > Xiphophorus > Xiphophorus maculatus. The sequence continues at coordinate 5,334,610 of NC_036454.1, read as the reverse complement.
GATAGATCTTAATTACAGACATCAGCATAGTTGCAGGCTTGTGTGGAAGGAAGAAAAGTTGTGCAATTTAGAGATTTGCAGGATGCAGCAATTAAATCAGCAACAGTGATGGAAATTGCTGCAGTTATAATTGAGAAGACCTTAGCATATTTAACTAAATTAAGCGGCGAGATGGAGTCCATATTTACAGCTTCGTTTCCTGACTAATTTGCAGTTCACCCTCGTATACGGAGTCAAAAAAAAAAAATCCCTTCTCGCAGTGTTTACGTTCAGTTTCTGTGTCCGTCCTCATTCATCGTGATTGGCATGTTTGAATCTACGATCCAAACTAGGTACAAATTGTACATCCAGAAAATGATGCGGGGTGATCGTTATCGGCCAGTGAACTTTGGCGCCTAATCATGAAAACAGTATGCGAGCGGAGCAGGTAATTATCTTTGGATTGTCTGTAAGTATACATGTGTCTTTGCAAAACGAGTGTAAAAGCAGAGCTCATGCTAATCATCTCAGACTGCTGTGTGTGTGTGTTTTTTTTAAATGGCCCAAAATAATCACGTCTACAATTATGACTTCAGGATAGGTGGGAATTTAATCTAGGATTTCCATAGTGCGATTTCAAATTGTGTATTTGCATAGGAAAGGTCAGACAATTAACTCAAATGGGAAGCTAATTTTTTATGCTTTGTCAACAGTCACTGGAATGAATAAATAAATAATAAAAAAGCAAAAAATAAGAGAATAAAAAATATTTATTTAAAAGAATAAAACTAGCAAAAACAGTAACTTGGAACTGACTGAATTTTTTCACAGCCATTTGTAAAAAGGATTTTTGCTTATATTTATAAATAAGATTCTTCATATGAACATATCAGAAAACAAATTAGGTGTTATGCAAATTAGCAACATTAGAAATAATTGGTTATAGAAGTAAATACAATTTAATTTCACAGTCTGACATACGTTGATTATTTTATTGACAGTGTTTTTGCTAAAAAAGGCTTAGAAACTCAGTTACTAAGTGTCAGTAAAAGTTTTCAAAGTGTCTTACATACAGCTTACAGGCTAAATGTAGGCTAAATGAAAGTCTAAATGTTTTGTATATTTTTACCCTGGACAAAGATTTTGACACAAATTAAGTAGTTAGTGACCTGGTTTAGAAAGAAAATTAACAAATCTGACAGGAAAACTGCAGAAGCTGAAATCTCACCTAAGATCACTTTATATGTCTTTGTGTCAATCTCTGTTTCTTCCTACTTTAAGCCAACTTCAAGGACAAAATGACAGATTATGTGGTGTTAGGGCCAGTTGTCGTATTTTTTCTTCTTAAGGTGGATTTATGGGGTATGTCTGTATTGATACTGGGAGCAGACGGGTGCTGCTTAGGTATATTGGCAGATACTGATCCTTTAATTTATATTCACATTCTTCTAAGTTTACAACATTTTAGCAAGTTTACAAGAAAAGAAAACAAACTACAAATATATTTTTAATTAAAGCTAATAATAACCCCTCCACAAACCTGAGCATCATCACCATTCAGCTAAAAATTTGGCTCAAAATTTAAATCTGAATTTCTGCCACAAGCAGTTATTTACAGACAAGTTATGGGAAAAGTAGGCTCACAAAAAGGTGCTTTTAAATTCCTCCAGTGTGTGCCGGTCAGTCAGGTGTCCAAACTTCTGCCTTGATATGTAATTCCTTCAGATTTCCTTCTTTTATCTCATAAATTTTTCTGTGGAAGAGCTAAAATTTCAAATCATTTTAAACTATTGTCGTTTTAGGTGAAAATTATGTGTTAAGTTCAGATCTTTACTTCAGACATGAAAGTAAAAATAAAATTTTGAGAAGTCAAACTTTAACCTGTCAGACTTTAGTAAAATATAGGTCTCATCATAAATTTACATGAATTTCATTAGACATTTCTTGTTTTGACTTTTTGTTTTACATTAGGTGCGCTCACTAATATGGGGGTGTTTCAATGCCATTGTCTGTAGCATCTACTGTATAATTGTATTGCATTAATGAATTTTAAAACAGACATATAATAAAAACCAAAATTATTCTGTTATGTCTTGTCTTGTGTTTTAGTTCGACTCGGATTTAATAAGCCATTTCTGAAAATGCTAACGAGCGACGCCACGGCACATCTGGATCACGCTGAAGGCCTCCGCTCAAACAGCATAAATGTTCCCTTGAAACAGCAGTGCACCATGGGAATAGACATGCTCCAAAAGGTTGATGTAGAGGATCCAGGCAAACACTCAGAGCAACAAGGCTGCAAACTCACTGGGGATTTTTACATCTGTCCGGCCTCATTGCTATGCACAAAGCCCCGAATCCAATATCTCTGCCTCCACCTACAGGGCAGAGCATGCTGGTTATAATAGCGCCCTGACAGATTACTGCCTAAAACAGTGAGAAGGAGGCCTGCCAGCAACAGCTGTCCTTTAGCATCGGAAATGTTGAGCTCCCTTTGGACAGAGACTGAACAGGAATGAGTCAACAGCGCTCTGCCCTGCAGTGCTTGCTAACATCTTGTAACTTTCTGAGCTCCAAAGCACTTCTCTTTTATACTTCAGGATTAGCAAAAACAGTTGGAATATGTGTGGGTTTTTTATTTTTTTATGCCATCTGACGCTTGGAAAAAAACTAAACACCGAGTCAAAACTGCTGCTGAACCAGAGCGCTGCGCTAGCAGGCGGCTATGCAAATGAGGTCAGAGGAGAGGAAAGCAAACAAATCTGTTAATTGATACCTCCTGTCAGTGGAGGGCCTGTGGGATTACCTGCTAGAAGTGAAGTGTCATCGTCAGAGAGCTGGGACACACCGCAAGAGTTTAAAGTGCAGCTAATGGGGCCATCAGCAGCCATCCTTTACAGGCTAATGGCGGCCATTTTGCGGCGCCCACGTCGTCGAGGACCAGGTATTCACGGTGACCCGAGCGACTCCCGTGTACAAGTGTACGGGTAAGTTCAATAGCCTCTCCAGAAAAAAGCCGTCAGCCGCAAGAAGACACTAATTAAGGTAACACGGTGAGCTAAGTCCCACAAGTGCTGCACACAGTTGGAGTGTATACTGAACCTTGTCATGTAGGTCACTTTGGAGCTTTTTGCAAAGCTATGCATATTAATGTTCCTAATCCACAGCAGGCACTGCCTCGTTGCTTATAGGGAGGCCGTTGGGGTTGTTTACAAAATGTGGGGTTGTTTTCTGAAACATATGCAATGCAAATGATTCTAAGGCTGGCTACAGTCAGCGCAGCCCATCAGGAAGTGCTGAACCATAAGAAACATACGAGGAAAGTTAAAGAAATGACTCCAAGTAGTAACCCAGGGTTCAATCTTGGAGCCCCTTATATTTAATATCTACATCCTTTGTCCTCAGAAAAATCAATAAGATCAGTTCTACTGGTTCTGATCTGCATCCCCAGAACCAGAACCAACATGGAGAAGCATTCAGCTTCTATGCACCACAAATCTAGAACAAATTTCCAGAAAACTGTAAAACTGAGTTCCTTTAAATCTAGACTAAAAACCCTCCGGTGTAGAGTTGCTTTTGAAACATAATAAATTAAAGACTAACTGACATCTTCATGTGTAATGATGACACTTGACAAAATGTAATGCTTCAATTGTTGACTGTATGTTCTATGACTTTGTCTTTTTGTTTTTATGTAAAGCACTCTGAACTTAAATGTGCTTTATACATTTAAGCAAAATGCACCTCAATGCATGGATGTGCCATAGCTTTCTCCAGCTAAACAGAAACAAAACTGAAGTTATTATCTTTAGCCCCAAAGAGTAATAATCGCGAGTCGGCGCCCAGCTTCAAACCTAAGATCAGGCCCGAAATCTGGGTGTAGCGACAGGCCTGAACATTCAGAGTCACATAAAGACAGTTACAAAGTCGGCCTTCGATTAGCTGGAGAACATTTCCAGGATTAAAGGACTAATTTTCCAGCAAAATCTTGAGAAATTCATCCATGCGTTTCTCTTTAGTCAGGTTAATTATTGCAGTAGTGTCACTAAAACCAGAGGGATAAATCACATCACTGACACATTTAGCTGGTTTCTCCTTCAGCACTATTTTCCCCTGACATAAAGAGTCATGAACCTTTATTTTTCTCCTGACCATGAGGTGTTTCAGTTGGTTCCAGCCGGAAGGAAGGCAAAATGCTGATTCTACTTCTATGAACGGTTGACACCTTTATGAGAATCTAATGACCTCCTTTCCAATAAGTTCCCCCTTATGCAGTCTAGAATAAAATAATCCAACACTGTAATCCGAGTCAGGTGAAAACACAACCATAAACATGCATATGGCTGCATGTGCCACAGGACCACCGATTTAATCCAGAGTGGTGTTTTGCTTTTACTCTGATCTCTTTTAGTTCAGAGACGTGTGACGTCGATCTTCAGCTGAGCCTCACAAATCGTCTGCCGCCGCGTCAGTCATGCCTTGTTTACAGAAATCCAGCATCCTTTCATTCTCGCTTGGCTGCCTCGCCGCAAAAAAAGAGTAGAAGTCGGTAGGGGATGTGTGATGTACATCATCGGTAATCAGATAAGTTGGGTACCATCCTCCTGCTTTCTCTCTGAAACAACATGTCCACTGAACTGAAAGCCAGAGTGCAACTGTCACATTAGCAGCCAGAGAGTTCCTCACTTCGCTGCGTGCCTCGCAAACAAACCCCGAAAGATGTTCTGCATCGCAGACAGACGCGCGGCTCTTTCAGGCGAGTCGCCGGAAAGACCTTCTCTGCTGTGAGCTGAAATCTTTTCATTAAAATAAAAAAAGGGTCTGAAAGTGCTAATTGTTTGGTCAACAGCCTATGAGTCAATTATTTTACCTTCTCTTTAATTTTCACATGAAACGTTCCCTCTGATGATGACCACCTGCACTGTTGCATCATATTGCTGCAGCTCTAATGAGGTGTTTCGTATTCAGAGAGAAAAACTAACCTTACCGCTGTTTGTCACTTTTTATAATGAGCGATGGCCTCGTTAGGTTTTCCTGTAGATCATAATGGAGTCGTCAGAGTCCCATCGCTCTGTTCTCCTGTGGAGGAGAAACTAGGAAGGTATATTTACCACTTCATGGGTTTTTGCTCTGCTAAAGTTGTACAATTACTTTTGATTCCCCAGGCTCTAAGAGAGGAGAAATTTAGTGGAAATAGCCAATTATGGAGTGGGGTTTAATAAAATGCTGCAACAAGAAAATAAATAAATATATTATATTCAGTTTCTGTGATGTGTGGAAATGTCATTAGGCCAAACGGAAACGGTTTGAGATAATGAATCATGTGGTTAAGGTCAAGAAAATAGTTCACAATCAATTAATTTTGCATTTCTGTGTTTTTTTTTGTTAGTCATCACTAATGATACAAACTCAGCAATCAAAATCTGAATAAAGGGTTTTACACAATCTCCTCCTTTCCTGTGAGGAATCCCAGCTGCAACTCCAAAATCGTTCCATCGGAGGCTAAAAAACAAAAAAACAAAGAAATCCAGTCAGCCGGTGCGGCTCCTGCCAAAAACGCTGCTCATCCAAAGTCATTTGCAGCAAAGTCCATTATCATCATCACTTGTGGCGATGAATTCCCTATGATGGTGGCAGGCCCGCAGCAGCCTCCACTCTTAATGACATTCTGCTCTTGTTGGCAGCCACTCCCAGTCAGATGGCTCATTCCCAACAGCCAGCGTGTCAGACGGGAGCGCGCACAACGCCGGACGGAGGGGGAACGACGACAGGCACACCTGATTTAAGGACAGGCCAGTCAGCATGTTGGTTTTACTGGTTTTACCCTCAGAGATTTCTTGTTTTTTTGATGCCCACTCCAAAATATTAACGGAAGCTACGAAAAAGAAAGTTAATGCTGCGTTCCAGTTATCTGAGAAACCCAAGGTAACCGTGTTTATGTTGGCCATAAACATAGTCTTCAATAGCTCTCAGAAATATTTTAAGCTTAATTTCCATAAACAAACTGCAATTTTAATTTTTAGAGTTTAGAGTTACTGGAGCTACATGCAAAATTGATTTTAGATGCACTTTTGTATGTGCGTCTTGTAAAATTAAACATGTTTTCACCACATTTTACTACTGATGTGAGGAGAGGTCATATTGAAATGCAGAGTACACCTTAAAAGTTGTTACTGGGGATAGTTGGAGTTGCTCCCAGTTTTTTCAGTATGAAATTTGACTTTGGTAGATTTTTCCGACCAGAATGTTGGGATTTCGCAGTTCAGAGTACAACTGGAATGCAGCTTAAATGTCAGCACTACTGCTAAATACTTCATGAAGAGATTGCTGAAGTGGAGAACTCCTTTAGTGCCAGACTGCTGCATCCTTGGTGCACAAAGTAGAGTTATGGCAGATCCTTCCTCCCAGCAGCTCTTAGACAACAGACTATAAGTTTTCACATCCCTCCTAGTACTTGCAGTTTTTCCTCATTTAAAAAAAACCATTTCTGCTGTTTGCAGTTTTATGCACCACAAATCTGAAACAAACTTCCAGAAAACAGCCGAAACACTGAGTTCCTATAAAGGAACTAAAAACCCGCCTGTTCAGAGTTGCTTTTGAACCATAATAAATGAAACACTAACCAACATTTTGATATGTGATGACGCAACTTGGAAAAATGTGATGTTTCAATTGTTGATGTTTGTATATTCATTATGTAAAGCACTCGGAACTGCCTTGTTGCTGAAATGTTATACAAATGAAACTTTATTGTGAATATGTTATTTTTAATGTTTAAATACATGTGCAAGTTCTTTTTAAAACATGCTACACAGGTGCATATTGCTTTTAATTGGACTTTTAAAAACTGCACAGCATTTTATGTTGTAATTTTGCCTCCGTTTTTAATTCTACATGCTTCGATTCCTGTCACTTTATTACACCAGATTTTCCTCTCATTTTTGGGCAATACAGGATATTTCTATTTTATTCTAAATCAGAAACATACTAAAGCACATCATGTTCGAGTAAAACATTCCCTGCATGTCTCGGCTGCGTAAAGCCTGACGTTGGAGCTGAAGGTGACTGGAAGCCCGAGCCCGTCGGGGGATTTGTGAACGAGCGGCCTGGCAGGGAGCTGCTCTCTGCTGCTGACAACTGGTGATGGTGACCAGGTGGGATATGTTATCCTAACAGTCTGGAACTCTTGTGAATTATTTGCTGATAGATATAAACAGCTGTTATTGTTGGTAATGGAAAGCAATTAGAAACATCTGCATATTTGGCTGTGAGCGATGCCTCAGGATGGCGACCGCGGCTCCCAGGTGCCGCTGGGAAATGATTACATCATCGGGGCCGAGGCGGCGGGGCTGCTGCTGATCTGTGAAGAGCGACGAAGAGTAGTCGGAAAAAACCCGCAGATATTTGGATTAACCAGAACTAGAAAAAGCTGCAAGTTGATTATATTACAGCCAATGTTGCATTCAATGTCATCCCCTCACTGTTTGCAATTCTGCAGTTTTTAAAAAAATAAAAATAGCTAAAAAATAGAGCTGTTTTATTTGCTCAACAAACCAACTGATCCTTTATAAAGTGTGTTAAATTAAATAGAACTAAGACATTTTTACCAGGGTTTATATACTTCTCCCCCAGTAAAAATCAAGCCGATTGTAAACATTTTAATATAAGTTTAGAAAAAATTCCAGCACTACAGTTCCAAAAAAATCCAACTTCCGAGGCGTTCCAGTTCATTTTTCCAACCAGGAAGTTGGAATTTCCCAGTTCCAAATACAACTATAACGCAGCGTAAGAGTCAGCACTGCTTGTTTCAGCCATTCTTTACGTCTGGATTTACCGCGTCTGGTTTCTTCTGGAGCAGAATTATGATTCATGTCTCACGTCAATCACATAGAAGTTGGATAAAAACATGACTGTTCAGACCGCTTCATAAAACTACCAGATGCATATCTGATTTGGTGCCACATATGGAAGTGACACAGGTCTGATTCTTTTAGGGTGAAAAGATCAGAATTGGGTCGTTTAGACTGACGTCAAAAAGTCAGATATGAGGAAAAAACTAAAACTAAATTGGATTTGGGTCGAATTTGCCTGCCGTGTTAACATAGCATAAACATAGCCTGTTAAATTCCTTGATATTGATGAGGTCTAGGTGTGGCTCATCAAATTTAAGCAAATAATTAGTTAATTCATGATTTATTTGAATTACCTTGTTGATAAAATGTGCCATATAAATAAACTTTATTTACTTGTAAGCCTGAAAATACCCTTTTGCAGACATATTTAACCACTAAGCACCATCTGCCTCCTCCTTTAACATTTTAATAAAAAATGCAGATTTTAAGTTAACTTGTTTGGTACAATTTTAAAAAGCACAAATAGGAAGATTAGAAATGTTTTTTGTGTCAAATGCCTCAGTCGGTTGCACCAGAACAACCTAGAAATTAATATTTAAACTGCATGTAATTTAAAACCAGCTGTTTCATTGTATCATTTCATAAGTGTCAAATCAACAGGCATGAAGCAACAAAACTGATTTAAATGTCTCTGCATCAAAACCTTTTAAAAGTTTTCCTTCTCAGACATGAGGATCCACTCTGAACAACTTTCCTCTTGCCAAATTTCTAAAACTCAAACTGCTCTGGACAGACGTACAGAGTCACAGACTCTTATAAACACATACACCCACAGATGAAGGCAGCGGACATTTGTTAGGGTGATAATTTATTCCATTTTCCCAGCGACATAAAAGATCTGTCTCTCTCACTCTGATGTTTGACTTCATCTGAAATCTGTCTCGGAAAGTCTTAAAAGTTCTCAATCCAACCAACGCCTGACATTTAAAGTCGGTTTTTGTTGCTCAAGGTGATTTTTATGCAACAGAAAACAAAAACTTTCATAGTCTGTTGGATTTTGAGTTTAGTTTTATATTTTTGGTTCCACTGCCGCCTTCTGTCTATATTTAGGTCAGGATTTGAACCAGGAACCTTCTTGCTGCAGGGCAACAGTTGGCATGATTACATGGACATAAGTAATCGGAATAAATCGCCATAAAAAAAGCATTATATAAATTAACGTCATGATTTGATTAATTTGTGCTCATTTGTGGAGAAAAATAAAATATTAATCACAATAATGACAGTTTTAGGAGTTTTTAAACATCATTAATCGGAATTTGTTGTGACAACAATAAATCAAAATCTTATGAGTTTATCACATTAAATGATAAAAGATAAATGCAAACCTTTACGTTTACATTAGATTTTATTTTTAAATCCAAAATCCATTTCAATGCAATCAAGGAATTTGTAACCATAGTTACTGCTGCCAACTGCACCACCCTGCAGTCCCACCAAAACATGAATTATACTTTTTACCAAAATGACAGGATGATATGATAACTGGTTACAGACCAGATTTATTACAATTTAAGTCACTCAATATATTCTTTCAAAAAACACGTGTTCTTTAAAAAAAAAGTTTAATTATTTCACCTCCAGAGGAAAAATGTGCAGAATATGCAGATCCTCAGAGGCGCCGACTTTCTGCACCAACAACTCTTCTCTCTTTAAGCAATTCTTGAACACCACCTCCCTCCTCTAATGTGCAACACCTCTGAATTTACTCCTGTTAAAGCATGAGATCAACGTAGCGCCCCCCACTGAGCGCGCTCATCGACTGTAAATACCAGCAGTCTGTGGCGCTGCGCTCCAACGATCGGTGCAGAAGAGCGGCGTGTGTCCAGAGGAGGCAGCTTTGGCCCGAATGTTAAAGAGGACGTCCTGAAAGCAGAAGGTCACCTGCCTGATTGGCTCGGCAGGAAATGAGTCCTGACTCCGTGTCCTTGAGCAAAACAACAGGGCGTCATGCTTATTCCAGGATTCCTACACATTTTACTGTCAGAATCCCATACGTAGCCAGATACAAATGTCCATCTAAGTTCGTTTTTAAGCTATCGACACAAAAAGATCACTTGAAATTGATGTCAGATGTTTCTGCAGAGGTCAAGTTTTAAAGGTAAAAACTGGAAAAAAGATGGAATGGATATACTGTCAAAACACAAAATCTTACAAAGAATCTTTCTCTAGTTTCTAGTGCAAATATCTTAGTACACATTTTCTGCAAGATATAAGAGCTTGTTTTGAGTCAATAATTCCTAAATATTGATGAAAAAGTACTTGTTCCGTTGAAAGGATTGACAAATATCTGGACAAACGAATGGACTCGTGGATGAAACTACAGCAGCTCCAAACTCTTTTATATCGTCTTCCGGTGATAAAAACCTTCACCAACCTTCACTAATGAAACGCCACTGGTTAAATATTTGCAATTCCACAAAAGAACATAAATTCATAGAAAACTAGAGAATATAAGTTATAGTTTCTGCTTAAATTGAGCCATGACTTGGATCAAACTACATCCACAAGCAGGCAGTCTAGCCACAGAGTAAAAGTAGAAGATATTCCATCAGCCTGATTCAGATCCACACAAAAACAACACAGCAAAAACAGATGGGTCAGAATGGATCTTTTTCTGCAGACAGGAGCGGCTCCAACACAGAACATTATGTTTGTGCCTTTGTCTCATTGGGCCCGTAATCCCTCGGGCAACAAACAGAAAACAGCCGTCAGGTCGGATGAACCTGCGCGCCGTGAGCCGCGGCTGCTGCGGCGGGATACGCTGATGCTGGCTGGCGTACCTGTCAGGGAAAGCTGCAAGCGCGTTTCAAAAACGAGGTGGCTGGTGTCACATGAGTCTGCAGAGGGACTCTGACAAATATGAGCACAGCAGAGAAGCACACCGTGAGGCTCTGTCAGCACTTTATTCTGCTTTCCCTGCTCTGCAGGCCATGTTCTCCTCATCTTATTTCAGCTGTATCTATGAAATACAGTTTTCCTCCACGTTTTTAAACAAAGTAATCCTGTTTGCTTTCTGCAGCTTCTAACAAATTGATGTTTTAGGTTTGATATCTTCTCTGTTCATGATATATTAATGACCAACTGAAGCGGTCTCTCTCTCTCTCTCTCTTCCATCAGTTACTGTCGAGAGAAAATAAAGCAGATTTGAAATAAAATGGTATTTTGATTTGAAAAAAAAGTTTACATTTGTAAAAATGTGGTTTTTAAAGGGGCAGTATTATGTATTTTCCATTTTACAGCATAATCAAGTATGCTGTATATGTATCAAATGTGATTAAAAAAATTTACTTTGTAATTTAACTACTTGAAATCTCTTTAAAAACTCTTGCTCTTTCTGAACCTTTACATCATGTTATAACTTTATGACATAATGCAAAGCTAAAAAAATGTATTTTACACAACACAGCCACAACTGTTTCCACTTGTTTCTGCATTTTCTTGAATTTTACCATTCCAGTTCAAAAAGCACCAGTCAGGCCTTCAGCTCTTCCAGCCTGTAACTGGACTGTGTTGTAAAAATAGATCCCAGTCCCACCACCATGCTGGTGTTTGAAACTTTGAGGCTTTTGTGCAGGTTGAGCTTCCTGCTGCTGCTCTAAAGCCGTTTTACACGGTGAATACTCTGATATTACGCAGCCTGTTAAATCTGTTCAGTGTGTCCTCAGACTACAAGTCAAGTACATGATCAGATTTAAAAAAAAAAAAAAAAAAAGTATTTTCATTAAACTGATCCTGTGTACTGTGCAGATGAAAAACAATAATAATAATTGGTATGTGGAATCCTTCCTCCTCCCAGATGGTCCTTCAGCCTTTTAATATTGAAATCTGCTTTTGTGTTATTTAAAAAATTACAATAACCTTTCTGCTAATCCCCAGACTTACGAGCGAGTACACCTGGGTTTCCGTGATGCACGTACGTCCAGAATCCCCCAGCTCCAGATAACATATTAGGATTATAAATAGTTTAGATGAGCATATCTGTTTAATTTCATCCAGCCTCCCTCCCTGAGTCCAGGATTACAGAGGGGGGCTTGGGTTTGTGTGGAGCCTGCGGACAGAACATGTATTTTTAGATTACTTAGAGATAAAATGAACAGAACATCTGCTTATCTCACTGGTCTGGATGTGCTTCACAAAACAAGGAGTTTTGTCAAAAAAATACAGAGTCAATACTTTTGGGGGATTTTATTTTAGTTTTTAACTAAAATATAATTCCAGCTACGAGACAAAAAAGAAAAAAAACGACCCCAGCATTATAGTAAGGCATGCCTGATTGTTAGGCTTCTATTCCTCAGGCAAAAAGGGAAAAAAAAGAAAGAAATTGAAGTCACTCTTTAAATGGCCACAATTTTTGTGTCATTTATGTTTTGCAAAGACTCAATAGGGTCGCAGAAAAAGGAACAAATTATCTACCATAGACGTGAGAAGAATGGTAGGCACTCCAGGAAGGCACTCCAGCCTTCCTGGAGTGCCTAGAAGTTCACGATGTTCAGAGACAAGGTAAGGATGACAGAAACCTGACCAGTACTGAACCGGACACATAAACTGAACCTTTGAATCTGCACCAAGAAATATCTGAAAACAGATCCCTCAAAGGTTTCATGACTGGTGAGATGAGGCTGACTCTTGACGCACCAGATGGATCAGTATCGGGCAGAAATCTGCATTGGTACGGAGAGCTGCTATAATAAACAATATTCATAATTATTTCTCCGTTATATTTTATCCCTATCCTCAGAGTACTGATTCAGATTTTTCACCAGTGGTTGAAGAAATGCACTTCCTGCTTGTGTCTTTACAGCCTCGGTAATGATCGGTGTATGTTTCAGCATCTTGGGCAAACAGACTGTAGAGCGGAGGAGCTGCGGCTCGAACAGCAGATCTTCCCGTCGGAGGCTGACAACTCGTCCCAGTGAGATAAAATCTCCAACAGATAAGCGCTTCCTCAGACAGATGGCTCACAGAGACGCTTTCTGACAGATCCTCCAAAAGAAAATGGACTTTATTTCTTCCGATATTAAACTCTGTAGCGTGTCAAAGTACAAAAACAGACATACGGTGCTTCTACTAAGGCAAACAACAGTGTTATGTATTGCAGAGTTTTTCCCTAGAAAACCTGCTAAGCCTGGTGGTAAGGGCACTATGACAGCCCATCGTGTTTTTGTGCTAAAAAATGTTTTATAAGTTACAAAAATTCAGAGGTGCACAAGCAGGCATCAAAACTTTGAAGGTGCAGGGGCAGCACCCTCATGCAAAGGTCAATGTGTCAAGTATAAACCTAGCTTAATCCACCTTTATTGTCACGATGTCTGATGTGTAAAGAACCCTATTTAAAACAAAAAAACAACGTTCAGTCTGGTGGGGGGCAAGTAAAGCCTGGTGCCCCACCAGGCTTATAGTAGACTGGAGAAAACAATGTATTGTATTATTATTACCATATTTAATGGATTATAAGCCAGATGTTTTTTTTATAGTTTGGCTGTTCCTGCAACTTGTCTTGTCCCTCTTTCGTGATGTTTTTTTTTCTTTTTTTTGACTGATTCGGTCGTGAAGAAAGCTAATCTCTGACTGAAAAGTAGGGCGCCAAAACTGCAGAAAAATCTAAGAAAGACAGATGGTGACCCAATAGTTGGGTACATAAAGAACTTTCTTCTGGTGTTCTGACGATCTGTGCTCCTCGTCAGATGTCCCTACTGTAGCTTGTCTTAATAGCCGTGTCTGTCTGAGCTGCCTTTGGAAACGGCTGGAACATCTGTTGAATCCTATGAACGTTGCAGTCCCGTTTCCACGCCCTGTTAGTTGCCACAGAGATAAGCATAAATGATTTTGCAGGCGGGCTTTCATAGTGCAATTTCAAGCAATGCAACCTTTTCTCCATCACACTGGATTTACTGCATGCGTCTCCGCTCTGCCCAGCTGCAGAAATGCTAAATTATGTATCCGCCAGATGACCACGACATCTTTGTTTTCTAGGCCAAACACCCCATTCCCTGTTGGTCACCATCCTCCACCATCTTGCTTTGATTTTTTGTGTATTTCGTACCTGGTGAGCTGAGTAAATACCTCAGCACCTGCATGTGTTGGTGCCTTCACCTTGCCTCAGCAGATGGTCCTCACTCTTCGCTGCACACACACACTGGCACCTGGGACTCTGAGGAAATCCTTCAGTGGCTTTTGTTGCCACTCTCTCACAGACATATTATAAACACGTATGAAAAGGCATGTCTTCAGGGCTTAGGGGGTTTTCTGATTCTTCTTTTGTCCCATGATGCAACATGGACTAGTTTGTTTGCCTTGAAAGTCCGGTTTCTATGGGGGTGTGTGAATACGGACCAGAAAACGAGGACTCTGGTCCACCTAAAAACCTCAGTCTCTGTTCCGATGAAGTGAACTCTGGTACGCATGTGTCGATACAAGCAGACCAAAAGCAGGAAGCGGACTGTAGCGCAGGAAACCCTATGTAAATACAACCAAAGCAAATGTGTGAATCTAGCGCTAGCAAGAGAAATGGCTTGTGCTTTTACATCAAAAACAAAAGAGGAATCCTACAAATGGTCAAATCTGATGGCACTCCATTTTTGTTTACATTTGCATTTTGCGAAAGAGGAAGTTGCGCTCATGTCTTCTTCGAAGGTTTTTGTGTCATTTTCTTCAGTACAGCACGTACAAGCTTTTGTGTTATTTCATCAAAAGTTACTGTATACACAACAATATTCCACAAAATAACGCGGGCAGGCGCCATAAAGACATGCTGCTCTCTCTTCACACAGCAGACAGCAGAAAGCAAAGCAGCTGAGCAAGCATCCATTTAGATGAGGAGGAGCTGCTGTTTCCTGGAGCCTGATGTGAAAATATGCCTCCCAACCCCATGACTGTGTGGCTGCAGGAACAATGTACAGACAAATAAACGCCTCGTGGCGACTAACTGATTTAATTAAAGACGCCCTCAGTGTGAATGGAGTTACTCATTTAATGATGAAATTAATGGCTGCTGTTTTCCACTCTGTGCATCCACACCAGTTGCATCCGGTCTGGCCAGTATCCCCGAGCTGAATTACTGACTGGGAGTAACCGCTTCTCCCAGTCAGGCTTCACTTCTCATATCTGCTTTGCTACAATGAGCGGCAGTGAATGTCTTTTGTTTTTGGCATCAATTAGGATCTGATGAACTGCTGAGTCGCTTTCAACAAGACAAGTATAAAGCAGCTTCTCTCTACTGGAAGGTAAGAGGGAGGGAAGACGTGCGGACATTAGGCTGTCAGTGTGATTGAAGCAACAGTAAAAAGTAGTGACATTTCAAAGTCATTTCAATAATAAAAAAATTTAAGTTGAGAATTTAAATAGATTTACGTTGGAAATCTTTTTAAAAATTTGTTGAAAAAAAGGTGGATATTTAAAGCTTTGCAACTTTTCTAATTTGATGGCATATTGTTCCCCTCCTCCACCGCCACTTTTTGTAGATAGAAAAAAAAAGAGGGAAGAAATTTCTGCCAAAACATTTTGAGATTGACCTCAGAATTTCTTTTTGAAAAAAAGTTTGAAATTTCTGAGTTTCAAAAGCCAAAAATTTGCTTCCAAATTTTCAGAAATCTCCCAAGTTTTTTTAATAGAACATTTCTAAAATTAATCTCAATATTTGAGTTTTTTTCTAGCAATTTTTTGACTTTTCAAACTCAGAAATGTCAAAGTTTGGTAACACTTTATTTGACGGGGTGTGAATAAGACTGACATGATACCATCATAAACATGACATAACACCTGTCATGAACATGAAGAAGTCTTTATGAATGTCTATGACTATCATGAAGAGTCATTCGGTAAATAATGACACTTAATGCAAAGTTGCTCCAATAGTTGCCTTGAAAGTCCATTAAAAGTGCCAACTTTGCGTTAAAGTGTCATTATTTACAAAATAATGCCAAGTTGGCACTTTAATGGACTTCCCAAACCAAGACATAAGCTTTGAAATAATGTTCACGAAAGTCACAAAAGGGACCAAAGACCAGCAGCAACCCTACCTGAGTCTAACCCTCTTCTTCTAGGTACTTGTTACTTCTACTCAAGTAGATGCTTTTGCTGGTCATCTTCACCACAGTCGTTGTGTTTTTTTAAATTTAGTGTAATATTTTAGCTTTCACCCTCCACCTGACTGTAAGTCTTGTTCAACATCAGAGTCGTGTCCCTCCTGGCTGTGGATTTACCCTTGGCCTGTCTGAAATATTTACACACAAAGTGATACAGAACTCCACTTAAGCACAGGTATAATTTGTTTTCTAGCCTTTGGGGACATTAATGCAAATTTCCATAATGTTTATCCGAGAACTTAAATAAATGAGAAGGGATAAATCACACCCATGTGTCTGGGGCTCTCAGACACCGTCAAGGAAACGCGGTGATTGATCACAGAGGGAAAAAGACGATGTGGCCTTATACGTCAAAGTTTAATCGTGTCGCAAAGAATCGCTCTCTCCTCACAGACAACGGAGTCAAAGATACTTTAAGGTCCAGACCTTCACTCCTGTCCTGCATCAATCACATCTGGGCGTTTTTAATTTCCGAACTTTTTGATCTGCGTGTTGCTGGAAACATTAGGGGTCAAGTTGTTTTTTTGACGCTTCCCTTAGCAGCTGGTTGAAATGCAGAACCCAATGTTTATGTTTCACAAAAGTTTTTGAGTCATGAAAGTTATTTGAAAGTATTTTAATTTACATAAGAGTAAAATTAATAACACAATTTTATATGTATATTTCTCCTTCAAACAGAAACCCTCATCCCTAAACCCAAAGTCAAACTGATTTTTCACAGTTTAAAGAAATTTAACTGGGCTCTCCCCTGTTGAGGACTTCTAAAGCATCAGGGGTGGAGACTGAAAGCTTCATGGAAGGTTTTTAAGTTACCAGGATCATCTTCTGTTAGACAGCAGAAATCCAGCAGCTACGCAAAGTCATGAAGCACCAAAGCAGCCCCAAACTAAATCAAACGCCATAATCAATTCTGTTTCTGAAATGCATTTATTGTACAGCAGATATACAAGGTAAAATGCCTTAAAAAGGGTTCCACTTTTTTCTTGTGGCTCATCAGTCTCTCACTGTGGTTTGAAATGTATTTGCAGCTGTTTCCAAACTGATAGATTCAATGACTATTTCTTTGCTGTTCTTGTAATTCCTTAAATCGGAGCATGACATGTTGCTGTTTGAGATCTCGTAGCTTCATATCATAAAGTTTTTTAAAAAAGGCTTTTTTCACAGTTCTGGCAGCGGTCAGTGATGATTGTGGCTAGTAAAACTGAACAAAAAGAAAGATCAATTACCTTGCTCCAATGACAAACTGTGTTGCAAAAGTGAACACAAGTCAAAACAAAGACGATACCAGGCATGTTTTTTTGTATTCCTACAACAGTTAAAAGAAAATGTAAAAATCAATATGAAATTCTGACTAAAGTGTTTTCTCATCTGCCTTTACACACAGGAAAATGAGTGTCATCCCATTGTTAATTCATGGGGTTTATGGATGCTGGACAAGAAGACCTGGCTCTTTCTTTAATTCATCCCAAAGATGTTCAACAGAGTTTATGTCAGGACTCTGTGAGGATCAGTCAAAACTTACTGCACCATGTCTTTATGGACCTTTATCTGTGTACTGGTGCAAAGTCATACAGGAAGCGGAAGAGGAAGAGGCTACCCCCAAACTGTTCTACGATCTCTGCACAGTACTTTTCTCAGCATCTGCTAACCCTGCTCTGTGACTTTACATGTCCTACTTAAAACCCACTCTGTCAGATGTCCGGAAAACTGCCACTTAGATTTACACCAGACCTCTTTCATCCACTGTGTCTGTTTCTGTGACTTCACTCACTTTGTTTTTCTTCAGAAAAGATTTTTGGGTTTTAAAATCAAATCCTTCTGTGTTTTACAATATGGTAAAAATGTATGCAAACGTAAACAAGCAAAATGATAATCCAGCAATGACCTTAATTCTTCTGAGCGTAAAATATCAGAAAAGATGACATGCAGTTTTTCTTCCCTTTCCTCTTTTTTGTAGCAGATGTGCAGCTTTAAAATCTCTCCAAGTTTCCATCTCACCAGCACAGATTGTTGCATGTAGCCTTCCCCTGTATGTTAACATTAAACCATGATCTTCGTTGACCTTTAACCTCCTGGAAGCCTGTCATTAAAAGGTTTTAAATCTGTTCCATGAAATCTCTATCCAATGTGGTCTGTAGATTGGATTTCCTAGTTCTTTGTGGATCCAATCCTGATGTTTATTGATGTTGTCTGACAGTGCAGGTACCACTATGATAAAATGTAGTGTCCATATGTGAGGAGAATATACTTTATAGGTTTTTATCTAGCCTAACATATGTAGAAACTCAGTCAAGAAAACAGCATGTCAGCCCATAAACAAATGACTTTTGGTAGATATTTTTTATAACTTTAAATTGAATTAAAATAAGGAACACAAACTCAAAAGACTGGCTTTAGATGCTGTTAAATGCAGAAATTAGCTTTAAGGGCTAATAGTAGCTAGCATGGTCTGTGGAATCCCACTGGATTTCAAACTTAGCTGGAAAAAGCCCAAATTGGATGTAGTGTCATTCAGACTCAAGTTCTAACTTCAGAGAGAAACTGAGCAAAACTTAAAGCGCAGACAAAAACACTTTTCATTTCATCAATGCCTCCTAAACCTATTTAACATCCAGACTACAGTACAGACGCTAGCGGCAGAAATGACTCAACCGAATCGCTAAAATCTGATGTTACTCTATGTTCGTTACATTTTGTGAAGGAAGAAGTTGCGCTCAGTGTCTTTCTTAGAGGATTTTCTGTCGTTTCCTTCAGTAGTCGTTTCCTTCACAGGCGAGTAGGGGAACAGGTTTTTCAAAAACTTTTGTTCTTTTGACACAAAAAAGAAACAGCAGCTGAAAATGTAACAAATGTTGCCAATTTGGTCCCTAGTCGAACCAAATCTACAGGACAATTAGGTGTGAAAAACCCTTAAAGACTGGTCTAGACATCTGTGTCAAAGCTCTGCTGATCCCCCTCATGGTGATGATGCCGCAGTTTGGGGGCCAACAGATTAAAACACTTAATCTACTGACCCATAAGTAAAAGGATGTCTGAGCTCATGATCTCTTCCTCTTGTAGAAAGTGAAACCTGCTTTGCTGAATTTTAAGCCTCAGCAGACAATGGAAAGGATAGTTTCAACAGCATTTCTTTATAAGCAGGTGGGAGGTCGCAGAGGAAGAGGAGAAGCAGCAAAACACAAAAAGTAGGTTCCAGATGACATAGAAATAAAGATGGATTCCTGACCCTGGTAATTTAATCCCTTTAACTCCAAGCTGTAACTCCAAACCTTGTGATTGATGAAGAATAACAGAGAAACCCCACTGTGTTGAAGCAGCTTTGCATTTCCACATTTCTCTGAACCAATAGAGATAACAACAGAGCACTGAGAGAAATACACAGCTAATTTAACATATTTTCAAGAAAAAGTGTGAATATTCTCATGTCAAAGAGTCATAACTTAGCAAATTAGCATAATTAAGGGCATACATTTATGTTACAAAACTAGGATTTGTCAATAAAGTCAGACATCTGCGACCAAAAATGCCAGAAGTCCTCAGTTTAGGAGCCCTTGTCCTGCGTCAGAACGACTTCTCCAGGGTACCGCCATGTTGCAGCTTCTACCTCAACGTTTTTGTCATTTTTTTTAGATCATGCTTGAAGCGTTTGTGGCAAAACTGCACCAGAAAATCATTTTAAAACAGAAAAAGAGCCCAGATGCTCCACTTACACTTTGAAATATATAAAGTTTTGCATCTTGTAAATTTACCACTGTAATCTTAGAGGACTTCTGGTGTTTTTTGTCACAAATGTTTTCATGCCAATTTCAGACTTTACAAAGTCAGAATATATTAGTTTTCAGATCATAAATGTATGCCTTTAATCTTGCCAAATTATCACTTCTTTTCTTGAAAACGTAGGACTTTTTGACCTTGGAGAATAGCCATATACTGTATGTCTCTTGTAAATACGTGAAATTAATTTTGAAATGTCAAAGTTTTGAGCAAAAATGTGCCAAATATTGAAAATACATAGGAATGTATGAACGTAGAATGAAGTATGGACTATGGCGGAGATGTAGCTATTACAATAATTCCAGTATATTCTCATTAAAATGTATCCTGTATTGAACTAATTAATCAAAAAATAAGTTATAATTCAAAACTGAGCAAGCAGTAGATTCCTGCTGAATGCACCAAGCAGCCACCCTTCTGATCTGATTTCCAGGTATTTATATGATTATTACAGCAGCATATTGATACACTTTAAATGAGAATGTTTACAGATGGCTTATCCGAAAATGTTACTCAAATAAAACATGTACAGTACATTACTCAGAGAGCATTCCTGTGGATCTAGAGCAGAAATGATGCGAATAAAATGATCCGGGTCGGGGTTAAGCTCATTCTGAGACAGATTCGTCTTGTGGATTATTCTTCCTTTAAGGCGGGATGGACAGATGATGTTGAATCATAGAAATAAACAAACGTGACTCAGGGTAGCGTGGTGGGGTTCAGGGTGTGACAGATGAGGAAAAGTGAGTCTGTGTGTGTTTATGTTCTGTTATCCTGCTTTATTAGTTAAGATTTTGTGCACAAATGAGGAATTTGAATTTGGACTTTTTATTTTTTGTTTTTTAAAAATGGTCTATGTACTCTTACATGTTTCTTAATATTTAAAGATTGATGAATAAATAATAACTAGTTTATGTTGAGGCCTTAAATTATATTTGAAATGTGAACCATAGGTGATAAAAATATCTGTATTGGACCCAATGTTGAACTGAATATTGGTGACAATGTGCCCGAACCATAACGGCAGTTCTATTCAGTCTAATTCTATGCGTTGTGCTCTTATTTAAGTCTTACTTTACTTATTTTACATTATATTTAGATTTCCTAATTTAACTTTCTGAACCATATGAAAGACGGCTTGTTGCAGCTTATTTAGACATTTTGACCAAAGTAGTCAACCTTTTGTATTTGTCAGTTTCAGTTTCTTTATGATTTAGTTTACATTGATTGGAAACCACTAATTGCACTGACTGAACAGATTAAAGTTTCGGGTTTTTTTTTACGTACATCTCTTGGTGTATTTAAGTGAGCTATACTAGTGCAGAATAATAAAATAAGTTTGTAATTTAGTACATTTATGTCTATTTTTCAAGAGAGTAAACGTTTCAAGTCAATTCAGCACTTTTTCTGTATCAAATCAGTATCGGCTGACATACTGTATCGTACCGGACATGAAAAAAGGTGAATCGGTGCCTCTTTACTGTGAACATGAACTGAAGACATCAGTTTGGTTCATCTGGACACATTTTTGACAGCGAACGGTTCAACAACGCTACAATAGTGTTTTCACATTAAAATCCTCTCATATCCGGACTCCAGCATGTCTTTAACAAGTCCCTTATGGTTCAGGAGGAGCAAAAATGAGCCTGAGATGTTAAATTTAGCCTTAAATAAACTGTTAATACACCAGAAATGTACCATTTCCTCTGATTACTGCGATGGAAAGTGGATTTTAACAGCAGCAGTCAATGTGACTGAAGAGGAAGCTTTGTCATCACATTACAGCAGCAGCAGGTAAACCAGAGCCTATCAAGTAATAACCGCCGTCTCCCTCTCCCGCCTGACTCTGATGTATCTCCAATGTCATCAATGGGTGGAGCTCGTTTCTACTTTATGTTGGGGTAAGAGGGGAAAGAGGCACATTTCATTTGCTGCTGTAATGACATAAACATCAATCTGTCTGAACTGCTGCTTAAATGACTGTGTAACCTTTACAGCACTGTTAAGGAAAGATGTATAATTTCTGAGTAAAACATAAAAGATAGAGGCTGAGGTAGTAAAAACGGGAGTCTGAACTCGCCGTCTCTGGAGTCACTTTGTCAAAGACCCGCTGATACTTCCTGCTTTTTAAGACTCGCATCAGGATAATCAGTGAATTCTCACAGATTTAAAAAAAAAAATGCAGGGACAACAACAGATTGAGAGCCATAAAAAGTGGAATAAAGTCTTTATTACCCACCGACATTCCCTGCATAATGGAAATATTTTACAAGGCCGCCCATTTATAGACCCCTACCCACTATAAATTATATTATGCAAGAAACATCATGAGCGGTGGCTTTAACTACCCTGTATTAAACAAGTTTCCAGAGGGAAGGGTTCAGTTGCTGCATGTAGCCTAGAACAAGTTTAATGCCACGTTTTTTTATGATCTGCAGAGCATATGTCGGACTGGCCACAGATGATGGAGGTAGAGCGGGCAGAAGTCCATTTAAAGGTGCATCTCAACAAATGAGAATGTAGCGGAGAAGCTTATTTATTAATGCAGTTCAGAAACTAAAACTTATTATGTAGATGTTTTTCAAGCATTTCTGCTCATTTCGGAGACATGTCAGTAATTCATAGAATAAAAGAACAATGTTCATTTCACTCAAAAATAAATCTACAAAAAGTAAAATCAGAGAAACTGATCATTTTAAGTAGTTTCTGAATTTTTTTCAGCGTTGTATATCGCTTCTCTTTTTTAATTAAATTAGAATTTTGCCATAATATTTCCATTTACTGAGATTAACCAGTAACAACAGATCCAAGCAAAAGAGTTTTGACCTTTGTGAAGGTCATGTTGGAAACTCGTGGCTGGGCGAGCCCTCGGCATGTGTGGGGATTTTTTTTTTTTTTTAGTGCGAGGTTTCAACGTGAAAACGTGAAATTGTTTGGAAACATTTCGCCTCGCGGGGCCTTCACGGAGCGGAGCTGCATACAGCTGAGCTCTGCAAGAACGTCCGCCGCTTCCTCCATAGTTGAGCATATGCCACTTTCTGTTTGAGCGAGGCCGTGTTTGTGCGATGGCCTCTAACGCAGAGCTGCAAGGGCCGGTCAGGGACAGCAGCTGTGCGTCTCTGTGAGCATCACGGCACGCATGACCTGCCGAAAAAACACAAGGTAAGCATAAACACAGCGACCACGCCAAGCAGCGCCAGTCTGCAGCTCATTAATCCCCCCCACAAGTCGTCCACGTAGACGTTAAACTAGAGCAGAAACCCGTGGGTCAAAAGGTCAAACACAAGCAGTGGAACATACAGAAGCAAGGAGGGAAGAGGCCTAATGAAGAGATGAAGGAGGGAGGGTGAGGAGGACCAGGAGGATGCTGGTGCATCTGCCCACAGCAACGGGTACTGACGGACATATTTCCCACAGCTCCGTGTCACGGCGGGATCACAGCACAAGATTACGAGGCGGATCAGCGTGATCGGCTGTCGCTGATTTCTCAGACATCTGTCGGTGAGGTGACACAAGCTGTGACAAGGATCGCCCGCCGCATAAAATCTTGAGCGGCTTTCGAGCCGCTGTGGCCGAGGTTCCCTCCGCCTTCAAGACAAAGCAACTCGATGTGCAGATTTAGTGCTTTGATGCAGGAAGTAGACAATGGTCAGATCTGTTTGTCCCATTTCCAGCAGGTTATACCAGAAGCTTGTTGATTATATATTTGATTTCTGTATAAAGTCCAACAACCTTTATAAATGCTATTGACTTAATGTTGATTAAAGAGGGGAGCGGGGGGAGAGAAACGCTTGTGAACCAAATTTTATATAATAATTAAGTAAAAATATCTCAGAACAGGTTTTATTCAAAGAATATAAGCTGACTGAAGATGTGTCTCCAAAACGCTCCTGAAACAGGAAGAGCGAAGCTTATTTTACATAAAACTCCTCTGATTAAGCTGGTGTAGATCCTCCGTCATGCATGACATGATAATCCAAAGTGCTTATTAAAAAATCCCACCAACAATACAGAGAAGACAAACTTGGGTTTCATCTGTATAACACCTACCCTGCAGCGCTGGGACATGTGACTAAAACTACTCACATAGCATCGCTAGGCAAGCAACAACGACCAAAACATTGAGCTGAACAGAGGGTAAGGCCCCATTAGTCATTTTAACTGGCATATACTGTATGTGTGGTTCTGTCGAATATGTCTAAGCTTATCACTTCCAACCATTTTCAGAACAGAAGAAACCTTTCAGATTAGAGGTAAAATATCTTCAAGGAACCTCCTGTTTCCTTCTACTTTAGCACTTTGGATAATCTGATTAAGCATTTTTTTTGTTTCTTTCCATCTGCCTTGCTTGAAAAGATGGATTATTTATTCCAGCAAAGTAATTGCAGCGTTCATAGTGATGAGACGTGGATTAAGAAATTCATTATGGTTTTGAAGCAGAGGACAGATTGTAAACAATTACCTTTAAGTCCAGTCCAAGAGATGAAAATCATTTCCTGAATGAGAAATGATCCCCAGCTAAATCCCGTCTTCATTTCATCTTTGAGATTCAAGAAAAATTCTTCAACATATGGACTGAAGTGTTGGAGGTTGGCAGAGGCAGGAGGATGAACCCACTCATTTTTTTTAAAACAAGATTTTCCTTTGATTAAATATCAGACTTTCACATACGCTGCAAGAAAATCCTCTTTCTTTCTAACATATTCCTCAGTTGGAATTTCATGATGGAGCAAGAAGAGGCTCAAAGCATTACCTTCAACAATAGTCAAAAATAAAGTCGTCTCCTGGGTTTAACTGAGCAAATAGGTGCAACACTCCTGTTGGATAAGTACTGCAAAGCTGAAAATTTATTTTACCCCAACTGATGCAATGATCACCATCCCATTTCTTACAGAACCATGTGAAAACACATTGCATGGGCGTGGAAAATGTTAATCTGTTTAAAAAAAGTCCAATCATTGGCATCAAGCAGAGGAAACATCTAAGGAGATTCAGATAAATTAAGTTAAGGATTATGGATGCACCGATCCGCTTTTTTCACCTCCGATATGATATCTGAGGCTTAGCGCTGGCTGATACCGATCCGATGCAGAAAAATAGAGCTGGACTGACTTGAAATGTTTTTTTGGGGGGGTGAGATGGTTTAAACCGAAACATAAATGTACTGAATTACAAATTTAGCTGATAACTCTGCACCAGTACAGCACACTTAAATACACCAATAGCTTCACAAGCTTGGTCTAACATGTAAAAACACCACAACTATAATTTGTTCAGTCAGTCAAGATGGATAGAGTAGAACAGCCGATGTAAAATAAATAATAAAGAAACTGACTTAAACAATAGGTTGACTAAAAATAAACACCAAAAGATCTTTCAAATGGTCCAGAAATTGACATGAAGTGCAATTATGAAGTCTAAATATAATGTAAAATCAATAAAGCATGATGTCGCTGAGAGCACAAAGCATAGAATTAGACTGAATAGATCTGCCCGGACAGATCAGGCACATTGATTACGTGATCTAGAATTATTTTCAACTTCAGGACTGATACAGATTAATATCAGATGGGTGCATCTTTAATTTGAGTGAAAAATATTTAATGTTTAGCTGAATGTAGATTGTAAGCTGTAGTGCGGATGGGATACACGTTAACTATGGTAAAGAAATATTTTTGTAAGCATAGTTTCAGATTTAACCTACGGACAGACTTAAAATCTAATTATTTTGATGGCTCATGTTCAAAGATGCAGAAAAATTTTAATCCCAAATGCCAGGATGATGATTCTGTCTGCAATTATAGAGAAATATATTTTGATAGAACTCATTAGAAGGCCATAATAACTAATAATGTTAAAGATGTTGATTCCCCCCCCCTGGGTTGTCTGCTCGGCCACACATTAAAGCTACATTTGAATATAAAAGCTGGTCTGTGGTTGTTTATTATTTATATTACCAGTCGTTCACATAAATAATGTCACCCTGCTTTACCACCAGAAATGTTTATGACAGATTAGAGGGCTCACATCCAACTGCATTTTCATCCTAGTTATTTTTGTTTTAGCGCATGTGTGAATCAATTAATTCTGTCATAAAAGGCCACCGTAAACTGTGTGCTGGAGTTAATGAGTCCGGCATTACCACGTCATTACACCAGCTGGCATAATGGAGCATGTGTTGTTTGTCATAATATATGCTGCCATGCTTAACAATCATAAATTGTTGGGACTGAAACTTATTTTTATGTTTGATGACAAAGATGAAAAGCTCACATGTCTGGATGTGGATATACAGCTGTGCAGTTTTATTTACACAGAAGGAGGTTAAACTTTTGAGACAGACTAAGGTTTATTGATTATTAAAAAAGCCGAAAGGTTTCTGAACATCTCAGACTTTTTGTAGAAACCTAATGCCTCTCCTTGTTTAGTTCTGGTAGCAACACTGACAAACTCAGAGATGGATTTAGGTCCGAGACCCTTCAGTGCCTTATACAGCAAAATCAAGACTTTAAAATCATTTATTTTGCAGACAGGAAGCATCAACAGTGATGTCAGGACTGCTGGGATTTGTTCCAGTTTCCTGGTGTTGGTCAGGACTCTGGCAGAGGCATTTTTCAGTTCCCTGACTAAAGCCCATAATTAAACTTTCTGAAAATAAATGCCTGCACCGATTTTTCTGTATCTAATTTTGAAGCACCTTTTTGAATTCTTGCAAGAATTTAATTTAGTAATAGATTTTATCCATCTATTATTGCATGTTCTGTAGTTTTTAGCATCACCAAGACTAGCCCAGTGCCACATTTATTGTGAAGTAATTATTCAGGTTTCTTCTACAGTAATTAGAAGGAACAATAGAAAGTGTTGGTCATCTCATAGATTTCTTCATATTTGTTTTTTTGTTACTTAAATCCTTCAGATCAGCGAACTAACTTTAATGCCAGACAAAGATAAGCTGAGTAAACACAAAAATCTGGTTTCAAATGACAATTATATTTATAAGGGAAACTAACTAACCTGGCCCTGTGCAAAAATGGAATTGAATTGAATTTGTTAAATCATTAGATGTTACTAACCACAGTTTTTTGGCTAAATTTTAGGAGCCCCAGTCAGGCCGGATTATTGTCCAACTAGCCGAACCAAGAACTCATCTATGTAAAAACAAAGTAGGTTAAAAGATGACACCCTGCCTCAAATTAAAGGTGACCAATTATGTTTCCTTGAACAACTGACGTTAGGTTTATGGGCGATACAAAACACATTCATTACAGTTTTTTTGCACAAAATCATTTTTACATAATGAGATCTTAGTCTGGTCAGTTCTGCCTCTGTTGAGCTCCATTCAGGATGAGATGTTTTAGGGCCTCTGTCACTTTAAATCCAAATAAGCTGCTGCTGGCCACGCCCCCCAACTCAACATTTACACTCACAAAAATGGCTGCAAACACATGCATAATTATACAACCATACATCTTTGAAAAGCAGAAGTGAAGCCTCCTGCACAACAAGAATGCAGCAAGTGGTTTCTGGATAGCAAGTTGAAAACAAAGCACTTGTCTTTTCCAGCAGCCATTGTACAGCACATTTAGCGGTAAAACAAGTTGACAAAACGTGCTGGAGATCTGCTTTGGTTGCTAGGTAACGGTTCAGTATATGTCACTTGTGGCATAATAATTGGGAGGTTTTGAAATGGGGCATTTTCCAGACAGTAAAAAACATTAACTTATTGCCAAAGGTTTTTAGCAAACAGTTGAGACTCAAATGGAAGTACAAAACATGTGCAAAATGTGAATTTTGCATAATAGGTCCCATTTAAATAAACTCAAAAACCTGAAATAATCAGTCTAGATAGAATTATCAAAAACACCAGCAGGTCAACCTCCAAATGACTGAAAAAAATAGAAGGTTTTGGAGTGGCATATCCAAGTCTGTCCTTCAACTGCTGTGAGGGTTTTTGAATAGCATTTCCATCCACAGTCGCACAAACAGGAAGGGGAGGAGTCTGGTTTCTGCTGAGGTCATCAGGTGCTTCTCCATTTCTGCACAGCTCTCCTCCTGCCACGTTTAGGCCAGCTGGTGTTACCTTGACTGAATGGGGGTGGAGGTGGCACCAGTACCCCCACCCACCGCTCGGTAACTGGTACCAAATGGTGCCTCTCCTCTTGGGTCCTGACCTGTGAACAGGCAGATCCCAGGACACCTCAAGACGGAACTGGAGGATGGGCAGACAGCTGTCTTCTGTCAGTGGGCCTGTGGACTTCCAAGATCTTTCTGCTCCACACACACGGTCACTTAGTGCAAGGCTCAGTGTGAAACCAGGTAAGGCAAAGAGTGGCACAAATATTATGAAGAATTTGGGATTTCTGTAGAGCTAAAAAAGCCTCCCTGGTTGTGTTTTCAACAGCATCTTCTAGCTTTTTCCTTGTTTCAAAAATATGAACATTAAAGTTCAGCAGAGGGCTCAGCTTATGATAATAAAAGAACAAGTTAAATCAATAAATGAGAATATCACCAAAAAGACTCAAATTTATTTCACATTATCCAAGAATGTAAAAAAAAAAAAAAAAAAAGTAAATTGAAAGGAAAAGTGTGGTAGAAGGGGGTGAACTAGCAACAGAGAGAACTGCAAGTAGGCATGAACAATATATTGGTATTAGGGTTGTAAAAATAATTGATTTCTCAATATAATCGATGCTCCAAAACAATCATTCAAAGCTACTTATTAATGTCAAAACAGATGCAAATGGGCAAATCCACATTTGCCCAAATTGTTGCATTCCTCCCCAATAGCAGACACTCAGCTTCTCCTCTCCCCAATAAGCTGCAGAATAGATGTTTTAAACTCTTAACATCATGAGTACAGTCAGAAAACAGAAAACATGTGCGACTCTCTTTAGCCGACAATGCTAACACAACAGCGCTGTTTGGAGGTACTTTCTCTCTGAGGCAGAAGAATGTCATATGCTAGCTGTACTAATGCTGCAAGCTAATGCCGAGGCCCTCCTGATCGAGAAAAACTTCCAATGACCAGTAAAAGGTCTGACTATTTGACAGGAAGGGGAGGACCTGTATATGCAACAGTGAGGCATTAAACCTCCTGGTCAGCATAAGCCAAGGATATCTGGTTTAATATTAGCTTCACCGACAAGCAGTCCAATGACTGGACTTTGTCCTTCTGAGTCTCTGTGAACTTTGTGTTTAAACTTTTTTTAAAGATATACAATTTCTATAGCTGCACTCATGCAAAAATTTGAAAGCTAAAATTTTTTGCATATGTGCATATCAATGCACCATTAGCTGGTATTCTTTTCCTATACAAATCTTTAGTTGTTAATACTCCTTAGAGGTTATTAATGTAATCAGTGGAAAGCCTTCAAAACTGACATTTGTTGAAGATCTTAAAATTAATAGTAAAAATACTTAATAAAATGACTATATTTATATTTTTATATTTTAGAAGCAGATCCGAGATCCTTTAGAAAAAATAAACTACAATGACAACACAGCCGCTCTTCCTGCTCTGCTACCAGCAGGACTCTGAGGAACATTGTTATATGGGTGTTGATGGGGAGAAGCTGCATAATTAATTTGTATATTCTAGCATGACAGATGTTTGATTTTGGCCGTAAAAGTAATTAATAAGAGAGTGGAGGGAGAGGCAGATTGCTGGAAGATTATTTATGAAGACTCCTCGATGCAGTGGGGGTTGGGGCGGCTGACAGAGAGAGCATCAGCCTCCACATCACCTGCTCCCATGGAAGTCCCAGCTGGTAGCCTGGCCGGAGCACCGGCAGCTCCAAACGTTTGCTTTCTAAACATAACGATAGTTTTTAGCAGAGTCATGAAACCTGCTGGGGAGCCAACCAAGATTTGATGAAAAGGTTCAGGAATTTCTTCAGTGTAGCTTCTTTTAAAGGGGGCATTATGTGTTTTCCAGGCACAAAGTGCCATTTTATAGCATAACCAAGTAACTATGTTAACTTCAGTTGTTATAAAAATGCTATGTGTGTAGATATATATATATCAAGTATGACTTATAAAAACTTTTGGTTTTGTAACTTAACACCTCTGTTCCTTTAAAAGATGAAACTCCAAAACACTTTTGTAAAGCTCTTGTAAATAAACAGGCATGTCTGAGAAACTTTGTTAAATTAAACATGTCTGTTTTTCTCTGCAGGCTGCTGGTATGAAATATAAATCTACATTCCTCCATCATGTAGTTTGGTGGTAGTTAAGCCTGTTACAATAAGCAATTTATCAATTAATGATTCAGTTTTATGTGTTTTTTTTTGTTTCCTTTTTACTTATTCATTTTGGTTTTATTATTTTGGATGCTTAAAATATCTCCCAGTTCCTGTGTTATGTGTTCTTCACAAAATGTAAGTTTATTGATGTTTGAGAGAGAGAACTTGCCTCATTATCAATATATTTCTTGAAAATGGTGACAAAATAATATTTATTGTAAAAACCACTGGGACAATTTATCCTCCAGCAAACTGTTAGTTTGTTGGTTTAAAAAAATGCAAGTGAACTACAAAAAGACAATACAATCGTTACTAGAATAGCTCACGAGTTTGAAAACAAAACTCCTTCGAGAGGTGAGGCTCCACTACTTTAATCAAAAAGCCTGTCTGGACCTTCAGAGAGAAGGAAAATAATTAGACAAGTCCAATGTTTTCCACCAGCAGGGACGGGACAATTTATGCCTCAATCTGGCAAAACCTCCATTTTTCTTTTTTTTTAACCTGTTATTACAGAGCTTTACAGCTTCCAAGGATAATAATGAACTGTAATGGATGCCAAACAGTGAGGACAGGGAGTGAATGTAATTTTCTCAATGAGGGTATAAATCTCACACTGAGGCTGTTACTGTTACCGGCCGCGTGGACATTCAAATCTGCTGCTTTGATTGAAGCAGTCATAGTATATCACAGGCCTTGTAACCCCACTGAGGGTGAGTGCAACCCATCAGCCACAATATGATGTGGTTCACTGCAGACCTGGATGGTTATGATTAAAAACAAAGCACTGACAGCAGCAGCCAGCAAGCAGGAGAGTTAATAAAAACGCCGCTTCTTGCTCTAATATGCACACACTATGAACACTTCGACAACAATAGGCTTTGGTTATTAGCTTACATTCACTCTGATGCTAACCATCTACATTGATTATGTAAATTTAACAGCCGATGAAGATGTTAATTTGTGACTGATGCTTCTGTTATCTGCAGCATGATGAGACCTTCTGGCTCTGGGTTCTGCAGCTGTTCTCTAAAGATCCCCCATCAGGTTTCTGAGGAGAAAGCAGCTGGACTTCTCAAACGCACTTCTCCTCCAAAGGAGTCTAATTCTGTGGGGGGAAATTGCTAATGTAGGGACTTCAGCATTTCCTTAAATATCTCATTGACCTCTTCTTATTAATACATTTAAGGACTCTGCTAGTAAGTAACTGCGCTGCAGCATTATCGGGTACGTTCTCTAAATGGAATTGAAATTCTGTGCTAATAACTGCTCTGATTTTTGGGTAATGCCTCTGAAATTAATTATATAGCTATAAACTGGAGCTTTAGCCCAAGACAAAGTGAACTAAATCTTCTTTTTAAAAGGTTAGCAAGAGATATGAAATATAATGGAAAAAGAAGGGAAGTGATCATAAAGAAACTCTGTACATTAGCATACTAATTAAAGCAGAATAATAATCTTATATTCTTCAAAGAAGGGTGTCAAACTTAGTTAATTATTGTCCTGTTCTGCTGCAGCACCACTGGGAGCTTCAGCTGGTTAAGCTTCTCATCTTTTCAAAGTTTCTCCATCTAAAAACTTTTACTCCATTTATTGTAATTTTGTGTACACAGGCTGACTGTAGCTGTGTTTTCATTTGGCATAATATAAAACTGGAATTATGAAAATAAATTGGCTTAATGGAAACACGGACATTTAGAAAAAAAGTCATGTTTTTCTATAAAAAATTTTTTTGGAGTTTTTTGGCTGTATTGAAATTTGTGTATTTTGCAAAACTGCACTGGAAATACTCATGTGATTAAAAACTGGAAGTTACTACTGGTGGAAAAGGTGAAAAGACGACAGGAAGTGGTTCGATGATTATGATTTTTAATGACTTATTGTGTGAACAAACATATTCACATGTGATTTTAAATACGTTTCTTATTTAGTGTGAATACAGCAACGGCAAAATTGTATTTTTTCAACAACAGCGTAAGAACAATGTTTTCAACACATCTGTAACAGAAACGAAGCTACTGACATTCTGTTAATCAAATCAAATTTTACTTGTATAGCACATTTAAGAAGCAAGGCATTTCAAAGTGCTTTACATCATGACATTAAGTCAAGTTCCATCATTAAATTTGTAATTGATTACGTTTCAAATACAATCCTAAACAGGTGGGTTTTTAGTTGAGATTTAAAGGAAGTCAGTGTTTCAGCTGTTTTACAGTTTTCTGGAAGTTTGTTCCAAATTTGTGGGGCATAGACTAATTTAAAAAAACTCCACAAGAAGCACAGGCTGTTCCAACTTGGAAACCTCAGAGTATTTGGAATAAAAATCAGAAAAATGTTAAGAAAATGCCTAAAAATTAGCCTGGTAAAAACCAGCTCCTTGTTCTATGCTCTACTTTGTACAGAAGGTCTGGATCCTCAACTGTAAAGAAATTATCTTCTTGGAGGTGTGAACTCTAAGAAGCAGTTTTAAAAACTTAAAAGTTTAAAATTTTACCCAATCACTAATGTTTGGCTATGACGCATGTAATGTGCTGGAAATTGCGGCACTACAATTCTAAAACAGCGCAAAAAATCCATGTCATTGTTCACAACTTCGCCATATAAAGTTATGATGTTATGACTTTATTCTCATAATATTCTGAAAATTGACTTTATTCTCATACTACAACTTTATTTTCAAATTATTTCGACTTTCTTCTTGTAATACATTTTTTCTCGTACAACTTTATTCTTGTAATTTCAGTTTTTATTTTTTTTCTAAGTATGTCCCTAATACGCCGTTGTGCCATTTAAGATGTAACAAATGTTGTATTCAGATCTCAAATGCAGTTTTTTCCTTCTTGTTTTCCAGGTTATTTGTGTTTGCGTGCAAACAGCACAAGTGTACTCCAGCTGCTGATTTGTGCATCCACATGGCACTTAGTGTGGACGAATTACAGCTGAAAACTTTCACTGGTTGAGATTAAATAAATCCTTCTGTTAATTTTCTGGCCGTCTGTCCCTCATCTCATCGCCAGAAGCAACAGTGGGCCTCTCCGTCCCAGCAGGGCGAGGCTCTCTGAAGCAATATGTAATTAAACTCTGAGAGCATATTCTTTAATCCTAAAGGCTATTATGGATTTATGGTCAGTGCATTGTCTGAGCTCCACAATGACTTTCGCTCTTCTGGATACTCTTAGCCCATATATGTTCTTAAATGGCTAGATAAAGGTTTTGTAACCCTTTTAAATCTGACTCTTGTAATGGGACTGCTACTGTGGCTTACTGCCCTCGTGGGGGAATATGTTGGCTTTTCTATTTTTCTTATGCTGGGATGGATATGAAGGCTTAGGAAGGGTAGAACCTCTATAATTATATTGCATCAGCGTTCATCAATGACATTTCAGAACCCTTTCCGAGTCACTTTGGGAAAGAACAAAGCTGCACATGTAGAAATGTAATTATGCTGTATTCATTTGTAGCTTGCAGGGATTAAACGTTCATGCTTGTTTAAGTGTAAGTGTTCTACATTTTACAGCAGAGGAGTCCTAATTAAGTGTGACCTGATCCCACGACACGATGCTTTCAAACATCATGGATATTTAACTTGGTTGCTACTCTTGTTTCCAATATTTTAGGGAGTGTTCAAATCATTTTTCCCCTTCTACATTTTGCTTTTTTCACTTTATTTGACCATTTTAAGAATTTCTTACAGTATCCTCTGGATTTTTAGTTACCCAGTCATTGGTAATAAATACTTGAATAATGACAGGTGTGTATGTTTCAAACAGATGAACCTTCAAGATAACAGTTTTGTGTTTAAATATTATTTTATCAACCAACTCAAAGCAGTTTTTATCTCTATGCTTGTTTGCAATTCCACAATCACAGAAATTTACGGAAAACTCAACAGATCACTGTGGTTTTTTGGGCAAATGCAAAATTTACTGCAAAACAGAGCTTCAATGAGTAACTCCAACTTGTAGGTGGCAGTATTTCTTACTTTTACTATACTGCTGCCTCAATCTTACTCCATGTCAAGTAACGTTTGTGATCAATATAAAAAAAGCCACAATTATGGTCTTAAATAAGTGAAAATATTGCAAAATGTCATGCAAATATTTCTAAATTAGCACCACAAAATCTGATTTGTGGTGTTAATTTAGAAATATGCTAACACGTGTTAGCATTTGGATTGCAAAATGCAAACCCGGCATAATTGTTTTGATATAGTACTTAAGAGCTATTTATAAATATTTGTTTAATTGGTTTTATTAATACATTCAAGCACAACCAGCACGTTGATAGCATGCATTATGTTGATATATCCAAATGAAAATGAATTTGACACCACAGCTTTCGTCAGCTGCGTACTACTTGCTAACATTTCTGTAAATAACTCTTTGGGAATTATGCTGGAGTTAAAATAAGGCTTTTCACATATTCCACTAAACCTGAACCGTCTTGCTGCAAGAAAATCATTTGTGAAGTGGATTTTGTATGTCCTCACATTCTCTTTGTTTGGTACTAAAATTTGATTGTTAATCTAAATTATTTGTGTGAAGAAAGCAAAAGCAGCTGAAATCAGTAGTGATTCTAAGTTTTAAAAAGGCAGGACTGGGAACCAAAACGTTGCCGGGATTTTCTTCCCAAACAGTTAAGTTTCCGTGTCCTTTTCTGTCATCTGATTACAGCCAAAAACCATCACCTCTGCATACCTTAATGATAATGTATTCCTTCTTATTTGACTTTTTAATTGGCTTTCGCCTAATTATCATCACAGGGTTCCTCAGACGTGTGCCGAGAGGAAACCCGGCGTCTGGGAACAAAAGGAGGTCGGACGTGGAGGTGTTGGCACCTGGCCTGATCCGCTCCGGCGACCCCTGTTGCTCGCTTTTGTGCGGTGATAAATTTTCCCCTTGAACATGATGTCAATATGTTGATGTGCCTTCCTTTATTAAGACACCATCCAACTGATAACAAGTCCTGCTGTGTGTTACCAACATAAATAATTAGAACAGAGACTGAGGAACGGCAGGTGGCCTTTGGCACAAAGAAATAATCATACTTGATGTGGAAAATAAAGTAAAAGGACCCATCTGTTCACGACAGGGGGAGGAGGAAAAACACGTTAACATATTGTCAGCGGCATTATGAAATACACAGTTAATAATTTCATCGTGGCACACAGCTCTGGACACTTGTTTTAAATAATGGAGCAGAAGTGAGCCAAGGCTCGCTTCAAAGATTCAAACCGGCGGCAGGTTTGCTCGCTCACGGCGCGGCCCACAGATCATTCTGTCACAAACTCAGACACTTATTAACTTAAAAGGTTTATTAAGGGAAAGGTAGTAAAACCATGAAAGGACCTTTACCAGAAGACAGCAGAGGGACCTTCTCATTGGCTTTCAGCTCTTTTAGACTTATAGGTTGAAATTAAAGATTTACTACATTAAGACTATAAATAGTGTAGCTGCAACTGTGTAAAAATGGCATATGACAGCAAAAACAAAGCACATGTATCAGTAGATAATTATCCGGAATCTTCCAGCTTTTAAAATTTTGGAAATTTAACTTAAACTGCACAGAAACATGAACTGTACAGCATGGAAACCAA
The DNA here is from genome assembly GCF_002775205.1 of Xiphophorus maculatus. Lineage (NCBI taxonomy): Eukaryota > Metazoa > Chordata > Actinopteri > Cyprinodontiformes > Poeciliidae > Xiphophorus > Xiphophorus maculatus. The sequence goes on along the minus strand of NC_036454.1, from coordinate 5,299,023 downwards.
AATGGAAATGCCTTCTGTGGAAAAGATTTAAGAGGAAAAGCAGCAGGTAGGTGCTGCTCTGAAGGATACACAGATGTGCCAACACCATGCCAGGGTGGGCAGCCACCAGCAATAACCTTAGATGAGCAACCGTTTCATCTCCGAAAGGGTAAAAGATCATTTCCAACAAATTTGATGTCCATGATTTCACAGATAGAACGATTATTTGAAGAAGACATTACACATGGGAGCATATTCACCCAAGGTCAGAGAAATGATCAGGCCTCACTGAGCAGAAAACACTGAAGTAGTACAATTTGGAGGCAGCTTCCCATCAGAACGCGCAGTAGACACGTGGGATACCACAAGGTTCAGTCCTAGGCCCCGTCTTATTTAATATCTTCAGGCTCCTACTAGCTCAGGTTAGTTCACCAGACTGAAGTTATTATCTTTGGACACAGAAAGGAACAATCAAGAGTCAGCACAAAACTTCAGTTGTTACAGCTAGAAACTAGAGATCAGGTGTGGTGATGGACTCAGACCTGAACCTTCACCGAGTCACAAAGACAGCTACAAAGTCGGGCTTCTATCACCTGCAGAACACTGCCAGGATGAGAGCTTCCAGCAAAATCTAGAGAAATTCATCTATGAGTTTATCTTCAGTCATATTGATCATTTCAACAGCGTCTTCACAGGTCTGCCTAAAAAGTCAGATAGCTGCAGCTGATCCAGAACGCTGCTGCTGGTGTTCTGACTAAAACCAGCAAGATAGAGCACATCACCCCAGTTCTAAAGTTGTTCCACTGATAGAATAGACTTTAAGATGCTTTTGTTAGTTTATAAGTCACTGAACGGCTTAGCAACAAAATACATTAAAGATGTGCTGCTGTTGTATCAACCTTTCAGACCTCTCAGGTCTTCTGGTTCTGGTTCTGCTCTGCATCCCCAGAACCAAGCATGGAGAAGCAGCATTCAGCTTCTGTGCACCACCAATCTGGAACAAACTTCCAGGAAACTGTAAAACAGTTCCTTTAAATCAAGGCAACAAACCTATTTATTTAGAGTCGTCTTTGACCAGTAGTAGTAGTTTCATAATGTAATGTTTATATGATGCAAAGCACTTGTTGCTGAAATGTGCTATGCAAATAAACTTGACCTGAATCAGAAACAACATCTGAACAAACCCAAAGACGTCTGGAACAAAGCTCTTTGGACACATGGGTTCAAATGTTTTTTTATTTAGTTGGAAAAAACCAAGCACGATGGTGGATGGCTGGTGATTTGGGTTTGTGACGTCCACAGGACATAGCCACCTTTCAGTCACCAAGTTTAGCATTAACTTTTCCATTGATCCAAACCAAACAGCCTTTTCATTTCACTCTAATCTCTGTTAAATAGGAGGAGACTCTGTTGTGTTTTCATAGACTTAAGAATGATTTCACTGTTTTCATATCTTGTTAAAGAACTTATTTTAACTGTGTTGATATAAAAAACCCTAGAATAGAAGTAAGGTTCTTAGATATGAAGAACTGATGTTTAAGTATGTTTTTGCTGCGCATTCATCTTCATGGGCGCCAGGGCTCAGAGGGCGCTTTGATTATAGAAAAAGACCAAAATTACCAAAATGAAGAGGCCATTCAGGACAGAAACAGGAACTAATCAAGGTTCAAGAGGCCTCCTGTCAACAGCCTCTTGACCGTTATGAAGAAGCGCCTCCAGATCCCGGTCACCCCGGGCGACTGCACCGATTCCTCTTCCCTCTCCTGACTAAAACACATCTGGTCAGAGCCGTCCAACAAATCAGATTTATTTATTTGCTTGATTGAGATGATGGGTTTAATTACTCTGCCGTGAGGAAACATTGCTGGTGTATGAATGAGATGATTAAGATCTCAGGGTTTCCACGCTTTGGGAGTTACATCGTGTTTAGGAGACGGCAGCAGAAACTTCATCTTCAGAAAATATTATTTACATAACCCCTCAGTAGTCAGACACTCCACTCAGAGGGTCTATGAAGAAGCAGCCTGTAACTAAAACCTTCAGGACTGATTATAGATGTGAGTGAAAACACATGAGGATTTCAAAGGTGAAAAGTGAAAGGAGATTTTTACATTTTCAAAACTTCTTACATTTCAGCTCACATCATCCTTTTAATAAGATACCAGAGAAAGCAGCTTTTATTCCCCTGTACAAACCACAGAGTAACTGTGCTGCCCCTCCCCCACGTGTTGCTGTGCACTGCTGTTCAGCTCTTGTTTACAAGAAGAAAGGTTTTCTGGAGACAGTAATTTGTGGAAACAGAATATACCGAAATAATAATAAAGGAAAAATTAAATATAAGGTTAAGTTGAAGATCTTAATCAATAGTTATGATCCAATAACACTATGAATTTGTCAAATGTAAAACTTTCAGATTAGATCAGAGATTTTCAAAGCAGTTGTATAATTTTGTGGACAGGATTGCATGTTTTAAAGTGGGGATATACCAATATAAAAATGTGGGCCGACATACTAAAAAGCCGATATTTACCAATTTAATTTACTTATTTATATTCAACACTGGGGGAAAAAAAATCAACCAATACTGATGTTATTGTAGATAAATCGGGCATCCTTATTTTGAAGTGTCATATCTTTTTGTTTTCACTTGTGCTTTAACATGTGATCAATTCAAAATTCAACACATAATCAAGGCCCTAAATGAGAACAATGTTCAGAGAGTTGTGTGTTTATTCTAAAATCACTTGAAGCGTTGTGAAAAACGGCCGCCATGAGCAAGGAGGACGCGACACGTTTTGCAGAAATAAAAACGCCCCCGGTCCCCAACTTCATCCGTGACATGATGGCTGTCATTATCACAACTCTGCTTAATTCATTATTTTAAACCCTTTTTACAACACGTTCAACGGGAAGCACTTTCCAATCTTGTTTCAATTAAGGCCGACACGTTGCGACAGGACGCTGAAGTGCAGCGGCAGCACAAACAGGAGGAAAGAAAAAAAAACCCTGGCACATCTTCAGTGAAATGGCTTGCAGGGAAACATTATCCCTAATAAAAGTCTTTAATAAATACTCCAGGTCCTTGGAGACTTCCTCAGAACCTGAGAGGGAACACTGCCTATACCCAGGAGCAAAGAAGGCCATTACAGCTTGTACTGGAAGATTTAATAGGTGTCATAATTTATCATGTAAACCCAAAAGTGTTTCTTAATTAAGTGTGCGCGTTAATGAATTTTTTAATTTGATCCCTGTAAGTACTTTGCCATGCTAATTGCAATATTCCACACATTAGTTATCGGCTATTGCCCTTGGCTATTTGCTGTCGTGAGGAGGAGACCCGGTTCTCCCTCAGCTCGAGTTCATTAACCGGGTCTGAGGCTCAAAAACAACAGAATTGTGAATGAGTAAGCATGTATCAAGGTCTCAAATCCTAAACAAAGCTGCCTTCTTGCTTCAAGACGACGTGGTAATGATGTGAGTTAGGAAATCCTCCAGCTTGCAGCTCACCTTCAGCTCCGAGAGACGCTCTGATCACAGAGGAAACCATTTAAAATGACAAATGCCAGCCAGCCTCCTGCTTGACGTCTCCTTTTGTATCCAAACTCTCGCCGTCACTGGTGGCAGACTCATATTGTTCAAGGGGATTAATCTGTTTGAGAAACATAATAATGATGTTGCCAACTGCTGCCTGTGCTAATATTTTATTAATCAAGTGCGACTAAGGATTGCTGCTGTGTCCTTAGGATGACTTTTCATTCCTCAGCAGTGAGCGAGCAGAGCAGCTACACAACAAGTGAACTCAGCAAGACGTTTGCTGCTGCAGATGGTCTCAAACTGATGCTAACCAGCCGTAGTTAAGGAAACAACTGTTAGGTTTAACAAAGTTTAGTAGAGACTCCAGTCAAACACCAGATTTGAGCAGTTGTAGGATTATTTTTGACTTTGGTAAAATATCAAGTCATTTCTGTCTCCAGCGCTAGGCTCATGTGTTTTTTTTTTCCCGTTTTTTTTCTCGGAAGAGTTTTTGCGGCGCTAGTGACTCGTATTTTTCGCGACAGTAGGCAGACAGGAAGGAGGGCGAAGAGAGGGGGGAAGACATGCGGCAAAGGTCGTCGGGACCGGGAGTCAAACCCGCGACGTCCACGTCGAGGACTAAGGCCTCCAAACGTGGGGCGTGCTAACCCCCTGCGCCACCACAGCACGCCCCAGGCTCATGTGTTTTATTAGTTTGCATTTACCCAGAATACCATGCCCTATAGTTCATTTCCTGCTTTTGGAGCGATTTCTCCTATCCACTTCAATTCACACATATATTTGAACTGCACCAGAGTTCACTTCAACCGAACTGAGGCCTAGGTCTCTAGGCGGACCAGAGTTCACATTTTTGGTCCACATCAGAGTTTACTGACTCAATCACACCTCCCTAAACGACCTGGGCTTTCAAGACAAATGAACTGGAGTTTAGTTAAAGCAGATTAAACAGGCCTGGTGTGATTGAACTTTAAGGGTGCATTCACACCAGGCCTGTTTAGTTTGCTTTAATCTAACTCCAGATAGATTAAAAAAGTAAACTCTTGCATGGTTTGAATGTGGATGCAAACCAAACGCGAGTGTCCAATGCTAGCGGCAGAAATGACTTGTGGTTCTTTAGAAACGACAAAAGAAATCCTACAACCATTAAAATCTGACGCTACTTGATTTTTGTTTATATTTTCCAAAGGAAGTTGTGCTCAGTGTCTCCTTCAGAGGCATTCCTGTAATTTTCTTCAGTGGTTCTTGGTGTAGCGCCACCACAGGCAAGGAGGGGAACATGTTTTTCAAAGGGTTTGGTTAATTTAACACAGAGCCATGTAAAAGTGAACCGCAGCAGTTCAAAATGTAATAAATGTTGAAAATTTTGTCCCCAACTGCAGTGATTTTACTGAACTATCGGGTGCGATGAGCATGATTTTATCAGATGAGTCGTCTTCAGTATTTTGTGTTTCTCCTTCAGGATTCTGCTCTACACTTACATGAAACACACACAGAAGAAACAAATGCTTGGCTCAGCGTTCTTCAAATTAAACTAATAAATGTGTGAACTGCACAGTGAATCCGGCCTTCTGAGTGATTGTTTTACACTGTATTAATCTGAACCAAGCTGTTCTCCTTCCTTCACCTCTTTGGCTGCACAGTCACGCTCAAGATGGATTTGCAATGGCCCTTAATTTAGCCAAAGCCAAAAGGAACAGAATGCCATTAACACAAACGCAATCCTGAAAGCCATCGGTGTCATGACATTCAAGCCTAATGGAGAACTCTGCAAAGGCAAACACTTCCCCAGAAACGTTTCACAAAGTAATTCCACCCATATGAAGAAACTCAGGAAAAAATCTGTTGACATTATCCCAGAGATGTTGTTGGAGCATCTGCACAGGAAGCCTTATTTAATATTCACAGGACTCGGCTCATTCTGACATTAGCAGAGGAAGATAATCCCTCAAAGATTAAATTACATGTGGGCCGGAGTGTTTAGTGCTGCTATTGTTTTCATTAGTACAAAAAGGAATTGTGCTCACTGGGTATGATATTAAATTGAGCTCCAGGGCAAGCGCTTGACATGCGTCCACCCCCACCACTCCAATAAAACATAATGCCATTCAGGGTCTGTAATCTCCCAGCAGCAGGTTGTAGTTTTAACTACATTTAGTGGTTTTTAAATATGCATTTGTGGTATTAAAATAAATTTCCTGAGGAGAAAAGCAGAAGGTGCACTACACTCTGGGGCTGCGGCAGATACGTAAGTTGCCTGTCTTCATCTCAGAAAAAAAAGGGTGACACTGAACTATTAGAGAATGTTGCACTTTTTAAAAAAACAAATGTGCATACAGTACAGACCAAAAGTTTGGACACACCTTTTTATTCAATGAGTTTCCTTTATTTTCATGACTATTGACATTGTAGATTCACACTGAAGGCATCAAAACTATGAATAACACATGTGGAAATATGCACTAAACAAAAAAGTGTAAAACAACTGAAAATAGCCCTTATATTCTAGTTTCTTCAAAGTAGCAACCTTTTGCTGTGATTACTGCTTTGCACACACTCTGTATTTTCTTGATGAGCTTCAAGAGGTCGTCACCTGAAATGGTTTTCACTTCATAGCTGTGCCCTGTCAGGTTAATAAGTGGGATTTCTTGCCTTATAAATAGTCATGAAAATAAAGAAAACCCATTGAATTAGAAAGGTGTGTCCAAACTTTTGGTCTGTACTGTATCTAAGCAATGTGCTGATTTCTGCAGACTTTAAGGCAAATTATAACAAGATAAAAGGAAGAAACATCTGTCACGTCTGGGTTGAAAAGTATCAAAATCTGCTGCTTCTCTTTCACATGAAATGCATGAAACTTTATTTTTACACACAAACGACTTTAATGTTGTTTGGGAATTTTTTCTTTACTAAATCTGTGTGAACTATTGAAAGACAACAGCAGTCCAGATGGATTTGTTGCAGCATCTTACAGCGTTTAGACACTTTTTTACATCCCTGACTTAAAACACTCAGATTTCAAGATATTAGGAATAAATACAAACTTTTAAAGCATGAATAGCTATATATTCAGTAAAATACTGAACCTTAAACGTTTCAAACTCGTATTAATGCGACTCACCTTGAACTGCCCAGCTCGCCATCCGCCTGCACCTGGCTGGCCTTCCTCCACTTTGGGGTGTTTCCCGACGCGGCGGGCCGTCCCTCCCGTGTCAGCCTGGCGTGGCTGATCAAGCTGTTCCAACAACTGGAAGACATCACAAGTTAAACACTCATTATTTTAATTTGATGCTAATCATGTGTTAATGAGCATAATCCTCGCAATGATTCAGGTAATTTGCTTAATGGCTGCCCAGAGTCCAGATCACAGCAATCAGTCACGTTTGATAAGACGTCTGTTGTGGGACTGTGGGGAGGAGTGGATGGAGGAGAAGACAGGGGACAGGTGAAGGCATGAAGGTTCAACCAGCCTCTGATCTTTGACCTGTTCACACCTTAACGCAGTGAACAACATTTTAATCTGGGATGACATCATTGATTCCCAGCTACTCAACTATCCTCCTCATTTTTGTTGCAAGGCAACAACACTGCCTGCTCCTCTGCGCAGCCCTTCACTAGCTTACCTGAATTACAAATTTACATCTGAGTGATTGTCTGCAAAATGGGAAAGACTACAGAACATATTATCCTAGTAAGGCAGATGTCTCTAGATGTTAGTAAGTCAGGAAATGGCTACTAGCCCAAGATGTCTATGTCTACTTTTTGAACAATAATTAAAAAGTTTCAAACTGAAACCGTGACAAGCAAGGCAGAAGGGAATCCAATTGTTTTCGGTGTGGTCGTTCATACTATACTACTAATTAGATGTGACCGCAATCGGACAACCATGAATGTTTTACAAATCCAAAGCGACCCACACACGCAGAAGAAGATTGAAAAAGTCACACAGCAGCACACTGCTTACAGAAGTGATAACTGGAAACAGTTATTACTGTTTCAAAGTTGTTGAGCAACAGGAGCCCACAGTATCATCACAAGATCATAAGAAGATGGAGGAAGCTTAGAAAAAGCAAAGTTAAGTGTCTCCACTTCTTGCTTCAGCCATTGTTTGCACTCCAATTTACCACGCCTAGCTTCATCTGGTGCAGAATTATGAATTATGTTTCATATCAATGATGTAAAAGTCAGATTAAATGCGTATCTGGTTTATTATTACATATGGAAGTGGCACAAATCTTGGTGGTGAAAGAATCAAAATCGGGCCGTTCAGGCTGCCAAGAAAAAAGGTAAATATGGGACGCATATGGGGGAAAAAGATATTGGATTTAGGACACATTTGCCAGCTGTAGCCAAAAAGCTACATCTTGGTTACTAAGTCTCCATAACATCCATTACACCATCTACCTGCCAGCCGGCTGCTTTTTTATAAAAAGCTGCAGCAAACTTGCCAAATGCTTCTGGGACTTTAACTGGAACAGGATTTCTGTTTTCTCCTGCAACACTAACAACAACAACCTGAATATACCTAAAAATGCAAAAAAGGTCTTCATGCATCAAAAGAGAAACTTGTCTTGCCACCATAGAAGGTGTTGAATAGTTTTATTTTAATAAAGCCTTCAGTCTCATTGGCTTACAGATGGTGGGAGGCCGATCCGTTCAGACTAAGCAGAGGAATAAATGAGTGACTAAGATCAAGCAGGGGATGCTGCACGCCTCTGAAAAATGGCTCCAGCATAATGACCCGTGAGTGCTAACAAATATAAATTGTTTTCTCTTGCATTTTTACTGTCGGCAAAACAAATGCTCATTAGCTTTTTATGAGGGATTGTGTGAATAATAAACAGCTCATAATTACCCCCATCACAAATGCAAATGTGTGAATTAAAAGCAGTAGTAAAACAATAGAGCTACTCTTCCTTGCAAACATAATTATACTTCCAGAGTCTTTAATAGTTTAGTTTCATTTTTATAGCCAAATGCTTCATTTTACTGTATTTATTAGGTCTTAGTCCAACCAGTTTCTATAGTTTCCTTTTTTCCTGCTGTTCATCTGACATTAGAAACAGATTTATGTATTAATCTCTAAAGAATCTGCTTCTTCAAGTTTCATGTTTACACCTTTCAACAGTATTTATGTGATTTAACAACAGATATCAGCATATTGTTTACCTGAAAAAACAAACAGCATTAGAGAAAATTACCAAGGAAGAAAGAATTAAGACAAAGCAAACAGGTAAATCTGCATGATCTTTCACATTTCTCACCTAAATCAGAGGATGACCTGTATTTCACACACTAATCTGCTGTAAAGCTCGTCAGATGCCTATACTGGGGGCCAATTGTTCAAACTGGCAGGTTAAGCATGATGACGGACTGATGGGTTAACCTCTGCAGTGTCTGAGCACACAGTTTTAGGAGTTACTGGGATTCACCATAATAACACTAATCAAAGCAGTGCATTAAAATGATAAATGGAGGAACATCTTTTTATTGAGGTGTGATACAGAAACTGCAAATAGTTCAAAATAAAGCAGCTCATTTGCACATACAAAACAAACGAGCTGCTTTCAGAAGTAATGTCAGTATGATGCATAGTAGATTATCCTGGCTAAAAGTTGAATTCAGGTTTATTTTTAAAATATTACTCATGAGTTCAAAACAACCAATGGTTATATTAGTATTAATGTACAAGATTATCAAAGTAAATATGCAATCGAAGGTAGAAATTCGTCCAGACATACTACTTTATACAGAGCTAGGGAAAACTTTACAGAAAAACATATTGGAGATACATTGGGAACATTATTTTTGAACAGTTTTAAGAAAAATATTTACAAGAAAAAGAACTTTACTGAATGACTCTAAATCCTATATGGTGTTATACTGATTGCGGATGTTTTTCCATTTGTGTGGTGCTTGAAATTTTGAAATGAACGCCCTTTTATAGAATGCTTTTCATTACATTATAATTAATTTGTTTTAATTCATGGCCTCAATTTTTTATTTGTTTATTTTTACAATTACTTTTATTTTGAGTTTATTATGCAATATATGTGTTTTTAGTTGTTAATGCTGAATGTATGGACCCTTGGAATAGCAGATGCAAAGAACTGAAACTAATGGGAATCCAAATAAAAGAAAACAAAATCTGGCACCAAACACCAAGAAAAGTTCAGCTACTGCAGGAAAATTGAGACTAAAGCAGAAAAAAATCTTGCCGGCACATGTCGCTTAGTCTTTTATGATCTGTTTGATGCATTCACACCCTGCAGACTCATCTTTAGCTAAGATTAAATGATTTATATGGAGACACAGATGCAGGTCGCTGTAAACTCGGTCAGTGTCTTCACTTTGTTTACATCAAACTGTGTAATAATCAATTGGTAAATCAGATTTTAAAGCATGTAGCAGTAATACAATATAATTAGAGAAAATAGTCCGAGGAGACTTTGACATCAGAAATTTTAATCTATTTCAGATTTTAGTGCAGGGATTGATGCCTGACCCCCCTTCAGTAGATTACACTAGAAACAACAGAAAGCTCTGTCCTGCGTTTTAACTCAGCATGTGGATTACACAGAAAGGTAGATCATCACAATGACTTTAATTTCTGTTATTGTTTGACAGACAGCTGCATGTGGGTTTAGCAGCTCTGAACTGTAAGTAAGCGTGGATTAGATCAGCCGGATCCATTAGATGGATAATGATTACCATCTCATCCCAATACATTTTTCTCGTCACACCCCCCGGACTATGGGCTGCATATGGATGCAGGATTTGTTTGACTTCAGAAATCCACAGAAATATAATGTGCAGCTTGTTCCACTGCAACAAATTCCTGCAGAAGCAAAGCAAATTTTTGGTCTAAATGATGTTTGAACTAATAATCTGGAAGAAATTGAAAGTGAAAGGTATTAAGCTTCAGTATGGCTTAAAAGAAAGTACCAGGAAAACAAACTATGCTCTCTATACTAAGGGTATAGATCAGTCACTTTGCTTAAAAACAAATGTGAGAAAGCATTTTCCCCCAGCATATATAAATGACTTGTAGGTGAGTTTTTGCAAAAACACAGAAATTATATTGTAAAAAACATTTTTTTAAATGCAGCTGTTGCAGTTTTATTTGAAATTCTCATTCATAGGCATTCAGGTTAGGATATTTCTTGCAGAAAAAAATATCATCCACCCTCAAACTACTCTTTGGTAATATCCCCAAACTTTACTTCCCTGTTCAAAGTTCAACCTTTTTTAATCACACTTTTTCCTTCCATTCAACTTTCCATTCATAGGCTTGGATACAGAACTTTGTCAGCAGCAATGATTTTTGTGGTTTGCCTTCCTTGGGGATGATATCAGCCAGACAAAAATCTTCCTTGTGATTTAGTAAATATTTTATGAAACTTTCTGAAAAGCAAAATTCTTATTTGCAAAATTAGCTAGTTTAATTTACTGACATAAACTTTTCAATGATATTGTAATTTATTGAGATGGACTTGTAATTATGTTTCTTTACCTGAACTACTAAAGTTTTTACTTTTGCTGATCATTTTCTCCATAATTCAGAATAGAGTAATAATATGTAGTGATAGATTGCTCAATCTCCTCAGTAGCTATTGAGCTAAAGCTGCAGAGAAAAGGAAGTTCAAAACTTCTTAGCTGCAGATCATCTGGATTTCAACAAAGGCATCAGTTACCTAAAATTTGACACCAATACATGAAAATTTGTTGATAAATTATAATTTTTGAAGATTTAAAGGGCCAGTATATTGTCCAGGGATATAGCATTTTATAGCACAATCCATGTTAACTTCAGTTAAGTTGTTGAACTTAACTAAAGTTCAGTTAAGTCTCTTAAAAACTCTGTCTCTTTAAAAACTCCTGTTCTTTCTGAAACTCTGTCTTCAGGAAGTCATCACAGCTCCTCCATTGACCCTTTAACAACATTTATACCATTATTTCACCAACAAGTAGCTCCGATAATGAGCTCAGCAGCTGGTCAGTTCCACCTGGTGTTTGCTAATTGCTGCTGGCTAGTCTGAAGGAACTGAGTGGCTGAGGGCTGCTCTGTGAGGCAGAAGCTCAGAAACCTGGAAACTGTAGCTCTGAGGAGGAGCTGCGCCTCCAGGGCGGAGCTAAGTCCACCCAGGCGTTTTGCACGACTGAATGGTTGCCATGGAGATTGAAGGATTTCTCATGCATACATAAATCAAGGCAACAGTCCAGGCAAGTTTTGTTGAGTGAACAACATAACATGATGCAAAGCCCAAAAAAGTTGATTTTACATGACATTGACCCTTTAAAGTTACCTAAAATCTGATTTTGTCCTAAGACATGTAAATATAGTTGATAAACTGTTTTTCAAAGATTTAAGTCAACACCATCTCCTTTTAACGTCTAACTTATAGTAAACATTTCTATAAATAGTGAACACAGTTTTATCTTTTAGCTATCTAGACCGCATATCTCTGAAATGACATCGGAAAAGCTGCAGCAGAGCAATCCTCTCCTCAGAAACAATCCCCATGCTGTGATCCCTCACCCCCCACCCCCACACGTTTCTGCAGGAAACGCTCTGTAGCTTCTGCCTTTCTGATCACTGGCCTGATTAATGGGGGCCTGAATTGGAAACTTAATTGGATGTGGTTACAATTATGAAGCCGTGCTCTCCTCGGAGCAGAAATCTCTCACCAGTGGGGGAAACAAGACATCAGCAGAGGAAACATGTTCCGTCACACCACCCCCGCATTATTCCAACAGTCAGGGATGTGAGGTGTGTCAGATCGGTGTCGCCCACAGTGGAGCAGTAAAAACAGAGAGACTGCTCTGATAGTGGGAGACACTGACCTCCCTGATCATCTCCATGCTCAGTTAAATCCAGAGACTGCATAAGTTTGGTTTTAACAGCTTCTGCTGAGGACCTTTGGTAGCTGCAGAGACGCAGAGAGCAGCAGAAACAAGTTTTCTTTGCCTACAACTGTTTATTCTTCACATCTCACATCTGAGAGAAATCTAAACTAAAATAAAACTTGTGCAGAAATGCATCTTTTCTGTCAAATCTGGATTTAATTGATCCAACATCAACACAAACGTGCTGAACATTTCTCCTTCCTGAAGCTGCCATCAGAGGTTGAGGGAGCCCTCCTCTGGTCAGAGTCGGCATTACACCGTCACTACACTGGTTTAAACCAAACACTGGAAAAAGATCCCACATGACTCAAGAAATGACAAATAATCAGCATTGTTCATGTTGAGCTCCTATTAACAAATATATAACTGGAAATTCTGATGCAACCAGATGAGTAATTGAATACTTCACACAAGAATTAGAGAAAATGGGGTCAAGAGGGTAAAACATCACAGAATGTTTGACATTTACGTATATAAAGAGGGCTGACTGGAGTCCTTTGCACCTGATTGCAGCATAGAGTAGCACAATGTTAACCCTCGCGCACCTGTTGCTGTGCACTGCCAGTCAGCTAGCTACTAAGCTAATAAGCAAACTACTGCACACTGAGAAAAAAAAAAAACAAGATTTCTGTTTGGAAATGAATATATGGTGTCTTGTGGAAACAAATATTTCCTCTTATGGTACGGGAAGCAACCAAGCGCAAGCTAGCTACCAGAGCAGAAAATCCGACTAAGCAAAACAGAGAATAAACTGCACAATTAGCACCTCAGCAGTAATAAATTTAATGAGTGCTTATGAAAATTTAACCATATAGATAAGATCATAACCACAATAGTTTCTGTTTTTAGTTCAACAGCAGGAGGAATAACTGTTGCTTTTCTGTTTTAGCCAAGACTGAAGAATTAGATCATGTTAAACTCCTTTGTTTACAAATAGTCAGGTTGATTCATTTTATAAGTTGATGTGAACACAAGCTCTTTATGACCTATGCACCCCATTGTAGATCTAACGAATGTTTGCTCAGAAATGACTAAATTTTCCTGTTTATTTTATCTATGAAGAAATGACTTCCAATTCAGCAACATCATGAGAAACATGTTGTGTGTCTACATAGTGAGGGCCTTTTCTTTCAGAGACTCTGATGTTAGGAGGCGCGACACGAGGCTGTGGCAGCAGCATAAGTGTGCATGTGTTGCTGTGTTTACATGCACATGAACGGATGCATGCACATATGTGTGCAAACGCATTCCCGAGGGATTTATCTGACCAGGCTCGTGGCTAGTTTGCCATGTTGATCTCTCCTTCTGTCTCGACCCTCCCTCGCTGCCTCTGACATGTTGCAGACTGATAAAGAGCGCGTTTCATTTCACGCTCCGACTCATCGGTGGCGCCGCGGCCGCTCTGCATGAGCGGCGCCATTGAAGACCCTCCATCACCCTTAAAGTGGGAAACAGAACAATTGGGCCAAACATGAAGACAGAGAGAACAGGAGCTAACACATGTATGCATCACAGAGTCGTGTCCTGTTATTACTACGGCAGGTCACCATCTTCATGTCTAGTAAAGCAAAAAAGGAGGAGAGCAAAAACACACATTAGTGTTCATGTAAAATCTGAAATCTACCACATTCTGTCAGTCAGTGATACTTGATGCGGGTTTGTTGCACGCACTTCTGTCAGCACATGCTCTAAGTTGTATTCATTTACCAGTAAAGAGTTTGTTCTAGTATTTACTTTACTCCCCTTCCTTATTAAAGCTTCCATAAAAGCTGTTTGGTGAACTACAAAGAAGCCAGGTTTTCTTGGGTTCTGATCCTGGAATCTAAATTTAAAAACCTAACAATCTTTCCCAATCTTACTGCAAATGACTATATTTAGTTGTACAAAACTGATAATTACATAAGTCACCAAACTGATACTTTAACTCAGATATTCACCTATTGCAACATTGAACAACAGCTTTTCATGCCAAAACAATACTTTTCCAGACTTATTCATCTTGTTCACACAAGTTTCAGGCTTAAATATGGGTGCTCACAAAAATGAAAACAGAATGGATCGATGGATGGAAATTTTAAAAAATGTCAAAGGCCATAAAGTCCATCCACACGTTGATTGCAGGTCGGGAACATGGAGTATAGTCAGCAATCACTAGTATTCACTGATCCATTTTAGTTTTCACACTTGTCTGGATGTGTTTTTATTTTATATAGTTTTTTGTACAGGGACAGACAGTCCACATCAATAACCCAGTAAAATAAATGTGTAACAGACAGCCAAATGTCCATCTCTTTTATCCGTTATCTCTATCCAGGTGTTACAAAGTCTCTTACAAAGAAAGATTACTGTTTTAGTCAAACAGTCAAAATATGGTGGACATGGTGACATTTCCTAAACTGTTTAAGAACTTTTATTAGCATTTAGCAATGTTAGCGTTGATACCAGTCATGTTTCTGTAAATGTCCTGGTTCTACAGCCAACAATAACCTTAAGTCAAACGATGGATTATCTTTAACTTGTTTGGAAGAAACCAAACAGAAAAGCCAGCCTGGCTATCAAGGAGGTTCTAAGTTCATGCCACAGCATGTTATTTTTTTATTTTAAAATTTACATCTGGACTTTAACTAGGCCATTCCAAAACTATTTCAATGTGTACAAAATAAATCAGTTGATGACTAAATAACCTGCAGTAATTTCCTACTGAATAAGTTCAAAGTGTCAGCAGCCAGCATGAAGAAGTGCATTAAAAACTGTGTGCTGACTCCTGCAGTTGTTTCAGTGAGCAGCCAATCAGAAGGAGAATGCGGTTCTTCCAGCCAATGGCACCTGGCTACATAAACACAGTGTGAGAGCAACTGGTTTTCAGCCCACACTAACAAAACAGATGTTGTGGGTGTCAGAGGTGGATGTGCAAGCTGCACAGGCCTTAATCAACTATTTAAACAGCTGAGAGCGCTGCGTCAGATTAACAAGGACTTTCCACTCCCTCTGGTGCCACTGCACTCATCTTCAGTTTAATTCATTACTTTATTTCTGCTGTAGGATTTCTCATCTCAAAAATATGGCCACACAGTTTCATCTTTCAGTTCACACAGCTTTAGGGTAGTGGAGCTTAAGCACGGTATGTAAATGACTTGTGCATCAAGTGACATCATTAGTGATGAAAATCTTAGACTATTTTCTACCTGATGAGATGTTACAGCTGGGGGTGTTTGGGATCTTTTGGTTATCTACAAGGTCATCCAGGAGTGAGGGTTGAAACACAGATGCACCGGTTAAAGAAGAGCTTTGCTTTTCAGCTCAACTCTTCAGTGTGCCTACATTTCAGAGCTAATCTCAAAGCATAAATCCTCACAATATGAATCAAAAAGATGGAGACTTATCACTGTTTATGTTGGGTGCCCAGTCTATTCTGGATTCATATCCATGTTTTATGATTTGCGACCTGAAATTATTACTTTTCTGCCCGATCAAACGAAGAAAACTATGTTCCCCCTTATTTTTGTATTTTCACAAATATTTCTTGGTTTTATATGTTTATTAATATGTTTAACATATTAAACATAAGTTTTAAGTGCACTTTAAAAACAAAATAGTCTACTTTCTAGTGCAAACATATTTGTACACTTGAAATAAGACAAACTAACTCATAAGTCTCTTTTTATCAATTTTTAAGTTCTTATTTTGAGTAAATAATTCTTTAATCTTGGTGAAACTATTTCCATTGGCAGATTACTTCACTTTGAACAAGGGAAAAATGTCTTGTTATAGATGCAATTATCTACCAATTGAACTTGTATTCTTTCATCAATATTAAATTATTTACTTAAAACAAGCTCCTATATCTTGGTGGAAAATTACTTATTTGCACTAGAAACTAAACCAAAATGACTTGGTAAGATTTTGTGTTTTTGCAGTGTGCATCTGGTAGCAGAGTCCAATAGGAGCCCCTTCAACAAGTCTCATCTAAACGTATTGTAATCCCGCCCTCTTGTCTTGTCCACGCCTCTGGTTCAACCTGCTGCCCACCGCCACATTTCCACCTCAGAGGGAAAGCAGACTGAGGAAACCACAGGGCGAGTCCAGGACCTCCCACTGCAGGCGGCGACAGTGATGGCAGAGGGCTCCCCGTCTCACAAAGAACGACAGAATAATGTGCCGGTGATGGAGACCACATCAAAGAGGATAAAGGGAGGAGAGGCGTGGGGTTGGGAAAGCGCCTCAGGGTGTTGCACTCAGTTTGTCAGAGAAACTTAACGGCCACCAGAGCTCCAACCTGCGTCACTTTGAATTCCTGGCCTCTCCACATGATATCCCCCTCCTCTCAAACCCATCCTGCCCGCCTGGAGTTAGAAAAGAGGTGCCCTGGTTGACGAGAGAGGTTGGCTGGAACAACATGTAGGCCTCGACAAGTGATTGATTCCCACCTAATTCCCACAAATAGGATGTATGGTACGAGGATGGGGACGGTGGGGAAAAGGAAAAGGGGGCTGAGGGAAACTCAGTGGTGGTGATGGTGCTGGGTTTGATGGGTGGGGGGTGTGGAAGCTGACGAGGGGCAAGAAGCAATAAGTAGGCCACCCTGTGTCAGGTAAACTTTGGGCTTGTAACTAACTGGATATGTCAGGGCTGCTAAATGTTGAGCTGTCAAAGCAAAACAATGAGGTTAAAGACGAGGCCAAAAACAGAGACATGAAAAGAGGGGTGGTGATAAAAGAGGGTCGGACCAGAGTCATGAAGAAAATTCCCAGGTTGGGTTTTTTAGCCCGATTAAACCAACAACAAAAAAAATATATCCTGGTTCAAAAGCTGAAATTTATAGGTCTTACTCTTGAAATGGAAAATAGCAATTGACAAAATATGAAAAAAGATAACCAATCACTGATAAATATTTAAAAGACTTTTTAAAAATCTGGTCACTGATTTTAAAATGGAAATTTGACACTGTACAACAGGGGTTCCCAAACTTTTCAAACAGCATTAGCTAGGCATTGTAGAACTTCCTAACCCTAACCCAATGCTAGAAAGTAAGTAACCAAATCCCAAGAAATAAAAGCAATTATAGCAAAATCTAGACTTATTTCATGTTGTGTTCACAGCCAAATAGACGGTAAAAAGAAACTGGAAGAAGAGTTCAAAGGAAATAATATTTTAAAAAACCTAAGAAAGTGGCAACAATTTATTTTTTCTCAGATTTGATTCTCCATTCGATATTACATTTCCTTGGCATAAATGCATCCTCATACTTCCTGATTTTAGTCGGCCATAAGTGCTTAGGGTTTTATTTCCATTGGTGTCGTCCACAGCAGGGCTGCTGGATGCTTCCTTTTGTCTTTCTCTCATCAGAAACATCATCCTTTTTGTGCTATGCTAGCTCCAGGAGCAAAGCAGCCCAATCAGGAAGATGAGCATGACAAATATTTCAATAAATTGTTTAAACATATTTTTATAATAATTATTAAACTTCAAAAACCATTGCTCTACACCACAAATAGCTAATAAAGTGTTTAGCTTACTAAAGTGGCAACATACTAATGTAGCATATCACTTAAACACAGTAAAGGACAAACATGTTTCATTTCTGTTTACCTTGAGAAACATATTTTGCAGACTTTTTGTTTGTTATAGACTAAGCTAAAAATAAACAGATAAAATGCAGAAAGTGGTTTTGAATGAATTATTTCAATTTTTATGAGGAAAATATTTTTACCTAAACCGTTACGGCCCGGCTTGGATGGCCGCAACAAAAGTAGGGAGGACACGGCAAACCCAACGGTTTTTAACCTCTTGCGAGGCATTTATTTAAAAACACAAGGTGTCAGCGCCGCCTCTGAGTCCGGATCGCGTCTGCTTCTGTTGTCAGCCGGCCACACACACCGATTGATGGAACGGCGCTCCTTATATACCATCCAGGTCTGGGAGGCACCTCCCACAATCAAGGACCTAATGGAAAAGCAGCCTGCACTATACAGCACACACATACAACAGCACCGCAGGGGCGTCACACCCCCGCCCATAAAAAAGCAGGTTCCTATATGGAACCCTGCGCCAACCTAAATTCACCACAAGTGCAAAGCAAACCCAGTCACCATTAACATGTTGCTTTTTCCCCACATACTTAGCCAAGTTGATGTTAAATGTACAGGTTCTTTCCTCAGTTCACTTCTCCAGACCAGCAACTGGTGCACTCAGAAGCTCTTTTAAGGAACAGAGAAAGGGAACAGGAAGAAAAACAGGCACAAAAAAACAAACATGCTACAAAAGTGGAGCGCGCGATAACGCATCGGCCATGACATTGTCTTTTCCTTTAATGTAATGAATATCCAGATTGTAGGACTGCAGGAACAATGACCAGCGAATCAAACGCTGATTTGGACATTTCAGTGATGACAGGAACGTCAGCGGATTATGATCTGTAAACACCACGATGTTAACGCCACCACTTAAATAAACATCAAAATGTTTCAGGGCTAAGATCAAAGCAAACGTCTCCTTCTCAATCACAGAGTAGTTCAACTGATGCTTATTGAACTTTTTTGAAAAATAACTCACCGGCCTGCCAATACCCAGGTCATCAGTCTGTGTAAGGACAGCTCCAGCACCCACGTGACTGGCGTCCACGTAGAGCTGGAAAGGATGTTTAAGACGTGGTGCAGCCAATACAGGAGCAGCACAGAGGAGCCTTTTCACCTGCTCAAAAGCCTGTTGACAAAGGGTAGACCACTCAAACTTTACGTCTTTGCGCAGTAAATTTGTCAGCGGCACCACCACAGATGAGAAGTTCCGACAAAAACATCTGTAATATCCCACCAGCCCAAGAAAACGCATTAGCTCCTTCTTTGTAGCAGGAACAGGAAACTGCTCTACCGCCTGAACCTTTGCTGCAACAGGGCGGACCTCACCTTGGCCAACCACACGACCTAAATAGGTAACAGTCGCCCTTCCAAACTCGCATTTGGCCAGGTTGACCGTTAACCTCGCCCCCGCCAAACGAGTGAAAAGCTCCCGGATGCGCTCCACGTGCTCTTCCCACGTGTTGGAGTACACCACCACGTCGTCCAAGTAAACCGCACAACCAGTCATGTCACCAACCACTCTGTTCATTAGCCTTTGAAACGTCGCCGGCGCATTTCTCAGACCAAACGGCATTACAGTATAAGAATACAAGCCTGTAGGTGTAACAAACGCCGACACTTCACGTGCGCGCTTTGTCAATGGCACCTGCCAGTAACCTTTTAAAAGATCAAATTTACTGACAAAGTTAGCAGAACCCACCTGGTCGACACAATCATCCATTCTCGGTAACGGGAAACAATCTGGTTTTGTAACAGCGTTAAGCTTGCGAAAATCCGAGCAGAAACGCGGAGTGTTATCAGACTTGGGGACCAGAATACAAGGTGATGCCCAACTGGACATACTCGGTTCTGCAATCCCATTACGAAGCATGTAATCCACTTCAGCATCCAAGCGTTCGCGCGTCTCCAGATTCACCCTGTAAAATCGTTGCTTTATGGGTTTAGAGTCTCCCACATCCACATCATGTTCTATCAAATGTGTACGACCTGGCGTGTCCGAAAATAGGCATGGAAATTCTCTTATCAGCTCTGCTAACTGCATAGCACGACCCGCAGGTAAGTGAGCCAACAACGTGTCCAATTTACTCAAAGTTTCGGAGTTTTTAAGACGCCCATGAATCAGGGAGCTGTCCAACCCATCCGTGTCACCGTCATCCCCCACAGGTGACAGAGCGCTGTCCGTGGTGCTGAAAGTCTCGCTCCTCCCAGCAAGGTTGTCTACGGCACACGCAGGCGTGGCAACATTACTCTGTGGCTGAAATAAATCAACATCACGAGCATAATACGGTTTTAATATGTTGACATGACACAACTGGGTTTTCTTTCTCCGCTCTGGCATAGATATTAGATAGTTCTGATCGGAAACCCGCTCCAGAACTGTATACGGACCAGTGAACTTCGCCTGAAACGGAGAAGTCACGACTGGACACAAAGCCAACACTTGATCACCCGGCAGAAATGTGCGCGCCTCAACACGCCGATCGAACAAGCTTTTCATTTTCTTCTGCGCCACAGTCAATTTCTCCTTAACGAGGTCCCGTGCCAAATATAAGCGTCTTCTGAAACCATTAACATAATCCACCAGGTTTTTCGGTGGAGCAGGCTCCGTCAGCCCGTCCGCCACCACAGCCAACG
Source organism: Xiphophorus maculatus (assembly GCF_002775205.1). Classification (NCBI taxonomy): domain Eukaryota; kingdom Metazoa; phylum Chordata; class Actinopteri; order Cyprinodontiformes; family Poeciliidae; genus Xiphophorus; species Xiphophorus maculatus. The sequence continues at coordinate 5,278,396 of NC_036454.1, read as the reverse complement.
GACCCTTCACAGTGTGCGCAAAAACCAGTTCATTCGGGCTAAACCCGGTGCTTTCCTGGGTTACCTCTCTGGCGGCCAGCATTAGCCAAGGCAAACCTTCCTCCCAGTCACCCGCCAGTTCTGTACAGTAAGCGCGCAGGAGAGACTTCAGAGACTGGTGGAAGCGCTCTAAGGCCCCCTGACTTTCTGGATGATACGCTGTCGCTTTACTATGTCGCACCCGTAGCTGTTTCAGAACCTGACCGAACAAATGAGATGAAAAATTAGTTCCTTGGTCAGACTGTATTACTTTAGGGATGCCAAACACCGAAAAGAACTGAGTGAGTGCACGTACAACTGACCTAGCAGTAATTGTACGTAACGGATAAGCTGCTGGATAACGTGTAGTCTGACACATCACAGTGAGCAGATATGATGACCCAGCCTTTGAGCGGGGTAACGGGCCCACGCAGTCGATTATCAAATGCTCAAATGGATCAGATGCGGCAATAATTGGGCTTAAAGGAAACGGTTTCAAAACCTGATTAGGCTTGGCTATGAGCTGACAGACATGACACACTTTAACATAAGACGAAACGTCCTTTTTAAGACGCGGCCAGAAAAAATGTCTTAGAACCCGGTCATACGTCTTGCGTACACCAGAATGGCCAGCCTCGTCATGAGCAACTTTTAACACTGCGGAGCGGAGTTTACTGGGAACCACTACCTGAAACACCGGCTCACCCACAATGTCAGCATGTGGTGACCATTTCCTCACCAACAACGCGTCCTGCAGGAAATATCCACATGCACAGTCCGCTATTTCACTCAGCGGGCGCACCTGATCGAAAAGAGTCCTCAAAGAATCATCGGCTCGCTGCTCCGCCGTGAACTCACTGCAAGACAGAGACACAGGAAAACTGGACAAAGGCAAATTAATTTTATTCGCACATTTCCCCTCTTGTCCGCTCTGCGCGCGCGCCATGGCCCGAGTAACTGCACATGCGGTAAATACATCTGAGAATTCCCTGCGATTCTCATCAACCTGAGAAATGACCCGCTCAACTGGCTCCGACGAAACCAGGCCATCCCACGGCACAGTGTCCACCCACAAACGCGTTCCAGCTAAACCGTTACCCAAAATCACAGAGACTCCGTCAATTGGCAAAGCAGGGCGCACAGCTAATTGTGCGACACCAGTAAATAGTTCGCACTCGAGAGACACTTCATGTAATGGAACAAACATTACGTTCAATCCCATTCCCCGAATCGGAACACAGGCACCTGTCTCAGACTCTGCCGAGAACGGCAACACGTCAGCTCTAATGAAAGAATCAAACGCCCCAGTGTCCCTCAGAATCTTAACTTGAACCTTTTCCCCGCCGTTTGGCAGAAACACAAACCCCTCACGAACGAAAGGCAGATACGAGTCACCTACTTCAGAACAGCGAGCGCTCCTGGTGGTCATTGAAGGACTCCGCACCGGCGCAGCCAAGCCAACTCCTTTAGGAACAGTTTGAAACTTTTCCGTTCCAACCTTGAGCCGATGACAATCCGCTTTAATGTGTCCACGTCTGTGACAGTAGTGACAAACCCGACTATCTGAGACCGGACTTTTAAACTGTCTCGCCTCAAGTTGCCCAGCAACACCAACCCGATCAACGCGGCTCACGTTTCGCCCAACAAATTGTCTGAAACCCACATGATCTGAAAAATCCTTATGAGTCAGCACGTAATCGTCTGCCAACACTGCAGCCTCTGACACATTCTTAACTTTCTGCTCATTTACGTAAGTTGCGATGTTTTCCGGTAAGCCATTTTTAAATTCCTCCAACAAAATCAGGTCGCGGAGCTGATCAAAGTTCCTAACGTCCTGTGCAGCGCACCACCGATCAAATAAGGCTGTTTTAATACGGCCAAATTCAGTGTAACTTTGAATGGCGGCTTTCTTATAGTGGCGAAATTTTTGTCTATATGCCTCAGGCACGAGTTCATAGGCTTTTTCCACTGCACTCTTCACCTTATTATAATCTAAACTGTCACCAGCTGACAGCGAGGCATAGGCTTCCTGTGCTTTACCAGTAAAAACGCACTGCAAAAGCAACGGCCAAACCTCTTGAGGCCACTTCAGTGTCTTCGCCACACGTTCAAACAAGACGAAATATTTATCCACATCCAACTCTGTAAAGGGTGGAATCAAGCGAATGCATTTGTTTACGTCAAACTCTGCCCGCGCAGAAGTACCATCCAGATCAACAAAAACGCGCGCAGACTCGCGTTTCGCAGCCGCATCTAATTCCAATCTGCGCATCTCCACTTGATGGTGCAGCTCCCTCTCACGGAGCTCCAAACGGCGCATTTCCAACTCCAACTCCAATTTACGGACCTCAGCGTTAAACGCCCCAACCTCACCCAAGGTAGTCGGTTCGGGAGGTGGCAAAATGTGTTGCTCAACCAACGCGGCATACAGTCGCCTTTTAATAACCTCCTTTTTCTCCTGTTTAACCACAGGTACTTCAAACTGAGCAGCAATAGCTATGAGATCATTTTTAGTAGCCACACTAAACTTCTCTAAAGAAGGCTCAGCTACAAAATCGTCCAGATCAAACTCCATTGTTAAGCAAAAACGGTAATCGCACACCACAGGAAGAGAAAACAAGCGAAACTGCAAATACAGTGAAAAGTGAAAGTAAATTGAAACCAGTGCACAACGGGCCCAAAGTAATTATGTCCCCACTATACTTAACCTGCCTGCCACGACTCACCTGCGTAACTAATACCTGGCACTTCACGTGGATCGGCGGCGGGTTTATTAAGCACTAACCCAGTAAGAAATTAATCTTACGGATTGCCCCCGAGATCACTGCTTGCACAGTGAATGCTAACCGCAAACCCCCACGACACTACCAAAAAACAAACAGGTGAAGTCTAAAGCGACAGCACCTCTTAGCCTAGCAGGAGACACAATCACTAGAACAGAACCAACATTGATGCACAAGCCCCAAAACATTCCACTCACCTGTACACCGGACCAATCCACCAAACAAGCCACAGCTGCCCACAACAAACAAACCGGTTAAGAAAGCCGCGTCCCACCTACAACGATGATGTCACCGCGTACTCCTACAAATAGGAAAAAGATCAATGAAACACGTCATGCACCCAAACCCACAAATTACCAAACGGTAGAAATGTAGTTTTTGACGAGCCCCCATTTGTTACGGCCCGGCTCGGATGGCCGCAACAAAAGTAGGGAGGACACGGCAAACCCAACGGTTTTTAACCTCTTGCGAGGCATTTATTTAAAAACACAAGGTGTCAGCGCCGCCTCTGAGTCCGGATCGCGTCTGCTTCTGTTGTCAGCCGGCCACACACACCGATTGATGGAACGGCGCTCCTTATATACCATCCAGGTCTGGGAGGCACCTCCCACAATCAAGGACCTAATGGAAAAGCAGCCTGCACTATACAGCACACACATACAACAGCACCGCAGGGGCGTCACAAAACCAACCTGACTATGCAAAAATCATGGAATAATGGATATTTTTATTCTGGTAATTATGTGCAGCACATACCTTTCTGACACAAGCGTCTTCTCACGCGAGATAAACCCCAAGTTGTTTTGTCTTATTGTCTGTGGTGGCATCATCCTCTCCATTTCTTTTTTATGTTTGGATAGTAATTTTCACATTGGAGCTTATTACTCAAATCTGGTCAAGATTTTCCATCTTTGGGGAAGCTGAAAATTGAAACTCCAGCAGTATTCTGACCAGTTTAAACAATTAATTCCACTGAACCATGTTTCACCCATATTCGTCTACTCTGTTGAAATGCTGAATGCTTGTAATCCTTGGCGACACCATGAGCATCACACATCTGGGGTTGTCACAGAAAATGCCAACATTCAGTATTAAAAAGAATATTTAAGAAATTTGCATCAAGCATATTTTATGACTTTCACTTGATGTTAGTCTAAAAATGTCTTTCAGCTCTCCGTTAAGTGACATTCAGAGTATGTATGTCCTTATCTACCACCAACCCAGTAGACTCCAGTTGTTCTAATAACTAAAATGTGTGGGGCAAACAACAATGATCCAGAGCTCCTCTGCAGAGACTGGGCAACTGCCTTCGTTATCAACGAGCCCTTCCCCCGCCCTGAATATGAATCGGAATAATGAGTCAATTAATGTGCTGAAACAGCGATGAGAGATAGCAGAGACAGAAAGGGTGAAAAGAGGAACGGTAAGGGAGGGGGAGGGTGGTGGTAACATGAGAGACAGAAATGCAATGTTAAAGGGAAGGAATTGAAAGAGATACAGTAGAAAGAGTGTGTTGTCCCTTTTCACTGATAATTGACTGTATGTGTGAGGCACCCAGCAGTTGTTTGGTTTTCATCATATCCACATAACAGACTCCATGCATGACTGATGGCGTCCTCTGACATCCACCTCCCCTAGCCTGTCTGTCTTTAAGAGAGGAACCTCTAGGTTTATTGCATAGTCTGCTTCATCTCATTCTAACAGACAGGCAAAAACTGAAAACCTCCAAGCCTGTGGTTCAGACTGTTAGGACATGGACTGATGGGTCCATGCACAGACCTGCAGATTGGAGAGAGTTTGGAGCTTCAGCCACTTACTTGGACAAACGTGTTGAAACTGACCGCAAACATCCACTTTTATGAGCTCATGTATACAGACTAAGATCTTTCTCACACAACAAAAAAACAAAGGTTCACCTCAATCTTCAACACATCAACTCAGAACATCTTCCATATTCCCTGCCTCACCACCTTCAATGATACGGTGATGGTGGTGTATGACTTCTGATTTCTTGGGATTGAAGTTGGTCCTCACACATTCATTGTTCAAAATATATTCAGAGCAGAGACAGTTCTTCCTGCAGAAAAAAGCACAAAGGCCTGTTTCACTTTTGCCAAAAAATATGTTAATAATCCCAATGGTCTATGGTAAACATTCTCTTGACCAAAGAGACAAAAACAGAACTTTTTGGGAGGTGTACGTACCATTACATCTGGTGTAAAACTAACTGCAAGAGAATACTAAAAGAGAATTTCTGGTTATCAGTTTGTGGTCTTAGGTCAGATTGCATAAAAAGAATTTGCATTGGCCAAGACAAAGTCAAGACTTGAATCTTGACTTTGTCTTTATGTTTGGATAGTCATTTTTACGTTGGAGCTTACTTATTCATATCTGATCACAATTTTCTTGACTTTATTTTTATGTTCGTATAGTAATTTAATGCCATACCTGGTATTAAGATGCCAGGTATGGTGGCATCTTAGACATATGGTAGAGGTTTGCGGTGATGCAGCCATCACTCTGGCTCAAAGCATGGAAATTGGTTTACTGTGTCATCCGCAAATTCTTGACTGGTAGCTACTAGTCTCCACATGGGACCTGACGTCATTCACCCCCATCCAGGTGGCATTTACTGTCTTTTTACAAACATGGAAATAAGCCTCTTGCCTGTTACCAAAGACTGGGCTTAGGCACACTTTGAATCTGGCATCCTCTAACCAGATGTCTGAAAATGTACATTTCTCCATGATGGTTTTGGCAGAAATTTGGCTGCAAGTTTGTCCAGAAAGACCATATATGACTGAGTGTTTTTGATCCACAAAAACACTGCGACCAACATCATGACATCATTGACATAGCTCAGGTCCTACATAAAATGAGATAAATTCACATGATTTTTAGAATGTAAACCTGCATTTAACACAAAAGGGGGGGTGGGGGGGGACATATAGTTAGGTAGTTGTTCAAAAAATGAATACCTTATCAGATGACATTACTTTTAACTAGCCTTAAAAAAAATCTGTGTGAGATCACATGTACGAAGCATATGCAAAGCAAAAAGGACAGGTCCAAGTCACAACTCCTGTGGCACACCATAGTCGAGGGCTAGGGACGAGTCAGTCACGACTTAAAACTTTCAGCTTAATAACTGTGACATGAACCACTGAACAAATACAATGGAGCTCCTGATCCATTTTTCCAAGCAGTCAATGTGTCAACCATGCATGATCAACCATATGAAAAGCCACCAACAAGCCTGACAGACCTGAGAAATTTCACAATGATCTAAACAAAGAAATTATTCTATGATTGTTTCCATCAAATCTTGTTAATTTTATTTTTAGCAATAAACATTTTCAGTTGAATCACTACACAACTGCGGTAGTCAAATTCAGAAAAGTGACCTCAGTTCTCTTTAATCTGGACAGGAAATCTTTGGTGCTGAAGCCCGACTTCATGCAGACACCAGAGTACACATGCAGCATTAAAAGACACTAGTAATACAAATTGCCTGCGAGTGTAATTACCACTGTTGCTAATTGCCCCCTGTGAAAGTAACACTGCCCATGCCATTACAATTCACAGCCACTTCAACCTCGCTGATCAATTATTTCCACTCTTGAATAATTAATAACAGCTTAATTGTGCACATATCTGGCGAGGAGTCAAGGCCTCATTTACACTGATGGTGGCAGAGTAAGCTCTGCAGGCCGACTCCATTTGTGTTCTTATTGTACGTGACATTACTCTGTGACTGAGCCGTTGTTTTTCATTTCAGTTATGCACATAAGTTCACACGGTTCTAATCCACAGACAGCACAACCTGACTGATCAATTATTCAGAGCCATTTGCCTTTTATTCAACCGCCGACACACTGCATGGATGACAGGAGCTTGTACAGCTACTAGCAGAACACCAGGGGGTCCAGGTCCCAGCGGAGCTCCAGGTTCAGACATGTGTACTCTTACTTTCAACCCGTCACTTAAAATCAGAGACGACCTTTAAGGCTCTGACCCCCGTCCCCTTTCCTGAAAGGTAAACTGAAATAGCATGGGTCTCTAAGGAGGTTTTTTTTTGTATGGCAAGTCTTTTAAACGCAGCAGGTCCTATGAACCTGCAACAGGAAAGTGGAAGCAGAGAGACTATGACCCTCAGATTGTTTCAGGAAAAAACAGGCATCAGAATCCAGCAATTCCTGGGTGAGACGTACAAAAGTACATCTAGTGAGCTTTGCAGATGGTTTCATAGCTCTGGAACATCTTTTCTGTGTCAACCTCAAATTTCAACCTCAGCTTTCTTAAAGCCACAGTTCACAGAGAACAAATATGTGGAGTGCAGTTACCATGGGCCTTCTTGGCTGTTTCCACTAATGCTCTCCTTGCCCAGACTGTCAGTTTAGGTGGACAGGATGTCTGGGAAGTTCTACAATGCCCAGTTCACATGGTAAGATTTTTATGCAGATTTCTGCCTCAGTATTCTCCTCCTGACAATCTTAAAGCCGCCCCAATTATCGAGATGGCTCCTAAGATAATCTTAAGCGATATTCCTGTTGTGTGTGATGTGCCAAGAGTGATCTGGTCCACTCAGAAGGATGACATGAACGCTCAGATCTAAAGCTGGGGATATTCAGAATGTTGCATTGTCTGTGCCCGATATCACAACATGCATGGTGTTCCCCGAGGGCAAACAAGAATGCAGCCTATTCAACCTGTAGTGTAGCCAATCAGAAAGCAAGGACCTAATGGGCAACAATCATAACCTTGACTTCAACGTCTCTCTGTTCGGCTTTCTAAACATGTGACCTGACAGAGATTTAAAGAGAGCAGCAAAAGCAAATTAGGTGCATTAGCAGTGCTTTCCAAAAAGGAATAGTGTCATCCAGGACATGTTGCTGTGGCCCTTCATCTCTGCTGCCGGGTATTGAGTTGTTAGCATGTCCTGACAATCATGAGACCATCTTCGGTCATGCTTCCTTACTCGGCTGTTTTTAATTGTCCATGTACGTTTATGAGGGCAAAAGAATGCACCAGCAGTTACCCAAACAACAACTTGCAAATTCTCTCAGCCTGATCATCTTTCATAACAGAAGAATTTTGACCTTATTATAAAGCAAAGCCTACAAATTTATTCTACTGTGTTTGTGGTGTAAAACGTTAGTTCTGTCAACACCCCAACAGGACAAATAATCATACTGCAATGCTCAGAGAAAAAAGGAATCATTTGTACAATTCAACTTTTCCCAACAAGCTTCCTTCTTAATAAATAGCTTAATTTTAATGAATGGCTTTTGTGTGCGTTATTTAAACTCACTGGAGAAAACTAATAAACATCTACAAATAGGATTTTTTAAAAGCATTATGTTGTTCCATTTCAATGTAATGCTTCTTCTCTTAATTTCAAAACATTCTGGAGTCTGAGTGTCTCACAGACATCCTCTTGTTTAGTCTTACTTTTAGTCCAGCCATGTGATTTTCCTTTTGAACACACAAAACAGCGAGTCTTTTGGACAAAGAAGTCTTGGCAGCAGTTTCCTCACACACATGCTGGTGACATCTCCACTGAATCCTCACACAGACACAGAAAGTCACCCAGCGACTGCAGTCAGAAGGGAAATTTCATGAGGAATAAGAGAGAGTTTGTGTTTTCCCCCCCATTTGGGCTTCAGGAAACAGTAGGGAAGACGCTTTAATAGACAGTGCAAGAGGTGGTGCGATGGCACTGGATCCATGGCAGCTGTTTCCTTCAATGTTTCATGCTCATAGCCACAGCTGCTCTCCAAATGAGAGTTAATATTGCAGGGGGGCTGTCCACCCTGGGTCGAGCCTTGTCGCATGGTCTGAATGTCAAACTCAAACCAGCAGGGCGACACCGGCTCAAAGGACACTGTGTGCATTTTCCCCTCTCCTAAAAGTTGACGTGCCTTTCTGCCTCATTGGATCTTTTTCCTGCAACTGGACAAGGGTGAAATCTCTATTTTTCATGGGTACACCAGGGCGGTTTCAGCTCCCTATGAAAATAAAGGAGAAAATCAAAGATGGAGAAGTCTTTGTGCTTGAAACGTGGCTTCAGGTTGCCACTGTAACCAATCATTATCCTTCAGATTTGTTAACAGTTATCTTAACATTAATTAGCCATCCAAAAATATGCTGATGGTTGATTTAGGGTTTCTGTAGCCAACTCAAATTTAAGACCTTGAGACATTTTCAAGACTATTACAAGAATTTAAACCTATGTAACAGAAATGACTCGTCCAGTCAAGTGGAGATAAATTTGCATTTACTCATAATGGATGCAAAAAATATGACTAGCTAGCTAGCAAAGGTATGTTAGCAGTGAGTTACAGGTAGCCTCAATGGCCTCAAGTTACAAAATACAATGAAAATGTCTACATGCGACAGAAAAATCCTGCAAGAAAAAAAAACCCATATAAAGATTAAATGGTCCTGCCAAGAAAAATGTGAAGATCTTTGATTAACATAAGAAAGGCCAACTTACTTTTTAAAATAAATGTAATACATTTTAAGGGCTTAATGTTTGATTCATAAATTTAGGGACTACAGATGCACTTTTCTTTTCCAAAAATTAATCATTAAAAATATGGTTTCTTCTCATCACTATTTTAATAATATTGGTGCTCTTTCCTAATTCCACATTTAAAACTTTTTGTTCTCAGCAGTACATGTGACTGAATAAACATAACTCATTTTCAAAAATGTAAAGATGCTGCTTATTTTAAAAATATAACCTGAATCCATAAAGCTGGAAAGAAATTATATTTTGAAAAAAGATTGCATAAGTGCACGTTCATCAACGACATTAAAGCAGATGTGCAAATGAGTTTGTGGGGTAAAATTATGAAAAGAACTGAAATATGAGCCATCGAACTAAATCCTGGAAAACAAGAAAACTGCCCACATCTTCCTTTTGGATTAAATATACTGAAAGACCAAATATGGACGGTAGAGCTTGACATTTTTAAAACACACGCTGCTAAAGCCACCTCCCAGTTTCAAATTATAATCAAAATGCAGACGGTCTCATTTTTACCCACAACGTTTAAAAAAGAAGCTGCAGAATGGAAAAACAAGCACACACGATGTAAACACAGTCCAGCTTTCTCAACAGGACCTGCAGACTCTGCAGTGGACTGATTTCCTCTGTGCTGATCATATTCACTGTGATAGATGTAGGATACCCCTCAACTCTCTGTTGTGGCTCAGTGTGACGTCAGGCACAAGATCCCATTGGATTGTCCCTCACACACAGATACACTCACAGTGGTGGCAGCAGTGAGCATGATTTGAAGTGTCCTGTCTGCAGCGGTGCAGCTGCATAAAGGAAACAGCTGCTGAAATATCACAGGCGACCCCCCCACGTCTCCTGGTATCTATCAAACAAACAGTGGTCAGCTCAGGCTGCAGAGCGAGGACAAAACAAAGACATCTGCAAGATGGCCTCAGACACACAGCTCCACTGTTGTGTGCATTGCTGTGATGTTTGCAGGTTGAATGACAAGCTCACCACTGAGACTGGCTCTTCTTCAGGCTTCGTTCCTCCCCTGCTGGCTTCTTTTTGTGTAAACTGACACGCAAGGAGGACAGCGCGTTTCTAATCTTTGTTTCTAACACAAAGAGGGTTTTCTTAGGCTGCGTTCACGTCTGGTTCAAATATTTGTGATAACTGGGAATGAGTTTCTTGCGTCGCTGTAGAAAGTCTTGGTCTAATTCCTCTTTGCAGAATTGTTTTAATTCAGGCGCACTGGAGGGTCTTTGAATATTGTAACTCAATTTAGGTCTATTTGACTTTCTCTGCAGTGCTTAGGATCCCCGTCCTGCTGCTTAACTCAACTGTGCTTAGACTTTACATCACAAACTGATGTTCCGGTCCTGAAGAAACAAACGCACCCCTGATCATCATGCTACCACCACGTTTGACTGTTGGTATACGGTTCTTTTTCTGAAGAGCTGTGCTAGGAGAGATGAACCTGCTTGTTTTTATCCAATCTCTCATGAATTCTGACTGAGGGCTCTGTTTATATGATATGATTATATAGTTGTAGCAGAAGTCATTTCTGGGTGTGGCAAGTGAAAATGAACCAAAAATTTAGTCCACCACAGTTAATTAATGTTATATTTAAATATAAATATATATAAATATAAAATATATAATATATATAATATAAATATTTCCACACAGGCAAAGGTTAGTTTGGATAGTTTACCCCCCTTTCAATAAATAAAATCATTTAAAAGCTTGATTTTGGACTTGCTGAGATTATATTTGGTTTAAAAATGTGTTTGATCTGAAACAATAAAGTGAGACAAAAAAAAAAGCTAAACAGAAGACCTTTTATGGGCCAAATAATTTTTCACACAACTGCTTTCAAAATCTGTGTTTTATTTCATTTGCCTGAATGTTCACATCTAACTCTGAGAAGCAAGCTAACGTTTTAGGAGCCCTTAAATGCATTTTAGGTTCCTTGTGTCTTTATGGTGTCGTTGACCAGAGGGAAGCTGAAACACAAGGCCTCTCACCAATTTAACACCTATTGCTTGTGGAAACTTTTGTGGGAAAATGGCAGACTACAGACAACTACAAGACCAACGGAAAAGTTGGAATGGCATACTGGTCTTGTTAAAGCGTTCAGGACTCAGACAGACACTTTAGGGGGAATAATGCAGAAGAATACCGTGAATTACTTGACAAAAGACACAGCAGGTTTAGACCCTCACAAGTAAAACAATCATAGGTTCAGAAAAGTGAGCTTTTTCGCTGTTGTGTTTTTGCGATTGCTCCATAGCTTGTAGACAAAATCCTGCCAATGTCAGGAGAAAAAGGAAATTTAATGCTTGCCTAAAATTCTCAATATTCAGGCACTACACTTGATAATCCCTCACCTCTGATTTCCTTTAGATGCCAGAGACAAGCATCAGATGCACATTATCTGAGAGCTTCTTTCTCCTGTCTGATTATCCTCACACATATGGCTTTCTTCAAGGAACAAGACTTCTGCAGGAGCCTGTTCCCCATCTGGAAAAATCATATAGAAGCTCTCAGCACCGAGCAGCAGGGGTGACACTGAGCTATATCAACAGTGACAAAAATATATTGAATAATTATCTTTGGAATTAATACATTAGCCCAAACTAAAGTAAATGTCAAGGGATCAGTAAAGCAGGGGGGAAAGCGGGAAGGATGCTGCGCTTCATTAATCACGTCTTCCAAAGTAATGTAAGCAGATGAAATGATTCTTACAGAGAGCTGTCATTACAATCAAACCGGTCATTTTAGGTTTCTAATTCACCATCACAATCTACTTCACTGGATGGGGGGCAGATAATTAACTCCTTCAGTCTCGACTGCCTCCATCAGAGACGGCGGTTCTATTATTCAGGATTATAAAGGAGGAAATCTAATACAGTGGGATGGAGACACAATCACACACAGCATGAGCAGGCTTGTTTGAAAGACACTACATGACTAAACTTTTAAGAAGTACACAATTATCAGTATAAATCCAAAAATCTTAAATAGTTCATCTATTAGCACATGCTTTAACTTGATGTTTTCTGTCTATAAATAACATATAATTTATGTAATCAGTCCATATGTATCAATTTTATAAAAGGAAACATAGGAGTGTCTTTCAGTGTCTTCCATCAGATTAATCTAAAGGGTCAGTTTGACTCTTTGGTTAATGATAGCTGCGTTTCAATTACAATGTATGCAAAATGGTCACTATTCTGCTAATATATACTGTATATATATAAAATAACTTCTGTTTCAGTATTTCCATTAAATAAGAAGCTCAATTAAAACAACATATGAATAAGTTTATTCACGCAATAAGTCATTAAAAATAGAATCCGACTACTTCCTGTCATCGTCTTCTTAGTGGTTTGCACCAGTGGCAAAATCCGGTTGTTAATCACATGACTTGTCTGACGCCAAAAAATAAATAAAAATGCTTCCATTGTAGTTTTGTGAAATGAAGCGATTTCAATAAGGCCAAAAAAGCCCACCTCCTCCTACCAGGGCCAAAACTTATCCAAAATTCAAGAGTTTCAATTAAGCACATTTCTTTGTGAAATGTCAAATTGCACAATAATGTGGTCAATGGGAACACAACTAATGTTACTCCACCAGTACCCATTTAGTCTCCGTGGCATCAAGCAGTTAAAGTCACCAGACTTGCCACAGGGTGACTGACGTGTTTAAAAGCCATTGCAATAATGAACGTAATAGGAACTTCTTTTTCATATATTTGGTCTGAATTCCTTGTTATTGTGGGGTAAAAACAATATATTTTAAAGAGAATGAAAAACTATAAATCCATATTTTTTAGCAGATTTTTTAAAAGCCTGCCTGATTTTAAATGACAATATATTTAGGTGTTGTGCATGTCCCTGTCCCCACAACAAGAAGTTTAGTTTGGAGAACATTTTGTCAACAGTTCAGCAATCTGATTACAGTGACAGAGCATATGCATTTTTTATCTTTAATGCTACTAATGCACAAATTTAATATTTCCTGTCAGTATCACATGTTCTTGGTTCCTCTGTGTTTTTGAAGAAAGAGGTTTGTCTTTGGAGTATAATTAAACCTGACCGTGATTGGATCAGAACTGACTCAAGTTCTGTTCCAGAAGTTGGAAAACGCATTAAGAACACAAGGCCTCTGCAGCTGGAACGGAGTGAGTGTTGCCTCCATCTGTGCAAACATCTATACTTAACATGACTGATATTCCTTGTGACGCTAACATCAGTTCGTCATAAGCTGAACTGAAACGCACACACCCGAAACAGACCCCACCCGCTAAAAAAAGCGTGTTTACATTATTCACCGCTATGAATAAATCACTGCAAACTCTCTCTTGATTGTGCAGCATATGTGACGGCTAAGTTGTGTTCATTTGCTATGCCCAGCATCTGCTCAGCTGCAGCCAGAGGGATGGTGCTGTGGGACAAGAGACTAAAAAATTTAATTAATTTACCAGGGACAGAAAAAATATAGAAAAGTTAGCTCCGAAGATTTTCATCTAGTTTTTGGAACTGTTGCCTTCCTAAAGAAAAAGCTCAAAAAATTTACTCCAAGGTTAATTGTTTGTCATTCCTCTCTACTGTCGCCTTGTTCTTGGTCAGGATACAGGAATCCACAGAAGTCTAGATTTAAAACCAAATTTGCTGGAATCCTTTGACACATCGACCAGGTATCAGGTTGCTAGAAGTAGTATTAAAACAACCGTGATTACAGATTTTTTTTTTTTAAAAATACCATAGGACTTAACATGTAACTACTTGTCTCAACTACCAGCACTTTAGATTTCCTTTTGAGATAAAGATGACTGAAAGTTTTATCTGTGGTGAACAAGCAGAACTGATTTACTTTTTTGAATAAAAGTAGCACAGAACTATTGTTTTTTTTTTAAATTTATTAATTTACAATTAAAGATTTTTTTGTCAAACTAATTTTAATTCAAAACTTTTAATTCATAACATGTGACATGTCACTTTAAATTGTAAACAAATGAAATGACAAACTAAATAACCAAATATCTAATCCCTTCCTAGATCTTGCTTCTGAATTGGATTTTCTGTTGTATTTCTTACTTTTCCTCACATTCGCTGATAACGTCTCTGATTGGGATTTATTTTCTGCTTCTTAGAAACTGCAGTATCTAAACTCGTGGGGTCTGCTGTCATCAGTAATAAATTTGTCTTCGTTTGAATACTTTGCATGTCATTATAGTATTACATTAATTATCTTTTAGTTACATATAGTTAAACCTCATTTTATTTTTTTGCCTTCCAGCATTCATTGAAACTGATTCTTAACTTGACTCCATTTACCTCACCCATCCAAGTAGAGTGACAAACCTGAGTGGATTAGAGTTGCATTATTGTTATGGATCAGTTGTTCTCTAAAAAGGGACTCAGTTTTAGAAAATAAAACAGTTTGCAGAAACGCAGGAAGACATGATGAGCATAGTGCATTCTGCTGTGTTAATCTGTCCAGATTAAGTTGTCTTGATCCTGTTCAAAGCGTGACCTCATCTACGCAGCAGCAGGTGCTGAGCCAAGTGAAATGGCTGCAGATGATTGATGCCTTTTCAATTAGTCTCAATGTGAGACCTTCACATGTCACTCTCCTTTTCTTATTAATGACATGCTGCGTTAATGCGGCTGTGTTAAAGAGCCTCAGAGTGAGCTGCGTAATTAATGTGCACAGTCTTGACGACATGAGACAGGAGTCATCTACCAGGAACTTTACAGACTTGACTGAAGCACCTTGTGTCCTTTTTAAGTACTTGGTTCATAGATTATACATGCAGTGTATTCACTACTTTTTTTTTACATGCACAACACTACACCAGCTGTTAATTTAACTCAGAGAGAGATACATAAAGTCCTGTAAATGTTTGTACCATACTTCTGATGCCTTCTGGTAAAGACACCATTTAAATGACTTTTGCTGCTTTTTTTTTTTTTTTTACAGCGATTAAAAGTCTCTCTTGGCAGAGAGTATTGGCTGAAACAGATTCACAATAGAGCTGTACTGTCCTTTAGTTGGCTACTTGTTTATTACCACCTTTGCCCTTTTTTGGCAAAGTGGTGTCCAGCATCAAAGACTCCCGTCACTAATCTCACTCTCTACTCTCCCAGGATCAAGGTAACTTGATTTCCAAGGATCTACAAATAAGGTTTCTAAGAGAATCCACAGATTTTGGCAAGTAGGAAAAAAAAATCTAGTTTCTAAAATATTTTGGCACTGCAGCTCCCTGTGCTTGTCATTAAATAATTAGTTAGGGTTTGGCTTAGTTTTGACTCCACCAATACCAACATCCTCTAAAAAATCGTTAAAACTCACTCAAAGCTTAGGGCTAGTGTTTTTAATGACTCAGTAGAACAGCTTTTCTCTAAAACTGCAATGTGTAGCTTTTAAAAAGAAGTTTGTTTTCCAGATTTGTTAAAACGGTTACTATGTTGTGACAGTTTTAAAACATTAAACGTGAAATACTTGGAATCCCCAACCCTACAAAGAGAAAATTGGGAAACGTGTTGAGTAAACGTGTTGATTTACTTTTTAACTTTTCAATTTATAATTACACAGTTTTGGGGTAAAAAAAATGGTTAGACCAGTGAAAGTGGAATTCAGAAAAATATATAATGGATTTGAGAATAATAACAGATTTTATGAGGTTCCATGTATTAAACATTTTGGTTCTCGTTTTTGATGTCATTATTAATCGTCACATTGAATTGTTCCTTTAACATGAACTCTGCCATTGTACATTAGAATATGGTGAACCTCCGCTATAAGTCGGCAGGTATGTTTGTTGAAGATTAGTGCACTAGAACACGGGGTGATAATCTAAAAAAAATAAAAATACAAGCTGGACTCTAGTTGTTTTTGTGTTTTTATGAAATTTGTTTGGAATAAAACTATGAAAACATTAGTGGTCTTAAGAGGCATGAACATACATTTTGATTGTTTTGTTTATCATGAAGGCTTGTTGCCGGCAACCAGTCAAAAACACGACCACCTCAGATAAAGTCAAAGGATTACATGCAGGTCAAAGCACTAAATCTACTCCTGAAACGGCTCTGAATGTTTGCAGCATCACATATGGATTACACACAGCACACTCACCTACCAAATCATTTTAATTAAACTGCTTAATCTAATCTTTCAAAACAAAAGCCCTTCTGTATAATGAAGCTTTTTAAATAATGAATCTGAATCGTACTAATAGCTAAGGTTAATAATAATGTTGTAAAGCATCTCAGGAAATATGCTACAGTTAGCCTGTAGGAGAAAGCTAAAATAAAGCTAGTTTAGCTAGCAGTAGCTTGCTAGGACCAACTGTGTAAAGTTAATTTAGTTACTGGTTTTATTTTAGAGCTGGTTAGGGAATGTCTACAACAGGGCAATAGAATAAAATAGAAATATCCATTATATCCTTTAAATTAATGTGTAGCAGCAGCAAATTGACAGACTTGCATGTACACACAAAGATAAAAGGATAAAAATATGCAAAAATAAACACAAATACACTTTGCCTTTTTCTGATCTAATATTATATAATTCCTTCAAATTATGCTCTGTCCTAAAGAAAAAGAAATTGTGTGGTGATCCATTCATCTTAATCAGGCGCAACAGTAAAGTGCTGCTAACATAAAGATGCTTTCTCACACACCAACTGTTACAAGACTACTGCAAATGAAACAGATCTATTGGTAATTCTACCCAAGGGGATTTCAGTATTTCTATCCCAGCTGCTGCATACAATAAAGTCACTGAGGTCACATTAGATGTGCCTAAACAAAACCAGCCACAAGCTTGTTTTTATATAAACAATTTTTCTAATCTTATTTAAGTGTCAGACGACATTTCATTTATGTTTTCTAAGCATTGTGGTCTTAGTAGTAATAAAGTACAGACAGGATGAGCTGAATAGCTGCCCTGGCCTTAAAGGTCTCTCATTGCTTGATGCAAGAGGAACGCTGGAGTTAAGCTGTGGAATATCCCAACAAATTCCCAACTGGCCTTTTTTCTGTCTGCATGAAAACAAGGGTGACTTGATAGCAACTGAGCCTCGACTTTAACTGCACAACTTAAGTCCTGCTATTAGAGATTACAGTATTATTTCCAGAGAAATGAAATATGGAGGATTATAAAGGACAGACACTTCGAATAAAAACACATATGTGTTCTTATGGCACAATGCCGTCGCAGATAATTCCCCAAGAGACACCTCCGATGTGCGCCGGACGTCCGCTCTGATGAGACAGACGGCTTCGTAATGCGATCAAGACTTGGGCTCTTCCAAGGATTCCCCGCTTTAAAATCCCCTCTGGGTCAGTTTGTGGAGAATTCAATAAATCAGCTTTCATTGCTTTATATTATATCCATGTATAAACTGCATGCTAGTGAAGCATTTAAATGAGGGAGTGTCGGTACACCTAACTGACAGTTCGGTGTGTATCTCAGTTTTTAGGTCTTGGTTTGGTACAGGGTCGTGTTTGTGAAGTTGCTTTGTAAATTAGACAAAATTACTATCAAAGTCTTTCTGAAGCAGCTTAATTTTATTTTTCTTCTCCTAAACATTTCTCCTTAACCACTGCTAGTTTTTAGAACTTAAAATCAGGCTGCAAGATTCTTTATAAACTACAGAGAGAGAAATAAACTGAAAAAAAGTTTTAGTTTGTTTAGATATTATTCTTAATATTCAATTTCTCACACAGTTTTCCCTCTTAGCAACTGAATAAGTTTCAAAAGCAAAATTAGCTTAGAATTAGGCCTGTCACAATAACAAATTTTGCTGAACGATTAATTGTCTCAGACATTATTGCGATAAACGATAATATTGTTTGAAGACCTTTTTACGCTGATGAAATGACGTAATAACGCATGCGATTTCCTGCCAAAGATAGATACTTTATTTTCAAAAGAACACTAAACACTGGAACTGAAACAAAATAAACAAAACAACCAAAAACAAAAATAAAATGGATTCTCAGTCTCCATTAACAAAAAATTTACTTGAAAAAAAACTAAACAACATAAAGCCAAAGTGGAAATAAATACTGCATTCAATCAAAAGAGTGCAGATTATGAAGCCTGTATACTATGTTGCCCTTCAGTAATAATTAGATTTAAATAGAGAAAATGGGCACATCGACTACCTGATGCAATAGTTCACACTACAAGGTTTTTTTGCCCCTATTTTTCCCCTTACGACAATGTTAGAACGCCGGCCGTTCTAAGATTGTCGCTTACGATTTCGTAACCGATCCTCCTGTAGTGTTTGGTGTGTTACGGTAGATCAGGGGCTCAATAGGTCGATCACGGGAAGGTTTTCAGTTGATCTGGGCAGTTGGTGACAAACTGAAAGCCGCCAGGACCATGAGACCAGAACTTCCTCTTCTGATGCGCTTATCAAAATATTCAGTAAGATCCTAAACGTTTGTAGCTTCATTAAAGAATTGTATATATATATATTTTAAATCAACAAAACCTGTTAAAATTTATATTCTCAGTAATTATTGTTTCAACAAGGTGTTGCGCAATTCAGTGAGTTTCAGTTCCATTAACAAAAAAACAGGCGACTCAAAGACCGACTGACTAGCAGAGCAGGAGTTTACATTAGCTAATCAACCAATAATCGAGAAATAAATATCAAGCCTTGAAACTTGACATCGTAACGGACTGAATGTTACGTTTTTAACGTAACCGCTGCTCCGCTTGCGGGGCGCAGGCGGTTGCCACGGCAACGGGCGTGCTTAACGACAAAGAGAGAGAGAGAGAGAGAGAGAGAGAAAAACGGTAGGGGAATCTCACTGAGGAAGAAATATACTGCATTAGGTTTTCTATCACTTTATTGTTTCTGCTATAACTGATGTATATTCTACGGTGGCTGACAGGTGCAAATGCGCAGCAAAAGAGAAAACATGCAAACAAAAAAGAAGACACCCCCGAATGAAATGCAGCAAACAAAAAGAGAGACGCAAACACCCCCGAATGAAATGCAGCAAATAAAAAGAGAGACGCAAACACCCCCGAATGAAATGCAGCAAACAAAAAGAGAGACGCAAACACCCCCGAATGAAATGCAGCAAACAAAAAGAGAGACGCAAACACCCCCGAATGAAATGCAGCAAACAAAAAGTGTTGAAAACGGAAGTGCTCCAGACCACTAGGGGGAGTCAAAGAAAATAGTATTCATTTCTATGGGACCAGATGCATGATTCTTCTTCTTCTTCTTCTTGGTATTTATTGGCGGTTGGCAACAAACTTACAGTAGCATTACCGCCACTTACCAGTATGGAGTGTGGTTCGAGATGGTCTATAAACTTTCACTTTCTACCTTTTCCCTCCATTAACTCCTGATTAAACATACCCCCACACATACACACCTGCTTATATTATCTAACTTGCTTATAGCTTTATATACCCCTCTTTGATATTCTTTACACATTCACACCCAACTTGCTCTACTCATATCCTATGAAATAGCTTTGTTTTTTTAAGATACCGAATAATTATTTGAATATGTCTACTCCCGAAATCTCTCCTCAAAAATTCTATTAAATTAAACCTTTCTTTAACACCTACACACTCTCTCAGCATGCATCTTCTCTCTTCTTCATACTTACAACACTCTAAAATAACATGCTCTATTGTTTCAGACTTCTCACAATAATCACACTTTCCAGATGCAAGATTCAGAGAGATACCTTTACTTTCTTTCAAATTTCTTTCTCTGAATCTTGCATCTGGTCCCATAGAAATGAATACTATTTTCTTTGACTCCCCCTAGTGGTCTGGAGCACTTCCGTTTTCAACACTTTTTGTTTGCTGCATTTCATTCGGGGGTGTTTGCGTCTCTCTTTTTATTTGCTGCATTTCATTCGGGGGTGTTTGCGTCTCTCTTTTTGTTTGCTGCATTTCATTCGGGGGTGTTTGCGTCTCTCTTTTTGTTTGCTGCATTTCATTCGGGGGTGTCTTCTTTTTTGTTTGCATGTTTTCTCTTTTGCTGCGCATTTGCACCTGTCGGCCACCGTAATATTCGCATATAAAATAAGTCAATAAAGTTTAATTTACAATTTTTCTGTCTTCGTGTCATGAGGTAGATCTCAGCCGGCTGGTGAGAGAAAAAGTAGATCTTGGTCTCAAAACGTTTGAGCACCCTGCGGTAGATCGTCGTTGCCACTCCGATCTAAATCAGGGGTTTTTCCCCGACTGGGAGCCTGTTGAATGTGACAGTTAGCCAATCAGAAAGAGTGGATTCTCCTCCGTGTTTTCTGATCCAAACAGCTGACACGGCGCAACCCGAAGTCCAGCGGACATCGGAGATGATACGTGGAAACAACAGTAATGTTTATTCAACATTTTGTGCAAAGAATACAGAAATGACAAGAGGAGGAGTTGGAGTGAAATTGCTACCGCAGTTGATAAACCCGGTAACTTTTCAGCTGTTCTTCGTTAACGTGACATAAACAGGTTATAATGATTTTCATTCAGTCAGGACTTTACGCTGACACTAGCCACATGCATTGCATGTAGATTGTAGTAAAGCATTGATTAATGCCTGGTTTTAAAATTAGTTAACTGAACTTGCAGCCATTATTTTGTGCCCATTGTTGGACACCACAGGGCAGGAACGAACCCGATCAAACCGTTATACCTAGGATTTGTGTCGGCTAATGTGTGGTCTGTCAGGTTTTGAAAATGGGCCGACAATCGGCCGACAGCTCTAAGATCGTGCAGTCTGTGCTGAGCTTTACACTGAGGAAATAGGGAAAGGGAGGGTCAGTGGAGAGCACCGGAGTTGAGCCTTTTTTCATTTAGTGTCATTAACAAAAAGAGAAAAAGGCCGGAAGAGACGATAGTGCCGATAGTTAAAATGACGTTATCGTATGATTTATCGTTTATCGCGACAGGCCTATATATATATGCATACATATATGTGATACTTTTCTATTCAATTATTATTTGTTTAAGATCTGAGTTTAATCAATCCCAATATTAGTTGTTCAACAAATTACATCATTATTGATCATTTCAGAACAAGGTAATATAAAATATTGTGAAAAAAACTCGAGCTCATCCCACTTCCCCATGCTGGAGATTTAAGTTTAACAGTAATAATAAATAAAGTTATCTTTAAAATGAGTCACTCAAGTGACATCAAGTGACAACAGTAGACTTAAACTTCAATAAAATAAATCTGGTGTGTTTTTGTCTCCTGCAAACTTTGCTTTAATTCTATTCCTTTTTTCTATCTAATCATAAGAAATCATAGTCAGTCAGAGAGAGACATGAAACAGGAAGAGCAGGTTTCCTGGAAAAAGAGGAAGTAAGTTTCCAGCCTGCAAATTTACAAAAATAGTTGCGACTATTCCTTATTTTAAAGCATGAAAGTTTTAAAGAATGAAAGTCTAAACATTTTGAGTAATTGGATAAGATTCAAAGTAAAATACTTATATTAATATTGGTTTTCTTATAATAACACTTACACTTGTGGGAACACTTACAGTAAAACAAGTAACTGTAACTTTGGTATCAAATAATTAGAATAATAGATTATTCTTGGTTTCTTTTCAGAAAACATCTGTAATAACTCACATTAAGATTATAATAAGAATAATTAATAAGTTATGGTTATAAAATTATAAATGAAAGCTAAATCAGAGAAGCTAAAGAAGTTATAAATGTGATTTTGACATTGAGCTTGAAATGGTATAAAAAGGTGTAACTGCAATTAAACATCACTGATATGTTGGAGGTAGATGGTAGGTGAAAGGTGAAAGGTTAAGGGAAAAAGGGGAACTAACAGGAGAGCAGAAATGATCAGCGCCTTATTTGGAAACAGGTTGTTGAACAATTTAAATGTTTCAAAGAAAAGGTTGTGCAGGCCATGGTCATAGGAGGTTGAGCAACCCTGAGACATGAGCACAAACATCAAGACATAATGTCTGTAAAACAGTGATGGATATGAGATCATCTGTCTAAGCAGACAGCCAATTAAACAAGCACAGCAACAGTGCTAGCCAATGCAAACGCACCAAAAGGGTGGATAAACCCTATAAAAGGTGGGTGCAAAACAGGAATCTTTGGTTGGATCCTCCAGGCAGCTTCGAGCCAAGATCGAGACAGACAAAGAACTCTGCAGCTGAAGAAGAGCCGGGGCCACAGAGCCAAAGACTGTCCTGTGCATGGGGACCAATCAGCCCCGCAACATGTGGATTCAAATCGCACTTCTCTCATCAGCTGGGTTCAGACCCCAAAGACAAAGTTGAAGATAAAGGCAAAGACAAAGGCAAAAAAGAACTGGTGCCTTCCTTCCTGCCAGCACCCAAGTCCTGTGTGACCTCACCATCCATGCGGAGAAGAAGCTCATCAGACCTACAGAGATCCCTGCCTTCATCGATCAACTTCTCCTCCTGCTGCAGCACCTTCTTCATCATCAGGCCAGGTCTGGGGTTTGAAAAGCCATGCTCCGTCCGTCTCTCTCAAAGGTTCCCTTTTTAGTTCTCGGTGTCAGCAGTAGGGAAAGATAGACTAGATGATTGATTTTACTTATTTGATTATTTCTGCTACTGAATTAAGCTGTACTGACCCTTGCAAAAATGCCTTACTAATAAAATACTTACATAAAGAAAATCTAAAAGATGTTGTGGACATTCAGTTAATGAGTCACCTTAAAGTTCTTTGATGGTTGTAAAATAGCTCTGATGCTTGATTCTGGAGAGGAAAAAGTGGAAAATGTTTTTAGGCTGCTGGTAGTCCATATGGAAAACAACATCCTTGGGACTCACCGAGTCACTAAAACCAACCTGGTTCTGTACCAAGTGCAAGTTGTCATAAAGAGAAGAGCGGCCGTTAACAGGTGTGCTCTGTGAAACTAGTTGGCTGCAGGCTGCTCAGTCTGGCTAATTCACAGGGGGAAGAAGGTTGGGACACCTGGATGTAGTTCATCAGAAACCAGGCGAATCTTTTCTCGATGCCAGCTTAAACAGAGTTTACTTCAGTTCTGGACAGGATAAATCCCAGCAGATTTAGGAAACTCAAGTAACCCGATAGACGGAGTGCTGGTAGCACATCTCCTCTCTCAGAAGAGGAAATAGAGAGAGAGAAAAGGGGGGGGGGGGATGTTGCGCAACAACAATATATAAAATTTGATCATTAACATAGAGTTAACAAAGATTAGAGAAAATTTTGTTTTGCAAATGTTTATAAAATCTGAACAATTTCCTGCCAGAACCAAATTAATAATGGATAAAGACAATTTATATGGCAGCAAGTACAGAAAACAAAGGTAGAAATCTAATGTTATTCAATTCATGTTAAATAAATGGAAAAAAACATTACTTATTAAATATTTGGTCATTATTTCAGTTTGAATCGGGCAGAATTTATCTGACCGTTCCCATAGCAACGATCAGAAGCAGGACCCTCCACAGAACCACAGTGACCTCACTGATGAGGTCACAGACGACATCATGAACATCACAACAGATCAAAGAAGTTCTGAGGCTTTAACTGCTTGAATCTCAACACATCAGTTAGAATTCAAACACTTCAGTGAGTTTCAGATTTTGTGTCTAGTAAGGATTTTTGAGTTTCCAAGATGCCATACCCTTTCATTTTGCCACTAGGTTTTGGACTAGGATATCTGGTAACGACAGGGATGAGGAAAGTTTTCGACAATTTCTTTCCTGGAAACGACTCGGACGTAAGTACCTCCCAGGATTTTGAGAAAGATTTGTTTTGGGACGGGCTTCCAACGGTTCCCAGAGATAAAACTGACCCGGCTGGGGAAGTTTCGTCTCTCGAAAGTCCAAGTCATTTCTCAAGCTCCCCGGATGTTGACAGAGATTTGTTTTGGGACGGGCTTCCAACGGTTCCCAGAGATAAAACTGACCCGGCTGGGGAAGTTTCTTCTCTCGAAAGTCCAAGTCATTTCTCAAGCTCCCCGGATGTTGACAGAGATTTGTTTTGGGACGGGCTTCCAATGGTTCCCAGAGTTCAAGCTGACCCGGCTGGGGAAGTTTCTTCTGGGGCAGATCTCAAAGCTCAGGCTTTGAGATCCACTATTTCATCTCCGGCGTGTCCAGAGAAGACATCAAGAAATGGCGCATCCTCCAGGGTCTCTGAATGTAAATGTTCCTCAGACGGAGCGTCAGACTTAACACACAGGAAGCAGCAGAGGAGCAGCAGAAAGACTGTTAAAGACAAAACTGCCCCAGACCAAGTACGTAATTCTGACAATGAGGAAAAACTTTGGGACCAAATTGTGAACTGTTCCCAAAAGAAAAACTACCCTGAATTGGATAGCTCACTGTTAGAAAGAGAGGAAAAACTTTGGGACCAGATTTTACTGAGTTCCCAAAAGAAAAACTACCCCGAATGGGGTAATTCAACCTCAGAAGAAGAGGAAAAACTTTGGGACAGGATTTTAATGATTCAACAAAAGAAAAACTGATCTACATTATGATGTTTTCTATGATGAACGAACAGATTATCCTCAGATTCCAGCTGCCATAAAGACGACTTCTGTGGAGGACAGCCTCTGTAAAGGTTTCCCCAACAGGTTCAGAAATCGTTCTCAGTTTTTAAAGCTTTCTGAACCTGTTCTCAAGAAAATGTGTACAAAAGCGGGATTCATAATGAGAAGCAAACACATGAAGAGAAACGCCACATTCCACAGAAAATCCCACCTAATGGTTTCTCCTGCCACTAATCTCCAAAACAACAAAGCTGTTTTTTTAGAGGAAGAAACATTGAATTTTGTGAATAAACTATCAAAAGTTAACATCCTGTTTGCAGGTTTCTCTCCGGGCGCTCCGGCTTCCTGCCACAATCTAAAGTCATCACTGTTTGGTTAATTAGTTTCTAAATTCTCCCTTGGTGTGAATAAAACATCAGTGCTGCACAGTGGATCAGTGGGTAACACTGCTGCCTTGCAGTAAGAAAGTCCTGGGTTTGAAACCCAGCCTGGTTCTGTCTGCATGGGGTTTTCTGGTTCTCCATGTCCATATGTGGGTTCTCTCCGGGCGCTCCGGCTTCCTCCCACAGTCCAAAAAGATTTAGTGTGATTTATAATGGATGAATATTAATAATAATAATTATTATTAATATTACTATATATAAATAGATATATCCATATCTCTAAATATATATCTATTAATCTAACTCTATCTCTCTCTCGCTATATATATATCCCAAATGGGGCAGTTTGGGGTATATATACACACAGTACAGACCAACAGTTTGGACACACCTTTCTAATTCAATGGGTTTTCTTTATTTTCATGACTATTTATAAGGCAAGAAATCCCACTTATTAACCGGACAGGGCACACCTATGAAGTGAAAACCATTTCAGGTAACTACCTCTTGAAGCTCATCGAGAAAATGCAGAGTGTGCAAAGCAGTAATCACAGCAAAAGGTTGCTACTTTGAAGAAACTAGAATATAAGGGGTATTTTCAGTTGTTTTACACTTTTTTTGTTTAGTGCATATTTTCACATGTGTTATTCATAGTTTTGATGCCTTCAGTGTGAATCTACAATGTCAATAGTCATGAAAATAAAGAAAACCCATTGAATTAAAAGGTGTGTCCAAACTTTTGGTCTGTACTGTGTGTATATATATATATATAGCAGGGACGGAAAACCAAGGTAGAAATCTATTGTTAATCAATTCCTGTTAAATAAATGAAAAAAAAATTATTAAATATTTGGTCATTAATTCAGTTTGAATCAGGCAGAACTTATCTGTTCGTTCCCATAGCAACGATCAGAAGAAGGACCCTCCCCCAGAGCCACAGTGACCTCAGTGATGAGGTCACAGACGACATCATGAACATCACAACAGATCAAAGAAGTTCTGAGGCTTTAACTGCTTGAATCTCAACACGTCAGTTAGAATCCAAACGCTTCAGTGAAATTCAGATTTTGTGTCTAGTAAGGATTTTTGTGTTTCCAAGATGCCATACCCTTTCATTTTGCCACTTGGTTTTGGACTAGGATATCTGGTAACGACAGGGATGAGGAAAGTTTTCGACCATTTATTTCCTGGAAACGACTCGGACGTAAGTACCTCCCAGGATTTTGAGAAAGATTTGTTTTGGGACGGGCTTCCAACGGTTCCCAGAGATAAAACTGACCCGGCTGGGGAAGTTTCGTCTCTCGAAAGTCCAAGTCATTTCTCAAGCTCCCCGGATGTTGACAGAGATTTGTTTTGGGACGGGCTTCCAACGGTTCCCAGAGATAAAACTGACCCGGCTGGGGAAGTTTCTTCTCTCGAAAGTCCAAGTCATTTCTCAAGCTCCCCGGATGTTGACAGAGATTTGTTTTGGGACGGGCTTCCAACGGTTCCCAGAGTTCAAGCTGACCCGGCTGGGGAAGTTTCTTCTGGGGCAGATCTCAAAGCTCAGGCTTTGAGATCCACTATTTCATCTCCGGCGTGTCCAGAGAAAACATCAAGAAATGGCGCATCCTCCAGGGTCTCTGAATGTAAATGTTCCTCAGACGGAGCGTCAGACTTAACACACAGGAAGCAGCAGAGGAGCAGCAGAAAGACTGTTAAAGACAAAACTGCCCCAGACCAAGTACGTAATTCTGACAATGAGGAAAAACTTTGGGACCAAATTGTGAACTGTTCCCAAAAGAAAAACTACCCTGAATTGGATAGCTCACTGTTAGAAAGAGAGGAAAAACTTTGGGACCAGATTTTACTGAGTTCCCAAAAGAAAAACTACCCTGAATCGGGTAATTCAACCTCAGAAGAAGAGGAAAAACTTTGGGACAGGATTTTAATGATTCAACAAAAGAAAAACTGATCTACATTATGAGGTTTTCTATGATGAACGAAAAGATTATCCTCAGATTCCAGCTGCCATAAAGACGACCTCTGTGGAGGACAACCTCTGTAAAAGTTTCCCAACAGGTTCAGAAATCGTTCTCAGTTTTTAAAGCTTTCTGAACCTGTTCTCAAGAAAATGTGTACAAAAGCGGGATTCATAATGAGAAGCAAACACATGAAGAGAAACGCCACACTCCACAGAAAATCCCACCTAATGGTTTCTCCTGCCACTAATCTCCAAAACAACAAAGCTGATTTTCTAGAGGAGGAAACATTGAATTTTGTGAATAAACTATCAAAAGTTAACATCCTGTTTGCAGGTTTCTCTCCGGGCGCTCCGGCTTCCTGCCACAATCTAAAGTCATCACTGTTTGGTTAATTAGTTTCTAAATTCTCCTTTGGTGTGAATAAAACATCAGTGTTGCACAGTGGATCAGTGGGTAACACTGCTGCCTTGCAGTAAGAAAGTCCTGGGTTTGAAACCCAGCCTGGTTCTGTCTGCATGGGGTTTTCTGGTTCTCCATGTCCATATGTGGGTTCTCTCCGGGCGCTCCGGCTTCCTCCCACAGTCCAAAAAGATTTAGTGTGATTTATAATGGATGAATATTAATAATAATTATTATTATTAATATTACTATATATAAATAGATATATCCATATCTCTAAATATATATCTATTAATCTAACTCTATCTCTCTCTCGCAATATATATATATATATCTCCCAAATGGGGCAGTTTGGGGTATATATACACACAGTACAGACCAACAGTTTGGACACACCTTTCTAATTCAATGGGTTTTCTTTATTTTCATGACTACTTATAAGGCAAGAAATCCCACTTATTAACCGGACAGGGCACACCTATGAAGTGAAAACCATTTCAGGTAACTACCTCTTGAAGCTCATCGAGAAAACGCAGAGTGTGCAAAGCAGTAATCACAGCAAAAGGTTGCTACTTTGAAGAAACTAGAATATAAGGGGTATTTTCAGTTGTTTTACACTTTTTTGTTTAGTGCATATTTCCACATGTGTTATTCATAGTTTTGATGCCTTCAGTGTGAATCTACAATGTCAATCAATAGTCATGAAAATAAAGAAAACCCATTGAATTAAAAGGTGTGTCCAAACTTTTGGTCTGTACTGTGTATATATATATATATATAGCAGGGACGGAAAACCAAGGTAGAAATCTATTGTTAATCAATTCCTGTTAAATAAATGAAAAAAAAATTACTTATTAAATATTTGGTCATTAATTCAGTTTGAATCAGGCAGAACTTATCTGTTCGTTCCCATAGCAACGATCAGAAGCAGGACCCTCCCCAGAACCACAGTGACCTCACTGATGAGGTCACAGACGACATCATGAACATCACAACAGACCAAAGAAGTTCTGAGGCTTTAACTGCTTGAATCTCAACACGTCAGTTAGAATCCAAACGCTTCAGTGAAATTCAGATTTTGTGTCTAGTAAGGATTTTTGTGTTTCCAAGATGCCATACCCTTTCATTTTGCCACTTGGTTTTGGACTAGGATATCTGGTAACGACAGGGATGAGGAAAGTTTTCGACCATTTATTTCCTGGAAACGACTCGGACGTAAGTACCTCCCAGGATTTTGAGAAAGATTTGTTTTGGGACGGGCTTCCAACGGTTCCCAGAGATAAAACTGACCCGGCTGGGGAAGTTTCGTCTCTCGAAAGTCCAAGTCATTTCTCAAGCTCCCCGGATGTTGACAGAGATTTGTTTTGGGACGGGCTTCCAACGGTTCCCAGAGATAAAACTGACCCGGCTGGGGAAGTTTCTTCTCTCGAAAGTCCAAGTCATTTCTCAAGCTCCCAGGATGTTGACAGAGATTTGTTTTGGGACGGGCTTCCAATGGTTCCCAGAGTTCAAGCTGACCCGGCTGGGGAAGTTTCTTCTGGGGCAGATCTCAAAGCTCAGGCTTTGAGATCCACCATTTCATCTCCGGCGTGTCCAGAGAAAACATCAAGAAATGGCGCATCCTCCAGGGTCTCTGAATGTAAATGTTCCTCAGACGGAGCGTCAGACTTAACACACAGGAAGCAGCAGAGGAGCAGCAGAAAGACTGTTAAAGACAAAACTGCCCCAGACCAAGTACGTAATTCTGACAATGAGGAAAAACTTTGGGACCAAATTGTGAACTGTTCCCAAAAGAAAAACTACCCTGAATTGGATAGCTCACTGTTAGAAAGAGAGGAAAAACTTTGGGACCAGATTTTACTGAGTTCCCAAAAGAAAAACTACCCTGAATCGGGTAATTCAACCTCAGAAGAAGAGGAAAAACTTTGGGACAGGATTTTAATGATTCAACAAAAGAAAAACTGATCTACATTATGAGGTTTTCTATGATGAACGAACAGATTATCCTCAGATTCCAGCTGCCATAAAGACGACCTCTGTGGAGGACAACCTCTGTAAAAGTTTCCCAACAGGTTCAGAAATCGTTCTCAGTTTTTAAAGCTTTCTGAACCTGTTCTCAAGAAAATGTGTACAAAAGCGGGATTCATAATGAGAAGCAAACACATGAAGAGAAACGCCACACTCCACAGAAAATCCCACCTAATGGTTTCTCCTGCCACTAATCTCCAAAACAACAAAGCTGATTTTCTAGAGGAGGAAACATTGAATTTTGTGAATAAACTATCAAAAGTTAACATCCTGTTTGCAGGTTTCTCTCCGGGCGCTCCGGCTTCCTGCCACAATCTAAAGTCATCACTGTTTGGTTAATTAGTTTCTAAATTCTCCTTTGGTGTGAATAAAACATCAGTGTTGCACAGTGGATCAGTGGGTAACACTGCTGCCTTGCAGTAAGAAAGTCCTGGGTTTGAAACCCAGCCTGGTTCTGTCTGCATGGGGTTTTCTGGTTCTCCATGTCCATATGTGGGTTCTCTCCGGGCGCTCCGGCTTCCTCCCACAGTCCAAAAAGATTTAGTGTGATTTATAATGGATGAATATTAATAATAATTATTATTATTAATATTACTATATATAAATAGATATATCCATATCTCTAAATATATATCTATTAATCTAACTCTATCTCTCTCTCGCAATATATATATATATATATATATATATATATATATATATATATATATATCTCCCAAATGGGGCAGTTTGGGGTATATATACACACAGTACAGACCAACAGTTTGGACACACCTTTCTAATTCAATGGGTTTTCTTTATTTTCATGACTACTTATAAGGCAAGAAATCCCACTTATTAACCGGACAGGGCACACCTATGAAGTGAAAACCATTTCAGGTAACTACCTCTTGAAGCTCATCGAGAAAACGCAGAGTGTGCAAAGCAGTAATCACAGCAAAAGGTTGCTACTTTGAAGAAACTAGAATATAAGGGGTATTTTCAGTTGTTTTACACTTTTTTGTTTAGTGCATATTTCCACATGTGTTATTCATAGTTTTGATGCCTTCAGTGTGAATCTACAATGTCAATCAATAGTCATGAAAATAAAGAAAACCCATTGAATTAAAAGGTGTGTCCAAACTTTTGGTCTGTACTGTGTATATATATATATATATAGCAGGGACGGAAAACCAAGGTAGAAATCTATTGTTAATCAATTCCTGTTAAATAAATGAAAAAAAAATTACTTATTAAATATTTGGTCATTAATTCAGTTTGAATCAGGCAGAACTTATCTGTTCGTTCCCATAGCAACGATCAGAAGCAGGACCCTCCCCAGAACCACAGTGACCTCACTGATGAGGTCACAGACGACATCATGAACATCACAACAGACCAAAGAAGTTCTGAGGCTTTAACTGCTTGAATCTCAACACGTCAGTTAGAATCCAAACGCTTCAGTGAAATTCAGATTTTGTGTCTAGTAAGGATTTTTGTGTTTCCAAGATGCCATACCCTTTCATTTTGCCACTTGGTTTTGGACTAGGATATCTGGTAACGACAGGGATGAGGAAAGTTTTCGACCATTTATTTCCTGGAAACGACTCGGACGTAAGTACCTCCCAGGATTTTGAGAAAGATTTGTTTTGGGACGGGCTTCCAACGGTTCCCAGAGATAAAACTGACCCGGCTGGGGAAGTTTCGTCTCTCGAAAGTCCAAGTCATTTCTCAAGCTCCCCGGATGTTGACAGAGATTTGTTTTGGGACGGGCTTCCAACGGTTCCCAGAGATAAAACTGACCCGGCTGGGGAAGTTTCTTCTCTCGAAAGTCCAAGTCATTTCTCAAGCTCCCAGGATGTTGACAGAGATTTGTTTTGGGACGGGCTTCCAATGGTTCCCAGAGTTCAAGCTGACCCGGCTGGGGAAGTTTCTTCTGGGGCAGATCTCAAAGCTCAGGCTTTGAGATCCACCATTTCATCTCCGGCGTGTCCAGAGAAAACATCAAGAAATGGCGCATCCTCCAGGGTCTCTGAATGTAAATGTTCCTCAGACGGAGCGTCAGACTTAACACACAGGAAGCAGCAGAGGAGCAGCAGAAAGACTGTTAAAGACAAAACTGCCCCAGACCAAGTACGTAATTCTGACAATGAGGAAAAACTTTGGGACCAAATTGTGAACTGTTCCCAAAAGAAAAACTACCCTGAATTGGATAGCTCACTGTTAGAAAGAGAGGAAAAACTTTGGGACCAGATTTTACTGAGTTCCCAAAAGAAAAACTACCCTGAATCGGGTAATTCAACCTCAGAAGAAGAGGAAAAACTTTGGGACAGGATTTTAATGATTCAACAAAAGAAAAACTGATCTACATTATGAGGTTTTCTATGATGAACGAACAGATTATCCTCAGATTCCAGCTGCCATAAAGACGACCTCTGTGGAGGACAACCTCTGTAAAAGTTTCCCAACAGGTTCAGAAATCGTTCTCAGTTTTTAAAGCTTTCTGAACCTGTTCTCAAGAAAATGTGTACAAAAGCGGGATTCATAATGAGAAGCAAACACATGAAGAGAAACGCCACACTCCACAGAAAATCCCACCTAATGGTTTCTCCTGCCACTAATCTCCAAAACAACAAAGCTGATTTTCTAGAGGAGGAAACATTGAATTTTGTGAATAAACTATCAAAAGTTAACATCCTGTTTGCAGGTTTCTCTCCGGGCGCTCCGGCTTCCTGCCACAATCTAAAGTCATCACTGTTTGGTTAATTAGTTTCTAAATTCTCCTTTGGTGTGAATAAAACATCAGTGTTGCACAGTGGATCAGTGGGTAACACTGCTGCCTTGCAGTAAGAAAGTCCTGGGTTTGAAACCCAGCCTGGTTCTGTCTGCATGGGGTTTTCTGGTTCTCCATGTCCATATGTGGGTTCTCTCCGGGCGCTCCGGCTTCCTCCCACAGTCCAAAAAGATTTAGTGTGATTTATAATGGATGAATATTAATAATAATTATTATTATTAATATTACTATATATAAATAGATATATCCATATCTCTAAATATATATCTATTAATCTAACTCTATCTCTCTCTCGCAATATATATATATATATATATATATATATATATATATATATATATATATATATATCTCCCAAATGGGGCAGTTTGGGGTATATATACACACAGTACAGACCAACAGTTTGGACACACCTTTCTAATTCAATGGGTTTTCTTTATTTTCATGACTACTTATAAGGCAAGAAATCCCACTTATTAACCGGACAGGGCACACCTATGAAGTGAAAACCATTTCAGGTAACTACCTCTTGAAGCTCATCGAGAAAACGCAGAGTGTGCAAAGCAGTAATCACAGCAAAAGGTTGCTACTTTGAAGAAACTAGAATATAAGGGGTATTTTCAGTTGTTTTACACTTTTTTGTTTAGTGCATATTTCCACATGTGTTATTCATAGTTTTGATGCCTTCAGTGTGAATCTACAATGTCAATCAATAGTCATGAAAATAAAGAAAACCCATTGAATTAAAAGGTGTGTCCAAACTTTTGGTCTGTACTGTGTATATATATATATATATAGCAGGGACGGAAAACCAAGGTAGAAATCTATTGTTAATCAATTCCTGTTAAATAAATGAAAAAAAAATTACTTATTAAATATTTGGTCATTAATTCAGTTTGAATCAGGCAGAACTTATCTGTTCGTTCCCATAGCAACGATCAGAAGCAGGACCCTCCCCAGAACCACAGTGACCTCACTGATGAGGTCACAGACGACATCATGAACATCACAACAGACCAAAGAAGTTCTGAGGCTTTAACTGCTTGAATCTCAACACGTCAGTTAGAATCCAAACGCTTCAGTGAAATTCAGATTTTGTGTCTAGTAAGGATTTTTGTGTTTCCAAGATGCCATACCCTTTCATTTTGCCACTTGGTTTTGGACTAGGATATCTGGTAACGACAGGGATGAGGAAAGTTTTCGACCATTTATTTCCTGGAAACGACTCGGACGTAAGTACCTCCCAGGATTTTGAGAAAGATTTGTTTTGGGACGGGCTTCCAACGGTTCCCAGAGATAAAACTGACCCGGCTGGGGAAGTTTCGTCTCTCGAAAGTCCAAGTCATTTCTCAAGCTCCCCGGATGTTGACAGAGATTTGTTTTGGGACGGGCTTCCAACGGTTCCCAGAGATAAAACTGACCCGGCTGGGGAAGTTTCTTCTCTCGAAAGTCCAAGTCATTTCTCAAGCTCCCAGGATGTTGACAGAGATTTGTTTTGGGACGGGCTTCCAATGGTTCCCAGAGTTCAAGCTGACCCGGCTGGGGAAGTTTCTTCTGGGGCAGATCTCAAAGCTCAGGCTTTGAGATCCACCATTTCATCTCCGGCGTGTCCAGAGAAAACATCAAGAAATGGCGCATCCTCCAGGGTCTCTGAATGTAAATGTTCCTCAGACGGAGCGTCAGACTTAACACACAGGAAGCAGCAGAGGAGCAGCAGAAAGACTGTTAAAGACAAAACTGCCCCAGACCAAGTACGTAATTCTGACAATGAGGAAAAACTTTGGGACCAAATTGTGAACTGTTCCCAAAAGAAAAACTACCCTGAATTGGATAGCTCACTGTTAGAAAGAGAGGAAAAACTTTGGGACCAGATTTTACTGAGTTCCCAAAAGAAAAACTACCCTGAATCGGGTAATTCAACCTCAGAAGAAGAGGAAAAACTTTGGGACAGGATTTTAATGATTCAACAAAAGAAAAACTGATCTACATTATGAGGTTTTCTATGATGAACGAACAGATTATCCTCAGATTCCAGCTGCCATAAAGACGACCTCTGTGGAGGACAACCTCTGTAAAAGTTTCCCAACAGGTTCAGAAATCGTTCTCAGTTTTTAAAGCTTTCTGAACCTGTTCTCAAGAAAATGTGTACAAAAGCGGGATTCATAATGAGAAGCAAACACATGAAGAGAAACGCCACACTCCACAGAAAATCCCACCTAATGGTTTCTCCTGCCACTAATCTCCAAAACAACAAAGCTGATTTTCTAGAGGAGGAAACATTGAATTTTGTGAATAAACTATCAAAAGTTAACATCCTGTTTGCAGGTTTCTCTCCGGGCGCTCCGGCTTCCTGCCACAATCTAAAGTCATCACTGTTTGGTTAATTAGTTTCTAAATTCTCCTTTGGTGTGAATAAAACATCAGTGTTGCACAGTGGATCAGTGGGTAACACTGCTGCCTTGCAGTAAGAAAGTCCTGGGTTTGAAACCCAGCCTGGTTCTGTCTGCATGGGGTTTTCTGGTTCTCCATGTCCATATGTGGGTTCTCTCCGGGCGCTCCGGCTTCCTCCCACAGTCCAAAAAGATTTAGTGTGATTTATAATGGATGAATATTAATAATAATTATTATTATTAATATTACTATATATAAATAGATATATCCATATCTCTAAATATATATCTATATCTATTAATCTAACTCTATCTCTCTCTCGCTATATATATATATCCCAAATGGGGCAGTTTGGGGTATATATACACACAGTACAGACCAACAGTTTGGACACACCTTTCTAATTCAATGGGTTTTCTTTATTTTCATGACTATTTATAAGGCAAGAAATCCCACTTATTAACCGGACAGGGCACACCTATGAAGTGAAAACCATTTCAGGTAACTACCTCTTGAAGCTCATCGAGAAAATGCAGAGTGTGCAAAGCAGTAATCACAGCAAAAGGTTGCTACTTTGAAGAAACTAGAATATAAGGGGTATTTTCAGTTGTTTTACACTTTTTTTGTTTAGTGCATATTTTCACATGTGTTATTCATAGTTTTGATGCCTTCAGTGTGAATCTACAATGTCAATAGTCATGAAAATAAAGAAAACCCA
This sequence comes from Xiphophorus maculatus, assembly GCF_002775205.1. Lineage (NCBI taxonomy): Eukaryota > Metazoa > Chordata > Actinopteri > Cyprinodontiformes > Poeciliidae > Xiphophorus > Xiphophorus maculatus. The sequence goes on along the minus strand of NC_036454.1, from coordinate 5,242,926 downwards.
TTGAATTAAAAGGTGTGTCCAAACTTTTGGTCTGTACTGTGTGTATATATATATATATATATATATATATATATATATATATATATATATAGCAGGGACGGAAAACCAAGGTAGAAATCTATTGTTAATCAATTCCTGTTAAATAAATGAAAAAAAAATTATTAAATATTTGGTCATTAATTCAGTTTGAATCAGGCAGAACTTATCTGTTCGTTCCCATAGCAACGATCAGAAGCAGGACTCTCCCCAGAGCCACAGTGACCTCAGTGATGAGGTCACAGACGACATCATGAACATCACAACAGATCAAAGAAGTTCTGAGACTTTAACTGCTTGAATCTCAACACGTCAGTTAGAATCCAAACGCTTCAGTGAAATTCAGATTTTGTGTCTAGTAAGGATTTTTGTGTTTCCAAGATGCCATACCCTTTCATTTTGCCACTTGGTTTTGGACTAGGATATCTGGTAACGACAGGGATGAGGAAAGTTTTCGACCATTTCTTTCCTGGAAACGACTCGGACGAAAGTACCTCCCAGGATGTTGAGAGAGATTTGTTTTGGGACGGGCTTCCAACGGTTCCCAGAGATAAAGCTGACCCGGCTGGGGAAGTTTCTTCTCTTGAATATCTGAGTCGTTTCTCAAGCTCCCCGGATGTTGAGAAAGATTTGTTTTGGGACGGGTTTCCATCGGTTCCCAGAGATAAAGCCGACCCGGCTGGGGAAGTTTCTTCTCTTGAACGTCTGAGTCGTTTCTCAAGCTCCCCGGATGTTGAGAAAGATTTGTTTTGGGACGGGTTTCCAACGGTTCCCAGAGATCAAGCTGACCCGGCTGGGAAAGTTTCTTCTGGGGCGAATCTCAAAGCTCAGGCTTTGAGATCCCCTATTTCATCTCCGGTGTGTTCAGAGAAGACATCGATAAATGGTGCATCCTCCAGGGTCTCTGACCTTAAATGTTCCCCAGACGGAGCATCGACTTCAACACACAGGAGCAGCTGTGGAGCTCCATGCAGTAAGACTGTTCCCAAAGACAAAACTGCCCCAGATGAAGTAGGACACTCTGAGGATGAGGAAAGACTTTGGGACCAGATTTTACTGATTCCCCAAAAGAAAAACTACCCCGAATGGGGTAATTCAACCTCAGAAGAAGAGGAAAAACTTTGGGACCGGATTTTACTGATTCAACAAAAGAAAAACTGATCTACATTATGAGGTTTTCTATGATGAACAAACAGATTATCCTCAGATTCCAGCTACCATAAAGACGTCCTCTGTAGAGGACAACCTCTGTAAAAGTTTCCCAACAGGTTCAGAAATCGTTCTCAGTTGTTAAAGCTTTCTGAACCGGTTCTCAAGAAAATGTGTACAAAAGCGGGATTCATAATGAGAAGCAAACACATGAAGAGAAACGCCACACTCCACAGAAAATCCTACCTAATGGTTTCTCCTTCCACTAATCTCCAAAACAACAAAGCTGATTTTTTAGAGGAGGAAGAAACATTGAATTTTGTGAATAAACTATCAAAAGTTAACATCCTGTTTGGAGGTTTCTCTCCGGGCGCTCCGGCTTCCTGCCACAATCTAAAGTCATCACTGTTTGGTTAATTAGTTTCTAAATTCTCCTTTGGTGTGAATAAAACATCAGTGCTGCACAGTGGCTCAGTGGGTAACACTGCTGCCTTGCAGTAAGAAAGTCCTGGGTTTGAATCCCAGCCTGATTCTGTCTGCATGGGGTTTTCTGGTTCTCCATGTCCATATGTGGGTTCTCTCCGGGCGCTCCAGCTTCCTCCCACAGTCCAAAAAGATTTAGTAAGAATTATAACGAATGGATGTTAATATTAATAACGATAATTATTTGTATTAATATTACCATCACTATATATAAATAGATATATCTATCCATCTATTAATCAAAATATATACATATATCTATATACATATATCTATATCTATACAGATATAGACCTATATATCTATATATATCTATACACAGTCCAAAAAGATTTAATAAGTTTATGATGGATGGATGTTAATAATAATAATTAATTATTATCATTACTATATATAAATTGATATATATATCCATCTAGCAATCAAAAGATATATTTATCTATCTATATATATGTACATATATATACAGTATGTATACATAATCTTTATTTTTATGAGTGTAGCTTTTAAAAATCAATTTTATATTGATTAGTAACTAATTCTGTGCTTTTTCCTCATTTTCTGTAGCTAAAGTGTCTTTTTTTGATAACACGTCTTTATCTAAATATTAACAATTGCTTCTTATACTTAGGATAAAATTAGCTGATTCATCCCTAAGATTGTTCTCAAAATTGTAACCGTTTTCCCCCTCTCCTGGTCAGTGTTTGTTATAAAAAAGTTTTTTTTTTGTTTTTTTTTTTAATTGACAGTCACATTCCTAAAATAATGGCCTAAGTAATTTTTGCCAAAAGTGATTTTGGCAAAACAAATAAATAAATAAATAAATAAGTCTCTTGGCAAAAAAAATTACTTGGCCATCATTTTAGGAAGATGATGAAATGTGCTGTAAGGTGCCAGTCCGACCTTACAGAAAACCAGAAATCAATACCAACCAGCAGAAACCTGATCTATAAACATGACTAAACTTTCCATGCCACAAGTTGAATCTTGTTTCCCAAAAGAGTTTTGCTACATCAAAAAAAAAAGAAAAAGTTACGGAAGGTAAAATTAGCAAAAAATATATATTTTTTTGCTAATATTTTTTCCAACAGATGTATGGATTCCTTTCGACTTGCATCACTCTGATCCTTTTGAACAAGAAACAGACTAAATATTACCCAGATTCAAGGCTACAAAGTAGTTTCACGGTTGGATAAAAAAAATAGACGTCTGCTGCTGTTTGGATGCTGTCAATCTGACTTTATTGTTGCTTCAATAAGAAGACGGGACACGATGATGCTGCTGGTGTCAGATTGAATTCAGGGCTGGAGTGAAGCCTTGGTATCAGTGACTGTATTCATTTCCTGTAGAGATGGGAAGGATGAAGGTTTGGTTGCTAAGCAAGAGGAGGTGCAGGGCGGAGGTCAACGTGTGCCTGCGGGTCTCCTCAGGTGAGAAAACGTCAGAGGAATCTGGAGCTAAAGATGAATTTCTTTACCGCTGAGCCACACAGGACCCCAGGGGCCACTCTCACTTCATCTCAGCATCACTCATTCATCCTTTAAGGAGGATAAGATGATCGAAGCTGTCCGAACCAATAGTCCGAAGAGGATTTAAGAGACGTCAATGAGGATGAACCGGAACAATCGGAGGATAAACTCTCTCTAAGGTTGCTTCTGTTGCTCTTTAACACTGCTGCTGATTTTCAGTAACACAACCGAGTGATGGCATCAGCATGCAGCACCCTGCATACGTTCTGGCATCTCTCATAGATATTTGTTCAAAGCCTTAAAATAAATCTTTGTTCCAACAGGATAAACTCACACTCAAAGATTAGGAAACAATCTAACCATTAAGTTGAATACATTTATCAATTGATGGGACATGGCCTTCTGTTTGTTTCAACAATGATGGAAAACATGATACTATAATAAATAATGCACACTGCATACCTACTCGTTGTTGGTCTGGTACAATACAGACCAACAACCACATGACAGACTAGATCTGAATGAGAGAATAATAAAATAACTTAATCTGACGCTACGCAAGCGTTTCACTCACCTCAGGATCCTTGATGCTGAAACTGAAAACTTACTTCCCATTTATTAGCTTAATATTCATCTGGCCACTTGAAGGTACCACAAGTACTTCATTTCCTAGATTTTCTGTTGATGCTTATATTAAAAAGTATTAACCAATCAAGATGGTAACCAAAGAAAGAGTAATGTCCCAGTCATGACACAGCAGGACACTGAATGTTCCACTCCACTGATCTCAGAATGATAAACCAACTACTGTACTTACAATTGGTGTATGAAGGCAAGCTGGGAAACAGTGAGGAAAAAAAGCTTTAGTCTCAGTTACAGTTAAGGTTTAGTAAACTCCACATTTTTATACTTGTAATGATGGAGGAGAGAAGTCATTTCTTGCTGGCATGCCTTCCAAAAAACAAGTTGGAAGATATATTTAAGAAAGTGGGACTGCCATACAACTGCTTTTCCCCCCTCCAGTTTTACATTTTAGTTGCTTTAAAAAACAAAAAAAAGTAGGAACATGCTATTTCCACCTTTACCTTATCTTAAAATTATCCATTTTGATGAACACCCCTCACTTTGGAAACAGCCATTAAAGGAATCCAGCCAAAAATGCATAAACCCAGAATACATTAATTGCTTTTGACCGCTAGTGAAGCCACAAATATTCTTTAGACATCCATTATTTACTTGTTTCACCATATTGCACTAACACCACTTAGCTGAAATCCGACTGATTTGTGGAGTTTAATGAAAAACAGGATAATCATGAGGGTTAATCTGAGTTATTTGCATGGTAATAAAGTGTTGAACAACTGAAACAAAACAAAAGGAGGAAGAGCTGGTTTAGGGGGGTTTAGAGATGACGGATTATTCTGGATGTCTCCACCTGATCAACATTCTGACTTACTTGGTAATATTCGCCTGCTTTATGGTTGAACATGGACTGTCAAATTAAATTTGTCAATACAGATTATTACTAAGGAGTGGAATGCATCTAATTTTCAAAGTGAAAAGCAAGAGTTAGACTGAAAGAAAGCAACTTTTCCGCTGATACCTCAGATGGTCAAACCTAACATCCTGCCAGCCTCATGAATAAATTATTTCAAAACTTCCTGCCAAACCGCACCACATAGAGCGGCACTTTAGTTTTGCCATTTAAATTTTGGAGTCCATTTTCATGCAAATGGGGGACATTTATTGTCACAAACCAAGGAACTCTCGCACTGAGGTCTTATATTAATTAATATCAAGTGCGGCCGTATTTCCCTGCTGCAATAGCTCACTCATCAACTTTTACTTGGAATGTGTTTCATAAAGAGAAAATTCACGACTTGCACTCAAACTCTGCAGCCTATACGAGTGCGTTACGAGGACTGATGGGATTCATCCATCAGATTGATCGCCAGCATTCTACCAAATGAAAATGATTATCAAATTACGGCGGCCGAGCCTTTAAGAGACCCTCCGACTCATAAAACTTGCAAGGTAGAGCTTCTCTGAACCCACTCAATTAAAAAGTACGAGCTAATCGCTCCTACATGCTGTTAGTTTGAGTTATGGCGCTCGGCGAGGTCTTTCTCCACTGGTGTTCCTCGGTCTGCTGTGCAATTACTTAAGAGAAGATATATTAAACCTTTAAAAGTATCACAGGTTTAAGTTCAGGTGACCTCTCGAAGTGCGGTCGAGTAAAACACAAAGTTGAACTCGAGAATTTTTATCCATTAAAAATACTCAGATGCTGCTGTTGAACCTAATCCATAAGCCTCCGCCCTCCGTCAGCAGAGGGACAATAATTCTTCCTCCATGAGCTGAATAGTATTGTTCAAAAGCTGAAAAATAATTTAAGCCTATTGTTTACAGTTTGTTTTTTAATCTTTAAATTCCCAGCATCCCATTTTGTCAACTGACTTTCTCAGCAAAAATGCTGAATATCAATAAACAGTTTTTTAAACCTTTTTACAAATGAAGCGAACGATAATGAGGATAATCGCTACGACAGTTTTTTTTTTTAATCCTTCAGTGTATTGTGACAAGTAAACAATTTACAGCCTTTTTAGCTTCTCAATGTGTCCCTCTGTAATCATAGTCTATTACCGTAAATGTGTCCAAAATAACAATGAGCAGATGGGTCAGAACTTCATCCAACTTAAAGCAGAAACTGAAAGTTGTTGTTTTGGTCTCAAAAATGTTAGGTTATAAATATGAACTCTGCTAGAAATCTAGAAAAATACATAATGTGGAAGAAACCAAAGTAAATCCCCCCACACCCCCCAAAAAACAACAAGCACACTTCTGAGCTTGACATGTCAAAAATTTACTAGAAAAAAAATAGAAAATGTTGAGATTAATCTCAGAATTTTTCTAGAACCCCCCCCCCCCCAGAGGTTTCTGAGTATTTTCTAGCAAATTTTCAACCTTTGGAGCTCCCTATATTTCTCTGTTTTTCTTTTTAAAAAGTTGAGATTCATCTCAAAATATCTGATTTTTGGCAACAAAATAAAAAAACACTACCTTTTCTTTCCATCTACAGTGGCCCTAACACTCATTGTCAAACTTGGGAACTTTTTTGTTTTTGTTAAAATTGCTTTTCCAAAATTTCCTTGTGTCATGCTGGCTTGTATATTTATTGGTGATTTTTTTTTAAGGATAAATATAAATTCCGCGCATTGTTTCTATGTAAACATGACTCGATTATTGCATCATTTCTACCGGATTTTCACAATATATCAGCTACTAAATGGACAGAGGAACTAACAAGTTCATGTCATCATCTGGGAGGAGGTTACTGGTTTCTCAGTAACAAGCTGGTGACAAACCTGAGGCCAGCAGGTGTCAGTCAGTTATGGTAGATCTGAAATTTGGTTTGATGACGTCAATATGAGAAGCTACAGCCTGATAGGAGGAACCAAAGAGCTCTGGAAAGGTAAAGGCAAATTTTCTGAAGCTGGGATATAATTCATTTAATTTCACATAATTATCGCGGTAGAAGCCATTTGTTTGTTAAAATTTTATGAAATGTATTTGTTCTATGTGATGTTTGTTGTGAATGACTAAACTCAAACGAACGAGGTAATTAGTCCAACGTTTAGAAACTACAGCGGCTGTAATGCGCCACAGCAAAGGTAAAGAAAGGTAAAATAACCCGAACAGGTGATCAACTCAAAACCACTCCTACTTTTTTACTCTCTCTCTCTCTCTCTGTAGTTTACCTGTGTTACCTGTTGCACCTGCTCCCCGCAAGATTAGCAAAGATTACGTTAAAAACATAACATTCAGTCCGTTATGATATCAAGTTTCCAGGCTTGATATTTATTTCTCGATTATTAATCAGCGCTTCCCTGAACACAGCGATGGTTGATTGACTAGCTGTACTTGGTGCTAGAGTGGCTAACAGGAGTAACAGTTTAGTCCAAAGCCTTTTCTGCTAAAATAAAATCTTTAGTGTATGTCAGATACAGACACATTGCATATTGATCTGCTTAGCTAACGTCAGACTGTGTAGCAGACAGGCTTCAAGGTGTAGAAGTTGTATCAGTTCTGCCATTATGATGTACTTAGCTAACGGGAAGCTAAGTGTGTTTGTGAGACGGCCACGCACGTGACCACGTAGAATGGGCATCAGCCAATGAAACGCGGCCCCTCTGGTAAGGTCCATACACTTGTGTCCTGAGGAGGCTTATTCCTCCAAAAGATGCATTTCTAGCAGCTTTTTAATACATGTTGCTGTACATTTGAATATTTGTATTAAACTAACTCCAACAAAACTATTTCTGATGCAAACATTCATTAAAATTTCAGCTCATATCACAGTAAGACAAACAGAACATGCCAAACTCACCAGTTCTTGTGAATAAAAGTCCTTCCCAAAGCAGAACGTGAAGCTGATGATTTGTAGTGCTGCTTTATTGTCAACAGGTGTCACATCCGCTGCTAATGATCTGAGCTGCACCGAGCAGAAAACCAGCTCCGAGTTTTAAAGTTAAAATGTTTCTCGAAAAAAAAAAAACAGTCAAACAAAGAAGGTAGAAGTGACTTTGTCGGTTAAAAGAGGTCGGGTCTGTTACCCGCTTTTCATTGTTTACCGATACTGTGATGAAATTAAACCCGTGATTGTTCTGTTTAACTACTTGGAAAAGCCAGCAAAGCAAAGCGGAACTTCACGTTTCGCGCGCATTGGTGGACGTCACGAATCAAGTCACGTGATTTTGTCAGCCAATCCGGTGTGAACTAGGTCGACTTCTAGCTTGTACAGGTGTTACATTAGATTACGTGACCGTGTGATTTTGAGAAGTTTGACCTGTTATTAGAAAATGTAAAATTACCCAGGTCACCAAGTAGTTCAGAGTCACAAATAAACATTTTAATTTTTGGATAAAATAAATAAATGATTAAATACATAAGTAAATACATTTAAAACATTAGAATTTTAGGTACTGTCAGATGATTTCAACCCTAAATAATCCATGTTTCAGGTGTTTCTAAAAGATGGACAGAGGATCCTGAGGACAAAAACTGAAAACTACTCCAGCCTAAAACATGAGTGGTTTAATCAGGTTTAATGTCAGACAGTAAGAAAATATTCTTTCTCTTTTTATACACTGTAAACATCTGGTTTTAACTACTTGATTCTTCTACATTTTTGAAAATGAGTGTAACGAAGTAGCCAACTTACTAAATCCCATCCCATAAAGCATAGGACAGTCCACCATGATTAGTGATGTATTCCTAATCCTGACTACAACTCAATTTATGCTTTACCTCTAAACCTTCCCCCTAATCTTAAACAAAAGTGTCCACAATATTAAGATTAAGCTTTGCTCCCCATAATGTCCCCATAAAGCCTACTGGTCTTATTTTTTGATGAATTTATGACAGTACACTGGTCAACAAATGTGTGTTTGATTTTTTAAATGATGGATATTGACTATAACTACTGCAAATGTTCTTCATCACCTTCAGCTTTAAGCTTTTAAGGAAAATTTCATTTGTTCATCCTACCTAAAGTTGAGCACATTTAGACTAATGCAATCTGAGCTTTTAATTCTCGCTTTTAGTTTACAATCAAAAATTATCATCCTCCTCACCTTTTGTTAGCAAACAAGCTTTGCTTTTAGTACTAACAGAGAAGCTGATTGGCTCTGTGTAATTCTTGATTTCTGAGGGAAAACAACAGCAGTAATTCCCTGAAGGCTTTTGTCCCTTTGTTTTTGACACATACTTCAATTGGCGCCATATGACTCTGGGGAGAAGGTGACAAACATGTTGTTGCCTGTGTGCATGGGAAATTGTTTGTTTTCAGCAGCCATCAGGTTGAGCTAATACCTCACAGCCTTTTGGTAGATTAGACGCTGTGGGAGGCATCACGCTTTAGTCCTGCCCTCCACCTTTCCTACTGTCACTGACCTGTGGACCAATGGGAGAGCGGGAAGAAGGCGTGTCCCTTAGCACCTTTCCCTCCTCCACTCTCTCCATCTCCCCATCCTTGTCTCCCCTCATTCACAGAGGATCAAGCCTCCATAATCCCTGGATTTTATATCCACCAAAACAGCTTGGGCCCATCAGCAAATTGCAACGGCATATGGTATAGGTTTATGATTCATCTGGCACATGCATAGCAATGAGAGCCTCATCATCCGTGGGCAAACACCGGGAAAATATCATAATGTTAAACGATGCCAGCCATGGAGAGAAGTGGCACCAGGCTTGTGGGAGGGCTGTGTTTATTCGGCCCAGCGAGCACAGCAGCTCAGGTTGTAAACATCGGTGCAGATCCTCCGTCCGGAGGAGATTATGAGGCCGACATAAGGGAGGGGACAGTTCAAGAAGAAAGAAAGAGAGAGGACAGAAATCTGAATTTCACTGAATCTGTAAAGAAGAAACCGAAACAAACGCCAGGTTCAGACATTTTTATAGTGTAGAAATACCTGGCTGAAATCAGGAAAATTAACATTGATCTCAATCCAGTGTCTCTTCTCCTCTGTCTACCAAGTAAACATATTAAAAACAAAAGCAAGAGTAAGTTGTGTAATGTTCTAACCTTCTGTGGATTTCTAATAAGTCGCCTACCTTTTTTGGGTGGATAAATCTTATTTTGGAATAGATCCCACATGCCTCATCCACTCTAAGACTGATGTGTTTGGATGCAAATGGAAACCCTTCTTGGACTATACTGAAGGACAGTTGTCCACCATTTTGTCTAAAGCACTTATTAACTTTTGGACTTGGATTATAAAATGATAAAATATGTAGGCACCCAAATTTTCATTGGTTTCTTTTCTCTCTTGTTTGTATTAATTTTTTTAAAACTGCGATGCTGAACTTTAGTTTTGTGTTGTGTTTTGTTCTTAAAAATAAAAATGTATAATTGTATATTTGGAAAAGAAAGAAAAAGATTTGCTCACTTCAGTTGTGGAAATGCTTTTTAACACCTAACAAGATAAAGATAGTGATATAAAGACACTACACTCAAAATAATGATGGTATTATTGTTGAACTGCTTGGCAAAATTCCTAGTATTGACAACCAAAAAGGGGAAATAAAATTCAAATAGACTTTCTGCAGGTCAAGCACTTTTTTGGACCAACTAAAAGAAGAAAGAGATCCTGGATACAAATGGATGAAGTGAGTTTCTTCCATTGGTTGGCTGGACTTTGAATTTGAAAAAAAGTTGGGGACAAATCAGAACAAGACTGAGATATTATGCTGGTATCTTTTAGAAGGATGTACAAGAAGACTGTGAAAAATATTAACATAAATATTTTATGTTTATGTAACGTGAATTCCATAAACATAAAACGTGATAACGTGAATTTCTGCCGTTGACGAAATTCACACAAAATCAACAGATTCCTGCACTTTTTTGAGTTTATTGCAAATTTTCTGCAAACATGGTCATTAGCCAGTGGTTTAAGTGACTTCCAGCTGCCACCTGCAGGTGGCAGTATTTCTGTCTTCTACTGCACTGCTGCCTCGGTCTTACTTGATGTAAAGCTCTAGTCTGTGATGATATGGAGAGTAAAAAAAGTCACACTTTCGGACATACGTAAGCGTAAATATAGCAACATTTCTTAGAAATATGTCTAAATTCACTCCACAAATGAAGGATTTTGACAGTTTAAAGAACCCCCTCCCATCCACCCCCACAAAACCCCAAAACCCAAGAGGCACTAATAAGTTTCAAAATATGTTCAATATTATTTAATTTTAAACTTATTGAATGCAGACACAACTATTTATAAACTTTTTGAACAGTTTTTTAATGGGTTTTATCAACGGATTCTGGCACAGCATTAATGATCTTCATATGACCCGAGATGAAAAGGAGCTTGATACCTGCTGTAGGATATGCACCAAATATTCAAAGACTGTAAGACACCCACAAACTGTCCACTAACCACAGTTCTAATGGTCTATTAAAAGCAAACTAAAACCATTTGGGTATATAGACCAATTGAATGTTTATTGAGTTCAACACCAGTCATGTGACCAGAAATACCACCTGCTGCTGTTTTATTTGGAAAAGAAAGAAAAAGATTTGCATGTAGTGACTGTGGATCATCTACTGACCACAGATTCCCAGAAACATCGATCCCTTTTAAAGGGGAATGTGATTCCGATTGTTGATTAATTAAACCTCGGGGATCATTGGACTTTCCAACAAGTCAACCAAAGCTTGGCTGAGGAAAAGATCTGGCAACATCGACAAGTAGACTTCTCAGTCACCAGATTTTCAGTCTGAAAATTTCCATTTCTACATTGGAGTGTAAATGTTGGGTTGGGGGACGTGACCAGCAGCAACTTATCTGGATTTAAAGTGACAAGACGCCCTAAAACAGCTCATTCTGAAAGAAGCTAAAAATAGTTAGAGCTGAGAAGACTAAAATCTCATCATCTAAGAACGATCTTTTGCAAAAAATGTAATGAACATGTTTTGTATACCCCATACCAATCCTATCCTAACCTAACCTGTCCAAGGAAGCATAATAGGTCACAGCTAAACCCAACACAGTAGTTTCAGTATACATTAACAGAAATAAAACCACATTCCTTCATCATGCCGTGGTGAATGTATTATGACTGGACATTTCTGTTACCATAGAAATCCGAAACCCCTTTTCTCCAGAGATAACTCAGTTCTTATTAGCATCAGGATTCCTCACAGCTTGTTCACCCACAGACATGATCCACTACATTAGCACCATTTCCAAACATCTGCTGGAGAAGTCAGAGGCGATCTGCTGCCTCCTCTGCTCGGGCCTCTTTGGAAATGTGACATGATTACACACAAACACCTCCAGCCAATGTTCCTTTCTGGCTTCATTAAAGACCGCTACTGGCAAGGTGACTCGACCCGGGTCCACAGCCGCTCCTCCACCCCCACTGGGTCAGCCCAGGCCCACACAGCCCACCGCCATTGGCTCAAAGGATTGTCCATCAGCCAGGCCGCGGACCGCCTGCGTCGGCCCATGCTAACAGATGACAGCCAGTATGTTGCAGGTTGATCATTAGCAGGGACCAGACCAGACGGCCTGACGACCCCTCCGGCCCGACAGGTGAGCTCACCCAGCCGTCTGACTCCACGCATCGCCCCGCGGAGCTTCAGCACACATATTGCGCCATCATTATTTCATACCTAGCAGCAGCGTCACTGAACTCAGATTCAGGTGCAAATGCAGTCTGCTTTAAAAGAAGAGGGGTTTATTCATGTGTAGCTGTAGGTGGGAGAGGAAACACCGTGCATGTGTTACCCATCTGCTATTTTCACAATGAGTTTGGCTTTATTTCATGTAGGTAGAATGCACTAGAAACAATATTTTTGTTATTTACATAAAAACAACCACAAAACAGGAAGACCTCCAAAAACACACTGCAAAATCACAAAATCTTACCAAGTATTTTTGGTCTAGTTTCTAGTGAAAATATCTTAGTACATCTGAAATACGACAAAACTAACCTATAAGTAACTTTTCAGCAAGATATAGGAGCTTAAATTGATAATTCCTTAATATTGATAAAGTATTGACAGATTATTTCACCTATGACATGGAAAAAATGTCTTGTTATAAGTGAAATGATTTGCCAATAGAAGTAGTATTTTTAAAAAAAATCAACATTTAGAGATTATTTATAATAATAATCCAACAATTAGTATTTTTTTTAAATCATTAAGGAATTATTAACTTAAAACAAGCTCCTGTATTTTTTGAGTCACTTGTTAGACAGTTTTGTCTTGTTTCACTTGTTGCACTAGAAACCGGTAAGATTTTGTGTTTTTGCACAACCACAACCAATACAGACAGCCAGGATTCAAACTTAAAAACGTACCAATATCCTAAATAGCTGATTCAATGTTTTTTGTTTTTTTCACACTAAAGATTTCCCAAGTAAAAGAAAAAGCAGAAGTAAAACACAACTCATGTTGAGAGCAAGTGTTTTTTTCTTGCTAATCTGGGCTTTATGGATTGACACGTATTGGTTTCCTCCGTCTTACTGTTGTCTAGAAATATCTGTAAACCGTCACAAATCGACAGCCTAATCATCTTACAGAGGTCCTAAATCTTTACCAGCACATATAGTATATTGGGCTTTAAAATTCACAGGAAGCTGGCGGGAAAGAGCATCAAGATAAAGCCCTGAAATCCCGAACCGTGGAGCTCTCCTAATCCCCCCACCTGCATTTCCACAGCCGTCGCCGAACAGCAGCCCCTCCGTTTCGCCTGAGAGGGGATTAACTTGTAATGCTCTCAGAAATACAATGCATAAAATCGAGTGTCAACTCTAACAAGCTGTTCTCGGGGCGGCCTGTCTGCCCTCTGCGTCTGACGGGGTCTGGGCGGCTCGCACAGCGGTCGGCCATTTGATCCCACGGTTACCCAAAGCTCACAGACAACTGTGCAAATTGGGATAACCTGGGAAGCCAGACGAAGCTTTGGGAGGGGAAACAGCTGCATAAGCCCATTCCCTGCCTGCCACAGAAACTTTATCAGGGGAAGTGGAGGTTGAAATTTAATGGCAGCTAAGCAGCCTCCATCAACTTGTGGAAACAGAACCTTGTGGCGCAGCTCAGGGTGGATTTAGGAGTTTGCTTTGTGGTTTTGCCTTGTTGTAAAAATAGAAGAAAGTAAAGACTTTCTGGTTGTGTTGTGGTCATGTGATTCTTTATTCCAAATTAGGTTTTTGTTCCACCCCTCTCCAGATAAAATTGTGAATAATTTCCCTTTCAAAAGTCAGATCCACTCACTTCAGGGGGGTGAAGTTTTCAACTTCCATAACTTTGCCTGATTTTTTCCCCCCGCCATGTACGTCTTTTGTATCATATTTGTGAATTTTCCACTAAGAAAACTTTGCAGGGAGAAAATAAATAAATAAAATATTTGCAGCGCCTAAGCTTCTTTCAACACATAACATCTTTGGGGTAAGTCGACTCCTTTATTCTTTTCTCAGATGTCTTTTTCATCTCCAAACTATTCTGTTTGTTCTTGCATGGCGATGTGTCTCTTTGTACGGAGCGAATTTACATATTGCCTGACGTATAAGCTTGAGTGGCAGCCTGGTATATGAACAGGCTCTGCTGTAAAGCAATTAAACACACAAGCAACTTATTTGTTGAAATTAGAAAACAGTGAAAGTGTGCGGGGAGCATTTTGGTGGGATGAACGGAGCTTCTCTGCAGTTCTGGAAAACTTTTCATGTTTTTCTGTTTATTGCTCGTTCTTAGGACTCTTAGTGTTTTTATATCTGTGTGTAATGGACAGATAAATGAAACCGAAAAGCAACAGTTATTCTGTCTCTTGACAATAACAAATGTCTTTATATTAATAATGAAATCTACACCAAGTATTTAATATTTTGATAGAGTTAAGCAAAAATGAAAACACATATACACACATCTCAAATACACACTGCAAAAGCATAAAATCTTATAAAATATTTTTTTGTGTAAACATCTTAGTTCACTTGAAATAAGACAAAACTAACATAAGTAGCTTTTCAGCTTGATTTAAGCCAATAATTCTTGAATACTGATAGAAAGTACTAGTTACACTGGCAGATACGTTCACTTATAAAAATACATTTTACCCAGGGAAGAAGTGAAATAATCTGCCAAAGCAACTAGTATTTTTTTAATTAGCAGTGTGCAGCAACAGGTGGGTGAGGGGCAATGTGTTTTCACTCTATGCTGTAAGCAGCCAAAGAAAAGTCAGGATCCTCCAGCACTTTCTCTGGTGCCCATTAAAAAATACATAGAAACTTTTACAAGTTTTAACCATAAAACCTTGAAATGTTTTGTGCAGTGCGTCTAGACACTGAACTCGTTGGGACAGTCAGAGCAGCAGAAATGTTTCTGGTTCCTTCTCCAGAACCATCACTGGACACAGAAAACTTTCCATTTTCATGACAAACTCTGTGAATACTTCAGCAAATGTGGTTTCTTAGTTTTCTTCTTTTGATACATTTGCAAAAACACTGAAGAATGTTTTTTCACATTATTATACTGGCCTGTTTTTGTGTAGAGTGTTGAAGAAAGATTAATTTAATACAATTTGAAATAAGGCTGTAGCATAAGAAAATGTTAGACCTTAGAAACATTATTTTATCAGACATGAGGAGTGTTTGTTTGTTACATTGAATTTATCACTAACAACACAAAGAGCAAAAGGTAGAAGTTAATATCTTCTCTCAGTGATAAAGCAGATCCTTTTTAGGCGCTTTTTTTCTACTTGCCACTCTTGCATTGCTTTGGTGTGGATAGCTTTTAATAAGTAATTACAAACAGTAAGTTTGTAATTATCGTTCTTTTACAGGTGGGACTTAAACTGATACATTCTCTTTACATTAATAAATTAACACATTAAAAGACGACAAAAGAACATTAGAGTGCCGATAAATATAAATTTGTCTTGAATTATATCAGATTAATTACAAAAATATAAAAGTGACGCAGCAGATCTGAAAACATTGCAGTTTGATATCTGTTTATTTTACTATTTCTTCTGCAAAAACCAAATTAGTTCAATTTAATGCGACACCAACAGTCAGTTTACCAACTCTTACCCAGATTTGTGAAATTGTTTATGTAATTTCTAACATAGTGAGTTTTTTTGTTCATTTAACTTACCACTTTTAAATTCCCTCGTCTGAATTTCATTTTTTCGAATGTATGTTATAATAGATCTTAAAAAAACAACAACAAAAAACAAACAGCAGATCCTACACGTCCATTAATAGCTGCTTCATCTGAATCGCACACTTTGCTTCAGTTCATACAGGAAGCATGAAAATTAAAATTTTCCACTGAATATTTTTTATACCTGCTGATCCGAGCTCAGGACCAATCAAAGCGAACCAAGTGAAATTTAACAAAGCTGACTGTAAAACTCTGAGATTTAAACAGGAAATGTGTGGTCTAAGGGGAAGAAAACTGTGAAATTATGCTGTCAGAATAAAAAAAGATTGAAATCTTTTTATCTCATTTACAGTTCTATTTATCAGAACGTCACAATAATTGATCTCGGACAAACCACCTCCTCAGTAATCTGTAACGAAAACCTGCCAAAATGTTTGATTAAAGTCATTAAAATAAAGGCTGACAAGATTACAAACTGGACCAAATTTTAGAGCCTGACAGTTGTTGGATCATTGTGCTCCAAACAAACCAAAAAAAACAGAACAAAAAAAAAAAAAAAACTGTTTCTCAGAAAATAATCAAGGCAGATTTTCTTCACAACTCCACAGAGGCTTCGTCCTCCAACTGCTTGTTTCCCAGAACGACACATGAAATTCATCTTCCTGCGTTTTCTTTGTGAGGGATTAATACGATTAATTGTCTGTCTTTGGAAGTGAAACAATTTCAGAAGGAAGTATTAGAGCTGCTTTTATTTGACAAGCACACAAACTTATTTATTTCTGCTTTTGTTGGACTTGTTGGCGTTAAATTCCTCTTAATGTGATGGTGGCACGTGTAACTGATGAATACGAAGAAGGAAATGACACAGAGCAGTTCAATTATTTACATGTAATTCTGATTTGAATAAAAAATATTGATGTCATTTTGTGTTCTTTACTGGCCGAAATGGTCCAAGCCGATCACTTAACAATGTTGAAAATATTCTTTTTCTGCCAAGTATCTCTACATATTATCAGTATTATCGTTTTTCTTCTACTTGTTGAATTAAAACAAAGAGGAGAGCGTTTTCCAGTGGAGACGTTTTTCCTCTGAACGCGAGAAAACACACATGGGTGTTAATGTTATTTCATTTTTTAATAATGTATCGAAAGTTTGTTTTGTGAGCCATATTTCTTTTAATTATGACAAATTGACTTGAGTTTAAATATTAAATATTTATAGACATTTTAAATTAATTGTGTGTACTGCTTATGTATTTTGTTTGTATGAAAAAGCATTTACAGCAGTCTGACAAAAATAATTTGTAATACCACAACTTGACTGTATTTTGCTTTGACTTAAAAAAAAATATATATTATATATATATACATATATATTGTCACGTTTGAGATCACATAGATCCCCAATGCAAATGCTTCAATAATTTACAAGTTTCCCATGGTTACATTTGCATTTTTTCCAGGTTGAAATGTTGAATGTTGTGGGTTTTTAAATTTTATTTTATTGTAGCCACAAAGGTTTGATTTAAAAATTAAACAAATTATGAGTTTTTAGTTTTAATCACAGGATTCAAAACAAGTAAAACCTTAAAAATACAAAAAACAAATTCCATGTTTTCAGTAATTTTTAAGACAACCTAGGAAACTCATTTTTTGAAGCAACTCAACATGATTTCATTCCAATTCTTTGACCTGAAAACCCTTTTTTATTTTTGTTGAGTGCTGGGATATTAATGCTGGGCTGCAGAGTGTTCACAATGCAGGTATGTGTATCGCAGACACACACCTGAGGTCGCGTGTTGTCACACTTTGCACCAATACACATATTTCACTAAAAGAACTCGTTTTTAGGGCGATGAAAACCTCAGAGGGATTCAGATTCATTTTGTGTTTGGTGCCTCCGGTAGCCGACTTCACCGGGGGAGAGGCTACACACTGTCCACTCCTCCGTCCACGCCTACACATGCACACCCCCACACATGCCCACACACTATAATCACGCTCACTGTCGGGCCCTATAAATCTGTAAGGGCCCAATTAAAGATAGCCTTCAGCGTGTCCACCCCTACCAGCACACACGTGTTAATAAAAGCCACAGGAAAAAACTCAACTCGCTGTTTGCTTTTTGCCGTTTGTGCATTTGACACAACAGATTTTAATAATAAAAAACAGTGTAAAACAGAAATAAGCTTTAAATACAATAATAAAACATTTAAAAGAAATAAAGAGAAACATGCTTTTTGATGTTTCAGTCTGCAGCTCAAGTCCAACTTGTGTGACTCAAATCTGAATTTTAAGGTGCTGTAAATACAAAAAGCTTCATTTTTACAGACAGTTTGATCTTAAATGGATTAGTTATTGAGCTGGTTGGTGTGTAAAACAAAAAAAAAATCAAACATGCAATCCAATTTGAATTTAAGAAACATTGCAAATGTTGATTAAAAAGCAGTTGTACAGCATTTCACACAAATACAGGTAAAAAAATTTACAAAAATAATTGATTTTATTGGTGCCATCAATAAAAAAAAACTAAATTCTATTGCTTTTAATTTTCTATGAACAGCAATAGGTGCAACCAGGATGTGTAATAATGTACTCAGAAGGTGACGTGTTGTGACGGCCATGTAAATACCTCATTAGTTCAGGTTAATAGCATTCCTGCGCTCTTAGTGGCAACATAAAGCAGACGCCGCCTACGTTTTCAAATTTCACAAAGAGTCAGACGCTCAACTAAATATCAACTTGTAAAAATGATGCAAGGAGCTAAAAGCGTTTAAATAAGGACAGACATACCAGCGCACCCCGAGGATTGGACCTGGGATTATTCATGTCTGTCCAATCAGGACGGCGCCGAAACAAAGGAATAATTAGAGTGGGTTGGCAGCCCGACGCCCCGTCTCACGTACTCCCGAATGTGAGACCCATTCCCCCTCAAACTTGATGGTTGTTGAACTTATTTTTAGTGTCATTTGATAAGCTTCCCTGCTTGCACGGAGACATCCCACTGACCCAGCCACTGGTCATTGTCTATACCGCTTCCCGTCAAAGCCGGCACGCTTTGTCAGGTTTCGACTCGAATATCCATTCTGCGTCTGAAGTACGGTATCCGAAGTGACTGGATCATTCGAGCCTTTTTCTTCAGCTGCCCCCTTTCCTCCCCCACAGTGTTTCCGCTCACACTAACATCATTTAGGATTGGCGTCATGACAGCGCGCTTGAGAAGTCTACAATAAATATAAATATATAACCCCGGATTATTTTGGGGGGGGATATCAGGGTGGGAAGGGGGGCATCATTTCTGGAAATGAACAATACTTATCCGTCCGTCGCATCCGTTGCTTTGGGTTTGCGTTTTGGACATGGTGGACCGTCGCCGCGGCGCCGTGTCCTCCTTTTTGGTTGCACAGTTATAGGTCATTCAAAGTCAAAAAGGCATAAAAAAAGAGACAGCCAAGTCTTCACAGGCTGCTGCTTGCTGTTGCCTTTAATTATTTTAATTAAACTTTGATATTCGGGCGCTGGGGGAACAGGCGAGTTGTGACGCAGGCGAAGGGAGTGCAGTTGCATCTGTGGCTTAAGTCCTAACTGATAGGCCTGTTTATCGGCCGTGATGTGCTACGCCTTACTGAGCAGAGAGCAGACTGAACCGAAAACACCAAGCGCCATGTCAAGGTCTGGAAGGCATCAATCCCTCAAACGTAGCTGGAGACGCGTCCCGCTCAGAAGGCTGTCCTGCGGTCCGATAACGCTCTATTAATTTCCTTGTCCCGAGTGCATAATGAAAGGAAGGTATCTGTAAGAACAACAAAAAAAAAAAAACTAAAGGGCAAAGTCTTGGTGCCTTCCAACACCTTGGGGCGTCCTGTCTACAATTTGTCATGCGTGTGCACTTCTCAGTGATGAAATGACAGGATAAGCCAGTCAGAGGGCAGCCGCCGGGCATCCAGCGCCGCTGAAGTTGGAGAAGAGTCGAGATGAGACATTGCCAAAAGGAAAACGGACTACTGCACTTTGGAGGCCCCACTGGGATTATTCCGACTTCCACGCCAAAGGCAAACAGCCCCCTTTCTTTCTTTTTTTTTTATAGATAGTTTCCGTCTGTGTCCATGAAACCAGGCTTTTTTTCAGAAGGCACAATATGGTCAGAATATGTTAAGTCTTTGGTGCACATGAAAAGCTAACACAGACTGAGTGCTGAGTTCTGAGGAGCTAGTTTTTTTTTTCTTCTTTTTTATCAAAAACCAACAAACAAAGAAAAGAGATTCGGAATCAGGCAGTAAATAAGTTAGAGGTTAAAAATAACACTAAAACATTACATGTTTCAGCCGGTACGATGCAGAGATCTATGCGTGAGAACTAGAGAGGAAGCTCGGTGTAAAAAGTGACGGCCGGGGAAACGTGTAGTGGTTCCAGCTGCAAGAAACGTTGGCAAAACCAAAATAACCCTGAATCTGTTGTCTGGTCGGCAGCCATGAGCTCCGTCGCTTTCACACAGTAGTTCTGCTCGCCTGATGTGGCACACGGTTGAAATTAACACAGCGGCCCTGAAAATGACAAAAACACAGCATTCAAAGTTTGGTTTCACTTTATAATTTGTCTCTTTTAATTTTTATCCTAAAGACATTTTACATAACGGTATGTTCAATTTGATCAACACAGCATTTGGTTCCTAATTTGTTTTACAAAAAAAAAAAAAAAAGAAGAGATTAAGAAATAAAAGCATTAAAGTTGTGGTGGCAAACAGAATATTTCCATGTTTATGGGAAATTTAGAGATGAGAAAACCCAAAACAAAAGTGCAAAGTAAAGTATTAACTTGTCAACTTGCTGCATTGATAATAGACGCAACAAAACAAAAACGGTGGTTCCTGTAAAGTCCCGGCTCCTTCTGTTGTGTGTCTGAGGCTCCACCAACAGTAGGCCGACTGACACCAAGAGGGAGCTCTCACACAGCGAATCCTCCACTGCCTCGCAACCACACACACACACACACACACACACACACACACACACACACACACACACACACACACACTGAACCCGCTCCCGTGTCTCTGCGTTCCTACTGTAACCTGATTTCAAACACGAACCCACTCACCCTAAATTAGATCCATTAATGCCTGTTTGAGGAACCAAGATGAGCTCACTGAATATTTTTGGAAGATGTGTAAAGAAAATGCAGCCAAATACTGAAATATATGCAATTTATGTGGAATCAAAAAACAAAATATGTAAATAAATATCTGAAATATTCAGAAATAACCTCAACTGTCAGGGTTCATACACAGTTTTAATGGGTTGAGAAAATAATGAGGGGAAAAAGAAAACAGTTTTTTTTTTTATCTTCTCTTCTAAAGAGAATAAAGTGGAAGGAGAGAAAATCGCTGCATTTCATCCATCAGTATCTCATTTCTCAGTTTCTGAGAACAAACTATTAGTTCTTAGTCCAATTTTGCAGGAACTGATAGTTAGCAGAGTCTCAGGTTTTGATTTGTGCACAGCTTGGTGATTACTATAGTGTTTGGAACATACAATAAAATAATTTAGCTTTAATGTTCATGCACTGTGAAAAACGTTGAAAACATCCAAAAATCATTAAAAAATGTACAAAATTTGAGTCTGGGAGCTGAAACTGTATTAGATTTAAACCAGGTTTATATAACTGGGTATGAATTGCTTTGTAAAAATTTCTTCAGGTGACAAATGAAAGACAATAATTCAGTTGAAATGAGATAGAAAACGCATGAATTTGACCAACATCCAGGTGAAATCTGACCATGAACCTTCCTGGATCCAAACTGGGATGGACATTTAGACCAGATGAAGGTCAACATGACCTTTAACAGGCCTGCCAGATTAAATACTAAAGCTGGAATACAGGAATGAGCTCTAATTTGACTTTTTCTGAAGGTTTGGGTCAATTTGAATTGTTTCTTTCTAATAAAATGGGCTGATAACTGAACAAGTCAGAAATTTGTGGGATCTAACAAATCAAAAACAGCAGAATAAAGTTGTTTTATGTTTTTAGTATCAATAATATAGAGGCAGCTTTGCATGACTTCAGAAGGAAAAAATATCCTGCACAACAATCCAGGCCACATTTTTCACATGAAATATGAGAAATATGATTCTTAGGTTTGTGTGAACTAAACACTTTTTCTGGATCTTCAGTCAGATGGGTTCTTGGATATTTCTGCCTCCTCTGTTAACCAGACATGTTTGCATTGTATAATTACATTTGAACCTGTGAAGAAATCAGACAGGCTTCCTAAAACAGCCAGCTTCGTTCTCGAGGCCTGGGGGCCAAACCCGGCCCGGGGGCCAAACCCGGCCCGCCATGAGTGTGTATGTTGAATTAATTGAACTTTAAGACAACAGTTGAGTGCTTAAGTATTATTTTATCTCTCAAATCAAATTAGTTTTTGATTAAACTAATCAAAAACGGCAACAATAAGAAAAGATGTTAAAAATTGTTACATCTTTAAAATGGAACTCAGAGAAAATTTCTAGTTTCTAGTTGTTCTAGTTTCTAGTGCAAATATATTAGTGCACTTGAGATAAGATAAAACTAACTTGTAAGTCACTTTTCAGTGAGATATAGGGGCTTGTTTTAAAGCAATAATTCCTTAACATTAAATAGAAAACTTCCAGATAAACTGGCAGATTTTTTTCCATTTATAAGATGGAAAAATGTCTCGTTATAAGTGAAAATTGCTGCCAGTGGAACCAGAACTTTTTAATCCCTATTCAAGTATTATTGACTTAAAACAATCTCGTATATCTTGCTGAAAAGTAACATTAGTTAGATTTGTCTTATTTCAAGTGTACTAAGCTATCTGTGCTGGTAAGATTTTGTGTTTTTTCAGTGTTAACGGGTTTGTTGATCGCTGCATTCTGCCACAACCAGCCCTTTGAGGACATTAACGATCTTGATGTGACCTGAAATAAAAATGAGTTTGACGTTCCCATTTTAGCAGGAACTTGATTCTGCAGGACCATCTGCCATAAAAACACAGAGGAAGACAAAGAATAGAAAAGAGTCGATCTTAATTGTGATTGGAGTGACTGAAAAAGTTTGATCTGGCACTCAGTCGCTCCTCTGATGTGTACACACCTGCTTGGTTGTCTGAACGGAAAACAAAAGCAGATTGTTGCAGATAGAAACGTCTCGTAATCGCGTTCCTGTCCCGGATCGGACGGTGGGCTTCCTGAAGGTTTCTGCTCCACAATCCGGCACGGGAGCCAAATGTGCGGACCGACTGTGACGAGGGGCTTCAAACGAGCTGGAGCGTCTTCCATTTCTCATTATTTGGCAAGGCTGGTGGGTGTTTGATGGAGGAGATGTGGGGGGCGCCGCTCCATCTCTGCATGGTAAGCCCCTCGACGTGTACCCTCTGCAACTAATCTCACACAGTCAACAAATAAGGCACATCAGATGCTGTTTTGGCTGCGGCCATCAGAGCCGCTAAGTTCAGTGGATTTTACGGGTTTAACGGGGCGGGGCGGGGTGGTGGGGTATCTGCTGAGCGGGTGAAGCAGGTGCGCCGCAATACGGTCAAACCTATTCCAGCTTCCCTGTTCAGAGGACAAACGGGGGTTTGGCTTGGCAGGGAGCAGCGCTCTGTAGCGGGGACCATGCTGGAGAAGATGGAGGCCCACCTGTGCCGCCCAGAGCGGCGGAACAATAGTCTGAATATGTCAGCGTGAAGCATCAGAGGAATCTCATCAGACGGACGGAGGGGAGCGTGACGGGTGGATGAGTCAGGTGGAGGGACAAGACGGCGAGAGGGTGGGGGTCACAGAGACTTTTCCAAATGAGGGCTGTGATTAATAAGGTTCATTACAGACACTCCACTGGCTTCCTGTCGGAGCTAATGGAAATATATTGAAAGCCGCATCTATTCTTATTTTACAAGAGCGGCCCAACATGGCAACCAAAGCAGATCATTGTGAACAAAGCTCAGAGTGTTTTGAATAAAAAAGTAGGAACCTTCTCTCTTTATTTACATATAGGATTAAACCTTCAGATGAGGTGTTATACCAAGAATATTTATCCACTTTATACTGCGAATATCCTAGTACACTTGAAACAAAATGAAAATAACTTAAACGCAACTTTTCAAAAGGATAAGTAAGCACAATAGTTCTTGTATTCAGATGGAAAATGTACTAGTTCTATTGGTTGATTTTTTTCACTTAAAAACTGAAAAAATGTCTAATTACTGGAAAAAAAGTGGAACTTTTACTTTTTAAAATTAAATACAAAAATTATTGACATAAGCGTATATATTCTGCTGAAAAGTTACTTGTAAATTAGTTTAGTCTTATTTCAAGTGCACTATAACATTTGCACTAGAAACTTGACTAAAAATACTTGGTAAGACTTTGTGTTTTTGCAGTGTACAAGCATGAAGGGAAATGCTTTTTGTTAATTATTTATTAAGAAATGTAACAAAAATTACTCTTTATTACTATTTTCTGATTAGAAATATGATTACCTGAACTTAAATGTCATAAAATTTCTAAATAAAATTCTCACTAATTAAAAAATAGGCCAGTTTAATCGACCAAACAATATCTTAGAAACTGAAATAAAAAAACCTGTCACAGTTGAAGTTACATTTGAAGTGTATGAATAGAGACAATGATTGACTTTACCTCCACAGGTCCTTACAAAGCTTGAAAAAGTTCGACGTACTGATTTATTTCTTTAAGTAAAACATCCAGCCACGCTGGCCTGCTTTTCAAGTCTGGATCAGTATGGAAAAATCTATATACTATGGAAAAAAAATTATTTTATTCCCTAAACCATTTTCTACAACAGAAGTGTGAAACTCCTTTTCATTCCATTCCATTAACAAACTGTTGTTAAAATATTAATAATTAGCTGTCTCTGCAGTTGATAAGTACTTCTTAAAATCAAATAATATGAAACATCTTTACACATAGATGTAGTTTGGTAAGATATGGATAAAAACTGCTTTGATTTTCTTAATAAAATATTATTTAAGCAAACAACTCTACAGTCTAGAGGGCAACATGAAACATCATGGCGGCTGTAGTTTGGCACTTTTGCTCTAAGAGTTTACCAAAGTTACAAAGTTAGTAAAAGTTATCCAGTTTTTAAAAGTAGATGGATAAAATGTGACATAAACTCATTACAGTCATTTGTATTTCTGCTTTTAACATCAGCTTTAAAAAGTATAAAAATGTGTTATTAAAAATCTTAAAAGCTTTTACCAGTGTTTGGTTTTTACTGTATTTTAAGAATCAAATCAATGCATGAACAGAAAGACTTTTATCATGTTGGTTCGATTTGTAGTTTCTGCATCATTTACAACTTAACCGTAGATCTGCAACTCATCAATTAACTGCTGCAAAAAGCAGGAGAACATTCCTGCAGACTACCTGCTGTCTTAGCATTCAGTCTGGACTGATTTTAAGTTAATAAGAAAATGTATTTATTTTCTCAGCACATCATCCAGTCCAGTTTGGCTAAATAATAAGTGTAAAGGTACCAAAGACCAGACTAAAGCATGAAGGTGATTGAGGTAATTTCTGTACTAGTTTATCTTTATTTCAACACTTTCAGTTTACAGAAGGTGTTGCTAAACAAATTTAAAGTGATTGAGGTATCAATTGACTGATCAGCCGGAAACGTAGCTTAGAGTAACAGAACGCTAGTAGAGGATGTGCAGCTGAGAAAAGTGAGAAAAAATGTATATTTCTTTTAAAAAGGTGTACACCAAATATTCTGTATTTTAGTTGTAAATGTCTAAAATGAGCTGAAACAGAGGAGTTATGAGTAGCTGTTAGCTAGCTGGAAGATTTGTTCACTTTTCTGTAAACTCGAGCTGAAATATAAAATCTGTCTGCAACAGGTAAGAACCATTAATTTGAACAAGTAGACAGAAAAAGGGAGAATATTACTCCTGTTTAATTGTCATTTTAATATTCTTTAACTTGTTTTTAAAACCATAAGTCCCTACTGCACTTCCAATTGATTTTTGGGGTGTTGTTACTGATACTTCTATTTATTTTTGTTATTTTATAGTGTTTTACATGGTTTATTCCTTATTGTTTTACATTATATATCATAGAAACTCTTCAGAGGAACTCTGGCTTTCACCAAACTGCAAGTAGATTTGAATTTTAAATTTTCAGTTTTGAAGTGTGAAAATAACAAATATTTTAATAATTATTTTCCACCTGAATCTATTTCTTAAATTCAATATCTAAACTAATTCCCTTCTAAAATCAGACATCCTAGAATGTCGGATTCTAAAACTCGCAGAGTTTAAACTGTCCAACTAATAATACATTGATTCTTCTTGGGTCTCTTTCACCAATTAATGAATAAATCAGATTGCATTAATTCTCTACGCGCTCAACAAATCTGCATTTTGTGTCTGTTTGCTCAGAACAAGTTTGAAATGAGTCGCCTTCACAATTTTTTTTTTTTTTTTGGGATACAAATACAAGGAAATAAACACAGCTGATGGAGTATTAGCCCCTCTCCAAATATTTGTACTGGCTGGGCGAATTAATCGACTTTATAGTGTGTCACATTTACGATATCAAAGACAAAAGATGGAGGAAAGAAGCTTCTATTTAGGTTACAGAACGAAGCTCCCATCTGGACTGGAGTGTGAAAACACTTGCAAGCATGAGAGTTGTAATCCAGTTGCAAGATGCTTATTTTGCAGTGATAAGCTTTCGGGCTTTGAAAGACTTTATTACCAGAACAGAGACTTTTTTTCCACTCGCACATTGGAGCTTCGCAGCCCATACAGTATCTTCGTTAATCTAGGTTTTACTTGATCCAACAGCAACAGGGCGCCTGCACAACTCCTCACTAGTTTTTCTAACTCTTATCTGTTTTTCTGGTAAGTGAAATAAACAGCTAATTTAAAGTGGATAAAGATATCAACACACAGTTAATTAGCATGTCAACTCTGTGTGTTTTCTGCTGCTCTGTTTGTTCTTGAACATAAGAATAAATATATTTAAGAGGATTTAGGTTTTTTGGGCTAATCAGTCACACAAGTTTCTTTTAAGAGTAAAAAATAAATGATATCTATGTTTGCAACAGTTGTGAGGGTTTTAGATTTTGACTTATATGGAAATAAAGCTTAACCAAAGAGATCTTTTTAAAATGTTTCAGCAGCCCGTCTAAAAACATCTTTATTCATGCGATAAAAAACAACAAAAAAAAACAATGGAGTAACTAAAATGTCAGGGCTGTATGTGGTGATGCACGGCAGTCACTGAAACAGAAATATGAGTTTGTTTAAAGGAAAGAATTCCCTAAAATTGGTTAAAAAGTAATAGTTCCACTGGTAGATTATTTCATGTATAACATAGGAAAAAAGTCTTGTTATAAATGAAATAATCTGCCTCATCAATGTTGAGGAACTGTTGACTTAAAACAAGCTCTTATATCTTGCTGAAAGTTACTTGTATTTTAGTTTTGTCTTCTTTCAAGGGTACTAAGATATTTGCACTAGAAACTAGACCAAAATATTTTGTAAAATTTTGTGTTTCTGCAACTTGACAAATATGAAATAGACACCATATCTACAACATCCAGAGCTTTGTGATTGATAAATTGCACACAATCCAAATTGCAGTCTCCACTGATGATTGTTGTTCAATGTATTGTGCAGCTTTTCATTCTGCAGGTCGAGAAACTTTGACTAGGTTCCATTCCTGAGGGACTCTGACAGACTGTAGTGTCTTTGTATCCTGCAGAAATGATCAGATTCAAAAGAATTGAAGCTGCAACACAGTCAATGTTGTCCAAATCTTTACATCTTTAAAAAGTCATACATTTCCTAAAAAATATTGATAAAAAAGTACTAGTTCCAATTATAAGAGGACATTTTTCAGTTATCATAAGTGAAATAATCTGCGATTGGAACTAGTACTTTTTCAAAAATATTAAGGAATTATAGACTTTAAAAAGTTCCTATATCTTGCTAAAAAGTTACTCACAAATTAGTTTAGTCTTATTTCAATTGCAATAAGATATTTACACTAGAAACTAGACCAAAAGTACTTGGTAATATTTTGTGTTTTTGCAGTTTAGCTCTCACCAGGCTGGTGAGAGAAAAAGTAGCTGCTGGTCTCAAAACGTTCCTGACTTAAAATCTCTACTTCTCAGGGTTACAGAGACTCCAGGTAAAATTCAAAGGCGTTATCAAAAGGCACCGGAAGTGAAATCATCAGTCAGAAAAGTGCCAAGTGTTCGTCTCAGTCTGATGGAGGCACCAGACTTTGACAAGTTAATTAAAAAAAACAAGTGTACGCAGTGTTGCTGTCGCCTCGGCGCCCCCCCGCCTGCCGAGTCTCAGCCACCGGACATGTGTTCTGTTTTACTCCGAGTCCTTGGCCACATATTGAACACATTAAAAGTTCAAGTTGGAGGGAGAAGCACAGCTGCACGGGGAACAGAGGAGAGAGCCAGAGTGTGAGCAATTCTCCCTCCACAAGGCTACTGGCCCTCATCTCGCAGCCCCGAGTCCACACACACACACACACACACACACACACACACACACACACACACACACACACACACACACACACACACACACACACACACACACACACACACACACACACACACACACACACACACACACACACACACACACACACACACACACACACTGCCCACACAGCGCTGCCATCTGGCCTGCTGGGAAATCAGAGCCACCTGAGACTCGGCCAAATACATGATGCTCGCTGACAACTCAGGCATTTCTACGGATTGTAAAGAGATGAATAAAGATTATACAAGCACATAAGGTGTAGTGGTGGGAGAAAAAAAAAGCCTCTCCACACAACTGTTAGTATTAGCAGAAATCATGGAAAATGCTGGAAAATAAGTTACTTTCAGGATCTGTTCACTTCAGTTGTAAAGCAGAAGTCGCACGCTTCATAAAGAAACGAGGATTCAGAGCTTCCTCTGTCTTGGTTTCTGGTGGGTTTAGAGATCTGGCTGGAGGCATTTGATCCGAATTACACACAAAGCATTTAGTTTAATTTGTTGATTTATCATCTGACTGATGAAAGACAATTTTCTACTAATAATATACGACCACAGATTAATTGCACTGCTCTGAAACAAGGGTTAGCATCTTCTAAATGTGTAGTTAGGGGTCAGAAGAGGGCATGATAATTGCAGGCTTTCTAGGGCGTGCACTTCAGATATTTTAGTAAATGTAAAAATTTGTAAACATTTTTTTGTGTTGCAGGTTTAATTACTTTGAATCCGAGACTTTTTGTCAGAAACCTTCAGAAATGAAACCTAGTCATAGTTTTTCCTCCTGCAGAACAAAAAGCTGCACAATATATCAAACAACAATCATTTGTGTGAATGCAATTTGGATTGTGTTCAATTTATCAAAAAAAAAAGAAGAAGAAAGTACTGGGTGTTATCGTTGGTATGGTGTCTCTCTTATATTTGCTAAGTTACTCTGCAAAAAGTACTTTTGGTCTAGTTTCTAATACAAATATCTTAGTACACTTGAAATAAGCCAAAACTAACTAACAAAACGTAAATATGTCCTTGATATTGATGAAAAAGTACAAGTTCCACTGGCAGATTAGTTTACTAATCACAAAATAATTTTTTTTTTAGCTTTTCATCAGATTATAATGTTATCCCTTCATCAAAAACATATGTGAAATGTTGCCTGGATTCTTTAATGTTTGAGAGATTCCTTAATTTCCATGGCAACCATTCAGCTGTGCAAAACGCCTGGGAGGACCAAGCCCCGCCTTTGAGATGCAGCTCCTCCTCAGAGCTGCAGTTTCCAAGCTTCTGCATTGTAGAGCAGCCCTCTTCCGCAGCTCCTATAGACTAGCCAGCAGCAATTAGCAAACACCTGGTGGCACTGACCATCTGCTGAGCTCATTATAGGAGCTACCTCTCAGTGCAACATTGATAAAAAATGTTGCTAAAGGGTTAATAGAGAAGCCATGTTATGATGACTTCCTGAAGGTGGAGTTTCAGACAGAGCAGGAGATTTTAAAGAGACAGAGGCCCAATTTCAATAAATTAAATTATGATGTCAAATTTCTTTTGACAGGTACTTGATTGTGTTATAAAATGACACTATTACATAATACTGTCCCTTTAGTTTTAAGAAGTGCAAACTGAATGCAGAGAAGGGCATCATTTTCAACGGTGTGTTGATAATAATTATTCATGATTTTTGATGTGGCCCCAAATTAAAATGAGTTTGACTGTATGCTCCTCTGTAGGCTGCATGCTCCGCTCTGTTTCTGCGTGAAAGAAATCGGGTTTAGTCTCATGATGACGAGGACAAGCTGGCTGAAGACAGAGTTTGACTGTTTTACCTTTTCACTCAAGCAGATATCCTTTAAGCAGAATAAATCCGGCTAAACGTCCTGAATGTAAATGATGAAAGAGCTTTTTAACCGTGCCTCCTCTGTCTGTTGATGCAGGGATAAGTGGCATCTCCTGAAGCTTAAACATGGAAGCAGCAGGACTGAAGCTGCAGCTGTTTTCTGCTCAAGCCTCCTGTTTGCTTCCTCACACCCCCTCACCACCACCAACACCACCCTCTGGTTTTGTCAGAGTAAGTGCACATCATTGGCAGCTAAAAGCTCTGGGCACCGTCCCTCTGGTTGTTCCAGAGAAATGCCAATCGTTTTGGCGTCAACGGGTCCCTCACAGACGGCGCATGAAGGCACAGATGGCACTAATGGACGAGCAGAATCCAACCGAGGGACCGGGACAGAGCCACACCAGAGCGCCGTCCAAATAGCTGTAGTGTGAATGTACTGTATGGCCAACGCGCCGCTCTGCTCGAGCTCGAGCGGGGCCGGTGCCACGGCGATGCGGCATGAAGAATTTAAAATGATAAAATAATCATAAGCGAGGGAGACCGTGGGAGGATGAGCGTGGAGCGGTGCCAGCAGGATCAGACAGAGGAGGGATTGTTCTCGCGTTGCCCGAGTCGCCCCACTCCACTCAGACTACTGGCTTTCCAGCTAATCGACCGACTCCAACAGCAGCAGAGCCAGTTTAGAAAGTGCACCTTCCCCTGCTGAGAGCCAGCACATTTTACGACCCGTGAAACCCGAAACCCCTACCAACGTTTCCTCACACGCTGCAGGTTTTAACGTCCATTGTGTCATGCATTCATAAAAGCACCCCTTTTCATTTTTTCTTTTCTTTTTAAGAGCATGTAGCATCAAACAGATGCTTGTAGGAAGAACTAGTCACAGCTCACAGCCGTGGTTCTTTTAATAAAAGTTTAAATACTTCCTCTCCAGACTTGTGCGTGGTTTCTAAAAATGTAAGTGCTGATAGAACCTGAGCAGAAAAGCAGATAGGTGGACAGATTGGAACGGAAAAACTGCAGAGTGACACTTTAAAACTCCAATAAGCCTAATCTGGAATCTAATGCAAAAGATCCAGAAATAAATGGCGTCCTGACAACACCTAGATTCAGTAGAGATGACTTGAAATGCAACACATCTTCCCAAAATGTCATAATGAAGTTCAGGATTCTCAACAAAATTGTCCGAAACCCACATAAATGTGGATGTTTACTTCTAAACTGCAAAAATTCAAAACCTTACCAAGTATTTTTGATTTAATTTCTAGTGCAAATATCTTAATACACTTCAAATAAGGCAAAACTAACTCAAAAGTTACTTTTCGGCAACATATAGGTGCTTGTTTAAGTAAGTAATTTCTTAATAGTGCTTGTTCTTTTGACAGATTATTTCACAGATTTTACATGTGGTGTCATAAGAGAAACAATCTGCCAGTTCAACTAATGGTTTTTCATTAAAAAATATTAAGAAATTATTCACTTAAAACAAACTCCTATATCTTGCTGAAAAGTGACTTTTAATTTAGTTTTGTCTTAGTTCAAGTTTACTAAGATATTTGCACTAGAATCTAAACCAAAATTACTGCGTAAGATATTGCATTTTTGTAGTGTAATTCTCAAACTGGAGTCCTACTCAACGTCTCAGCTGGTATTCTGGACTCACACAGGTTTTACCAACTCAAATTCAAGACTTTTTAAGATCATTATAATACTTAAGACCTATATCTCCACAGAAACGTACGAAATTCATCCGGCCGACTGCCGACAAAGTGCTATTTACCCATGATACTTTCAAAAAGCTAGTTAGCTAGCTATCAAGGGTATATTAGCAGCTAGTTAGCGGTAGCCTTAGCCATCTTGAGTAGACATGTAGAAAGACACCAATGAAAAATTCAAACCTTGTAGATGGAAGACTACTAACTACACCTCTGTGCAGACATGTTTCAGAATCACATTTTCTTAAATTAATTCAAACATTATGCTCTTTTGATTTAAAAATATTAATCAGGTTGGAGTTTATCACCGTATCTTTCATTATTCATGTAATAACAAAATACTGGAGTTCACTTCTGAGTCACTATGATGGTAAATGCATCATACATCTTTTGTTGGTATCTAGAACACCTCAGACTAAGTTCCTTATAATCATACCGTCTTTTTCTTGTTTGACAGCTTAAGAAACCCAGACTAGCGTTATGACTCTGATCTAGAAGGGCCTAGAGGCCAAAAAACAGAAGTAAATTGACATTTGTTAAATTTTAGAACTGTTGTCTTAATTTAGCTGTGGGATCTCGACAAGTAATTTAAAAACCAACTTATCTTCTGTTTTCAAATAAAACAGGAAGGATCATGCTTTATACCTTTGCTAAAGATTTATTAAATACTGGAACGTGACTCCTCTATTTTTACACCTACAACCCTAGTAAAGTGCTTTTTGCAGCACTGCATCATGGGTCTTGTAGTTCTCTTACCAGAACTACAACACAAAAACTAAATTAGTTTTGTCACTCCCTATAATTGCAGACCAAATCTGGAAAACCTGGATGTATTTATGACTTCTTATATCTGAAAACAATACACCGATAACAAGAAATGAAGATCCTTTAAAATAAATTGCAGCAGCATCAAAATCAAAGAGAGAAAACAACAAGAAAAGAAAGGCAGCTCTGCAGCGGACACGCAGCTGTTTTATGTCCCAGAAGCTCAGCTCTGCGGTGGAACAGCTCAGACAACATGTGCAACACTTCGGAGCAAGAACTCTGAACATGAACCAAAAATAAACAAGAGGCCATTTGTTAATTTCCCTTCTGGATGCCACAGAGTATCAGCGTCCGCAGAGAGCCGGTGGGCTCATCTGTACTTTTAAATTACGTGTCCTCGGCACAAACGTCCTCCCAGAGCGGTCGGCAGAGACGCCACAAACACTCAGAACTGCACCAGAAACATAAGCTCACATCGTGTCTGCAGGCCACGGCGCCATCAACAAGCAGCTTTTTAATGCATCGTGTGCTCAGCCTCTGTTCCTCTCATTTATGCAGATGGAACCAAAGCCCGCCGTTGCTTAAACATCATGGTTTTACATGCTCTAAGTAAACAAAGCTGCTTATAATTGAAACAGCATCTATCAGGCAAAATGTGACGCAAAGCAACAAATTTCTGTTTTACACACACAGTCAGTTGAAAATAACTTACAATTAACCAATTTAATCCATTTGGGTGAAGGTGACAGCTACTTTGAATCTCTGCCATTTTTTATTAAACACAGATTCTCTTGTTGACCCTTTAATAGCAGCAGCGTTTCTGCAGGTTTCACCAACTCAAACGTAAAACTTTTTAAGACCATTATGAATCAAATTTAAAACCTGTATCATGACAGAAATGTACCAAAGAAAATCATAAATAAATAAATCACATGTGTTGACAACAGAAGTGAGCCAAAGGCTAAGATTAACATCGTCCAGCCAACTTTAAATAAGTTTGGACTTGATGGATGTAAAAAAAAAAAACAGCTAGCTTTACCGTCGTTAGCTTGCTAACTAGTTACCAGGGCTAAAGTTTGGGTAAAGGATAAAGCCTACTAGCCTATTAGCTTGCTAGCCAAGTAGTTTTAACTGCTAGCTAGTTAACAAGGGTAAAGCTAGCTAGTTACCAGTATCTGCAACCGTCACAGAACGCAGTAAAGATGTCTGAATGCGACTCAAAGTTTTGTATAACAGTAAAGTCACGCAAGAAAAAAGAAAACCTACATAAAATATGAGATTAAATAGTCCTGCCACAAAAAAAATTTAGACTATGATGAAAATATTTAAATCAAACCTATTGTTTTTCAATAAATTAAAAAATTTTAAAGGCCTTACTTTTAGATACATGAGTTTAAGACACCCTGAACAAGTATTTTCTAGAGATTTTTAGAATAAGTGTCTCTGATTGGCCTGAGTTTTTGGGAAATCCTGGTTTCAACCTTCCTGCATGGTTCCCTCATTTCCCCCCCTTTCCACCAGCGGCATGCTGGACGGGGTCACATGCGATCTGCTCTGAGCAGAGGCGCAGGCCATGCGACAAGAAGGGCCAGTAATTGGAGTGAGCTGTCATGACGGGGCGCGGTGTTTGGGTTGGGTGTGGGCGGATCCCTTCCTACAGGGTGCCACGTATTAAAATCCATGATGAGGCTAATGCAGGGGGAAATGGATTTGGGATTGTGCCTGTTCCAGGGGTCAAAGGTGAGGCTGGTCTAAAAAACCCCCAACAGCAACAAAAAGTTGTGTTTCATTCACTTTTTAGATTTCCAGCAGCAGAAAGGGAAGAGTTTCCTGTCTCAATCGGATTTTAGGCTCCTTCAGACGTAATCATGGAGCTGGAGATCACATCCCCACTTCTCCCCGCTAAAGAGGGAATCAACAAATTAAAAATGCAGATTTGCAGATAATGACGCTGCCAAAACCATGCATCGCTTCTCCGCCATTGACATGATTAACTACAATTACAGCAAAGGTAAAACAAAAGCATTAATGGGAAATCGGGTCTAATCACAGACACAAAGGAGATAATTGCGGTCTGGCTTGATGAATTAGTTTATTATTAGTTTCTCTGATAATTTGGGGGTTATTTCCTCTTTTGTCAGAGAAGGAACATCTGTAGCTGCGTCGTCATAGTCGGTCTCTTTCAGAGGGAGAAGTTCCCGGTGATTTGGGATATTTTCAGATAATAATTATCATTCAGCGCTGCCATGCAGTGAAAATACACAAGCTTAGCAGGTGATTTCTGAGAGGAAATCTTTAAATGTTTCAAACCAAACTCTGTTAGGACCCAGTTCATAATTTTCACTTGTAACTCGGCTGTCGCGTTGCATCTTCTGAACTTGTTCTTGCTTATTAAGCAAAGGCGTGATTTAGCATTCCGGGGGGAATATTTCACAACCAAAATGTGTCTTCTTGTTGAAAGTCAAATCTGATTTTGCAGCAGAAACTTGGGCGTTAAATCTCATCTGGAAGAAAAGTTATTTACGAGGTTGTAAACTAACAGGGAGGAATCTGCGTTGGGTGATAAAGCATCCTGATAAAGCATCGCGCTGAGGAAAATATGCTTATCATGCTGCATGTTAATATGAGCGGTAAATAAAGCGTCGGGTCGGTCAGTGGCGCTGGGAACTTCAGGACGGCGTGAAGGAGCCCGGGAGCTTTTCCATCCTTTTGTTTATGAACTGTGAGAAGTGGGCTAATGCGACCTGAGCGCCAAAGATGTGAGCAAAAACACACACAGTGGGAGAGGATGACAACTGGGATTTAGGCAGCCCACACAAACTCACCAGGCAGGACACATGAACCAAAACCAAATATGATGACAAGACCAGCAAAAGAGGACCTGGCAAAAGGATGCAGATCGTATTGAAGAAAGGAAATTGATAAAATGTGTAAGAAAAGGTTTATATCCAAATATGTTTGTATTGACATTGTTTTTTGTGCTTCCTCTTTCCTATGGAGATTTTAAATGTTTACATTTTAACCTAAACTGCAGAAGTTTATATTATATATATATATACACATGTCTTCCTTTAAATGAAGGGTGTTTAAAGTGAAGTTTGGGGGCCATTTGCCGTCCCTGACCAAAATTCAAAACTGAATTAAATAAATTAGGACAAACCTATGACTTTTGAATTAAAATATACTAACAAAATGTTATATGTAACACAAAATGATCCATAATTTCCAAGCGCTCTGGTTTCCTTCTATTTTTATGGTGAATTTTGGACCAAATCTACTTATTAAATTATACTCTAAAATACAGCCTGATGTACCCAACTCTGCTTTGAATTAATGTATTAAAACTTGGCTAAATACAGTAAGTGCATTCAAATAAAGACTGACCTGAATCCTAAATTATTTTTTTCAGTTTTCTTCATTTTAGCTCAAAATAATAAGCAAACTGGATGCAAACATTTGATGTTTTGGATTCACACTCCGTTCTTACAAAAAAAAATAAATCTGATTACTCTATTTGATTAGTTAAATTTGTTCATACTTAACACATTTTTGGTGATTTTAGTTTTTAAAAATGATAAACTTTTGAGTTGACAGTTTGGGCAACAGGTGTCGAAGGATTTTAATCAGTTACCTGAACTGATCTTTTCTCAGTTTGGTATAATGATACTGCACTGCAATGATAAAAACTGTGGGGATTTTCAAATTTGTAATTTTTTTTCAAATTCGTAAGGACACAAATATATTCATACACCTCCAGTAATGTTTAAAAAAATGTCCCTACACTCCCCTTTTTCAAAATACCACGAAGAATAGCTAAATAAATCATTAAAGTCTTACATTAAATAGTACATCATGCCATTAGTCCAGGACAACGGACTAAAGTATTTGCTGGATGGAAATTGGAAATATGCAAGTCATATTTATTACACTTCTTTGTTTGGTTTCCATCAACTCTGGAAAAAGTGAGAAACAAAGATTGCGTCGCCTTCCGCCTTTTCCAAGTGTACATCCAACATATTTCACAGGATTCTGTCCAGAGTTTCCAGGACGGTTCAGGAAGAAACAGCATATAATGTAAGACCTTTCAGAGGTTAACACGTTCTGCTCCAAGGAGCTTTCAATCAAATCTCCATGATGTAAGGAAAATGTCTTATTTTGGTTGTTTTGACAGCCTGTTGCTTTTTGTACATTTAAATTCTTGTGCAATCTCATCAAAAGAGCTCCTTTAAGGATTTCCAGAGATTCAGTTTTTTAACATTTTTTAATTTTTTTAGAGTAAGCTGTGTTCTCACAACTGGATCTACAAGAAGCTGAAAGAATACTGTGAAAAATCCTAACAGCGCATCTGTGATGTGCAGTTAACCAAACACTGTAATGACGGCTCATTTCCCAGCTGATTTCATTACAAAGAAAGCAGAAATATAAACAAAACAAAACGCAATCTTACAAAGTGCTTTTGGTGTTGCTCCTGTATCTTGCTGAAAAGTTACTTGTACGTTAATACTCCTTTAAATAAGACAAAACTAACATATTTCCACTAGAAACTAGTCAAGAATACTTGGTAAGAATTCCTGTTTTTGCAGTGTGAGTGTAAAATGAGAAAACGATGCAGAAAAATAACATGAATAAACATCTGCAGGTTTTGTTCATAAGCAGTCTGTTAGTGAGACTAAATGAATGTTCATTTAATTCGGGATAAGCAGACTCAATGGAGAATGTTCTTATTTATATTTATGTAAAATCCTAAAAACATTTAGCAGTTCCTGTATGACTCAAACTACCTTAAACTGAAATGTTGTGGTGATTTCTTTAAGTTCTTAAATTGTAGAAATGTTAGTGCTGTTGAGTTGGAAACGCATCAATTTTAGGGATGTTAAAGTTTCTTGGATGAAAAAACTGGAGCGGTCGGTTCAGGAACAAGAACTGGACTTTGTGAGATCAGAGCCATTAAGGAGAAGAGGACTCCACCCAAGAAGAGTGTGTTATTCATGGAGGAATTTCATGTAACCATTTATATAAAAAGGATCCTCAGAGGGCCATGTTCAGAGATTTATTGTATGTGCTATTGCTTACTGGACTCTCTTACCTGTAAGATTAAAAGAGATCCTAAGTTGGCCCAACAGAGATGAAGTTCACACTCCATAAAACAAAATGTCACCGCATGTTTTTCAGTTTGTTTTTCAGGTTTTGAATCAGGATTTAATATCCTACTACAACCTGCAGACGTGTCGCATATTCTGCCACAGCTGCTTAGAAAGATCAGCAAGCAGAGTCCAGTGGAACCAGCCAACCCAGTCTGGTTCTGGTGAGCTGCTATCTGTCATTCGGTTCTGTGGAGGCCTGATAAGGAGCCGTTCGTTTGGTTCAGGTGTGCTGGAGAAGGGATGCATCTCTCAGTGTTTGCACCCCTGCAGCATTTAGTTTGTTTAAACCCATCTCTGGTTCATTTCCCACCTCGGAGTGATTCGGCTGTGGAGATGTGAACCCAGAAATCCTACCAAGACCGTTTGGAAGAGGTGGTCTGGCAGTAAAACGTGGGAGTCTGTGAGTGACGAACACACTGAAAGCATGAAACGAGAACAGAAACACATTTTTACTGGTTTAAGTTACGAAGGCGACCAATTTCCTCATTTCCTGCTTCTACGTTTGCATCCAACATCCAAGTCGTGAGTCAGATTATTGTCAGCTAAAATGCTAATGTCAGTGAAGATGCTAACAGAAGTATAGCAGTAAATAAACCGTCTAGCATGTGAACAGCAGTGGAAACACAAAAACATGTTACAAAGCTAAAACTAGATAAAATGGTAGCATGTTAGCTATAATGATTAAATATCTATGTTGGAATCTGTCCCAAGACGTTTGTCCAGCAGAGTTGACCAATGCCAAAAAAAAGTCAATAAATAAATAAATCACCCCAAAGCTCGTCTTTTATGTCATCCCTTGTTTAGAATAATTTTGTCTGTCACATTAGCGACTCGGATGTTTACCACACAGAAACTTCTTTTAATCACCGGATCAAAAAAAAACCTGGTAATTGCTAAAGGCTTGGTTCATCTGCAGATGTTAGACGGACCACCACAGATTAAAATGACTTTGTCCAGTTTCCAGTTTGCTAGAAAAAACCTCACTCTCACTGGAATGAGGATGATATCAGCTTGCATGAATAAGCCAGGAAGAAGTCTATAAAAATGTGATAAAGAGACATTACTCTGATCCA
The DNA here is from genome assembly GCF_002775205.1 of Xiphophorus maculatus. Lineage (NCBI taxonomy): Eukaryota > Metazoa > Chordata > Actinopteri > Cyprinodontiformes > Poeciliidae > Xiphophorus > Xiphophorus maculatus. The sequence goes on along the minus strand of NC_036454.1, from coordinate 5,204,043 downwards.
GAACATTTTGTTATTTGTTGAAATTGGACTTAATTTGCTTTCAGACTCAACAATGTTGATTTGAGAAACAGCAGACATGGTTCAGTGCCCTCAAAGCAAACAACAACAACAACAGAAAACCCAACAAATTACTCTGACTCTTGTTTGTTTATGTCATCCCTTGTTTGGAATAACTGTGTTTGTCCACACAAAACCCTGTGACATTGGTGACCCAACTGTTTGTCAAACACACTTAAAAAAAATGTGGTCTGCTCTGGTAATTCACAAAATTTGTTGAAAACAAACACATCTTTCAGTAAATCTTTACCATGTGCCACATATTGCTAAAGGTTTGCTTCGCCTAAAGATGTTGGACAGACCATCATAGATTAAAATGTCCTTGTCCAGGATCCAGTTAGCAAGAAAAGACTTCATTCCTATTGGAATGTGCATGATCAGTTTACATCAATATTCCAAGAAACGTCCATAAAAATGTGATAAAGAGACATTACTCTGATCCAGAACATTTTGTTTTTTGTTGAAATCTGACTTAATTTGCTTTCAGATTCAACAATGTGGATTTAGGAAAGAAATGAATCAGTGCCCTCATAAACAAATAACCCGTTGTGTTCACCCTGGAGAGATTGCAGAAACCAGAGGAGATAAGCAGCAGCTGCGGTGTTGATGACCTGAAGTCTCCTGAATGATCAACGCTCTGCTGTAAGAGAGGAGCATTGAGAGAAAACAGTAAATTATTCTGAACTTCAGTCGACTCGGGTTGACCTGTGAGCTGGTACAGCATTGGGGGTGGGAGCCCTGATTCTCAGCACGATGAATCGTCTCACAGCAAACTCCAGCCTTCCCCGAGGCCCAGCAGTGAAATTAGCAAGTTTGGCAGGCCGGAGCTGCTTTCTCAGGCGCTCGCAGGATGCCGCTTCGCAAGAGGAGGGCGGGCGCCGCCTCTTTGTCTCAGCGGAGACGAGTCTTGGGCAGGCTTGTTTGTTTGGGGAAGGGGTGTGAACAGCACATAAGTCCATCAAATCAATTAGAGTCTTAGGCGGAGATGGCCTGGCTCGGCCTGGGCTGAGGGAGCTTGGCCCGATCTTTTGCGAGGGGTTATGTGAGTCAGAGCGCTGCCACGGCCAACAGGCACGACTCGTGTACTCACAACACCAGCACGAGTGCAGAGAGGAGGGGTGAAAAGCCTGCATATGGCCAGAGCCACTGTGTCACATTTGGGCTAGAGTTCACATCGGGCTCAGATGCTCACACCAATGAACTTGTGAGGATTGTCGAGTTGTCGTATGTGAGATTTAGCAGCTTAGGAGCGAGCGAGCGGGCAGAACACTGCGCTGTATGTACACCAACATCCTCCTGCTATGGTTCAATGGAACTCTTTTACTTTCCATCCCAACATTGCTATCTCTACTGGTGCCCTCAGGGTCCACTGAGCTGCACGTTTTAGGAGTTTCTGTAGGCGTTTACAGCAGAAACTCCTACATCTGACATCTGAATCAGGCCTGCTGGAACATATATGCAGCTACAACACAATGAAGGAGCCAAATTAAACGTAAAGGATGACAAAGCTTAGAGGAAACGGAAATACTGAGAGATTTCTGTAAACTCCACTTCTGACTAATGCAGGGGTGTCCAAACTTTTTGTCACGAGAGCCAAAATAATAATAACAAAAAAAAATAAAAAGAAATTAAAAAAAATAAAGTAGTTGCATTCTTATTTTTTGGTTTGGTACAAAATGGATGTTATTTTTTGTAGATTCAAAACCTAAAAAGGATTTTGCATCTTTGCTATATATACAATATATACATACACATAAAAAAGGCATCAAGTTTTCAAATTCTTTTGGGCTCAAATTTTCGTGGCCCACACTTTGGACGAAAGTGGGCTAAAGAGTCAGTTTAACCAGCACACACTTCCTGTTGTTGCCACAACACACAAGCTTCGTACTTCTGAAAGTGAAGAACTGGAAACACAAAGCTGAAAAACACATGAAGTAATCTTCATGAGTCAAAGAGAATCTAAAAATAGGGTCAGTCATAAAATTCCTAAATATTTTTGCCAAAACCTTAATGGGAGAAATGTTTAGTAATATGAGGTAATAAGGAAGTCTGTTGATGCTGTTTAGCGCTGCTGAGTTTAAGGGTGTTTTCACACCTGATAGTCCGGTAGAGTCAGTTCAACCGGAGACCAAAACAATTGTTACGATTCCAAACCATTTGAAAAACTTGCTCCCCTCCTCGCCTGCGGGGGCGCTGCACTAAGAACCCTCTGAAGGGACATGAAACATGAAAATCTCCAAAGACGACAAAAAGGAACTTCCTACTTTAGAAAACTCTTGTGTTTGTTTAGGTTGTATTTACCCAGAATGCCCAGTGCTGGGCGTTCACATATTTTGCATTCAACCCGCCACAGAGTTCACTTTAATCAAACCAAGACTAATGTTTGTAGGCAGACAAGAGTTTGTTATTTTGGTCTGCATCTAAGTTCAGTTGTGCGTTCAAATACACTTAACATATTTCAAAGTTTTAAATGATAGCTTGCAGAGGAAACTTAAAAAATATCAGCTGATAATATTCAGCTCAGATGGAAACTCTAGAAAATGAGTCGACTTCTTAATGAGAAAGGGAAGTTTGTTGCTCTTTTTTGCGGTTTAAGCAGCTCCTCTTTAGCACAGATTCATCAAGCAGCTTTTCAGCGGGTCGACCCTCGTTTCCACCTCCACTGCTGCCATGAGCAGCAAACCGAGGAGCAGGCATTATGTTAATTTATTTGCATATGTTGGGAGAGTTCAGCCGTTCACAGTTGCCCGAAGTCTCGTCTCAAACACTCCAAACTGAGCGTAATTATTCCACAGTTTGGAGCAGCTTCGTTCTGCAGCATTGTGAAGGCTAAACCTGCGCTGCTGTTCCTGCTGATGGGGAGGTTAGTGGCCATGTTCCTCATTACGCTCTGCATGCTGCAGGGACGCGAGCAGGAGGGGCCACTTGATGCCACGCTGAGTGACCGAGAGCGATTCGGTGAATGTTTCCAACTTGTCTTTTTTTTCCCCTCTTTCAGGAAGTCAAGCTGTACTGTTAAGGCGACATGCATGTTAATCAGCGACGCCTTTTATTATGCACAGTGTGTCAAGATTATTTCATTTGAAGGAAAACGCCAGCTGTCATTTTTTATGCATCCGCTTTTTGGTTTGGTTTCTGGACGGAGCGGCTCGACCCGTGCCTCAGTTTTATTTTTGCTTTTCTTTTAACAGTCTATTGGTTTCATACATCTAATTTTCTGTATGAGATCCTGGAAACTAGATTTATAGATTTAGCATTAGCATAGCATCTAGATGGAAATGTGGGATGGACATAGCTTATATCTGCACAAAAAGAGCAAACTGGTTCATGCCAGCAGTGAAACAACTTAAAAGATTTGTTCACAAAATCTGTTCCTATTGTAAACGAATGCATGGATTCAGCTCCAGCTACATGTGAAGGAACTTGTTTCTCAGTGAGTTTTTACTTTTTTTTTTTTAAAGCAAAACTTTACAGAAAGTCAAAGCTCTGATTTAATAATAAATCTCTACTCGGCTTGGCTCCAGCATACTTAAGCTCTCTCTTACATAGATCTGTTATTTCCTATTCTTTACGCTCAAATAACATTTTTCTTTTGCAAGTTCCACGTGTTCGAACTGAAAAGGGGAAGCAAGCATTCAGTGTTTTGGCTCTTTCAGTCTGGAATCAGCTCCAGTCTGAACTCAAGATGTCAGAACTGATTTCATTGGGTTTGTTTTGAGCGGTTCTAAAAAACCGGCAACGAGATTCCATTAAACAGTGTCACTGCTTTTAAATTGTTTTCTATTGTTTTACACTTGTGCATATGTATTAATTAGTTTTATTTTGTAACCAGGTTGCTATGTATTCTGCAATACATAGACTTTTCCCTCTTGAAAATGAGATCCAGATCGCAGTGGGGTTTATCTGGTTAAATAAATAAAACATAATAATAATAATAATCAACTTTTTAAAAAACTTTTTATGTATATTTTGTTGATCACTGATGTTTCACTCCGTTTTTGTCCAGATAAAACTTTGAAAGTGAGATTTTAATAATAAATAATAATAATAGACAGGAAGACTTTTAAAGGTCGTTTGACCAGCAGTAGAATTGTGGGGTGTACTTAAGTTTTACACTTTTGTTTACTTGAGGTTAGATTTAATTGAGTTAAAACAAGTTTGTCTTGTTCTGATTCATATTTATTGTTATCATTAATGAAAGGAAGCCTGAGTTGCAAGTAACCGTGGTTAATGGGCATTTTACGCTAAAATTTATACTTCACTTTTGTAAGATTAAATTATTTTTGATGTTTTTAAATAATTATTTAATGATCTTCACAATTTCACAATGACTGCATCACTAAAAGTAATAGAAGATTTGTTCAGGGTGTAGCGAAGAGATAAGTTTTACAGTGGAGTCCTGGTTAGGGATCACTAACCCCGTGCAAAAATCCATGAAAAGTTACTTGTAAGTTATTTTATTTCAAGTGTATTAAGATATTTACACTATAGAAACTAGACCAAAAATGCCAAAAAGAGTAAGATTTTATGTTTTTGCAGCGCTGGAGCACTTTTTATTATAAACAAATTCCCTCTGACCAAATCTGCAACTTTTTGACAGTATGCAAATATTTATGAATAAAAGAAAAATCACCATGATGAAGTAGGTAAATCATGACTTGATCCAACATTCTGCCACAGGCACATCTCGGCTGAAACGAGCCTCAGCCAGCAGGAGGATCGCACCGAGCGAGTCCAAGTTCAGGGCAGCCTCTCGTGTACTTGACCTGTCTAATTAACTTAAATATTCTGCCCCTGAACTCCCACAGGCCCTGAGAGCAAAACCTGCACACAAACACACACATGCAAATCTCAAATGTCTGCACACACACACACACACACACACACACACACACACACGCACACACACAGAGGCCCCCTGTCCCCTTTGCTTTCTCCTCAATAGCTCCGGCTTCATTAGCCGCGGTTTGCATCATCCCTGCTGAAAACGTCACATGTCATCAGTGGCTCCATTCTTTATCACTTCCTGCGGTATAGACAGTGTAACCTTCAGAAACCTGCTGCCCGCAGTTTTACGTCTTAATTAGGAGCACTGTCAGAGGCACCCGGAGAACCCTCGTCCCGATGAGAAGGGACAGAGAGGGATGGAGACGGAGAGGGAGTGTGAAGGATGCTGAGGAGGACAAAGTCAGAGGCGGCGAGCGAAGAGATGGGGGGTTGGGGGGGCGAGAAAACGGAGGAAGACCAAGGATTTAGGAGGTGAGGAGGCTGGGAGCGAGAAATAAACAACATGTGACAAAGTGTGCAAAGAATTATGTGGTGCAGTGATGAAAAGACAAAAAAAAATAATTAAAACAGCATATTTCCTCTGGGATGCAAAAGAGATTCACAGCAGCAAAGTTCTCAAAATAGAAACCATAATAGTTTAAATGGAAACAGAAGAACTGATCCCAAACTCTTCCCTAAGTTGCCTGTTGAATCCACCAGTAAAGCTGAGTTCACACAGCAGAGAAGTGAGACACAAATCCATTTTTCCTCCAAAATGGAACCCATATCTGACTTTTTATCAATCAAAAATCCAATTTGTGCCACTTCCATATGTGGAACTAAACCGGATACATATCTCAACAGTCGTGTTTCATTTTATGAGGATTTTATGTCATTGATGTGAGACATGCAGCATAATTCTGCATCAGAAGAAGCCAGACGCAGCAAATCTGGACGTAAACAATGGCTGAAAAATATAATTATGAAATTATGAAAGAATTATATGTTATTGAATCGCATCATATCCCAATCCCACCACTCTTAGCTTTGACTACACATCTAAACAAACTTCTTTACAGAAGTTGAAGCCAATATTCCAGTAAGAGCCGTTGCTATTGGCTGTGTATTCTTTGTCTTATCTTCTTCGTGTTTTATGATTTTGTGACGATACTATCGGCTCTCATTCCTGAATAAACTTTAAAATCGATCCATAGTCTGTTCTATACACCATTACCTCTGTAAACAAAAGCCTGTCGTGTGACGTCCATGTTCTTCTATGCATGTGGGTCACGTTAGGGACGTAAACTGTTCACACAGAAGTCTCGTAGCATGAACAATCACACAAAAAATTATTTTTTTCAGTAAAAAATTGGAATTGAGCATCAAGACCTGCTTTGTGAACGTAGTCAGAAATGAATAAAGACTCACAGGAGGAGCTCATGTTATGCTTTTATTATTTATTTATTTGTGTTTCAGTGGTCATTCTTCGTCTGAGCTGAGTGAAGTTTTCCACCTTTTAATTGTGTTATTATTATTATTCTGCCTTCAGGTATAAGAACGTTTAAACAAAAACCTATTTTGTTGCCATTTTCTGGCATCTGAATATCAAAACGAGTTTTATAAAAGTTGCACAGTCTCCTGTCTTTCCCATTTTGAAGAGTGGATCACAGTGGATCACCTTCATGACCCAGAGAAACGGAAAATAACTTTTGACCAACTAAAAGTTCATAATTTAAAAAAGGAAATTCAAAAATGCTTGAATGCTTACAATTATTTAACAGAATATTACCAATGATGGTGACATAGGGGATGTTTTTCTTAAAATTATTTGATTATATAATAAAAATTTAAGTTTGAATTTTTCAAAATTTTCAAGTGTAAAGATTTCTGTTGCTGCAATATAAATTATTCTTCAGCCGTTTTACAACTGAGGTGTCCTAATGAATGCACTGTGAATATTTAAACAACAACAAAAAAATATATAATCCAGATAATGTTTTAAAAATTGAATAAAAATAAGGAAGAGAGTCGGGTAGGATTTGAAAACACTACAAATACTTTAAAAACACGCTGGGAACCACACTAAAATCTGAAAACACTTTTCAGGAAGCGTATGTTTCACATTTTCTAATTTTGAAGATCTCCATTACTTTATGTCAGTCTTAAAAATCTAATTGAGCTTTTGATGCATTAAATTACATTTCAGGCTCACATTATTTACATGGTTATGATGTATTCTCGCTTCCCTTTGCGCTCGTGTTGCAGGTGACGGGTGGGATGGATGTTGAAGCTCGCTGTTGTGTCCTGATATTCTGTAAATGCTGTGATATTTACCAGGACGCGATGCAGACATTAAAATTGAGAAGTATTAAAATCCCAACGCTTTGTGTGAATAAAGAGGCGGGAACAGGCGTTTGAATCCACAAAGTGTGATTAAGGACCAGAAAACCACTTCCCGTCTATGCTGCTGTTCCCATCTAGTCCTCACTGCTTCATAACCATTATTTTCTGCGACTAACACCTCATCTTTCAACAACAGGAAAAATATTTTTCCACATGAGCTTGAAAACAGAATTCACTACAAGAAAGGAAGGAGGAGGAGGAGGAGGAAGATTTTGTGTTGAAAAAGTGTCTTGGCGACTCGCTTGGTGAGAAAGAGTGAAAATCCGGCTTAGCGGCGAAAACACTGGAGACGCTTGTGTCCTCAGTTTGGGGACAGCTGACGGGTTAACACTATTAAGACTGCAGAGAACGCGGGACTGAGCGTGCATCTGTGCTCCACAACAGCGGGATTGAAGGCAGCGTTGGAGGCGCTCGCTCTGAGACACAGATACATAAACAGACGGAGCGCAGAGACGCAGAGGAGTCGGCTGACGAACACAGATTCTTCTTGTTTTCTTTTCTGTCTGCACTTCTATGGAGGCTTTATCTTTTGGGGAGCCCATCAACAAACACGGCTCTAACATGAAGATCTCATGAATGTTTATAATCACAGAAGGTTCAGCGTGTTCATTCACCCCAATACAATACTGTCTAGGGCCCTGCAAAATCCCGTCAAAGTCTGGACCCCTCTTTCCAAAATTTGGTATTTTTCTTCTTTCTCTGTAAAAATGTTTTACCATTTGGTGAAAAATGAAGTATTCAGACATAAACCAATAAAACTGGTAGAACTGTTGCTTTACAGCAAGAAAAACCTACCAGAGTCAAGTTGACCCCACAGCTTTCTTCAAATCAAATTGATGTCAAACATTTGTCCAGCAAAAACTTTGTTTGTGCCGCTATCATTTCAAAATGTTATTAAATGTTTCCAAAGGTCATCAAAGGTCAACCAGCCAGTCCACATTAACAAAATCTAAATCTGGTGTTAATTGACTGTGCTACGTTTGTGCAGCAAAAAAAATTTGTGTGTGCCGTTATAATCTTAAAGATTTCCAGAGGAAAAATTTAAAATAACTTGGGAGATATATGTATCTTGTTATTAGTGAAATTATCTGCCAGTGGAACTATAACAGTTTCATCAACATTAAGAAATTCTTGACTTAAAACAAGTTCCTATTTCCTGCTGAAAAGTTACTTATAAGTTAGTTTTGTACTATTTCACCGGAAACTCGACCAAAAATACCTGGTAAGATGTTGTGTTTTTGCAGTGCAGTATTATTTCTTTCATCAGAAATGTCACTAAATGGGCTGAAAAACGTTTAAGATTTTGGTGAAATACCCAGACCTCCGTGTCTTGCATCACAGAAATTTAAAACTTTTTTTTTAGCAAATATCAGCAACAAACAGAAGGAAGCTGGAGCCGAGAACGGCTGGAACAGTCATTAAAAGGAGCCATTAGAGCACTTAAGCATTAATTAAATCTGTATCATCATCACTCAGTGTAATTGAAGGGGAGACAACCTATCAATTGTAAAAGATCACACTGTCGTTAAGGTTAATAAGCTGTTTTATAAACTACAGTCATTACCATTGGATACATCTATAATAATGATGAATGGCATATTGACAGAGAATGAGGTAAAAAGTCGGAGTTCTTTTCCCAAGATGGTGCAAAGTAAAGCGGACCAGGTGGGACAGATGAGGCTGATGCACGAGGATCTTCCGACTCAAAGTCCTTCAGGAATAACCTCAATTAGCGACTGTGCCGTTTCTCCATTCGCTCCCCCTCAATCAATAATACAACGCCGTCATTTATTCACTCAACATTTGGCTGCGGTCGTGAGAACGAATGAGGAATTCAAATGAGGGGAACGATGGTGAAAAGGTTCCTGAAGAAAACATCTGTTTACATCAGAGGACATACAGTCAGGAGTCACTAACAAAATGAATTTAAAGCCTGAGACAGACACGTCAGCGTTTTAAAGAAAACACCCTCAACGCTCGGCTTTTAATCAAATATTTAACATCCGGTGGAAACGGATCTGCAGCTAATCATGGCGGGTTTGAGGCCCGACGGGCTCCAGGTCACAACGCAGGCAGCGAAATTAATTAGGAAGTCAAATACAAATTAAAACGGCTTTAAAGAGAGCTTGGGCCCACAGTTTACCATTAAAGAGCTAATGCTTAAACTCATTAGCATAATTAAGATTACACGGGAGAGAAAAAATGGCTGAAGCTTGGCATTGAAGGAGTTAACGAGGTGGAGCCAGTAATTGGATGAGGAGCGACCCTTTCACAGCCGGTGACAGGGAGGCTGCTAATTACCTTAAATGGTCACTGAACGTCAAACGTTTATATGTGAAGGGAAATAATTAGTACTGAGGGCTTTATTACTGTACAAGAACAAAGGAACTATATGTAGAGATGAGAAGTGGTTTACTCTTTTACTTAAAGTGGCAACTACTGTTAATGTTTACAGCTGATTATATGTGAGAAAAATCTATAAGTGATTATTGTCTGATATGAATCTGTTCTTAACAAATGGAATCAAAGATCCGGTCAGACCGGCTGTCTGTGGTGCAAAGTTTAAAAATCTAACAATGTTTTACTAAACCAAACAAAGGAATAATCCCATAAAACATCATTTTCATCTGCTGCAAATCTTGAAAGTTTATAAAACAAGGTCTAGTTTCTAGTGCAAATATCTCAGTAAACTTGAAATAAGACAAACCTTTTCAGCAAGATATAGAAACTAGTTTTGAGTCAATTCCTTAATATTTATGAAAAAGTACTAGTTTAATTGGCAGATTATTTCACCTTTAACATGAGAAAAATGTTTTGTTATAAGGGAAATTATCTGCCAGTCGTACTAGTATGTCTTCATCAATATTAAATAATTATTGACTTTTAACTCTTCTTTCTTGCTGAAAAGTTACTTATAAGTTAGTTTTATGTTATTTCAAATATTCTAAGATATTTGCATTAGAAACTAGGCCAAAAATACTTTAAGATTTTGTGGGTTTTTTTGCAGTACTGTTAAAAAGTGGTGCTTCCTCTCCACTGTCACCACATGCTTGCTTTGTATCAAAAGACTCTGAGCCAGCATGTATTGCCACAGACAGAGGGGTTTATTGGAGCAACAGGCCGCGGCGGCTAGCCAAGAGAGGAGGAGGTTTTTCTTCAGGCCATGGAGACAAAAACTCCAGCCTCTGCACAATGAAAAGAGGCGCTTTAGTGACGCTTCAGCGCTCGGCTCACAACAGAGGAAACAGGGTGAGATGTTACACAAGCCCTTTAGATTGCTTTATTACCACAGAGATAAAATCCTCCAGCTAAGAAACTGCTGCAGAGTTTGTGTAGATGAGGAGAAGACTGGACATGTATGAAAAACGTTTGCATGTTTATTCATCATGTGTTATCAGAGGCAAACATTTTAGAGGGGATCGGCTTCACGCGGGGGGCCTTTCAGTACGCATTAGCCGCCGCTGTCACAACGCTACGTTTATGTATACAAAGTACGATCAGGCTAATTGAATATTCACTGTGAACATATTCCCTGCATAACATGACTCCCTGCTTTCATCTTTTTTTAAAATTCAAATGGATGGGAGCAGAAGAGGGGAGGATTAGAATACATTACCCCCTAAATACCCCCCCGCCTCTATATGTCTGTCAGGAGGTGAGCCGAAGAGGAGGAAGAGGAGGGGGAGGGCAAAGTGCACGCGGCAGAGTTGGCCTCGGCAAAGCTGACGTTAACAATAATGTAATTTAATTAAAGCCAAGATCCCAGCGGTCCTCGCCCAGCGACGGAGGGTCCGTGGGTGAGGAGGAGGAGGAGGAGGGTGGGTTTGATTTTAATAGGTGATGAAGAAAAGGGCCGGCACGCGGCGACACCGTCAACCGCTCCGACCGGTCTGAGGGCTGCTGGGAAAAAAGGCACCGGCAGGACATCAGTTCGGATCCGATCAGGCAAAAGGGACGAGGAGGGAGGGTGCAGGTACCAGCGCCGGCCACCCAGACACAGCAACACCCATCAGCTAATGGAGGGGAAGAGGGAACGCACCCACCCACCCACCCACAGACCGCTGGGCCGCCGCCCGGCCGCAGATAAACAAAAACACAAAACCTGACTGTGTTGGAGAAATGCTTCAGAGCTTAACTCGCACTGCAAAAACACAAAATCTTACTATTCTTTATGCAAATACGTTGGCACATTTGAAATAGACAAAACTAACTTACAAGTAGCTTTTCAGCAAGACATAGGAGCTTTTACTTAGCAAGTAACTCCTTAACATTGATTTAAAAAAGTACTAGTTATAAGTAGACTATTTCACTCATAACAAAGCATTTTTCCTATGTTCACTGCAATAACACTAATAAGTATTTTTGGTCTAGTTCCTAGTGCAAATAATTTAGTACATTTGAATTGAAACAAAACTTACAAGTAACTTTTTGGCAAGAAATATGTGCTTGTTTTAAGTAAATTTTCAACATAGATTAAAAAGGCAGGTATTAAAAGACAGATTATTTCATTTATAACATGGGAAAAATGTCTTATTATAAATAAAATAATCTGCCAATGGAATTAGTATTTTTTCCATCAGTATTACAGAATAATCTACTAAAATCAAACTCTTGCATATTGCTTAAAAGTATCTTTTTAAGTTAATTCTGCACTAGACATCGGACATAAATACATGGTTATATTTTGTGTTTTTGCAGTGCATGAAGACGTTTTCAAAAACAGGAGTTAATCCGGGAGGTCAGAGGTTGCATCTTAACGTGGCGGAAAATGAAATTAAATCTGCCTGGATATTAACAAAACTCCAACAGCTTGCTTCCTCTTTGACGGAAACAATCTCGGGAAAAATAATAACACAATCTGCCCATATTTTTATGCCGTAAAAAATACTTTATCTAAGCATAACTGGCAAATATGAGGGCTGTAATTCAGATTTTTATAAAAACAACCCCTCTATCAAGTCACTTCCTCATGTTTTCTCGCCACATTAGGCCTGTTTTCACATTCCTCCTCCAACCAGCCGCCACCAACAACAATTAGCTTCCATTTTATTGGTCTGAGAAGCACAGCGAGGGTCAACTCGTCTCGTTTTCACCAGCGACGTCTCGAACGTGGACAGGCGGAGGAGACGGATGGGGGGGAGGGGACATTATCAAATTTACAACCAGTCCCACGGACATCTGCCCTACTTTTCCTCGGTTAATGTAAAAAGAAGTAATCTGGTTAAGAGAGCACGGACGCGGCTCGTAAATCGCCGGCGCTCTCCGGTGCGGTCAAAGCTGTCACTCCTCTTGTTTGTGGGGGCTGCTGGGTCTGAATGGAGCTGTCAGCTGGCTACTTGTTAGGGCTAACAAGGCCGTCCACTGATAGGACTAATGAGGCCCAGGCATCGCTGTTTCCCCCCTGCAGCCCGACAACAACGCCACCACCACAACGGCTGCTGATGCACGGTCCGCCCTGCAGCCCGCAAACAGCTTCAACAGAGGAGTCTTTATTTTAAAAAGAGAAAAAAACAAACGAAGCCATGCAGAAAAGTCACATATCTGAATGCAACAAGTTTTATAGTGAAAATAAGAGGAAAAAAGATCTGTGGAGAATATTTCTCTATTCGTAAGATATGTTCTAGTTTAACGATGGAATAAAGATCATTTAAAAACATTTTGCTGCAATTATTACAACATGATTTTTTTTAACTTATTATGCATAAATCTCAACAAAAAAAATCTTAAAATTAAATTTCAGTGGAAAATTATTGCTTTCACTTATCACACTCTGACATTTACCATATAATGAACATATGGGGATTTTTTTATATTTTAATTTTATGACTTTAAATTATTTACAATACATACAGACTTTTCATTTAATAGCATAAAATTTTTATTTCAAAAGTCAACGCGGTACTTAGCCTCAATTCTGTTAAACAGGCTTCAAAATGGTAAAGACAAGAGAACATGCTATTCAAGGCAGGTGTGCACTTATATCTATAAATGTTCATCATAATTAAATTTTTTGCAAATGAAATGGACATCTAAAAAAAAGATATTGTGCAATGTGTATAATTGTACGTTTGAACAAATGTACCATGTAAACATTTTTCATAATCAATGGAAAAGCCATTATAGGCAATTCCAGCAACAAAAATGATTTTTTTTCTCATAAATGCTCAGTTGCATTCTGCAGTTGGGACGTTAATATTAGTTTCAGTCGGACGAAAGATTTAAAGATGATTAAACTCGTAAACCTGCCAGAGGTGTGAATAATTATAAATTCAAATCAATAGAAAGTTTTGTTTATTTCTGGATTTGCTGTAATTTCTGGCTGGAAAATGAGAGTTTTACTCCTGTGAAAATGGAATAAATAAGTTTTACATTTTTATATGAAAAGAGTCAAAACTTGCAAGTTTCAGTCAAATCTTTTTTCACTTTACAGGCTTTGAATAAATACTATAATTTCTTTTGAATCTGAGCCGTAATCAGACGTTAAAGGGGATTTAACGTGGAGAATTAGTAGCGACTGCCGTTTGCAGGAGCAGTCGTCCTTCTCTTCTTTGCACTTCATTGTTTGCAATGCTCTGCTTTAATTCCAATTACTCCTGTTAATTAGAAAATCTCATGCTCTCTGATCTGGAGTTTTGTTTCAACTTAACATCATTTGTCAGGCTGTTTACTTTTAATTAAAGCTTTATATTGCATTTGTGAAACGTGGAGCTACATTTGTTTGGTGGAGGTGTTTGTCTGGTAAATATCCTAAGTGATGTGGACACGTTTTTGTTCTGCATTAATGTTACTGTCAACCCATTGTTTTAGCATATATTAGTAGCACATTAACATTTTATCTCCTCAGACGTGTAGGTACCAAAATATTCCCTCCAACAGCTGTGGAAAGAGCAAAGCGGCTGAAAAACCTGCGAGGATGTGTCACGTTTTGGCTCCAAAGAGGCACAAAACAATACACTTTGACGGCTTTTATTAGTTTCAAGAAAGATGTTCTCACCATATTCGGTGCGGCATTGTAATGCAACGAGACAAAAGCAAACAAACGTGTGAAAAGATGAGTATGTGTGCATCTGTTTGCCGGTTTGTTTTTTCGTGCTGCAAATGTTTGCTCTGCTTTACGTACCGAGATCAAGCGACAAAATATGCAAAGAAAGAAGCTGCTAAAAACATCCTTTACCTTGGAGACCAAACCAACAGTCTGTCGAGTGAACTTTTCTGCAACATGTGTGAGATCATCCATTTTCGCTGCTTTGCACCATCTTTTCAGCTGCTGCAGATTTTTATTTTTTTAGCGCTCATGTTATCTGAGCGAGTCGCTGTGGATTACTCAAACTTGAACAAGTCTGCCCAGTTTTTCCTCTTTTGGAAGCCTTCCATGTGACCAGCTTGCCCAGTACACACTGATCCACCAGTGCAGCCAGGGTTTCCGCCAGTTTACTGCTGATCCTTCGCTCTGGAGTCCAACATTTAAATCTGAGTCAGTGGTGTAGTGTATTAGGTTTATCTACTGCTGCTGCAACTGTTGTTAGTCATGCCGTTTGTTTCGGATCCGATCATTTCCTTTAAATCAGTGATGTTTCTGCCAGATTTATCACCAGTTTGGTTAAATCTGATCCCAAACAAAGATGCACACAAATGTCTTCCTTTTAAAAGTGGATTAAAAAAAATTAAGCACAAAGTTAGCAGTTATAAATAAAAGCTGGACTTATTTTATTTAGTTTCCATATCAGCAGAGAAAAAAATCCTTTAGTTGAACACCTCACACCTCATTTAGGTATTTTAAAGGGACAAAACAGAGAGTGTTCCCAGGTCAGAAGAGGTAACAAATTCTGGGTCTCCTTCTCCTTCAAGCAGAATTGAATGATCTTATTCTGTTTTCTAATCTGAGGATTCATTCACACCAGCCATGTTTAGTCTGCTTTAAACTAACTCCAGTTGGTTTGTCTAAACCAAAGGTGTCAAACTCCAGTCCTCACGGGCCGCTGTCCTTTTAGATGTGCCACAGGTACAAAACACTGGAATGAAATGGCTTAATTATCTCCTCCTTGTGTAGATCAGTTCTCCAAAGCCTTGCTAATGACCTAATTTTTCTATTCAGGTGTGGCGCAGCAGAGGCACATCTAAAAGTTGCAAGACACCGGCCCTTGAGGACTGGAGTTTGACACCCCTGGTCTAGAAAGTCTGGTTCGCTTGAGAAGGTATGTGTGTGCAATCAAACTCTGGACCAAAAAAGTTAACTCTGGTCCGCCTAAAAAAGCAAGTCTGTATATTCCAGTTAATGATTAATCAATTACTAAATTAGTTGGCAATTATTTCAATATTCGATTAATCATGATTAATCGTTTCAGCCCTATAGTTTTAATGTTAGAACAGTGGGTCCATAAATAATTAAATTAAACATCATTTACCCTTTGTGATTAAACTAAACTTCCTATTGGTCATATGGTAGTTTTCAGTTCAGCTAAATCATGAAACTAACACTCAGGTATGTTACTCACATAATTATTGCTAAGCATCATGGGAATCTGTCTTGGTAAAAGTTTTGATTTAATGATTGAACCGAACTGCTGGCAGCACTGCCAAAGATCTGCTTTCACAACCTTGTGCAACAAGACAGCACAATAAATTAAAAAAACACACACAAAGTGAAAATGGGTTTCAAGCTACTCCACTTTTTGCAGCACCGTGAGGCGTTAAAACAAACGTTAGATTTAATATTTGGAAAACGGCGTCTTAAAGGCTGGAAATGGATCTGACGAGACGAAGGAATAAAACCAGTTTCTTAAAGAACCAACTTCCGTCATCTTGATGAAAATGATGCTCAAAGCTTTCCTCTGAGGCAGATATCTGTAGATGACAAACATATTGGAAATATTTTTTTCCCACCATCACTCCGTCCACCATCTGCTATTGAGAGAAACTCTGAGAGAAACTTGAGCTCCGTTTGCACCATCAGAACATTTCCCACAAAATGTGACCCGTTTGCTCCACAATGTAAAAATGCAGCGAAGAGGCCAGAGAGAGGCTGCCAATCCTCTCTGCCGCGTCTCTGTTTGTTTACAGTAATTACACTCATGCCTCAGAAGGAAAGTGGTAATTACTGATAACTTAGTGGTGTCAGCAAGATGCAGCTCTGTGCAAAAGTTTTAAATCTTCAAAAGTGTTTTTCTTTGCAAGTTCATGTCAGTTCTACTGAGAAATCTCACATCAGAGGCATTTCTTCTAGTCTTTTTTAAACACACGGATGCTGTAGGTAATCAGATTGAATCATTATCTTTTTCAGAACAGTCAATTCATCATGTAATCTTATTTGGAAAGTGATTGAGACACAATATTTATTCTAGAAAACTATAAATGTGCATTTATGTTCAGGTGACAGTCAGTTAATGTTGATTTTCTAGGTGTTGCTAAGTGACGGGGCTCGCCTGAGGTTGCCAGGTAGCATCGAATGTGACTCAACAATCAGAAAGTTTTTGAAACGGCTCATTTTCCAGACACCAAAGAACATGAACTTAATGCCTAATAACAGCTGGCTGGGTTTTTCTAAGTGCTGTTTTAGAAGCAGCAGGAACCCAAATGGAGATACAAAGTGCATCATGTGAATTTTGAATAACAGGTCTCCTTAAAATCTCTCGTCTGATATAACAATGAAAAAGAAGAAGAAAACTCTAGAACTGGGATTGAACTGGATGAAAATGTGACTACAGTGTACAGAAAAACTCAAAGTCCTTCAGGAAGTCCAGAGAGATTTTGGTGAAGAACATTTTAAAGGATTGTAGGAACAAATGACAGTTTGGAAGTAAAATATAAGGGAACAGAGGATGAGTCAAGACTTTTGCAAGCTGCATTTTCCCCTTTCCATCTCAACTCCACTCTGAAAGAAGCAGTTTTCTGCTGATCCAGGAGCTACTTTGTCAAAGCACAAAGCAAAGTAAAATAAAACCAAGTATGTTCTGTTGTGACTGGACAGCGTTCCAGACCATCACCTCATCCCTCAGTGGCTCTCGGCTCAGACAAGCCCCCTCTTCTTCCTTTTCTTGTTTTATTTTACACCTCCATTTAACATCCAGATCCAATTCTTGAGATACAACGGACAGATTAAAGGTCAGAGTTCAAACAAAGCTTTTATGTCAAAGTTCGTTTTTCACACTTAAGTTTACGAAGCTCTGTGGTATTCCTTACAAATTTATGAACTATATAAACAGAAGTTTACTTTGAATTTATGGCCAACGGATGGATGGATGGACAGAATGAAAGAAAGAAGAAAGAATGCAATGAAGGAAGGAAAGAAAGAATTGTCAAAGGGAGTAAGAAAGGAAGGAAGAAAAAATTAAGGAAAAAAGAAAGTGAGGCAGTAAGTAAGAAAGGATGGACAATATGAAGAGAGAAAGGAAAGAAAAAGGGAAAAAAAGGAAAAAGAAGGAAGGTAGAAAGCAAGCTAGGAAAGAAGATAGCAATTAAGGAAAAAAAAGGAAAGATAGACAAGGAAGAAAGAAAAAAGAAGAAAGGTAGGAAAAAAGGAAAAAGAAGAAAAGGACAGATGGATGGACAGATGTAAGGCAGGAAGGAAAGAAGGAACAAAGGAAGGGACATCACAAGGAAAGAAGAAAGGAAGGAAGTATGGAAGGGAAGGATGGATGATCAAAAGAAGGAAGGACAAAAAGAAGGACAAAAGGACAGAAGGAAGGATGGCAGGACAGTCTGATGAAAAGAAGGAACTGGAAAGATGAGTAAATGATGGACGGATAGACAGAAGGAAGGAAGGAATCCAGTCTGAAAAATCCTTTCCCAGACTCTGCAGAAACGCTGTTCAGCTGCAAACATTAATTTTAATATTTCTTCATGAAACGTATTCCAGATTATTCTTCCACTTTCTTCAATTCCAGTTATTTCCATTCCTCTACAAAAGCTTTCTTCAGTTTATTTAGCAGAAGATGCAACAGAAACGATGAAGTTACATCATGAGCCACAAGCAGCTTCCTTCTCTGTCCTCAGCCCGCTTTGTTAAGGAAATTTAGTGAATTATTACATTATTAAAACATATTTCAGTCACTAAAAGGCTGACTGTATTTCAGCAGTAGCTTAGGAGTCCATCATGTAATACTATTAACCTCCACACACACACAGACACACACACTCAGCCCACACGTCCCCCTGGTGAGGAACAGATGAGAGCGAGAGGAACGAGTCCAAGTGGAAATACGCAGGAACAACTCTTAGCGCCTGTTCTGGGCTGCTGGCTCGGCTGGCGGTCCGTAGGAGGACGAGGAGGACTTAATGCGTGTTGTGATATCGTTCCTCGCACACCTTGTTTTGACATTTTGCGGACAGCTGCTTTCAGGAAACAAAACCTAGCATGTGAAGGTGGGAGGCAAGGAGAAAACGCTGCATGCATTCAAAGCGACGCCTCTTCAAACGGAGCCTGAGGCAGCGTTCACACCAGACCCGTTTGGTCCGGTTTAATACAACTCTGGTCCGTTTGTCTGGAAAGTCTGGTCAATTTGGGGATGTAGGAATGTGCAATGAAACCAAGGAAGTGAGTTCTGGTCTGCCTACAGACTTCGGTCTCGGTTCGGTTGAAGTGAACTCAAATGCATATGTGAACGCCAAGCAGATCAGAGATCGCTCCAGAAGCAGGAAGCGGACTACAGCACAGAGCATTCTGGGTAAATACTACCAAAACAAACTAGAGTCTAGCACTCGCGTGAGAAATGGCTCATAGTCTTTTACCAAAAACAAAAGACAAATCCTGCATTTCTTGAAGAAGGAAGTTGAAGAGTGGTTTTTAAGTGTGCCACATTATTTTAATTATTTTGAAAATAATATCATCTGATAAACATTACATTTACAGAAAACAAGTTAGCAAGTTTGATATCTTATTTTTCCGGCAAGAAGAGATTAGCCTATTATTTATCTAATAATCTATCAATTATTATCTATAAAAATAATAAAAATTAGTTTTCCAAGTGCATTCAGTTTGCATCATTCAATGTTATTTTATAATAGCAAATGGACTGAACTTATATAGCGCTTTTTCCAGTCATTTTGACAACTCAAAGTGCTTTACACCAGTTACATTCACCCATGCGCACCCAAACACATTTATACAGTGATACACAGATCAGTAGGCAACTTGGGGTTGAGTGCCTTGCCCAGGGGCACATCGATATGCGACAGGAGGAAGATGAAATCGAACCTACAAACTTCCGATCGCAAGACGACTACTCTACCCACAGAGCCACAGTCGCCCCACATATGATGTAGGGGCTTAACTTGCGTATGCCTTGGGCCGGCCCTGCCCTGCACCGCTTCGATCCAGTTGGGTGAACAGTTTTCTCTAAGGTTTTGGTTCATTTGATGCAGTGCTGCGTGACAGGAGACCACAGCAGATGAAAATGTAACAAATGTTGCAACTTTGGTCCCCAGTTGAAGCGAGTCTTCGAGACCATCAGGCGTGAAAACGCCCTGAGAGAGAATGGGGAAAACGAGGCCGGCCTCCTTCCCGCTCCCCGCCACCTTCCTCTACCTGCTGTCCCCAGCCGATCCCGGGAAAAACTCGGCGGCAGATGTTGCTGCGCTAAGCTGGCTCTGAAGTGCCTCCCCGGCTCCCTGCTCTCACCCACAACACAGTCAAACCGCATTAGATCTCTTTATTTGTGCCTGGGGCAAGTTCGGCTCTGCAGCTGTGTCCACCCCCGCTCTACCTTTGGTGTCGGAAGCCCTCGGGCTCTAAATGTGAGACCATGGAAAAAAGAATTTAAATAATAATAAAAAAAAACCAAAACAACTCTTTTTCTGTCTCTCCTCTGCATCTGCTGACAGTCCAGTGGTCTGACTCCGGGCGGCGGCAGCAACAAACGGAGGGAGGCTGGGTGAGGAGTGGGGGGAACCGGGTCCCCGTGCTGAACAGATGTCTGCGACAACCTGCTTACTTACACCTGTACGAGTCCTTGTAACCCGGCGGACGGACGCTGCTGAAAAATTCATGACCCTGGAGGTTTCCTGTCCGCCATCAAACACAGCATCCTGCTTCTTTCCCTCTCTCTATGGCACTGCTGCGCTCTCTGCCATCCACACTGAACACGCAGCAGGACGGAGCGGACTTCTTCCTCAGCTGTGTTTACTCTGACCAGTACCAACCGGCCGTAAGAGATCCAGGAGGGCGGAGACCGGCAACAATACGACTACTGTTCAAACTCCAGAGCAAAGAATTCAATATTTCTCCAAATAGTGGCCTTAATGGCAAGAAGGAGGACAGAGAGGACGAGAAGGGAGCAAATCGAAGCAGATAAAACTGTATTTTACTTTAATTTTGACAATTTGTTTTAGCGAATGAAAATGTTCTGCATTTATGTTGTCTGTTTGCGTCATCATCTGAGTGGCTCCAGATCAGACGGCCAGTGGAAAAAAAAAAGAAAAAATCAAAACTTCAACCATTACAAGGAGGTTGTATTTTCCTCATTGTCACATGTTAACTCACTGACCCCTGCCGTTGGGGAGAACTCACGAATAAAGAAAGTAAATAAAAACTGTGTGGATGGATGAAAACAGCCCGCTGTTGCTCAGCCTCGGTGTCACTTCAAACACAAAGCGTCCTGCGACCCGATCTGCCTGACCGTCTCCAGAGCCTCTCGTTTACAGTCTTGATCACAGAACTGAAAGTGGAGTTTGTCTCAGTGATCAGAATAAAAATGGGACTCGACTGGCAGCTTTTCTCCTCTTAGCCAAACGTGATGTGAAACAACCTCTTTGACAATCTTTGGACTTCCTGACCTGGTGGTCACTTCATATGGAAACATTACAACTAAAACGACGAGGCTACAACATTTTTTATCACCATTAAAAACAGCTCTGGAAAGCAGAAAACGTCATCTCTTGCTATCTTTTAGATGTTTCAACAGCAGAGAACCACAGATAAATGATTTCTCTGCCTTCTGCACTGACCCGCTTACCTCATTATTTGAATCCACAGTGCAGAATCTTGTGTATAAAAAGTCTCTTTTAAAGCTAATATATAGATAAAAAGAACATGAATGTCCAAATGAAATGCCTTAATCGTATTTTTGTGATTGATCTCTGTGCATTTTTGCAAACCTAAGGTATTATGCTACTTTGTTTTTTGAGAGGAAAAGTACTTTTCTAACATTGCTGCTGAGTTTTTCAATTGTTCTGTCATAAACTTTAACAATCACCACACTGAAACCCCCTGAGTCTCAGTTTTATTTCTCATGTAAAAGCAGAAGTTTTGCTGGTTTTCGATGTGATTTATGAAATAGCAACATGACGCCCTGAGTAACGACTGGCAGGCTGACAGCTGCTAGATTTCCTCAAGTTTTCCCTTTTCTTCAGCCCTCGACCTGATCCCACTGCAGAGAGTTACATCTTTGTCTGAACCACACCCATATGGATCCTGTTCTCTGACCTCTGACTTGAGCAGAACCACCCACCACAGACGTGCAGATGTGTATTTGTTTCTGTTTGTGTCTGAGAAGTGTTCCTGCTTTAGATCGCAGAACGAAAAGAATGCTGCAGAAACTCAAAAACGTGAAACTGGCAGTGTTTTGTATTTCCGATTCGAAGCCGCAGCATTTGATTTTCTGTCCATAGCATTTCATTTTGGGATTATGTGTGCAGATTTACATCCACAGCAGATGGTGTGGTTTGTTGGATTATGAGCCGTGTTAGAGTATAATACATATGAAAACATCTGGTTAGCTCTGACTCTGTGGCGTTCTGGTAACCGTCTGCGTTTCAGATAGTTTCCTCTCCTCTGACTGAGGTCGAGTGAAGCGAATGGTTTGACCATATTAGGTCGCCTCTGTCCTCCTTCCTTCTGTGAAGCTTTGCAGCTGCAGCTGCAGGTCACGTCACCGTGGTGAAGTATAAACAACACAATGCACAACAAGAAACAGCAGTTTCCTCTACCGAGAGGTTGCATCCACTCACAGCCACAGAAAGGAACAATAAACTGACATGTCTTTAACTGTAAATGGGCTTAAACAGACAACTAAGGCAGATTCATGCATTTAAACCACTAAAAAAGAAGCAAAATAAAAAAGGCCAAACTGCTAATAGATGCTTAAGGTTGTAATTTTTCTCCAAAAATATAATATTCTATATTGATGCAAAATATCTCTCTGATTGACATCATCTCTACTGCTGTTACTTTGCTGTTTTGTCTGTTTGCCACCACAATATTTAATGCACAGCTAAAATTTTGTAACTGTTGTTGCAGCGGGTCTGCAGATTTTCAACAGAAATATTTTTGAAAAGTCGTGGAGTGTTTTCTCCTCTGTCCTACCTGGTCTGCTGAGGTGGGACGCATGAGGGAGACCCGGTCATACTGCCGCCGCAACAAAGCCCACAACGCATCCAGGCGACCCTGACGGCACACAGATATGACATCAAGGAAAATAGCAGAACTGACAGAAATTTGACGAAATATTTTTCTTATCTGTTTAAAAATGTTTGAATAATTACACATTTTTTGCTTTCTCCTGTTTTTGAGTTTAGTTTTTCCTCCATGTTTTCAGTGAGCGTCATGAGGAACCATAACGTGATATCTGTGGGGAACGCACCTTGATGGGAGTGTACCATTTGCTTTCAGCCTGCCTGTTGTTGGACGCCGGTTTAGGTCTTGGACGTTTGATCATCGGCTCTTCCACGTCCTCTGGTTCGGACACTTTAGCATTTTTGGCCTTCTCCAGTCGGGCCCCCTCCTCAGTTGATCCCTTTTCTCCCCATTTCACCTAAGCAGGATAAAAACAGAAGATGAAAGAGTGCTAGAACAGCTACATGTGAGAGGAGGTAGGCCCAGGTTAAAAAAAAAACATAATACTGCCCTTTTACCATTAGGACTTGATGTATTGTCTTGATTGTTCCTCCTTTAACCAAATAATAACCCAAATAAAGTCATTGCTTTTTACTCTTTTTTTTTAATAATCCTGTCATGAACTCTAAGATATAACAGACTAACTGAAGTCTGGAGGGGCTGAAACTTGAATTTTGCAGAAGTGAATTTGTTTGGACTAGTGAATAAACTTCACTTTGTAGAAGAATGATTTTGCAATTATCTGGAGCAGGAGTGCTCAAGTCCAGTCCTTGAGAGCTACCGTCCTGCAACTTTTAGACGCATCCTTACTCCAACAGACCAGGATCAGCTCTGAGCAGGCCTGGTAACGAGCCATTCATTTGATTCAGGTGTGTTGGAGCAGAGAAACATCTGAAATTTGCAGCATGGTAGATCTTGAGGACTGGACTTGAGCGTCCCTGATCTGAGAATGCCCTACAAACTCTTCCCTGATTGATCGATATTGTGCTAACTCATACCCACTTAGTCCAGATCAGCATCAGTTTTGGTAAAAAAAAAAAAAATCATCCTTGAAGGTGATCAGCCAATCAATGCATCTGATTAGCAGCACCTGGTGGCAACTTTCTCTCCTAAGTACCAATCTAGCAGCAAGAACTCAATTCAGTTGACACTATGTGTTGTCAGGTGTGTGTGTTTGCATATGAGCTTGTGAACATGAGTATGTGTGTTAGTCAAGCTGTCCTGCTTTTTAATTGAAATCATCACATCTGTTGCAAGGAAGAGACAAAAAAAAAAATCCATCGCCACATGAATGGGGAGAGGTGATTAATTAGCGACACATTTTCTAAGCTGTAGGTTAAGCCGTGACAATATAGAACAGCTTCTGAGAATCATGTCAGGGATACGTCCCAGGCCCGGGAAAAAAACGGAGCGCTGCAGTGAATAAAAGAAATGCTCGCGTGTCAGAAACTGGAATGTTGCAATCATCCTGACACCTAACATGTCAAAGGGATCCTTCAAATGGCGATAGAAGTGAATGATATAACGATAGATGCCAAATGTGGCGTAAATACTCCTTAGACATTCTTTTTTCAAAAACCTACGTGGGAAACGTGAAATTCAAGATGGCCATCATATCTGGTATAAAGGAGGAATCTGACATCAAACTGTATATTTTTGACCATGTAGTGTGTGTGTGGACTCTGACCTAAACCTTCAAAGTCATATAGAGAAAGTTACAAAGTCGGCCTTCTATCACCTAATGAACATTGTCAGGCTTAAAGTACCAGCAAGATGTAGAGAAACTCATCCATGTGTTTATCTTTAGTCACATTGACTATTGCAACAGTGTCTTTACAGGTCTGATTAAAAAAAAGTTAACCAGATCCAGAACTCTGCTGCTAACTTTCTGACTAAAACCAGGAAGATAGAGCACATCACCTCAGTGCAAAGTTTTTCCACAAAGAGAATAGCTTTAAAATACTGTTGTTAGTTTATAAATCATCGAACAGTTTAAATATCTGCTGTTGTTGTATCAACCCTCCAGACCTCTCAGGTCTTCTGGTTCTGCTCTGTGTCCCCAGAACCAAACATAGAGAAGCAGCATTCAGCTTCTATGCACCACAAATCTGGAACAAACTTCCAGAAAACTAAAAAACAGCTAAAACACTGAGTTCTTTTAAATCTGAATTAAAACCCAGCTGTTTAGAGTTGCTTTGAATTCACAATGAAAGAAACACCGACAAACACATTTAATGTGAATTGTTGATTTTAAAGATGGCAAATGACAAAATGTAATGTCTGTTATTGGTTTCTACAACTGTTGACTATATGATGATTATGCTACGTTCAGGATGTAAGGAACTTTGAAAGACCGTGTTGCTGAAATGTGCTACACAATTAAACTTGAATGGTTGAAATATGGGACTAACTTCTCTCAAAAGATTAATGTTGCCTTATCTTGAGTTTAGATTTTACAAAATATATGCATAAGATGCACATTTGACATATAAGCTTTGATTATTCCTGAAGGATTTGGATATTAACAGGAGTCCAGGACAGAAGAAGTGTGAGTAGAAACTGGGAGAGGTGGCCGAGTCGAGCTGACAGGAGCACTCAATCTTCCAACTGAGCAGCGACTTGATCCAATCAGGACGAGATAGCGGGACCTGTCATGTCGGACACATCAGCAGAGTGACGAGGACAGCAGCCGGGTCCGCTGCCCGCAACTACACCAACTTCCAACATCAACGTCAGCAGGACCACATCCGTCAGATGTGTGTCACCGCCGCATGCAGAGGATCTTTGTTTGATTTGATTTCCTTAGCTGCTCTATTTTAAAGCAAAACAAAACCCAGTTTCAGGGTCTGACCTCCATGCGTTTGATGCCTCCTGCTCCTCTTCCTCCGTAGTATGAGGCGTCCACCGTCGGCCACTTCTTCTTTGGCAGCGACTCGGGTTCCTGGAAAAAGAGCCGGAAAGTCACACGATTCTATAAATGACAACATTAATAAAACAGCTGCAACTGGACGACAGTAAGAAGGAAGCTGAAGATTAATTATATTATTGTTTAATTTTCATCAGGAAGGAAGAAATGCTCTATGTTATGTTTGCCTCCACTGTGCATTTGGTCAGCACGTTTCAGGGACTGTAAGCTTCAAAGTAACTTAATCTTCTATGGCTGTAGCATATTTTCACTTTGAAAAGCTTAAAGAAATCAACTGATATATTTTTTATATTAACCTGCAGAAAGACCCCATAGGGATCGTTTTTCAGTTTTTTTTTAGAAGCAACCAGATTTTTATTTCAAATGTCATGAGTTTTTGATGTCATTTACTTCCCAGGATTTGTGCTGGAGTCAAGCCCACAGCATCACAGGTCCTCCACCATACAAACTATAATCATCAGTATTTCCATCCCTCGTTTTAAAGCATTTATCCACTTTTTATTTGCATCTGAATAAAGAGATGCGAATGCTATTTGCAGAAATGCTATTTTGCAGCATTTCTCTGCAAAATAGAGAAATGCAGAAAACCAGCATAACATCATGACCAAGCAGATGTCTGCAGGTAAAGTCTCAGTACTTTAAGATTTTATGTTTACATTTGTGATGGTGGGACAGAAAAGGCTTCTTCCTGCTGTGACTCCTGAGCAACCAGCTGAGCATCTAATGGTTTTTATGGAGACTTTACTGAGACTCTCACATTTGGAGGATTATTTTGATTCTTACAATCAATCGTCACAGCTCCAGTTATTTCAATCGTTAATGCAAATAAGGAAACATTTTATAATAGCCGTTTCCTAACTAAAATAGTTAATGGAATATACATTTTTAATTTTGTTCATTCATTATATTTTAATAATTTATAATGCTTGTATCAAAATAGTTCAAAATATTCTGTTCATCTAATTTTTATTTATTTATATATTTGTTCATATTCATATTATTATTATATTGAATTGTTCAGCTAATCTTGATTTATTTAGCATTGTTTTTACAATTCTTTATTACTATAACTATTGCTGTTAAAATGTATTATAATTTGTTTTTAATCTGTTATATTTTTTAATACTTGCTGAAGAATATCTTACTGCAACACAAGACAAAATGGTTTTTTAATCAATATTCTTTTCATTCTGGTGATCCTTATAAACACATACTATTACTGTTGATGATAATAATAATGATGCAAAATTTATCTGAATCTTTAAAATAAATATGGCCAATTTAAAATTAATTATTAATATGTGCAGAAATATGGGGTCTAATTTGTATTGCGGACGTTTGTGTTGACCCCTTGCGACATACTCACAGGTGGAGGCGGACGAGAAGGTGGAGGCGGCGGCGGTGGGTCTTTGATGACCTGAATAAACAGAAAAAGAAAACAAAGCTGGTCGGCAGGAGGACACGCTCTCAAACCTTATCAGGACCCAGACGAGGCTGACGGGGCGGATTCGTGACAGGTGACACAGCCTAACAGAGACGTCCCTCAGCTCGTCTCATGACGGCGACGCCGCTGCTGCCAGCCTCACGAGCGGCATTTGCCGCCCCATCGCCCCGCTGACTACTGATTACAAGGATCCTGCTTGTAAACCAACATCAGTGGCCCCCCGTGCAAAATAGAGAAATGCTGAAAACCAACTTGTTGACAGGGGAGTCTTTGGGGCGATCGCAGTAGCCCGTTTAGCTCCTAATTAATTGGATGGGGTTCAGCGCTCCGAAGCGATCCCCCCAATCATAAAATCCTAAGGAGTTAATTAGCTCCAATCAGATACAGAGGAGGCGGCTTGGGCTGCGCTCCAAGTCCCGTCTGTTGGGAAGATGAGTGGCGGCGGAAAAAAATAAAACAAGAAAAAAAACCCCAACACATTCACACAGATCTCAATGACATTGCTTACTGACAGCGGAGTGACCAGCCCGGAGGCGGTCTCCGTGACAACGTGGAAAGACACCTGAGAAGCAGGTTGTCCACAATGTGATACCACTCAGGGACAAGATGCCTGGACTGGGTTTTTCTGATGTGCATCGGCAAGCAAAGAGGAGCCTGACGGTGACATTTGTCAGGCGTCACTCAGGTGTCCACCTGAGACAACGCTCAGTCAGCGGTAATACGGCTGTGAAAAGACACACAGACGCTTATTATTTGGTGTTTTAAGATTTCAAGAGTTAAAGCTCACGATCTGACAGACAAAAGAAAACCCACACACTGAAATGGTGTAATAATGTAAAACGTTGATAAGCATCTTTAAAGGTGGACCTATGATGCTTCTTTAAAACAAATTAGGAAAGTTTAATGGGCAATACAAAACATGTGCATCACAATTTTTTAGCATAAAATAATTCTCAGACAATGAGATCTTAGTCTGGTCAGTTCTGTCTATTTTGAGTTCATTTCAGAATGAGACGTTTTAGGGCGCCTGTCACTTTAAATTTAAATGAGCTGCTGCTGGCCACGCCCCCCAACTCAACTTTACACTCACAAACTGATGCACAATTCTATAATTGTAAATCTTCCAAAAGCAGAAGTTTATTTTACACTTGAATCATGTTTTAACCGAACAAACAAGCAGCAATCAAGCTGCTGGTTAACCACAAGATGTTTCTACAGTGTTTAAATACACAACATGCTGAGCTAATACATGTATGTTGCTATCAGATCTTATTGATGGAATGTAATTCTCGAGTCCCTGTTACTCTTTCCATGCAACCAGAACAGCATTCAGCCTCCGAAAGCAGACATTGAGGAAGATCATAGCAACAGAAAAAAAAGAAAATAAGGAGCTTCAACTTTACACATGCACAGCTCTAATTAGAAGTTATAAAACATGGCCTTTTTAGAGCAAACAAAGCTTGGTGTAGCCTGTTTGGATTGCTGTCATTAAAATGAAGTATTTGCTAAAGGCTTATTTGCCGGTAGACTAGTAAGTGAAGGTTGTATATGGTCCAGTTTTCCACCCAGACACTCCTGGGATGAAATTCTCCTTTAGTTCCTCCCTTCCTGTGGACTTTAGCACCAAACACAATAAATACTGAGAGAATATCTCGGCTTGAGGTGAGGAGAGAGCACCGTCTGGCTCATTAGTCATCACAGACAGATACTAAAGTCAGAGCTGCTTTTGCATTTGCTAAAGTGGTTTTGGAGGGGAAAAAAGGAGCAATGTAATTATGGCCTATCATAGATCCAAACAGCTGTTTCCTTCCCGGTTAAGCTCAGGGATACCGTCAGACTCGCTGCAGTGTTGTCATTAGAATAATGAAAAACAATCAATTAGGGTTAATTAATTTCTCTTTGACACACAACTGGCTGCACACAAATCCTGCAGAGGTCTGTGGATGACCTCTCCATACGCTGATTAACAGCATTCCAGCCACACCTTACGTTGACGGGATTATCTCTTTTTATTAAGTAATTATGCAGCAGATTTCCCGCACATGTTGTGGGCTAAATAAAGCATTACACAAACGCCGGAGCTCGGCGGCTCCTTTTTTCCCAGCAACCTGACGGACAGATGTGAGCTCTCTGCAGCGCGATGGCGTAATTAAAAACTAAACCGCGGGATGCTTCGCCATCTGACACCGGCCCCAGCGGCTCGCCACCGCAGCCTGCGCGCCACGGGGAATCAGACCAATCAGAAGCACTCGGGGCACCGTCCACATATGGCTGTCTCTGCGAACGTCCGACTGGGATTGGAAATCTGCTCGCGCCCAGAACCTGAGCTCAAACGGTGGCGTGTCAAGCTGTTTCAGGAGGTTTGTTGTGACGGATCAGTGGCAGGTAGCATATTTGAAAGTTTAAAAGCGATTTAGGCTTTTAACATGGCTTTCTGAAGTAAAAGAAATCAAGTTCTGCACCGCAGTGATGGCAGGAATAACAGCTTATTGTTGAAATGTTTTCAAAATCATGCACATAACTTTCCTATAAGTATGCATATAAAACTTATTTTTTCCAGGTTGTCATATTCAGGACAGTTTTAAAGGAGTCACTTAAGTTTCAAATGTTAATTTAAAATGTTAACTACTTTTAAAAAGCTTTGGCAGTCATGAGGACAGCAGTGTGTTCATGGAGCCACTGACTAACATGTGAGCGTTTTGAGGGTGAAAGTTAAGCGGTTAAAGCAAAATTTGAAACTAATTTGACTTTCGTCACTCATCTCTTGACTCATGTTTGCCACTCTGCATTGTTGACTGCAGAATAAGACCGTACAACAACACATGCGTGACCCAATTAATCCTCCACAGGAGAGAAGCTTTTACGTTAAAACAGGTAATGAGTAATGTTAACACGTTAAACGATTTAGACTAATTGCTTTTCGTGCAAAAAACGCAAAATCTTACCAAGTATGTTTGATTTAGTTCAAATATGTTAGTACATATGTGAGTACAAGTTTTTTCTTACTTGAAATAAGAAAAAACTAACTTTCAAGTAACTTTTCAGCAAGATATAAGAGTTTATTTTAAGTAGTAGTTGTAAGTGAAATCATCTGCCAGTGAAATTTGTATTTTTTTCCACTTTTAACAACTTCATTTTTCTTGCTGAAATATTACTTGTAAATTCTTTTTGTCTTATTTCAAGCCTACTAAGATATTTGCTCTACAAAACAAAACAGAAATTCTTGGTAAGATGTTGTGTTATTGCAGAGCAACTATTTGTCATTGACAGCCCTAATAAAATAACAAAGTAATTAGAAGTCACCAACATATTAGGCACCAAATGAGTTGAAAATGTTTCCAAAAGTGTGTCCAATTTTGCATTGATTCATTTGTAATTCAGATAAAATCCCTTGCCTTTGAAAACTCCATCTCCAACCCTTTGATTTAAACAAAGGCAACGCCAGGCAGGGCTTAATTTCCAAACAAATGATAAACAAAGAAACTACCACTCCACAGCTTGTCTGACCTCTCGTCTGGCAGCAGGCCATGCGGGTAGAGGCAGAGGAAGAGAGGGATTGTGGGAGGGAAGTTTGTGTGTGCGCGCGTGGCCTCATCGCCTCATCTCGACTGCCGAAGCCTGGCAGACTGGGGGTTTAAATATTAACAAGCCACACATGGCCCTCCTCTTCTGCCGGGTCCCTCGATGGAAGGCAACAGCAGCTCCCTCCACCAAGACAAACACGTCCGCGGCCAGACATGCTGCAGGGGGTTTACATTTTAATGCCTTTGTTGGTTTTCCAAAATATGCTTCCATCTCATCCTGGATGGGATCCCTTCAGGTCCACAAAGCCAGGTGACGTCCATCATTTCAGGGGTGAGTGAGGTGAGTGATGGGGGGCAGGCGAGTGTGGTGGGGGGAAATCTGCCTTCATCAGATCTCAGTAGAAAAAAAGGCTGAGAGAAAGAGGTGGCACGCCATCTGTAGCCCCTCTCTCATCGCCCCAAACGATAATCTGTTGTGGATTTCTGTAATTGGTTAAGTGGGTGAGAATTGTTTTATAAAGGGGGTACAGGCAGGGTGAGGGATTTTTAAAGCTGTAGTTTTTAATGAATACTCAGGACTAAACCAGCAATATGTGCCTGTGGGGCCGAAACATCTGGCATCCTGTAGGTTTATTGCAAAACGTTTTTAAGCTCCATTTAGAGAAAGTCATACATTTCTCTATAACACACAGTGCTACATTCACAGTTATATCCAGACTCATTTACCCTTTACTTCTGCATGCCTAACTCTAAAGAAAATAAAAAGACAAAATTGGAAGTAGCTAACGATCAATTCGCACAGTTCCCACACAGGAACAGTAACTGTGTTCTCAGCAGCTTTCACTCTGGTTATAAAGCGCTTAATGCACCCGATGCTCTTAGTAGTAATATATTGCTACTGTCAATCTAGCAGACCTCTTCTGCTGCTGGATGGTTGCTGTTTACTGGCCTGATCTGCCGATTCTGATTTTGTCCGATACAAATTTTTGTCATAAGGTCAGAATACTCCAATTTTACTCCAATTTTCCTTTATTGAAAAACACTGAAGAATACCTGCGAAACTATAGAAATTTCCTAGTCTGTCAGGCAGCGCCAAAGTGGACAGTAGTTGACTTTCAGACTTTTGCAGAGGCAGATAATATTGGCCTTAGGTGTAGCCAGTCAACCCAACTTAAGAAAATCGACGGCGATCGATTGATGCACCTCTAATTCTCACCTAATGTATATATGTAGGGTTCTGTGTTTTAAACAAAATCTCTTAATTTGACAGTTTAATCTCTTTTGTTGCTTAGTTTCACCTCAGGGGTGTGTTCTCGGCCTTCCGAAATTTTCCATTTATATTTCTTCTCTTGGCCAATTTAATTAGAATAATGATGTTGATCATTTCTACATCAAATCACACATCAGGATTTTGTAAGAGTCACTAAATTTACATCCTACAGGCTTTCATTCAGAAAATTAATCCTGGGTCGGCCAAATATTTGTTAAATCAGTGAATATAAATAAAATCTCATATTTTTTTCTGGTCTTGCTGGAACGTCTCAGATATGAAATGTTTAGAAAATTGTAAAGTCAGACTCAAAACACTGAACAACTATATTTACATGACGTTCGTCAGTAGAGTGGAACATCAGAAATAAAGTAAATGTACTTTCCCTTTTGGTGTGTAAGACATTGATACTTTGGTAAGAAAATTATTGTATAGAAAAATGTTTAAAGATAATTGTCAGAGCTACATTAAACGATAACAAAAGAACGAAGAGTAGAAGGCAGAAAATGAGAAGTAGCAGCTGAAATTCAACGAGCTGATTGACAAGATCAGGAAGCCCAGTTTAAACTAGAGCAGGAACAGATTTAATGGGATTAAACCATAAACAATCTCGGGTATTATTATTAATCACGTCTGTCCCTGGGAAGACCCAGTGTTGGAGTTGTATAAACAGAGTTTTCAGCAACTGTCACTCAGATCTTTTCTTCACTAATCCACGCCTTGGTGTATATTTCTGTCTGTTTTTCTGTCAGAACCTGATGTCTAAGCAGCCGCCGTTAACCGATCTACAGGATGTGGTTTCTTCACTTCCACCCGAGGTCTGCTGGGAGGAAGTATCATGCTCTGTAGTGCACGAGGTAAAAAGGGTGAGCAAATATTTAGCAATATTTTGTTTCAGAATATGACAAATAAGCATACTGAGGATGCTCAGAGCCAAACGGGTCAACCTACTCTCTCTGCCTGGATGATTTTGGTTTCTTTATTTGTTGTATAAAAGTCATGATTTAAGTAAATATGTGCATTCTTACAATAGGGTGCAACTGTACAAACAGGAAGTTTGCAGACGTTAGAAAAAAAAAAAAGAAAAAGAGCATACACTAGTGTTCTCACTTTTGTCATTATAAATATTAGAGTAACTGGCAACGATTTACTTTTAAGGCAACACAAACATGAACTATGTTTAGTTGGTTTATTTCAGCAGAAGTTGCTGTCATTCTGTTTCCACAGAGGAGCCACAGAGGTTAACCAAAGAGATGAGAAGACTCACCACAGTGCAGCAGAGAGGCCAGAACCACCACAAGAAGGCCAGAGCCGCGAGCGCCAGCATCACCAGAATCACGATCAGAACCACAGAACCGCTAGACTGCAAGACAAAATCATGAGATTATTTATCAAGAAGCAGGACTTAAACACAGCATTCCTTGAGTGAATTCGTGCCAGGTGAATCTAAAACTACATCCCTTGATCAGTTTAGGGTAAAACATATTTATATATTGCATCTTAAATACAGAATGTATTTATATTTTGTACAGCTTTGGCTTAATTACTGTTCTGAATATGTTTGTTTTTTTCAGCAAATGGCATTTTTTTGATTAATCAGTCACTAAGTTAGTTGACGACTGTTTCAATATTCAATTAATCACGATTAATTTGATTAACAATTAATTAATAATTTCAGAATAAATGTTTAAAAAAGATAATATTGCTTTATTTCCATGTTATTATAAAAACATATAGTAGAATTCTTAGTCATCAATACCATTTAAACGTCAAGTATTTATTGAAGCTAGAATCAATATTTATATAATATTTGTTTGTTAGAGGAAATATAATAAACTAAAAGGAGACAAGTAATTCAGACTCACACATGTAGATGCAGTGATGGTGAAGGGACTAGCGATGAATGATTTGCCATTGTTTAGGCTGATAAGAACATCCATAGTTCTGCAAAACAAAAACAAAAATTAGTTAATCTGTCAAACAAATTCAAATAAATAATATAAATTGATTTAATCTACGTTGGAGAGAGATATTTTCTGTGCTTTTCACACACAAATCTTTGTTTTCTAATTATTTGTTTTTCTTTAAAACACCAACAATGTAAGGCAGATATACAAAGTATGCAAAATGTGCCATACATCTTAATAATGTTCAGTGTTGTGAAAACGTATGAGACATCTTGCCACAGTTTACAGTTCATATATTGCCATCACAACAAAAATGCTGTTAAATTTTACAGAGCACATATTTTGAAAACCCGGACAAAGAAAAGAACAGCAGCAAAACCAAATGAAGAGACGGGAATGGAGGAGATCTTCTCATCATCCCAGGCGTCAGCGTGTTTGGATGAACCAACTTGACTTGCAGTAACAAGGCCTGCGAACACCTATGACTTATTTAGAGGTAGAAACGCAGAGGCCGAAATGGGCGCAATTAAAACCCTAATGATGAACGGCACCGCAATTTCCATATGTCTGTTACGCCCGATCCAATTACGGCGGGCTTAATGAGAACTCGGGATGTGGAGCGAGTCAAACGCTTGAAAAACTCCCCCCGCCTCCCCACCCGAAGTCATAAAACAGGAGAGAGGAGAGACAGGAGCCTGCAGAGTGGGAACTGTGTGTGAGGGGCCAGCTGTGAGCGCGCGGCGCTGTACAGGGGAGGCCTGCATTAAAAAAGAGCTGCTGTGGAATAATAACCAGAGTGCTGTGTTTGCTGTGGATTCAGCCTGAGGCAGTGCCTTGGGCCACCAATTCTCCTGTGGTTCAGAACAGATGAGCAACCAGACCGCGTGTCCATTACTATGCAGAGTATTCTAAATATTCTGAAGTGACTTCTTTGCACCTTACCTTGTTTGCAACACTAAATATTTAAGATGCAGGTCAAAGAACTTTGCTACAGGATGCACTATGACAAATTATCCAACTTGTTGATTCTTCCCTACACTTTTCACCTACATATCAATTAAGAATTCACATATTTCTGCCTTTTTATTACACCTCAAACATTGAGGTTTTCATTACTTCTTACACCAATAAACCTTAAAAAAGAGGGCTGTGCATGAATAGAAAAGCATGCAACTGTGATGTTGTTATTGCAGTCAACAGGGCCGGATCTAGAAGGATGTGAAAAAAGACAGTTTGGTGCCTTATCCTAGAGATGCAAATCTTTCAGAGTCTAGCAATTGCATCTGACAAAAGGCAAAAGTGTAAACATTTAAAACATTTCTATAAGGTTCAAATTTAAACAAAAATAGGTTTGTGCATAAAATTCTGTAACTTAAGTAATCAGTCTTGTGGTAACTTCGTTGCCTGGCTTTTCTTAAATGAAAAAATATCAAAGAATTATTCAAAATATAATTTTGCAAAAAGTAAAGCAGATTAAAATAGATTTTTGAGCTCTGAATTGATCCAGAACTGCCAAAACTAGGAACTGCCATTCTCTGTAAAACCGTTCTTTTCTGCATCTCTCCCTCTCCAAAAAAGAAGAAAAATAATAAAAAATGATGTACTCCTACATATTAGTGGATATGATTTAATGCATGGTTGGTCTAAAACATCTTGCAGTACCTCCATGTTATTCCCAAAAAGATGTACTGTAACTTTGTAATTTTTTAAAACTGTACTGATTTAATTGTTTCTATCATTTAAATTCAGAAAATCCAGCAGTACTAAAACACCCCACCTGATATGGTGAGTTTTAGGTTGTGCACATGTTTGAAAAGCATGGATTCATAAAATATAATATATGTGGGCTACTAGCCATGTAAGACCTTCCTAATGTTTGGCCCAGGAAATCATGATATTCACTGTGATTAACTTGAGTTTTCCTCACTCTTCACATTTTCCATCATTTCAGTGTTTCCACTGCTCTCCATGTGCCTCAACATCTCACTAAATCCTATATTACATGCAGGCTGTTAGGGCTGTGGAAGGAAATCCAGCTGCTTAAATATATATTTGGGCCTGCAAAGTGTAAATGCATGGCACAAAACTTTAACATTCAAATCTTGCAGGACTTCTCTGCCTTTGAGGTTTCCTCAGTTTTTGCCTTTTTGTTACATTTTTGTTCTTGTGATGAAGTGTATCTAAATCCAACTTGCCCGTTCAAAGTAAATACATTTTACCTGAAGAAAATGCAGATTCAAGACATCGAGTAAAATGGAACACCTGTCTGACGACACAAAGCTGCTTAAAGGACTCAAAAGCTACACCTGTACCCTGGAGGGGTAGAAAAATATCTATAAAATATGGTAAATAACACAAATACTAATATCTAAGATCAATATTGGTCAAGAATTTTCATGTATACAATATTATGGTTATTTTCCATAACTCATAACAAATACTTAATTACAAATAAGTATAAACTGACATATAATAGTCAAGTAAAGTGACTTGTCAATAAGAACAAAATGGATGTAGGAAGAGCCAAAATGGGAGTAAAAACTGGCAGTCAGAGCTCCATTTCAGAAGGTTTTTCTAGTTTATATACTGAATACTCATAAATTCATTTATTTTGTAAAAATGTTTTTAGAATTTCACATTGAAGAGATCCAGGAATGTTTTGTTTTTATTTCCATCCTTTATCCAGACCTGGAAAGCACAAAAAGACAAAACCCCATTTACTTTAAAATGAGACAAATCATTTTAAAACAGGTTGAGTGCGTCTTTAGAATGAACATACAGAAAGTCGCTGCTGCTTTGACGAGGCGTTCGGGGTCTTTGCATGTTAACTAAGTGCTGAACGTGAGGCGAGAGGTGAGGGGGAGGAGGGCGTGGGGGCGAGGCTAAATTAGCTGACACTCTCAGTCCGGAATAACGGTGGGCAGGTTGTTAATCAAGCTGGAGGTGCAGACCCCGCAGTGTGAAGGAAGAAACCTCCCAAGCGAGTTACACTGATGAGCCCACCCCCCTTCATCCTGACAACACCGGACACCCTGAACGCACCACAACTCAACCATAGAGAGCAGGACCTCCTCTGCTTCCCCCCATACACACACACACACACACACACGTACACACCCACACCCACACACACACACGTACACACACACACACACACACCAAGCGCTCACTTCCTGCACAGCAGCCAGAACCCAGGCACAAGTCATGCAATCATTTTTACCTTAGTAATAGCAC
This sequence comes from Xiphophorus maculatus, assembly GCF_002775205.1. NCBI lineage: Eukaryota > Metazoa > Chordata > Actinopteri > Cyprinodontiformes > Poeciliidae > Xiphophorus > Xiphophorus maculatus. The sequence goes on along the minus strand of NC_036454.1, from coordinate 5,167,183 downwards.
TGAATCTGATGAACATAAATTACAATTATGTTTTTCACATACATTTTACATCAGAAAAACATGCAGCACTTCCATCTGGTGAAACACATTTCAATTTGCAATTCCTCACATTTGCACCTGCAGCTCACACTAGCTAGAACATCCTCAAAATGATAATTCATTACCGTCAATCGATTGAAAAAGCAATAAAAAGTAATACTTAGGAAAGACATATTTCAGGTGTTAACTGCTGAGGATGATGATGAACAGTCAGTGAAGGAAAATCAGAAAATTACATCAGACCAATGAAAGAAGACTGGAAATGCAGAAATATTTAAGCGAAGCCTGCTGGTTGACAGATGTCCTGCACAAAGACACTGGAAGTCTCTACAAAGATCCTGCTTTGCATAAAGTCTGTACTAAAGAAGCCGACTGGTCACAGAGTTCAAGAAGTGAAGCAACAAGGATGAGCAGAGCTTTGACAAGATTGGGAAAGATGACTAAAATATCTCGCCTCTCCGGAGAAAAAGGCTGGAAAGGTAATGATCATTCCAAATAAAATTAAATTTAGCATTTTTACATATGGAATCAAGGTCCCAGAATCCAGAGGAAGAGTGGAAAGACTTAAAGTCCATCTCTGATCAAGGTCCAGCATTAACTTTCCAGTAATGATTTAAGGCATCATGTCATCTCTGGGTTTTGGTCTACTGAGTTTTATCAAATCCAAAGTCAACAAGGTCTATCAGAAAAAATAAGAGAACTTTATGCTTTCGTCTGCAATTAGGACTTGGTACATGATCTGAACTGAACCAGAACCTGGATCAGTGATCATGGTGGTACTGGCCTGACCTGAACCCCATAAAGAACCTAAGGAGGAAAATTAAAGGGTTTTCACGCCTGATAGTCTTGTAGACTTGATTAAATTTGTTACATTTTCAGCTGGTGTGGTTTGTGTTCACGCTACTCTGTGTCAAAAGCACCAAGCCCTCTAAGCAACCTGTTCCCCTCCTCACCTGTGGTGGCGCTGCACCGAGAACCACTGAAGGAAATGAGACAAAAACCCTCTGAGCACAACTTCCTTCTTCACAAAATGTAACCAAAAAAGGAGTGGCATCAGATTTTAGTGGTCATAAAATTTCTTTTTTGTCTTTGATAAAAGACTACAAGCCATTTCTCCAGACTGGCGTGTTTGTTTTGGTTGTATTTACCCAGAAAGCCCTGAGCAATTATCTGCTTCTTGCTGCAACCTATTATCATCAATATTACAATAACACCAAACACTTGAAAAATACCAATCTCTGTGTAATTCATTTAATTTCTAAACAAATAGTACTTTTTCAACTGAATTCCTAAAACATTTTGCTGATATTCTAACTTATAGAATATCAGTGAACTTTCACATACCAACAAGACCTCACAATAAAATTTACCACATTTAGCTTAGTGCGTCCTAAATGAAAAGCAGGATGAATAATTGAAAAAGAAAAAAAAAGAGCTGGCTGTCATTTAACTTTCCTGCAGTGAAAGCCAGTGAGTGACACAGAGGAGGGAGCTGCAGCTGCTTGGTGGGCCGATGATAATGTCTGAATAAAAGCCAGATCCTTGTTACGGGACCCACAGATCAGTCAACATTTAGATTTGAAGAGACACTTGTGCTCTTCGTTGTAGGTATCCGGACCCCGGTGGAGAAAAAGTTTGTCCCAGGGCTCGCTATGATCTGTCAGAAAGTGGGTCCGGTGTGACGCTAAGCTTTGATGATGCCACACAGCTGCAGCAGCCCGACGACCGAGACGCTAATGGCTTTCAAACTTCTTTTAAACATGTGAAAACTGTGGAGGTTGAATAATTCACGGCGCGGCATATGCAAGGCCTGTCATTTGGCATCCAGCAACCATCACTCTGGACGCATCTGCATGGCAGAAGTTTTTGATGGCGGGGAGGAAACCGTCCCATGAAGCCTGGGGACCAGATGAGAAACCGTCTCACTGAGACAGACGTCCACCATTTGGACAGAGTGATGAGCAGTCGAGTGAAAAACTCGATCCAAACTGATCCTGGTGTGACAGACGCTGGGGAAATCTGGCTGTTGTTACTCAGCAGAGGTAGATTTCCATAAAACACTGATCAAACGGTTATTGGTGTTAATCAATAAAAGCAGAATCTTAAAATTTGCTTCGACAATAGAAATAAAAATTAATGTCGTCTTCAGGAACTCGGCCTATAAACTGCTTTTCCAGTTGTTTAAAAAGTGGGAGTTAGGAGAAACTAAAGGATGCTCTGGTCAGGTTTTTACGCTGCCATTCAGCAATACTGACCACATGGATTGGCTGTTAATTTTTCTATTTAATTATAATTTCTACTGACTATATTATCTGGCAGAAAGCAACCATGAAATCACCCTAATTAACACAGAAACATGCAAAAAAAAAAACCATGCAGGCACACTGCAGAAACTGTTTAGTCAAAAGAACAATTGAGAAACATGCTATCAGTAATACAACATTTAACAGACTGAAAACAGTAAGACTCTCAGCCTAAATTATATTAAGTAATTTGATATAGGGCAGTGTTGTGAGATTTATATAATATCAAGTAAAAAAGAAAATATTTCAAGTCAAATGCAGATTGCATTTAAATAAACTTTTATAAGTTACTAAATCAAAGCTGCCCAAGAGAATGCCTAACTGTTTTCTGAAATGTCAAAGCCGATACTGTTAAGGCCCGCCTCCTTTCTCTGATTGGCTGTTAGTGACAGGTACAGGAACTGTGCATTGTGCAGATGGCATTAGGACCACCAAGAGGAGATGGAATAGCTGAACTTTTTCACATTTTAGCTGTTACAACTTACTGAAAGTTTTAATAAGTACATGTAAAAAAACAAAACAAACATTTCTGATCTGTTTTTTTGTGCAAATATCTTTGTACAGATGAAATAAGACAAAACTAACTTCCAAATGACTTTTCAGCAAGATATAGGAGATGATTTAAGTCAACAATTTCTTAATATTGATAAAAAATAAGTGAAAGAAACAGCCAGTGGGACTAGTACTTTTTCATCAACATTAAGGAGTTATTGCCTTAAAACAAGTCTCTATTTCTGGCTTTAAGTTACTTTTCAGTTAGTTTAGTCTGATTTTAAATATACTAGGATATTTGCACTAAAAACTAGACAAAAATACTTGATAAGATTTTGTGTTTTTGCAGTGTTGTAGGCATAATCTGCCAGTGGAGCTAGCATTTTTTCATCAATATTAAGAAATTATTGACTTAAAAAACTTGTATATCTTATTCAAAAGTTACTTGTAAGTAGTTGTGTCTTATTTTAAGTGTACTAAGATTTTTGGACTAGAAAGTAGACTTAAAAATACTTAGCAAACATTTTGTGTTATGACATTTTCATGTGGTTCCAGACTCATCATTGAACAGCAGATCTCTGCACAAGCAGCATGTCTGTGTTGCAACAAACAAACAGCAAGACACTTGGGTTGAAAACATCTTTTTGCCCTCAGAGGAGCAGATGGGGCGGCGTGTTTACTTATTAACAAGCGTTCACGTCGGACGCTGCACCTGCAATGTAAAGCAGGTGTCACCTCAGGTATTTCTTCGACACATAAATGAAAGCACAGGTGAGGACATGCTGCTGCAAGAAAGCAACCATTTAACCTCTGAATGGGGCCCCAGGATCGTGTGAAGAGTCTCCTAATGGGGAGGAGGAGGAGGAAGTGGGGAGAGGTAGAATCAGCAGATGCCTGCGTTTCAAGTCGGATGCCACAGATGTCAGCACAGATGATGCCTCCTCCACACGGCTCGATGACCAACAGAGGACAGCGATTTCAGGACAACCAGGGCGGATCTGGGGGTTGGACTGGAAGTAGACTGGAAGCTGCAGCTGAGCATTAAAACTCTAGAGACTGCTGCACTGCAAAAACACTAAATCTCTTACCAAGTAGTTTTAGTCAAGTTTCTAGAGGAACTATCCTAGTTACAACTAACTTTTCAGTAAGAAATAGGAGCCTGTTTTAGTTAAATAATTCCTTAATATTGATGAAAAATATTATTTTCTCTAGCAGATTATTTAACTTATAAAAAAGACTTTTTTCCCGCGTTCTTAGTGAAATAATCTACTATTTTTTCAGCAATATTTAGGAAGTTTTGACTTAAAATATCCTTCTATTTCTTAATGAAAAGTTGCTTTTAAAGTTTGCTTTGTGCCATTTCAAGCGTATCAAGATATTTGCACTAGAAACTACTTGGGAATATTTTGTTTTTGTAGTGTGTATGTGAAATATGTTGCCCAGAAAATGGAAGGTTTTATTTTTGCAAAGACAAGGGCCCCATGTGTGGCAAAAACATGGACGCAAAGCGGGATCGGAGAGAAGGAGAGTCTTTTCCGGACGAGCAGAGCTGTGTTCAAGGAGCATCCTGCGTGCCTGTAGTGCTGCTGGAGCAGAAGCAGACAGATGGACGGAGACGGAGGCTCCTGCGCTCCGCCGTTCCATGCAGGTGGTCCGGGGTGCGGGGATTGTCAGAGCATGGTGAATTATTTAAATGGGGAGTGTGGAAAAGGGAATGGCTGCATCTGTCGCACATCCTTTTAGAGCCCCTCCAGCAGATGTGTTTACTCACCACCCAAAGCAGCTAACTGCTTAATGGGTCAGCATCGGCAGCCAACAGTTAATTAGGCAAGGTCTTTCTGTAAGCGGAGGGGGCGGAGCTTGATGTGGGCGTCAGGTCCCGTCAGGATGTGAAAAAACAGAATCCAGCAAGTCCGCTGTCTCCACTGAACCACTGCTGGTTATTACCAGATGGAAAAAAAAAAAACACTTCCTGGATGATTTGTTTAAAAAGAATTTCCCTATAAAGACAGGAAATGTTCATTTCCACATAAAGTCTAAATCTAAATCACGTTCTACGTTGTTTAACTGTGTATCAGTGCATTAATGTTTGGTGTTTATGAGTGAGGTCTCTACTGTAAACCGCTTCAGATTGTCAGCAGGGCTGAGCATTAATCGTTTTGTTATTTATAATAAGAATAACCAGAACTTTTTTAAAACAAATCAAGTCATTTTTACCGTCTCCGCTGAGTTAGTTATGTATATATGTGTGTAAAAATAAGAAAAAACAAGGAAGAGCAGGAACCTCTAGAAAAAAAGACCAAAAATGTGCGTATTGGAAATTAGGAAAAAGAGAAAAAGTAAATCAATAAATAATAATCCTCTCCACGTTTTGCTCAGGATGACATATCCCTGCAAAGGTAACAACTCAAAGCAAACAGCTGGGTTTTCTTAGATTACTTTCCATGTTTTATAACTGGGAGAACATTTTATGATTTCTGATTTGATCTAAGTTTGACATTACAGAGTTGCATTGGAATAAAGGTAATTAATTTTGAACCAAGCTGGATCCCGTACAACTGAATATGAATTGGACTTGTTTTTTTAAAGTGACTCTAAAAGACATTTGCTGTAATTTGGTGTTTCATGAGTAAACAGAGCTGAATTATGGGTGTTTGTTATGATGTCCTTCCATGATGATGAATCAGGGGAAATAAACAGACCTAAAAATCTAAATATCCAGCAGTTTTTTTTTCTTAGCTTCTGCTAAAAACAACTTGTCACCTCCTTTTAAAAATCTCTGGATTAACAGAGGTGAGGTTCAGGCTGATTTGGAACAGTTACTGTCATCAAATGATACGTAATCTCTTTTAGAGCTCAAAGGCCTTGAGGAGGCAGCAGCGCTCATAATCATACATTTTTGATTGGATTGTAGTCAGCAAGGACATTAAAATCTGTTGTTCCATCTAGAATTCCTTAGCAATCATGTGCTCCGGTTTGGGATTATAAAAGATGTCGTTAAAATCAAGCTATAACCACCCAGACGGGAATAAAACGCATGTTTGCACGGTTTCCTCTTCGATCTTTGTGGGTCGTATGCTCGCAGTGTTTCTCTGGCTGCACTGTTTACAGCGACTTTTAACATACATACAGATGATTTACAGACTTAGGCGTCGTTTGTTTGCAGAAAGAAAGACATGTGGAAAAGCAAGCAGGAAGTCTGAGGAGTGAAACAAGTTGCTTAAACTGAGGAGATGGAAACAGAATTGAAAATAAAGAACAGAAACAAAGCAAAAGAAAAGTCTTTGGATGAAAACACAGACACATTTCTTATGAAACACTTTGGATCATTGTAATGTAAGAAAAAGGAAGTATTGGGATCTTAGAAAAAAGCGACTTGATTTTTAGCCCGTTAATCAGCATCCTTCCTTCACAGTTTATAAAAAACAATTCAATTTATAGAAGAGCATATTGAATCTATATAGAGGTTTCCTTTTCTAACTGTTGATGTGATGTCTGTCTTTGAGATTTCACACTTTTCTTGTGAACCTGCCAACGTCATACCTTACACACGAGCTGCTGAACATATCTGCAGTGCTAAATTAATTTACATGCACTATGCTCATTTATAGCTGCTCTGCATGCTCACGTTTAGATGATTTCTACCAAAACAGTCAATAAAAATCAAAGTTTCTTTTTATTTCTTGGATTAAAAGAGAGTTGGTCTCTTAATTCTTCACCTACATGTTATTTAGGGAATTGTTTTTGGATATTTTCAAATTATTTGCCCTTTGTATTGAACAGAAGAAACGACAATCAGGTTTGAAAAGATTAAGTTCTTAGAACTCGTCACATGCAACAACTGAAAAACAGGAAATAAATACTGAACCCTGATATCAATCAATTCCTTCAACAACAAGAACTTAAAGAGTAAATCCACTTTCCACTTACTCTCCAGGATCATACATTATGGGAGCGGGACACAGCAGGTAGTCATTGTGCACAATAGTTGGCTTGTTGTCTGAAAAACAAACAGAACAGTTTATTTTATTTTTTAGGCCAACTGTATCTCTTATGTGGAATCAAACTACTTTTAAATATGCATCCAGATCACATATTTACTGTATATTTACTGTATGTTTCTTCATCAGAACGTTCACATGTTGGATGCTTCATAATATGACAGAGTATGAGGGGCACGCTAATAATAAAAACAAATATTAAGTGAATAAAGTCGTAATATAATTAGAAAAAAGTGTTGAAGCATTGCAAGAATAAACTTGTACGAAAATTAAGTTGAAACAATACAAGAATAAAGTCGTAACATACAGTATGTGGATAAAGTCATAAAATTTTGAGAAAACAAAGTGATGTGAGAATAAAGTTGTAATATGAGAATAAAGCCATAATATTTAAAAAATAAAGTCCTAATATTACAAGGAAAAAGTCAAAATAATACAAGAATGAAGTCGCAATATTACAAGATTATTTTGACTTTATTCTTGTGTTTTTATTTATTATTTATTTTTTTAGCGTAGCCCTAACACTCCATCATGTCATAAAGCTCTGAGTTGCGGATGGAAAAACAAAAGGAATGGCAGATCGGATTATAATTTGTGTGTGTGTAAGCGTGTGTGAGCTCATCAAAGGTTGACAAAGGCAGCCACTGAGATTATTCATATGACTGATGAGTTTTTTCTGCACATGCCTCCAACTGGTTTGCTGATGGAGACGAGCGTAGCATCTGTTTCACATATGTGGCGTGTGGTCCATAGTTGCCATGATGCTTGTCCATAATTATAAGGTGCCCCACTGTTAAAAAGGTCTGGACTGAACACATGCAAAAGCCAATAAGGGAATAAATAGCCCCAAGTGGGCGAATGTGAGACAGCCTAAACTGAGAAAGGACTAACAGGAAGACATCTGCTAATGGCCACTTCCCTACTTCAGATAAGGGGGTTGTTTTTTTTAAAGAAAAGAAAAAAAAAGAGAAAGAAAATATGTTCTTTAGTTGAGATGAAATGCTGAAAAATCAAAAATAACTTGTCAGGGATGGAAGTGTTGTCATTGGCAGCCGCCGATCCCGCAGATCCCACGGCCAAATGAGAGCTTTAAAAGATTGGCTCTGGGTGCCAAATCCCGTTTGCTTCCTGAAAAAGGATTTCTCAACAGAACAGACTGCGAGCTCAAAATAAGGAGCACAGTGACCTACATAGCCTCGCTCCTCTGATGAATTCAGACGACGTAGAGGCGGCGCGACACCGCCGTCGTTCAGACACGTCCAACCTCAAAAACGTTGAAGCCAAATATTTACCAAAAAATTTAACTATATCATTAAATGAAGGAGGAAAAAATCCACTTAGTTTGGTCACTGTAAATGAAAAGTGATCAGCACGTAAAGAGGCGACAGAGGGGGGATTCCTTTGTCCAAGTTTGTGTGTTTGTCTGAGGAAAATCCAACCAGATTAAATCAGATGATCCAACTTAGAGATTATTCTGCACCAGCTCTTTGTGCTTGTTTTTATTTTCATTCCTTTACCTATGAGGGTTATTTGGAACACTGTAAAAACACAAAACCTTACCAAGTATTCATTTCTAGTGCAATCATCTTAGTACGCCTTAAATAAGACAAAGCTAACTTACAGGTAATGTTTTAGCAAGAAACAAAAGCTTGTTGTAAGTTAATAATTCCTTAATATTGATGAAAAAGTTCCAGTTCCACTGGCAGATTATTTCATTTATTACATGGCATTTTTCCCTTGTTATATCTGCCAGTGTAGCAATAACTTTTTCATCAATATTAAGGAGTTATTTACTTAAAACAAGCTCCTATGTCTTGCTGAAATGTTACATGTGAGTTAGGTTTTTCTTATCTCAAGTGTATTAAGACAATATTTTGTGTTTTTGCAGTGAAGCCAAAGAAAATACAATTAATTTACCTAAATTCAAGATATTTCATACATTTCAGGCACTTCATCTTCATGAATTTGTTCTTGTTTTACCAACTTTAACCAACCTGTTTATTTTAGTTGGACTTTTATGTGACAGACCAACTAGAAGTAGTGAAGTGGAAGGAAAATGTTTGCATTCAGCCCTTTTTTTCCCTCCTAAATAAGATCAACTGTAACTCAAGAGGAGCTGCATAGAGTCACAGCTCACGTGACTGTATTATAATCTGGACTTTATGAAAGAGAGATACTGGATCTGACTGAACTTGTGGCACCACATAAAAACTGACAACACACCCTCTAGTTTACAAAGAGGAATGGGCAAAGATGCAGATGTCAAAAAAGCATGGCATCTACTAAAGTTGTGCCTCTGAGGGCTGAGTACAAATGTTCTCCACCGTTTTCAGATTTTTATTCTGAAAGCATTTTGAAAACCATTGTACATCTTTCCACTTAATTACTCACATATTAGTGTTTTTTGGTTAAAATCCTAATAAAATCCATGGAAGTTTGTAGTTTTTAGATGGAAGAATGTGATGAACTTTTTGACTTTCAACTTTCCAAAGGTCTTTCAAAGCGTGACTGTATTTGATGAAGTAAAGATTAATCTGTTTTTGTAATTTTTCAATTACTTGAGACATAAATTATGGACATATAATTCAAAGCAACTGCGTAGACCCAGAGGTGGTTTCCAGAACGTTTAAGGAACTTACTGATGGTTTGCTGATTCTTTATGAAGCTGCAGATGACGCCTTCATTGCTCTGTCCGACGGAGAAGCCGTTCCCTCTGAGGACGATGTCGAAGGTTTCTGGAATGTCAACAAACGTGAGATAAGACTGCAAGGAGGGATTTCAGAGTCTCACTTTCTGGAGTTTCAGAATCTCCTTTCGTGTGACTTGTTTTCTGAGACACAGCTGCATGTTTTCTTAGATAAATGTCAAAACTGCAAAAACATAAAGTGTTACCTAGTATTTTTGTCTAGTTTCTAGTGGAAATATCATTACAATTTAAATAAAGCAAAACTAACTTACTAAGTTACTTTCCAGCAAGATATAGGAGCTTCGTTTTAGTAAATAATTCCTTAATATTGACATATTCATCAATATTAAGACATTATTTATTACAAACAAGCTCCTATTTCTTAATGGAAAGTAATTTATAAGTTAGTTTTATCTTATTTCAAGTATCCTAAGATATTTGCACTAGAAACTAGTCAAAGAATACTTGGTAAGATTTTGTGTTTTTGCAGTGTAAACATTGGTGGTGTCTGTGCAGAAGCTAGAGGGACAAACTTCAGTCCACTCACCGTTCACACACACAATGGAAGGCTCCACAGTCAGGATCTCTGTGCACGATCGCTTTAATATCTGCAGGATGTGAAAAAAACAACAAAAAAAATCAAACAAAACAAAACAACTTAGAATGCATTCGCTGTTGCTCGGACATGGCAGGAATAAATACATCAGTCTCTGACGGTTATTGGCTCTGTCAAGTTTAGAAAACAGATCCGGGAGCAACACCTGAGAAACGTCCCGCTCCTGATTGGCTCCGGGCGAGAAAAGGAGGACGGGAGGTAAAACAGCAGCTGTGTCAGCCTTTATGGGGAAATTATGCAAGACTATTACTGTTCCTCAGTTCTATTAAAAACCTCTCAGGGATCTTGCATTATCATATAAAGAGGCCTGTGTGAGCGCACTGTCATGGAGCTGCACTTCCCACTACGATTCAATAAATCAACAAAGGGAAAACTATGCAAATCCCAGCTCAGGGCGGGTAAGAAGAAGCATATTAATGGCAGTGGAGGACATTTGAGCCTTTCATTTGATGTTGGACAGAAGCTTAATCTGAGAAGTGGAAGATGGAAGTGTTTACAGCAGCCTTGTTAGGGATGATGGTTTGATACGGGGTTGTATGACAGCTGGGAGGAAATGGATCTGCTGCTCTTCCCCTGCGCCTCTATTTTCCCACTCTAATTACTTCCTTGGCAGTGAACAAGAGGGGGAAAACAGGGGAATGTAGGAAAATAAAACAGTTTGCCTGCTTAGGCTTCAAACTGTGAAATGATAAAAGTTTTCCCCTTCAAGAGCACAATTTATTTTGGTGCTAAACAATAAAAATATGACTTATTAACCGTTTAGCTAAAGGATTAACGGATGTGAGCACTTTGGGGGTACAAAATAAACTTGCTGAATGTGGAAATTAGAATTTTCAGTTTGATTTCATTTCTTCACAAACTGAAGGCAAACATTATTTATGGAGTGTGAAGGAGAGAAGGCAGACGTCCAGATATCCAGAATCGCTCAGATATCTCGGCCAGCATTGTGACTGAAGGCTTTCTAAGAATCGGGTCAGCCTCATAGATTCAGAGAAAAAAAAAATGGAGGGGAAAAGTTTCAGTTATAAATACACAAGTTTTGGCAAGCCCGGTGAAAATTACTTAAACTTTTACCAATTTTGAATAATCGAGCCTTCACGATTAGTATTTAACTTTGAAAATAGCTGCGCTCATGGTGCATGCTGCGTTTGTTCTAATTTCTTCTTTTCGTTGACTTTTCTTCAGGTGTCCCATGTTTGGACAGTTATTCCCTCCGGTTTTGGATGCTATGCAGCTGGAAGGATTTTTGTTCTTACTTTTTTTTACTTGGAGACAGTTGTTATGATTAGTAACCTTGGCAACAAGAAGGGGATGAACCTAACATTTTTTTAGTAACTGATTAATTTATGAATTATTCCAAAGATTAATTAATTAATCTTCAGTTCTAGTAGAATATATTTTTTATTTTATTGACTGAATTGCAAAATGTAGATTTTTTTTGTACGATTTTGGCTAAATCACAGCTCTAAATATGTTGTTCCTCCACCTTTTGTTTTAGTCTGCACACTCCAGTTAACGATTAATTGATTACTAAATTAGTTGACAAATATTTCAATAATCGATTTATCTCAATTAACTTGATTAATCATTTCCACCCTAAACAAGATGCTATTTTTAAAAGTGCGAGCAGCTGATTAGCATCTCAAAAACTCAAACAATACCTGACCTATGACCCCAAATCCCAGAGGAGTTGAAATTAAGAGTCATGGATTCAGGATCACATCACCTACTCCGTCTCTCTGTTCAGCTTTCTAACCATCAGTGGTGGAGAAAGTACTCAAAAAATGTACTTAAGTACAGTAACAAAGTATTTGTACTTCATTACTTTCCACCACTGCTAACCATGCAGCCAGACAGAGATTTGGAGAGGAGTGGCAACAGCAAACGAGATTTGAATTGAACTGAATTGTCCTGTCGTTTCAAAGATTCAATAAAGTCATGCATCCTAACAAGATTCCCAGGCCCACAGCATCACAGATCCTCCACCATATTTCACAGTGTACATTAGCTTTTCACTTAGTCATTCTTTGTTTCTTGTGAGAACCACATGGAGTGCAATTTATCATATTTCACATGTTTACGTTTGTGATGGTTGAACAGAAAACCCATTTTCCTGTCATGATTTTTGAGAAGCTGTTTGCATGCAGACAACGCCTAATGGTTGCTACGGAGATTGATGCTTAATATTTCTCCAAACTATGAACTTGAGACCTTAACTAGCCCAATTCGTCACAGTTCACACAGATTTAAAAGGATCTACAGCTAGACGACACTCATAAAATACTAACAGTCAATTTGTAGAAGACTTTGATTAAAAAAAATTCTTAATGGAAGTTTTTGTATCTATTGAATCCATAGACTCAAATTAAAGTGTTGATCTCTAAAGTTTCCATGCGACAAAAAGTCACTCACTGCAATGTAAGATGTGTTTCTCTGAATTTTCTTTCAGTCTTTACCAATAATCAAAGGTGGCACGCTATAGAAGGGAAAAATCTCAGGAGGTTGCAGAAATTATCTCATTTTGTTCAGACAGACAATAATCAAAGTTTTTTGCCTCAAAAATTCACTGCAAAAACTAAATCATTATCAGTATTTTTGGCCTAGTTTCTATTGCAAATATCTTAGTACTCTTGAAATAAGACAAAACTAACTTAGAAGTAAGTTTTCTGCTAGATATTTTCAGCTTGATTTAAGTCAATGATTCTTTAATATTGATGAAAAGTTCTAGTTCCTTTGGCAGATTATCTCACCTACTAAAAGACATTTTCCCCCACTATCAACTAAAAACAAGCTCCTATTTCTTGCTGAAAAGTTACTTATGAGTTTGCTATGTCTTATTTCAAGTCTACTAAGATATTTGCAGTAGAAACTAGACCAAAAACTCTTGATAAGATTTTGTGATTTTTGCAGTGCTGCAGCTCAGATTACCAAGGTTGCATGGAGTGCCAGAAAATACAAACAGCCTTTCGGAGCCTTAAAACCAAACTTTCTGATCTCTTTCTGTGAGTTTTGTCAGGCAGGTCGCAGAGGCGACGGGGATCCTGCAGCGAAAGGCTGCGCAGATGATCCCAAATCCTCCCAATCCGACAGAGAAGCGACGAGGCCAACAACTGAGGAATCCAGGATTACTAATCAGAGAGGAATGCTGCTTGTTTCGTTTGGGTTCTGGAAGCGTTGCTGATCTCTGCTTCTTCAGAGAGGGCGGGACGGGGGAGCGGGACTTTTTCACAGTCGCTCTGAAAAAGGCTACAAAGCTGTTCGGGAAAGGATGGCGATGCAATGAAGAAAATGTTTTCGCTGTCTGGTCAAACTTTGCCCCAAATATCCTTCCTGATATTAATGGTAATTATTACAAACTACAAACTGACTTCAGTGTTGTCAAAATTGCAGCAAAGGATTTCACAGTTTTCTGTATGTACATCTGCATGTTTTGCATCCAGTAATGAATGTATGAACTAAATTTAGTACAGAACATCCGAAAAGAGTTTGTCTTTTTTTTTAGCTTATTGATTTTCACATTGCAAAAACATAAAACCTCACCATGTATTTTTGGTCTGGTTTGCAGGGCAAATATCTTAGTACAGTTAAAATAAGACAAAACTAACTTACAAATAACATTTTATTAAGATATAGGAGATTTATAGTGTTTTAAGCCAATAACTCTGTAACACTGATGAAAAAGTACTAGTTCAGACAGATTCCCCATGTTAAAAGAGAATAATCTGTCAGTGGAAAAAGCACTTTTTCATCAATATTAAGGAATTATTGACTTAAGACAAGCTTCCACATCTTGCTGAAGTGCTAAGTTGGTTTTGTCTTATTTCACATCTACTAAGATATTTGCACAAGAAACTAAACAAAAAATACCTTGTAAGATTTTGTATTTTTGCAGTGTATGGATTTTATTAAAAATATACCAAAATGTCAGTCTGTAAAGCAACTAAAACACACCATTCAGCGCAGAAGATCTCCAACTGTCATTCGTCTTGCGCCTCATGAAAGACAAAGACTCAAAGGTTCGGTTTTAGAGCCCGGGGTCCCTTTGAAAGCAGCACCATAAATCACAGTTCGCTGCTTTCCTGCATCATGCATCAGAAACAAGTCCCACCCTTTGGCTCCGCTTCCCTCCAGCTGCATGTCTGACAGCTCAGTGTGGCTCTGGCCTCCTCCTAAACACTACTGGCCTTGTCTGCAGATGTAAAGCCCCACTCTGACCAAAGTGCTCTACAGGGCAGTGGGTTCTAACAAAGCTCCATCTTGGCTGACAGTACTCAGTCTGAACGCTGCTGCAAATGGAAAGTATCACTAATTGGCTGGCAGAGAGCAAGGAGGCTGCGTGCTAACACTTTAAGGGACTCTCACTCTGACAGCTATTCACTAATTGAGTTTTTATGTTACCCCAGCTCATATTTTTCCATAAAGCCTAATCCGGATGTAATGCAGACATGCATTTTTCATGCAGCTTATCTAAATGTTTGCAGAAGTGCGGCGCAGACGGAGCTAGCTCGATTCTCTTCATATAGAAAAAGCAAAGAAACGGAGAGCAGCCAAACTTACAGAGTTGACAATGCCTTTGAGAGCGTGGAAGCCATCTTTGACAGGAAACACGTTGTCTTTGGAGTCCGCAATATCAGCAAGCTGTTGGAATCATGGAAAAGAGGAGTAAACAAGGAGCGCTGCTGATCTAACACTGCTCTCTGCCTTTTTCTGTTTTCCTTTTTATGACTGAACGCCGTCTTTCCTCTCGTATTGCGGGCAGGAGGAGACGGAGCAGATGGCAGGACTGTGGCAAACACTTTACTCAACTATAAAAAAAATTACTGCAGCACAAACTGGGAGCAATACTGCCTTTGTTTTGTTGTTTCTTTTTTTTTTTTTTGACTTAATAAGTGCTTGTGGCAGGATGGTTACCAATGGTTACAAGGGATGGGCCACCATGTTGGAAGAGAAATTGTGAAACTCCAGACATCAGTGACAGTCGGACTGCAGCTCAGATGGCCCGATGACACTTAAAGATACAGTGCGAGAAAAATACTGGACTGAAATTATGGTTGATGGAGATAAATATCACGATAAAAACAGAGTGAACAGAAGCGACAGAGCGTCTGTGTTACAAATCAAGATAAATTCAATAAAAATAGTACATTTTTCCAATTTAACATGATTTAAACTAAATCTCACTTTATGTCAGATCATGACACATTCTGGCTGTTTTTATTCGTATGCAAGAGAAATGTCTAATAAACTGAAAACAGCCATTTTGTTTTCCTCTGTATTTACCAATTATCGTGTGTTGATCAATAATTAAAAATAATAACTTTAAAATCAGCAGCTAGCATGAAACAATGAAGTGTAAACTGTATAACCATATAAAGATAAATATTCACACAAAGTGTAAACCAGGAGTGTCCAAAGTGTGGTCCGGGGGCCATTTATGGCCTTAGGAATAGATCTGTGGCCCAAATTTACATCTTCTTGAATAGTAAAGTGAAGAATCCAGCATCACCTGAAGCACCAAGAAACCCCAAAAAAGTTTTAACTCCACTGACTGAAAAAATCGAAGTAGGACTGAACTGCTCTTCACTGGTCATTGATTCTTTAAATTAAAGTTTCTATAAATCTTTACCTCATTTTAAGAAAATGTTTTAAACAATGGGATGGATTCTTTCTTTTTTTTTTTAGGTGCAAAAGAAAGTATTTTTCTTCTATAAGCCATGTTTTTGTCTTGACTTTCATTTGAATTTCATGTTAAGTGGAGCCTCAAACACAACCACTCATTAATCACAGCTAAATACAGAAGGGGGTTTCCTGAGAAATTTCTCCTTGCGGTTGTGGAGAATCGAGCAAAACATTTCATGATCACCCAGTTAGGAAACCGCACATCTTTCTTTGTTTAAACCAAACATCTGAGAAACTTCTTTAAACCTACTGTAATTTGTTCTTTTCTGATAGGTTTTATTATAATACTTATTGTTTATTTTATTAATAAGTAGGTAAAAAGAGAAAAAAAAGCTAAATAATGACCTCTCAGCGCATTCGTCTCCCCTATTTTGGCCCACAATGCAAAACGTTTGTTCACCAGTGTGAACGATTTACTGTGACTAACAAAACTTCCTTTTAGTGTTTATCCAAAGTGGAAATTGTTGCATTTTTTATGAATATATTCATTTTTAATAATATAAAGTAGTTAAGACGGGAAATTCCTTCACAAAGACTTCTATTACTGAGGTTTATTCTACCAGCTGTTCTTGTTTATCTCAGGTTATATTTCACATATATGCCACTATTTTCATTTTTAATTTAACAACATGCTTCACCCTAATTTGACAATATTTAAAACAGATAATAAGTGTTTTAATCACCAGTACTGATTCAACGTTTTAAATCCCTTCCCCACGTCTGAACAGTTTTAAATGCAGAAGTATTTAACAAGGCTTTTCTCACAGGTAGAACCTGTTCAGATGTTTACCTTCCACAGTGTTCTCCCATCCTGCCAAAGTCTCTCATACAGAACTGTAATCGTTCTGCACACACTCAGCAACAAGCTCGTCGGGCGTTTTGTTGCTGCAGATTAGGACTAAAGCTCGCTTACCTGCTGCTCATCAAAGTCCAAGACACCAACGCAGTAAACACGAGCGCCATATTTCCTGGCTTCATCAGCCTGCAGCTCAGGCAAACGATGCGCAACAGGTCGGACGTGGAGATAAAGAGACAAAAAGGGAAACTTCATGAATAAAAAAAAAACAATACATGAGGGATTTCAGAATTTTAAAAAAGATGGAGAAAAGAAGACAAAAAGATTTAATGTGTGAGTTTGGTGAGTCAGAAAAGCAAAGCTCACCTGCTGTTGGGTGAGCTCATTGATATACACTGTCAGTTTCCCGTCTGTCAGAGCCAGGATGATGCTGGAGGACTTTGTGGACTGCTGCTGGATCTGAGTGTTAGCCTTCAGGAGTAAATACAGGACGTTTCTGTTTGCCGTTTCAAATAGACTCTCAACAGTAACAAATCACATCTTTACATATTACGTCTCCAGCTTCCATGCTCAAAACAGCAATAGGTAAAAGCACAAACTTATATATTCATTCCTACTAATTTACACTATTTACGATTTGAAGCGATATTTAGCTTTCTTTTTGCAACATCATGAATTCAGGATTACACAACTGTTCTTAATCTTTACGCCTAAAATATGCATTTTATATATTGTGAGTTTGGGCTGAAATGTCGCCATGCAGCAAGAAAGTTACAATTATATGACAAATATTATCAAGAATAATCTATAAAAGGTGCCACATTTTCTATAAAATTCTCCTTAGTACTCATATGAATATACAGTACAGACCAAAAGTTTGGACACACCTTTTAATTCAGTGAGTTTCCTTCATTTTCATGACTATTGACATTGTAGATTCACACTGAAGGCATCAAAACTATGAATAACACATGTGGAAATATGCACTAAACAAAAAAGTGTAAAACAACTGAAAATACCCCTTATATTCTAGTTTCTTCAAAGTAGCAACCTTTTGCTGTGATTACTGCTTTGCACATACTCTGCATTTAGTCACCTGAAATGGTTTTCACTTCATAGATGTGCCCTGTCAAGTTAATAAGTGGGATTTTTTGCCTTATAAATAGTCATGAAAATAAAGAAAGCCCATTGAATTAGAAAGGTGTGTCCAAACTTTTGGTCTGTACTGTACTTCCACACAAATAACTGAATTTTACTCATCCTGAAGAAATATTAACAAAGGCAACAGATTTTAAGTGGGATTAAAACAAAGAAACATACTACAATGTGTGAATGGTAACAATAGGGGGAATAGTACAGAACTATTTCTTATCCTATACATTGCTGCTGGATGTACTTATTGATGCAAATCCCTAAAAACAATAAAAAGGTCTGACTTTACAGAGGAAACTGACCCATATAATCATGACAAGTTTTGTTTTCTTGAGGAAGATGCATTAGGAGGGAATTATTAAAACCAAAAATCATTCAAGTCCGCAGAATTTCTTTACATTAAGTTACATATTAACAGACTTTATCATCATTTTTGAAGCAGGACAGACATAGCAGGCTGACATGGGATCAGTTTGTCTTTGCTGCTTTTGTGTTCATCATTTTCATGCTTTTCATTTGTTAATATAAGCTTAGTTTGCTTCGGTAGTGAATAACTGGATGTAAATGAAGGTTTTGCTGTTTTTTTTTTGTCTACAACAGTAAAATAATTACAGGATTCTTTCTGTTTCTGGCAATGTGAGAGCAGTTGTGCACTGTGTAGGATGAGAGGAGAGCAGAAGGAGAGTGAGAGTGGAGCTGAGAGCAGAGGCCACTTTTGTTTTAAAAAAACTAGATGTTAGACAAGTAGAGAAACGGATGAAACACAGAAGAAAATAACATTCAAACTAAGGTCTAAAAAGTAGCAGAGCCTGTGTGTTAAGAAAGACATCATAGTGATAAAATTTGCCCAGTTTTTCACTTCATATGATCAAATTTTCAATTACTTAATTTCTGAGAATTAAATGCACATTGTTTGTAAAGTTCTGACAAACTTCATTTTCAGTTTCAGTCCACCTCTTAAATTATTTCCCTCTTTTTCTTTATTCTTTAAATAAAATATTGTTTGCCATGAATATTTATTCAGATATTTTAAACAGTTTTAAATACCTGAATACAAGAAAATAAAACTCACCTCTTTTATTCCCTCATGCATGAACGTTTCACCTGCTGGTACCACATTGTGCAAGCGACGCAGGCCTTCTTCAACTTTATGCCTGGATGGACAAATGCAATGAATGCTTCACACACGGGAACAGATTTCATCCAAATCTTAGTTGTCCCTGTTTCTGTTCTCTTAAGAAAAACTGAGTTTTATTGCTTTAACTTTAATGATTTGCACAAACCCTTAAAAACAGCAATGAGGTGTACTGGTACTGTAAAGATGAAGTCACTAACAGTAAAAAACCCACAGGCTATAAAAACAAGCACACTGAGAAATATAGAAACAGGAACAGAAAAGGAGTTAAAATAAATTCTGAGGTATAAATAGTTGCAGTTAAAAAAAACTATTACAAAGAAAAGTACTAAGTTTATTATTTAAATTTAAAATATGAGAAGAAGACATGCCACATCAAGACAAAAACCAGAGAAACACGCTCAGATTTTCAGGTAATACTGCTTTCATCTGTTATGCATGTTAATTTTATTGTCAGCAGAAGAAGAGCTACATATTGCTGGTTTAATCAAAGCCTGCAAGAGCAAAACATTTTAGAGAAGCAAATAATTATTTTCTGAACAGCATTTATGTAGGAATTTGATAACATGAAACCTTCTAGTTTAAAAAGAAATTGAACTCAAATAAAACAACATAAAACAATCTGATCCTTGGTTCTGTAACACTAACTTGCAGGAACTGGTAGAAATAGTTTGATTTCTGCTTTTTATTTCTTACGTTTGCATTAATAATGTGTACCAAAGAGGCCCGAATCATAACACTACCAACACCGTGCTAACTGGACTGAGTGTCCAACTGTGATGTAGAAACGTTCTTCCTCCTAAAATAAAGCTTCATTTTGATTTAAAACAAAAAAAAGTATGTAGTTTGAAAACACACCAATAGTCATTTTACTGAGAATTCTAATTGCGATTCAAAAAAAATATTTTTGAGGGATTTTGAAACAATTTAGTTCCTGTTTGTAAAAGTTTAAAGCAGCTAAAAGTTTTACTGTTGCATCATTTAATAACTTGCATGAATCACGTCTTTCAGAAAATAACAGCCATGTTGCACCATACAGATTTCCAAAGAAATTATGCAAACATACTGTATGTCATAAATACAAAATACTGACAGCCTTTAAAAGTTCTAAAGAAATAAAGCATTTTGATTTAAGAATAAAACTGAATAAGTTACCAGTGCGAATGCCACTGGATGAGACTCTAAATAAAAATTAAAAATAAATACAGCTCTGATATTATATTATATTTGATATTATATAAAAAGATAATAAAAAATGTAAACTGTACTTTAAATCTGTTTTTCCAAAATGAATTAGAACAGTGTAATTTTTTTTTAATGAAATTAGTATTTGAGTTCATTTGTTACCTGTCTCCGGTCAGAGGCAACAGGACTTCAGCTCTGGATGAAAAAATTATGAATGAGACTCTCATTTGTGGACTGAGGAGAAAAAACAGAAGAAATTCGGTCAAGACCCAGGAACTGATTTTCTTCGTTAAAAGATACCAAACATGAGGCTTCAGATGGAGAATCAAACTTTTGACATCACTTACAGGTCATTCATCACAGCTGATCATCTACAGTCGGGTGATTTATGTCCAGGTTTTAAGTTCAGATATTAAGATGCATAAATAATGATGCAAACAGAAGGAGCTCTTTTAATGTCAGCTAATTTTAGTGCATGACTTGAAGCAGCTTCGGAGCCACTGAGGAAGTGATTAATCAGACGAGAAACATGTTGTGCTGACGATGAGTCACACTCAAACATTCTGCTGGACAAACACTATTAATACGCCGAGTACCTGTCACTTTACAGGGTGACGTAGCTGACCAGAACCCCCCCAGCCGGCACCGGCCACCGCCGTTTACATTCAGTCACATTAAAGAAGTGAATACGTTCACAGATTTTCTGCTTCACAAGCAGGTGGTTTCTGTGTAAACACCCAGCTTCACTTTCAGAAAATCCATACAAACAATATTAACATTCATTTCACTGCTTTGGTTAAAGAGGCGCCTTTTTTAGTCAAATTATAAAGATTTCTAATGACTAATACGCCTAAAAAAGGGGGAAAAAACTCAGATTTTAGATATCTGAGAGTTGAAATTAAAGAAACATTTTCTTAAAAATCACATTTCTACATGAAAAGATAAGTTCTTAGTCTAAGTAGAGTTTCTTGGTGAAGTATATTTTTCCATTAGTCTACAGTGCATCTAACAATAACTATATGATGGAAGTATAGCATAGCATGAGATATTAATATGCTACAATACAGCCACAAACTTCATGTCACAAATAACAGGAACTGAACAAGTTCCCCAAATCTAGAACAAATGATGTAAAGTAGGAAATTAAGCAATAAGTAGTTTGCTAAGTGCCCTCAGTAACTTCCCACCTCTGCTACAGACACTCGGCACACGCGGATGGCCTCCCACAGAGCGAGTTAAAACTTCGGATAATTAAGTAACACAAGTGTTTCCTTCAGAGATGCGAAGCCTTTCGGAGCATAAGGAGAGGTGCTGATATTTCTCAACCACATGACACATGGCCCAGTCGCCATCCTCCCCCACAAACACGCCGCACAATCTTTAGACCAGATCCGGCAAAGGAGGAGCGGGAATATATGTGGACTTAAAAAAAAAAAAAAGAAGAAGAGCCATCTCTAAGGTCACGGCTGGAGAGCGTGGGCGAGGTCGTGATGCAGAACGACCACTGAGATATTTTCTGTTAAGAAAGACTTGGGATGAAGAGGCACTGAAGCCAAAGCCAGGGATAAATCTGAGGATGAGGAGGAGAGGAGGGGGGGGGGGGGTGATGAAGTAGTCCAGTTTGCTCCACATGGCAGAACAGAAGTGCTCTTGGTGAGCGAGCATTGTTTAGCAGATTGTCCCCGTCGCCTTCCAGTGTTCTTTTGCTTTACTGTACATTGTCTGCCTGTCAGCCGTTCTGTGGTGGAAGCAGGGGATAAGTGTGGAGCCGGACCCCCCCGGTGCAAATGGCCATTCTCACAGCCCAGAAGACTGCTCCTCTCTGCCACCCACTCCCACCTGGTGCCTTTGCTATTTTCTTCAACCAACCACTTCATTCTGGCTGTGGCGCTACCGTCTGTACTGTGCTGGCAGGCGCAGTTTGACTCAAACATTAAGCAAGCTGAGCGCGTCGAGTCCGTTTTAATGCTTTTGTCTTATTAATTAGGACTAGAAAAGATACTTCGGAAAACATGTGGGAAGTTCTTTAAATCTGTGCGGCAGACGGCAAATAATGATGTCATTCATCCAGTAAAACCACTTATCTTAGAAATCTGTTAAAGTACTCAATTTTCCCCAACTAGGATAGTTTTTTATTCTCTAGAAAAAAGGACATTTCTCCATGCATTATCTTATTTCTATCAGTTTTTCCTTATTCAAATAATTGAATCGCGTTCCTAACACATTAAAATAGCATTTTGTATTCAAATATATGCATTCAATACTTGCCTCACGAACCGGTCCGTAAGGTTCTTCACAAAGGAGTAGATTTCTAACCAGTTTCTGGCGACGCTTCCAGACCTGAAGGGAAAAAACAAGCAACCATGAACACAGAGCAAATAAAAGACTCTGCAGTCTGAGAGCTGGGAACCGAAATACTGTACATGGTTGCACAACAGCTACAGTTGGATATTAAAACCAGCCACATGCTGGATAATTACACTGGTGAGTCTGTAGCAAAATGTTCATGAGCGGAGGTTTCTGTTTGTAAAGATTTATTTTTCTGCTCCAGTTCTTGAAATATAGGCAAAAAAAATCCAAAATTCATTCACCGCTAAGAGAACTGGCTTAGTTTGTAGAATTCAATAAATTTTCACATTTCATTGATTTTCACTGGAATTTATGGGAATAAACCTGGAATTTCAGAAGTTTGGCTTCATTATCACAATTTACCACAATTTTAAGCTGATTTAGCATGAAGTTCAGGAAAAAACCAGATTTCATGAAACTGGACCTGAGTAAATATTTGTGGGTTCTCCATAGTTAATTCAATCTTGGAAATATTAAAAGTAAAACAGCTTCAGCCTGGACTTTATCCACAATATTTGATTATTTACATCTTTCTTGAGTCTCTCTCATGCTTAAAGAACTATATATATATATATATATATATATATATATATATATATATATATATAATCCCTTATTCTTATTGGCCACATGTTTCCTAAGCTCGCACCTGATTGGCTGATAGTTCCCTACTGATGACTTCCCAAAGCTGTGGAGTTATATAGATTTGGTGAAGTACAGTAGAGATGGTGCTTGTGTTTTTTATCTTGAGTATTTGTTTTAAATTTTTTCTCTCCACATTCAGATTAATCAACCATAAAAAGAGATTATTCTATTCTTTGTAAACTTAGAAAATGAGCAGAGTACCAATAACTTTGTCCTCAACCATAATTAGACTAAACAGGAAGAACCATTTCTGTTATCAATGAATTCAAAAAAACTTGAGAAATACAAAACTACGATGCACACATTTGGATGCCTAACGATGGAGTGTTAGTCTGACCACAGTGAGTAAAACGTGCCCTTGGCGTAACGACGGAGAGGTAATTAAATCAATAATTACAATTCCTTGTATGCACGGAGAACATAAAAGAGAAGAGTTTGACCATTAGGCAGCTCATCTTTCACGGCACCTTTCTCCTCCCTGCTCCGTAAAGACAAGGTCACAGAGGGAAGGTGAAGGGAAACTACGCCACACGCTGACAAAGCAGAGTCTCTGGTCTGCAACAAGCAGCTCAGCGTTGCAGCGACCGTTAAAAATCAGACTTTTAGATGTTCTGAAGGAACAAGTGGGAACTCTTATGGAAGATCTAAAGAGTCGTCTGGTGGAAAAACATTCCATATTTGATTGATTGAAAGAATGTTGATAGTTGACATTGCAGCCTCTGTGTCATAAACAGGTGTGAATTCTTCAAAACAAAGATGGAAGTTGACCCAGAACAGACTAAACATGTCTTTTACCCTCACAGTATTTCACGAGACAGTCACACCGTTCAGACTGCATTCAGACTCAGAAATGGAGCATTTCTGTTGATGAAATTGATCTGCTATGATCAGTAATTCAAATAGTGAGTATATTGAACAAAAACTGATATTTTAGTCTATAAATCCATCAACTAATTGCATGTATTTTCATAAAGATCAAAGGTCAGTACTACATCTTTTAGTTCCTTCAATTTTTTGTTGGAATAAAAACTACTACAGAAGATCCTTGTTATTCAAGTGGGTTGGGCACTGCACATACCTGCATTTTCTTCTGATTTTACAGATAAAAATCCCTCATTGGGTGAATTTTCAGTGAATAATTTGAAGTTCCCTTTAACAGAAAAATCCATGAATACTCAACCGTGAATAGGCCAGGGTATGTTGTACATCCAACATATTTTTTTCTCTTCATGTTTTGTTGTGTTTTTTCTTTTTAAATAAGTCTTCAGGTTGCACCTCAAAGAAAACCAGAAACTGGTTTCAGCCAGGAGAAACCTGAGCAGTGCATCTCTAGTTGTGCTATTTATTGCTGCACCAATAAAAAAACTGTGAAAGTCAACAGTGAATATAAGTGAAAAGTTGGTTGATTAGTTTAACTAAGCACCAAAGAAACTGCACGCCGCACTGAAAAGAGGGTTTGTTGGTCCTCCAATCAGAAAAAAAAAAAACAATGAAGAAGAGTTTAAGAATAAAGAGTAAAAACGTTTCTGCAGAAAGTGACTTTTAGGGATGGACTGTTTGATGTTTGGTTGTTTGTTCTGGCACTAGAAAACAAGGATGTCAAACAGATTTCAAATAATGTGGGGTACAAAAACTGGAGGTAAATAAAATCCAGGATTATCTGAAATCAGAACACATTTCCTTCTTTATTAAGTTGAGAAACATTTGCATGATGTTTGAAAGTTAAAAAGGCATCTGTTGTCCGTGAAGAAACGCAGGACATACATGAGGAATTACATCCCGTCATGGAAGAAGCCCTTTTATCTGCACCAATAAAATGAGAAGAAATTCATAACAACGGTCAGTTATCTTGGCCATCATCCCGTGTTTTTTAGGTCATTTAGATGAGAGCATGGAAGTTTAGAAGTGGGTCAGGAGAGCAGCAGCGTTTAACTCCGCAGTCTTCTCTGATGGCACGCCTCCAAGCCGGAGGAGGACGGGATTAAAAACAGTTCCTGCCACGACTGTAACCTTCCACTTACACGATGCTGCTGCACAGTTCTGCTGAGCCGACTGAATCTGCCTGGGAAGTCTTTGAAGCAGCGCTCCAAGTACATGAAACACACAGAAAGTAGCGCTGTGCCAAAATGTGAGGCGAATGGTGACACCATCGCTTGCATGATTCACACAGAACCCCTTAAAAAGGCCTGCTCTGTTTTTACAAGATATACACACCTGAACGTTACCAGATTGTACTACAAAATACATGAGATTCCAGCTGGTTTTTTACCTGACAATAAGACACTGCAACAACTAAAACCTCCAGGGTTTTATTTTGTGGTACAAATAACTACATTCAATTTTCTTTACAAGTTAGCATGTGGATCTTTGAAAGCTAACTACTATTAGCAACACAAAGTGATGACAATGCAAGGATGGCATCTGAAGTTTATAGGATTCTGTTTCTAATTCCAAATCATCTTAAGTGTAACTTTAACAGACTTGATATTCCAGCTATTTGAACATTTATAGACATGCAGCAGCCTCACTGGATACAGTTGTTGGTCATAAACCTTCAACTTTAATGGTGTATCATGACTTAAAGCAAACAAATACAAACTTCTGCACAGCAAATCTATGCAGCATTAACAATCCAAACACACCCTTAATGGCCACTTCCTGTGGGAGTTTATTTGCCTCAAACGAGTTAAAGGAAACAGACTTGAGATTTAAAATTTCTGTTCATTTTGAAAAAATGCTTCAAATAACTTGACAGATACTGAGAAAAGTACAACCACATGTTTACGAGAGATTAAAATGCAAATGAAAGGAATAATTATGTTCTATAAACACAACATGGTTTGGTGTTGCTTAAGTTCTTTGAGGTAGAACCAAGTGAGCGGGGTTCGAAGGAGGTCACGATAAGGCCTGTGTGCTTTCATCAGGTTTTCAACCACATGTTGCAAGAAACCACAATGCATACAAGAGCCTGAATGCATCAGATTGGTCCTGAATCTGTTATTTACAGATAATGTTAATCATTTTTCCAGGTACTGCTGCAACCAATCACAACAAAGTCCACAAAATAACATGCTGTGCACGTAACAGCTGTGGAAATCAAGACATTTATATCCAGAGTGGCGCAATCAAGGGCTTCGCCTTTTTTTCTCTTTCACAAAAACACGTTAAATGTTGGAAAAAAGTCTGCAAAAAACATGTCAAGATTGTTGTTGTTGTAATCAGGTTAAGATGTCAAGTGTTCAGCGTGACTGCAACCAACTGACATCTGGATGCCTCCAAGTGGAACCTCTGCCGTAAGCTTTGAGGAAATCAGGTTGAATACCGATCTAATGACAGAAAATAGTTTTACACATTAAAATGCCACCCTCCCTCAGATAGTTCACACAGGAACAACTGTGACTCAGTGGGTTGAGCAGCAGAGATAACTCCAGGTTCGACTCCAGCTTCACACATCACTGTGTTCCTGGGCAAGGCACTTAACTCCAGGTTAATTATTTAGTTTTTAACTTGTATTTTTTTACACTTTTCATAAAGTATTTTACCTAAATCACTTAAAGTTGCCTTTTATACACATGGTGCAACACAGAACCTTTGCCCTACACCCAATGTTATGGTCAGGAAAGCTTGTAGAAATACTGTAACTGCACAACTTCATAATTTCCCCCCCACAATTTTAACCAAATTACTTAAATAATGAGAAGAAAGTCATTGAATTTGTCCCAGAAGCTCCCATCTCCAACTCCCTTCTGATGAACTCAAATGCAGCAATTTAGAAAAAATAAATAAATAAATAAATAACTTTTCACAACTTTATTTTCTGGGTTCATTTGTTGTTGTTTTATCATAGGATAATTATTACTGAAAACGGTCAAAAGTATCCTTAAAACTTACTTGTCTAAAACAAAGTAGAGGTCGTAGGCTCCGTGACAGGAGGCTTCCTCTGCCCAGCCAG
The DNA here is from genome assembly GCF_002775205.1 of Xiphophorus maculatus. Taxonomy (NCBI): domain Eukaryota; kingdom Metazoa; phylum Chordata; class Actinopteri; order Cyprinodontiformes; family Poeciliidae; genus Xiphophorus; species Xiphophorus maculatus. Next base: position 5,140,153 of record NC_036454.1, on the reverse strand, counting down.
TGGCCGCGAACAACCCCAGGATGGTCACCGCGAGAGCGGCTGCAGTCCACAGCCGCCTTCCCTGAAGGTTCTCCTCCGCGGTGGGACTCCGAGGCAGCAAATTCAACATTTTCCACACACAAACCCCGCAGTTATTATTCACAGAAAGCCGAAGAATGCAGCTTCATCCAGTAGAGAGTAGCAAACAGCAGCTGTTACTTTGTTAAAAACTTCCACTAAATAACAATCTTCAGTGATTGGGCTGCAATATAAAGGAAACTACCGGAGCTACGTCACCAGCTTAGTGTCTACATCTTCCTGACTCACTCTTCACTCACATCCTCAATAAAGCCTAACCCCGCACCCCGAATAAGTGCTGAACCCCCATAACGTCAAGAGGAACTCAGGTTTTCACAAGTTTATCCCGCTGAACTTCAGAGCCCGAAGGAAAAGTTAGGCTGCTTTCAAGGACCAACAGAAAGCTCGTAATTGTAAGCTCCCTTACTAGTTAGTGAGAAACAGTTATTGCTGTTTCAAAATGACTAGTGGCTCTTGTTATCTTAGGGAGGAAGAAGGTACGTATTGAATAAACTTCAGTTTTAATAGTTAGAACAAGTCAAAATAGTCAACTAACTCTTTCAATAATCTATTTTGGAAAATATATCCGAGGTAAACTGCAAGAGATTATCTCATAAAAAGTAGATAAACATATTTAGAACAATAATGTCATAACATATATAGCATACGTATATTATTTTTGATTATTATGTCTTACATATGCACAAATAACGTTTCTCAAACAGTTATAAAAAATAATTTTTGACAGGAAAAATGTTATATTATGGCCCACACTGTAACAGTGAAGCCTGCAGACAAAAGTTATTTACACCCTCCTAAGCCAAGAAAAGATCATAGCTACATTAGCTTGTTGAGTGTAATTTATGGAAGTCATCTTTCCATAACTTAAATTTAGCATTTCATTTGGAAACCAAGGCCTAAGAGTCATGAGGTCTTACATGAAGTTTCCAGTCAGATATTTGCTTAATATTCTTAACTTTAAACCTTGTGAGTTTAACTTGCCTGATTTCAAATCTAAAACCAAAAGGTTAAATTTATCCCAACATAAACACTTTAAAATTTCTGCTCTGCTTTTCTTACAAGTTTCAAACATCATTCTGTTCATTAAATGAGTCACAGCACCAACACAACTAAAACAAAAAGTACTTTATGACTACAAACCACCTGCTTAGCGTCGCCCTTTTTCCAGCCTGATTTTTATGATACATAAAGAGGTTTTTAAACGCCTCGCCATGCTTATTTGAAAGGAAAATAGTGAATTGTTAGGGTTTGTTGATCCTTGTCGAACTTTGCTTCGGTTCACATATTTCCAAAGACCCTCAAAGCCCTCATGAGCCTCTGCACTAGTGCGCATGTCCAATGAAACCGGCTGTTTTGCAGAGTGCTCAGTTCCCACCCAGCAACATCTGGATCAACTTCACAGTCAGGCAAAATTATAAGAAAGCATTGTAAAAGTACTATGAATTTCAGTAATTTTAAAATGAAAAATGCAGAAATATTTCACTGCCTTCTTTTGTTTAAATTACTTTATATATTTATATAAGAGGAAAAAGAAACTGTTGAAAAGTTTTACCAGTACCCTGAGAAAAAGAGAGAGAAGATAAGAAACATCAACTTAACCTGTGTTGAACCTAAAACTCCTTGTTTTTGATTAGTATTTGGCTCAAGAAACAACAAAACCTCCAGCTCATTATGTAAAGGGTTTCCTGTGTTTTTCTCATTTCCCATTTTTCAAGCCATTTTTTTTTTTTTTTTTTTGCTGGATTTCAACTTACACAATCCACAAAACATGAGAATTTATATCTTCAGTTTTTCTCACAATATGTCACAATTCCTGCCCTCATCCCCCTTGAAAAAGGTCTGATGACATCAAAGCACACGGCTTGGTGTATTGTAGAAATGTTGACCTCCTCTTGGCTTGTGCAGCAACTATGACACAGTTTATTGCAAACGGTGTTAACACGTGGCAGATTAGTACTGTATTCCAGCTGCTGAGGAAGCAGTCACTGTAATGAAAGCACAAAGCTCTGCTGAAGGGATGAAGGCAGGAAGGGGATGCAGATGTTTTTCTCAATTCAAAAAAAGTTAAATTCATCTGATGCACAGTTCTTTGAATCGTGCTAACAAGAACAGTGACTGCAAAAGGTCAAAAGTATCCTTAAAACTTACTTGTCTAAAACAAAGTAGAGGTCATAGGCTCCGTGACAGGAGGCTTCCTCTGCCCAGCCAGTTGCCGCGAACAACCCCAGGATGTTGAAATCATCTTACACTCAGTTCGATTTGTTCTCACCTCCGTCACGGCTGTTTGTTTTTGTTTGTTCATTATAAAATCTTCCATCTTTTATAATGCTACTTTATTAAAACTTGTATGTTCATGACCAAAAATAACGACTTCTGTCTTTTCCTCATTAGAATGAATTAAAATCTGACGGGTCTGTTCATTGATCTTATGAAAACACTCATCGAACTGTAAGGAACTGTGATCATAAATACTGAATATAAATACATAATATAAAGCATGGTGTCATCAGCATTGAGGAACCCCATATGTGATCTGTTTTTACTCTGATTTACCACTAAAATGTCTAAAAATACTCCCTGGTTGCTAAAAATTAAGTTGTGATACATTATGAAAAAAGTCATCTATAACGGAAAGCTTGAAACCATCATCTCCTTGAATTAAAGTGTAGGAAACTCCAATATTACAGCTGAAGGAAAGAGCTGCCTGGGTCAACAAAATCTTCAAGAGACAAGAGGTTTTGCTGAAGAGAAAATAAAACTTCAGAATGTAAAATAGTGTGGAGCCGTACGGTGCGCTGATTGAAACAGTGATTAATAAAATAATTCACTGAACAACTCAGTATAAGAAATAACAAATGTCAAATTAGTCATTTATTCCCCCCCCCATTTTTTTAAAACCTATATCTATAAACACTTTTGCAGTAATTAAAAGAAACATTAAAAACCACAATGTCAAAACCCTAATGCCTCAAAATATTAGTTTTGAAATTAAAAAGTTACAGCATTTCTTCTTCTCCACTTCCACACTGTTCCACATCTTTACACAACATGCAGCTTTCTTGTAGACAAGCAATGCATTTTATATTTAATATTTCCAGTTAACTTATAAATAATTATTTTGCTTTTGGACTATGGCTTCCTCCCACAGTCCAGAAACATGACTGTCAGGTTAATTGGTCTCTCTAAATTCTCCCTAGGTGTGTGTGGTTGCTTGTCCTGTCTGTCTCTGTGTTGCCCTGCGACAGACTGGTGACCTGTCCAGGGTGACAACGCCTCTCGCCCGGAACGATAGCTGGAGATAGACACCAGCACCCCTCCTGACCCCTCTAAGGGACAAAAGTGTACAGAAAATGGATGGATGGATATTTTGTTTTCTAGTTAAAGGGTGTCTTGGTTCTTTTGTCTGCAATACAATGAGATCTTTATGTTTTAATAGTTCCGACTGAACAGATTTGACTGAATTACCAAAATAAGCTCAGTTTTGATTATATTTGAATTTGTATATTGAACCTGTATATTTCCCTTTATGGTCCACACACATTAAAGAGCTGCAGGTGCCTCCGTTATCGTTCTGGACGCGTTAAATCCCCAAACCTGGACGATAATCCACAGTGGGAACTAAGCCCTTGAATGTGGCACTGCACCCTGGAGTGGCATGCACAAAAACAAAAGCCCCGCTCCACCCACAGAGCTCTCCACACGTCACCGTCTAATCAAATGCAACGGGAAGAACATGTGGCAATGTAGCATTCCAAAGCCATAAAACCACCACAGATAATGCAAATGTTTTCACAGTTGTATCTGTTGACTTGAGACGAGCGATTGCATTTCATCACTCCTGTCTCTTCAGCAAACGTTCCCTCAGGTTAAATTAAACACCAAAGATATATTTCATCAGGTGGTGCTTTCCAGGACATAGAGGAACTTCCAGATTTGATTGTGTCATCAGTTGTGCTGCTTGTTTGAACACAGCATGTGCAGCTGGCAGCGGATGTGACTTCAGGCTGTAAAGTTTGGGAATAAAAGGCCTTAAACTCATACCTGAGAATCAGCTCACCTGAGTATGCTCCTGTTCACACTGAAATAAAGGTTCAAAAATGACATTTCCTGAGTTATATGTTTTACATACAAGACTACATGTGTCACAGTAGTTGGCGTCAATGTTAAAGCCAGCGTGCCAATGTTTTTCTTTACTGAAGCAATCATAATTGTTTAGGAGAAAAAGCTCATTTGTGCAGCTGTGACTGATTTTGTTATGCTCAAACAGCTTCCAGTGCCACAGCCTCACAGACAAAAGCCTCACAAAATCCACTATTCATCTCAAAAAATATAATCGATGCAAATGTTGACAACACGCATAAAAACTTTACATTTAATCAACACAAACAAACAACTGTGATTAAAAATTAGTTTTACAGACAAACGTTTTATTTGATTCCACAAGTGTAAAGTCGATCTGAAACAGTTTAATATTCTCAGAGATCTGTTTGTAAAATGCTGCTAATAGTTTTTGTTCACCTTCAAGTTGTCACACACACTACCTGATCAGAATACATTAACTATCTATCATTTTAAATTCAAATTGAAATGGTTAAGACGTTTGCTCATAAACATCAGTAAATATTGGTTTGTGTGTACATTTGGATTGTTCTTGCTCCTCAGTAGGTTCATAATTGTCCTGAAAAGCTAAATCAAAATGTGTGTTGTTGAAATCATCTTACACTCAGTTCGATTTGTTCTCACCTCATTAGGTGTAAGAAGCAATCATTCCCAGGAAAGCGTCTTCCCGAACCACGGATCACATCAACAAACCGAATCCCGTTTCTTTTGTTTTGCCTCGGCACAAAAAGAAAACTGAACTGTCACACAACTCCACATCACCCAGGTAATTACCATAACACACCTCATCAAATCTGAACAGTGCAGAGAACAGCAACACACGAGTATAATTATCTGGCAAATCAAAGTCTAATTAGGTTTTAATTTGAATGTTAATTCTTTTGCATGCCGTTTGGTTTCAGTATATGCTCACTTCCTTTGTGCATCCTGAGCAGGGCTCTCTGGAACAAAGAAAACCTGAAACAATAAAACTAAACAGGCATGTATTTCCCATTATTTGGGAAAATGTGCGAATCCAGTGGCTTGAGAAAATATTTGGTGTGCATCGATTTGTCATGGGGCTCTAAAAGCCGGAGGAGAAATCGAAAGTGACAGTTAAAACAACAAGTCTAATTTCTGCAAGCAGCGAAGTGTGGAAGTTAATCAGGAGACGCAACTGTGACAAAACAGCAAAAAGTACAAGAACAAACAACTATCTGTTAAAGTTAGGACTGAACTCTGATAAAGTTTAGGAGTGGAAGAGATTCATTCTGAGAGTCTGGACGTTGTCTGGCTGATTATCAGTCCTCCTAAATGTCATATGGAGAAGTGGAACAACACCTGCAGAGTAACTGAGGTGATGATCCTGGTATTTAAAAAAGAAATCCACATTATTCAGGAGGATTCAATCTATCAGGTTCATCCAGACAGATTTAAGTTCTGCATCTGCTCTGGTCCAGTCAGACTTGACTATTACTCATATGGATGAAGGACCATCTTCAACTTCATCTCAAAGTTCAGACAGGAAAATCCCCTCAAACCCAGGTGGAATTTGTGTAATCAGCTTAAAAGCTGGTTCCATGCCAGGAAATTGGTCATTGTTACATCCCCATGGCAGTCTAGAAGTATTAGAGGGGTGTTGTAACAATAAAAAAACAGGGAAAATGAAGAGACAAAACCAGGAGGATAAAGTTAAAGTTTTATTCTTTAAAAATAATCTAAAGCACAGGTGTCAAAGTCCAGTCCTCAAGGGCCGCTGTCCTGCAGTTTTTAGATGTGCCACAGGTACAAAACACTGGAATGAAATGGCTTAATTACCTCCTCCTTATGTAGATCAGTTCTCCAGAGCCTTGCTAATGACCTAATTATTCTATTCAGGTGTGGTGCAGCAGAGGCACATCTAAAAGTTGCAGGACAGCGGCCCTTGAGGACTGGAGTTTGAGACCCCTTATCTAAAGAAATCTTAAAGGTGAAGATGAGAACCTAAAGGAAAAGAAAGGGGAGAGTAACAACAAAAACCAGGGTTTCTAGCAAACAACAAATCCTCTATAACAGCACCACAAAGCTGCAGCACACATGCTGCCCAATAGGCCAAGGGGCCCTGAAATCAGTGTCCCAACCGAAACAAACATGAGTCTAACGCTACAGGGAGAAATGGCTCATGGTCTCTTGCCGAAGACAAAAGAGAAATCCTTCAACTGCTAAAATCCTTCGCCACTCAATTTTTATTTACATTTCGTAAATAGGTAAGTTGCTCTAAGTGTCTTCATCAGATGTTTTCATGTTGTTTCCTTCGATAGTTCTTGATACAGCGCCCCCACAGGCCAGGAGGGGAACAGGTTGCTCCAAGGATTTGGATCAATTGACACAGTGCAGTGTGAAAACAAATCATACCAACTGAAAATAAAACAAATGTTACAATTTTGGCCTCCAATCAAACCGAGTCTATCAGAGTATTGGGTGTGAAAACATCCTAAATGAGCTTTACCCAGTTGATGTTTAGCTATAATATTCCTTATCTGAGGTCAGAAATCCGGTTGATTCTTCTTTGTTGTATGGAGATTATAAAGTTGTACATTTATGTTCTACAACATTTAGAAGTTTTGTTGTTTTTCTGATTGAGTGGGCATCATGGTGTCCCACAGCAGGTCCTTCTGGTTCACATAACTGCTATTTATGATTCTTCATCAGGTGAAAAAAAATCCAAAAATCTCATTATCAAAAGCTGGAGAGGAGTCAAATGATCAAATCGCCTCAAGAAAACCAACCAAACAAGTATTAGTCACAATAACAAAGATCCATTGAGTCCTAATAGCATCTATAACTCATAATTATCTTAATATCTGTTGTTTTAGCTTGTTTTTCCTCTTCTGGGAAGCACTGTTTGTCACTAATGGCATCTTAAGTTGAAATTGAGTGCCTTGCCCAGAAGTAAACAGCATCTATCAATCACGACTTGAGGCCAAGTGTCAAAACACACCAAAGCCAACCGTGTGTGTGTGCGTGATAGTGATGCACACAGTGACCATCTTGAGTTGGTTTTCAACAAGCCATTTTTCATCCCACTGCAACGAGCAAACTCAACTGCTCCACATCACCTTCATCCGTTACTGGGTGAAAGTTTGCAGGTTGGAAAGATGCTTGTGTGACACAAGGTGACTGAACACGCAGACGTCCTTTAACTGCAAACCAGAAAGATGAGGTCTGTCTTCACAACATGTGCTGCACCTTTGAATCTGATTCATCATTTGGCTTCAAATTAAAGTGATTTGCATCTTTCATCCAATAACACTTTGTTATTTAAAGAAACATATAGCAAAGTCATTGCTAATTTTTACTCTTGCCTCTTTAAAGGCAAGACTTTAACTTTACTTACAGAATCAGATACTACTTTTCACCATAAAAATTACATTTCAGTTCTGATTTTGTTTGCGACTTGTGTCTAAAACAACTATTGTCATGTAATTGATCCAAGATTTAGAGTTTAACATTGGTTGAATCAGGTTTCCCTACAGAAGAACACTATCTATTACTATTTTAGTAATTAAAGATGCACTAACATAATCTTATAGGGAAAAGTTAAAGGGTTAATGGAGGAATCATGTTGTGATGACTTTCTGGAGGCGGAGTTTCAGAAAGAGCGGGAGTTTCTTAAAGAGACAGAGACCCAATCTTATTGTGTTAAATGACGTAGTCAAATTTCATATCTCATATTTGAGACAGGCATTTTTATAACAGCTGAAGTTAACATAGATTCTTGATAGTGCTTTAAATGATACTATGTGGCTGGAAAACACATAATACTGCCCTTTTAAAAGAGTCTTGAGAATTTGGGGGAAATAAAGAAGATTTAAAATCTTTTTGCTGTCAAATCAAATGACAGTCTACCCCACAAACTGACACACAAACATCTTTACACATTAAACTATGAATCCACATACAAATATAGTTTCAAACCTGATTTTTTCACCCTGGTATTCCTTCACAAGGGCCTCAAAAGCCAACACACATTTTCAGTGACTGGGATCTCCTCAGAGGCAGACGTTTGCATTTGTAAAAGAGGCGTCGGCGGGGCATCGTCCAGATAATGAAATGAATCCATGTTTGATCCTCTCGTCATCTCCCGGTAATTGCTCTTGATTCCCCCTTTGTGTTTCACGCTTGACTCCTTGCTCATTCCAGGCTCCGTGTATAAAGACGTGCTCGTTCAGCCCGTCGGTGCCAGCAGAGTTCAGTGATTAACAAATTAAGGATCTTCCTCCGCCTTAATCTGTCTCAAGGCTTTTTTTTTTCTCTTGCAGAAACATGTTTGGCGATGACAGCACCTCTGCTCCTCGTATTTAATTGGATTAGAGGGAAGTCGGGATTAATCCAGTCTCCGGAGGAGCATCAGGAAGAGCTGGATGAGGAGAGGAACAGGTGATGAGGCTGTTTCAGAATCACGTTATCAACTTCTTTTAGCTGCACTGCTGAGACGGTAAGGATTTATTTGGCATGGAGTATCATGGGAGGAAGTGGAAGCCTGTGTCAGGACAGATGTGTTAATCTAGGGAAACATTAGGCTCAACTGATTAATGTCAAAGTCGGAGCCTTTCCTGATGGAGTGGAGTGCAGTGGAGATGGAGCAATGCATGATAACATTACCTAAGGTAGTTAGTCCAATCATGGCTGATGATTTTAACTTTTGGTTCATGCCCAAAGTATGTTCAGTAAATGTGTTTTGTGGCTTCAGTTTTATATTTCAGACAAATTCACGTTTTGTTTTCTCTTGTTAAAATAAAATGGAGCATCTGACTGCAGCTCATGTGGAGTTTGAGTTCGTCATGCACAAACATCCTCTCTGAGTTGACTCAATTCTGAGAAGTTTCCCCATTTGCTGGATATGAATTTGCAAACACTGAATTCAAAATATTTATCAGTGTGGAGCCTCACGAAAAGCGTATCATCTCTGGAGAAACTTTGAGCTGTGCAGGAGAGTTTTAGTGATTCTTCTATAGTTCATAAATGTAAAAAAAACCCAACAAAACTGATGACTTACAGGTCAGTTCTTCCTGTTTCTCCTCAAACTAGTAGATGGGAGCATTTCTGATTTAAATATGTGCTAGGCTTGATTTTCTGGACACTGTAAGCACTTCATAAAACTAACTAACTACAACTGGTAATGTAGATGAAGTATTGATCCAATACGGACCCCAACTTGGTATCAATATTATCAATCAGGATCAATCTGCCTCTACTCTCAAGTATTTGTGTACTTGATCTGTTATATAGTATAAATACTAACATAAAAACTGATAGTTTGGTTTGTGTCTGCTCCTGTCTTGTAGTGTAATTTTTTTTTTATTAAACTCACAAACTAAAATTGGGTTCAGTTATTCCATAATGTAACTTCATCATGTCTCACATTTATTTTTGTGACTGAATCGTAAGAACACACCAAAACTACCAGTTTATGTTTAAAAAGTTTAAATTTTTTGTAAAGAATAAGAATGCATGGGATAAAAATTTGTTCAAAATTGTCAAATGGTGACAGTAGATCTTCAAACTGTGCTGCATGGTTATTAATAGTAGACTAATACTTTGAGCTGTGCCTAACATTTTCCATTGTAAAAAAGTTAAATTTGTTTAAATTAAAAAACAAAAAGTCAAGTCATTGTAAAGCATCAGGATGCATGAGGCGAAAATATGCTTATAATTTCTGGGCCAGCGGCTCTACTCTACGCTGCTCCTTCACATCGAGAGGAGCCAGTTGAGGCTCGGGCATCTGGTCAGGATGCCTCCTGGACGCCTCCCTGGTGAGGCACGTCCCATCGGGAGGAGGCCCCGGGGAAGACCCAGGACACGCTGGAGGGACTCTGTCTCTCGGCTGGCCTGGGAACGCCTCGGGATTCCCCCGGAGGAGCTGGAATAAAGTGGCCGGGGAGAGGGAAGTCTGGGCCTCCCTTCTGAAGCTGCTACCCCCGCGACCCGACCCCGGATAAGCGGAAGAAGATGGATGGATGGATTTCGGGGCCAAATAGACAAAATGAGAGATATGGGTCAAGTAAATCACTAAACTGTGCTGCATGATCATTAAAATACTATTTTTTGTGTCGTCCATAGAATGTTTCATTGTAAGCGGTTTTAATTTTTCCCTCATTAAAAAAGTCTTGATCTGTTTGAACCTGGATCTGTTTGCTAGAATGTCATATCAGGCCTAGGACCACAAATTTACCACATTTTATGCTCCTCTGCTTAGGATTAATCAAATAATACAGCAGATGTTGTCAGATGGCGATATGGCCGCTGGTCTGTAACAACAGCCATCAGTCTGTATCCATCTCCATCACTTTCTTCCCTCCTCTTTCCGTCTCTCTGTGTGTTTTATTTACTTGGCTGACATGCAGCTTTTGTGCTGGCAGCTTTGTCCATCAAAAGGCACCTGCTCCCGGTGATTGTTTGCTCACCTTCCTGTCCAGAGATGCACAGATGAATGTCAGCAGTCAGTTTCTCTCACCAGCTTTCTGTTTTTTCTAAGTTTCTCTGACCAAGCGTTCTGCAGGCGGACAGCTGCCTTTGCCACAGTGGGCTCAGCGAAGCATCCAGAAGCATGCTGCTCTCTGGAAAAGGTATTAACATTTCCTCACTGCATTCTGCTCACCACGTTTCTGTGGAGGACGCTTCAGCTGTGACTCTGTATCTGTGTAAAATGGGGATTCAAGCGACTGATCAGGCTTGTTGCTGTATAGATGAGTCTTGAGTGACACACAGCAGGAAATGATGCCGTAAACTTCCACAGATCAAACATGGCGCTTCAGAGCCGATTCAATGCTTTATCGGACTTGCTTCAAAGTAGAAATATTAATGTTGCCTTCACAGGTGAGGAAAAAAAGAGGAAAGTCTTTAACCTGCTTTTTTAAATATGAAAACTCTCATATCTCATTAAATAGGGTGACATAATCTAAACAGTTGTTCAAGAAAAAAATCTGCACAGTCAACATTTTTGGAAAATGTCTTTCTTTTTATTTCATTCACGTATTAATGTGTTTTTATCATTTATTTACCTGTGATGTTGTGACTGTTATGAAGGTATTTAAGTAAATAAATAAATTCTGACTTGACTTGAATTTATTTGATATATTCTTAATGTTTTTCTTTTGTCCTATAATCAAAAAAAAACAACGTGGAGGAGAAATTTAAAACTATTTTGTATTTAACAAATAAATACACAATGTTCAACTTGAAGGAAACATATTCTTAAATCTGAGCCCAATATTACTTAAATATGTCTAAACATCAACATAGTAGTTTTCAAGTGGTTTTGTAATACATATTAACATATCAACGTGTAGTATTGGCTTTTCCTTCTTATACTTATGATTGATTGGGAATAATCCAATCAAATCTTAAGTCCCTTAAGATTTGGGGGACTTAAGTTTTACTGCATAATAAAATGAAAATAAAATAATATAAAATAAAATAAATGTCAGAATTTGAAGAAAAAAAAGATCATGATTTTTTTATTTGTTTTTCTCAGAAAATGTACCAAATCATGATTTATGTGTTCATTAAGCCCTGACTCTTGCCTGGATTGTTACATTGTTTTTAATCTCAGATTAAAGTAGAATGTATGTAGTTAAGTTTGAATATGTTTATGTGACTGGTTTAAACTGCTTTTATATTTCTGAATATGAATTATAATTTTCCTTTGAGACTACATTTTTTGTGATCTGGAGATATACAAATAAGCCAAATTGAATTGAAATATTGCCATAATACTTCATATTGTGTAATTTTTCTATTAAATCATACTGTATTGTGTCATGTTTTCCATGTTTAATATTACACCCCCTGTTTTTAGCTCTGCTTTTGGATTGAGTAGGTTTTTTTTCTCCAACAAAACTGGCAGGTTGACTGTGTTTTTAAACGTTTTATTTTCAAAAACATGCAGAGGAGGCAAAGGTTAAATTAACATTTTATTCTCGACAATCATTAAATTCATCAAAATTAGCGTAATGCTCGATAAAGTGTGCTCACTCCTGTGTTGACAGTTAGATAATCTGTAAATCCAGATTAAGAAGTTCAAACCCAAATGGCTGTGTGGCACGTAAAGATTATGAAGAGGAGCTGTTTAAACAAATATGTCGTAAACACTTTGATTCTGGGTGAAACATGTGGCTTAAAATATGCAAAACAAATGTCTAACAGTTGGAGTCACTCATTTCTGTTTTTTATTTATTGGCAGTTTTTCAGTGAATGTTGAAACCAAAACTGTTTTTTGGGGAATAACTGCATGTTTTTTTTTTTTTTTTCTTTTTCCAAGGAAAAAGAGGCTTTCTTTGGCAGAACATAGGAAACCATAGTTTTGGTTGTAATAAGTTAAGTTGCAGAATTACGTGACCGAATCATCCAAGAATTCAAGAAATTAGAGCTTCAATGTTTTATTGGTTTGAATGTTCTGATTATATATTGCATCCCTGTAGAGACGTCACATAAATAGTCCAGTGGGTTTAAGAAAAACAAGACCTTTAAGGCAGAGAGGCACTGAGTGAAATAAAGGAAGACAACAGGGAAGGAACAGCCAGAGCGCGGCCGCTGAAGTGAAACCAGAATGGACGAGGCTTTCAAATGCCGGCTACCTCACATGTCAGGCTGCGTCGCCTCTGAGCGCTGACGTGGACTGATTGGTGAGGCTCATCCCTTAACAGCTTAATGACTGTCCCACAGCAGCCTGCCACCCCGAGGGGACAAAACACTTTTTAAAAGAAGCAGGAAGTCCACAAGCCTTGCTGTCGTTTAAGTTCCCAACAACTAATCCGTCCGACCTCGTCACCTCCTGTGCGCTGCACTGTCTCAGCCAGCCCTCCATTTATTTCACCAGTCCCAGCTGAAAACACCCTGGGCGTTCGGAGCAGAGACAGTGAAAAATAACCGCTGTACTCACAGTTCATCTCGCCAATGTTTTTTCCAGCCTGTCATTCGACTCTTTGCACTTTTCCAACGTTAGACGAAAACTTGGTGGCACATTGTTTTTCCAGTGACCCCGCAACACTTCAGGGAGAGAATAAAGGTGAAGGAACATGAGTGTGAACAAAAACAATATAAATCAAAATAGTATTTTTTGAACACACTTACATGTTTTAGATAATATACTAAATTTTGCCATAAAATGTAATTAATATTTCTTAAGGTACTGGTCACATCATTTTGTGAGAGTTGACAAACGTCTCGTGCGACGTTCCCCAAAATTCCATCCTTGGATCCCTAATGTTTCAGATCTGCTCCCACTGACTCAAATTATAACAAATAACATGATAAGTTATCATATTATGCAGATGATATGCCGCTATGAATCACAATGACTATGAAAACTTTTAAGCAGAAGCATAGAAGAAATTCCTGCATTTATGTGCCATAACCTTATTCAGTTGAATAAAGAAAACTGAAGTAATGGCCTTCCAATTTGAACGGTCTTGTTGCTGAACAAATAAACTTGTTCAGCAACTCAAATATGTGCTACACAACTAAACTTGCTTTGCCTTCTCTTAAAACCATTCAGAGACAGACTGGATGCTGTGGGTCATTTGGATCATTGTCCTGATGAATAACCTAAGTGAGTTTGAGCGGAAGGTCTTAATACAAATATTCACACAGATACATGTTTTTCTCTGGGACACAGAGATGACGCCTGGACATTCCCATGCTGTTTATAATTGCATATAATTGTTTAAACAGATGGAAGTAGGACTTTCAGGCATCTGGAAATCATAAGTTGGGATTTCCCAAATAAAAAAAATATTTTGGTAAGTTTTTAGTCTGCTTTAATGTCAAGACAGTGAGAAATGCTATATAGAAGATACTGGCTTTAAAACCAGTATGTTATGATCCTCAGAGGTGGGTAGCGTACCCCAAAATTGTACTCGAGCAAAATACTCGAGTAACAGTAGCAGTACTTTGATATATTTTTACTTAGGCAAAACTAGCCGTCCAAAACATTACTCAAGTAAGAGTCAAAAAGTATTTGGTAAAAGGTCTACTCAAGTACTCAGTAACTGATCAATTTATTAATCATTTACTTTTTTTAAAGTTACATAATCAGACAGACCAAAATATAAAGTTAAGTGGAAATGTTGGTATTTAATGGACCGAAATGACAATAATTCACATAAGTAACAAAAAATAACAAAATCAGGCAAAAGAAAATTTTTCCAAATCAATTTCTTTTAATAAAAATACTTATGAAACTTTAACAAAAACTGCAGGTTATTTTTTTTTTTTGGGTTAAAACAGGTTTGTTCTTCATTCAGTGGGTAGAAAATACAGAAATTTTACTCAAGTAAGAGTAGCGATACTTCATAATTAAATTATTCAAGTAAAAGTAAAAGTACAGTGTAGTAACAATACTCCTAAAAGTTTTTATTTTTCAAAAAGTTACTCAAGTAAGTGTATTTGAGTACATGACATAAGTTACTGCCCAATTACTGCACAAGCACAGGTGTTAATCAGACAGAAGAAAAAACTGAACCCAATGAACAAAGTAAACCAGTTTTCAAGAAGAAAATGACAAGTGAGACATGAAAACATTAAATGTGATCTTCATATTACCTCCCATCCCAGTTTTGGATAAACCGATGAAGAACCAGAACTACCCCTCCTCTTCCTCAGTGCTTTAATGGATTTACCTAAACAGTCACACTCCACTTCATACCTCCTCACTCAACTTGACAAGCTTGCCCATCTGCATTTACTGTGATGACCAGGAGTCCCTAACGCATGTGACATGGCCCTCAGACAGTTTCTCTGCGTGCATGTGTGCGGTGCTGGGTGTGCCGGGGTCCTCGCCTGCCCCCTCACAGCGTCACATCTTTTGACAGCTGCCATTTTCAGTACCCTGCTCTGGCCCCTCATCGCCACCCAGCTGCCAAGCCCCCTTCAAATTTGCTTTCTCGCCACCTTTTCCTGCTCAGGTTTCCAAGGAGCCCAATGCAGCAGTAGAGGGAGGCGGCGCAGTGTCACCACAGATTAACGACAGGGGACTGAGGGCCAGCGGGCCTCCAGCGAAGCAGTAATGATAGCAAGATAAGACACAAAATATAATATCAGGAACGAGGAGTAAAGTTTGAGTTGAGGCTGAAGTAGAACGGATGCTCCGCCTGATGTTGAGATGCCAAATGGCGACCCAAACATTGAGGATTTATCAGAAATATAGAGCACTTACTATTCTAGGTGGAAGTTCACATCAGCTTGGAATGCTTTATTTTCTACTGCATCATTATACAACATACAAATGCAATATTTTCAAAGTACAAATTTGATGCACATCTGTGTTTCACCACAACAAATTCAAACTAAACTTTGAATTTATTGTGAATTTGGTATAAATGGTAGGAACTATTTTTGCAGGCCTAAAAGTACAGCCATGCTTTGGACTGTTTTGCTACCAGGGTAAGTGCTACATTTCACAAAGTGGTTAGAATAACGTAGCAGCAGTGCCATCTTTATCCACATTTCTTAAAATAAACGTGTTTGGAATGGTTTGTACAGATAGTGCGGCATTGCCTTTATGCTCTCAATATATTTCCTGTCAGTAGCCAGAATTGGTATGACAGGTTTGTTTGTGTTTATCCATATGTGGATCCCTGGGGGTTTCAAGGGAAATAATGCTTGATTGCGAAATGGAAAAAGCTCTAACAAAGATTGAAATAGGCCATCTCAGTCCTGAACTTTAATGCTTGTTGAGGCAGGAAAACAGTACATCAGCTCCGAACAATTCAAGCTTCACAGGGTGTTTTAACAGTTTCTTAAATACGTCCACAAATTACACAGTCCTCAGTACACATTAATGTAAAAACATTCTGGAAACTCCCGGTGATTAAAAATCAATTCTGTCCGGAATCACAACACAAACTAAACAATTCCTTTAGCAACTTAACTCTTTGAACATATGCTGTCCGCTTGACTGAAACTGCAGTGTGTAACTTTTATAAAAATAATAGGTTTAAATATTGTCACATTGTCATGACAGTATTCTATGAGACAGATAATCTGTGAAAAGATCGATCTCCTCCACTTCCTCCCTGAGCTACTATTGATGTCAGAAGAAATGCACCACTCCCAACCAAAACCAACCAATCAGAGTCAGGAGGCGGGTCTTAGAGCTGTCAATTAACCTTATGTACTAACTTCTAAATGTGCTAATGGTGGAGAAACAACTCACCAATCCAAGAAAACCAATTATTTAGTTGCCATGTTAACTAGCTTGAACATTCATGAAAGGCTATGCTAGTTGTAGCGTATCAGAGAGCAAAGAAAGGAGGGGTTGAGCAGTGCCACATGGAGGGGTGATTGACAGCGGTAAGACCCGCCCCCTGGCTCTGATTGGTTCTTTTTAGATAGGAATGTGAGAAGGCAGAAAAGCTCCATTTTTCTGCATTTCTCCATTTCAAAAACTGTCACAACATGGTGACAGTTTCAACAAATACGTAAAAAATATAGAATTTATAAAAGTTAAATACTGCAACTTTAAGTTACAATTGACTCAATGATGTTTAACACGAGCTTATTGAACTCATGCTAATAGGTCAGTGACTTACTATTGACTGTTGCCACTTATTTTGCACAAACAAACTTAAAATTTCCACCACAGTTGTTTCTGTCTCGTGAAAATGGGTTTCCGACCTTAGTTCTTGAGATCTACTGTCCTCCATATTTTAGATTTATCACTGCTGCAACACAGCTGAATCAAATATTTGAATTACATCTTCAGTAGCCATGGTAACGAGCCATTCATTTGATTCAGGTATGTTGGAGAAGGGCACAAGGACTGAGGTTGGAAACCCTTGGTCCAGAAGATGATGCTTTGTAAAAAGGGATGCGAAGTTTGAAGTTGCAGATCCATTTTTCAGTTCAGGAGGCAGATTTGTTGTCTGTTAAAGTCTCTTGTTTGTCTTCTTTTCTCTCTGAACTGTTACTAAGATCGGTCTCCGCCCGGAGACATTTTCCCTGAAATGTGCACCACAGAGCTGCATCACCGAATGGAATGCATTTGAGGACATCAAGATCACTTCACAGTTTTTACATCTCAGACTGCTGTGTGGACTTTTAATTCGATTACCGACCAAATGGGATGACAGGGGTCCACGGCGCTGTGTCCGTTTTCCTATAGCTAACATAAGAGGTTTGGATGGATGGTGAGCAAGAACCGCTTCACATCCCTCCTGGCAATCAACCCAAAAGCCTCCTTCTCTGGTCATCCTCTTATTTTCACAGGGCGCTCCAGTCTAATATTAAAGGGCAGTGACAGTAATGAGAGAAGCGGATGTGTGGACCAGGGCCGGAACATTAAATGGGTGCACTTAGGATACCAGTAAACTCGGGCCAATCTCAGCAATATTTAGCTGGACATTGAGCTGCAGTGCCCGAGCCCCAAGTCATGTTAGCTTAACACCAAACGCCACTCAAGTCAAAGAGGGGGAGTGGGGAGGTGTGCTCGTGTTAGCCGCTCCATTAGACAAACTGAGTCTGAACACTTCAATGGGTCGCACACTTGGCTTAACAGTAAAACATTTGCTGCTTCCCAAAGTCACTCCAACTTCCCCTGGCAGTCTGAGCTCGTCTCCAGCTCTCTCAACTCTCTCCTTCCTCATCTCTCAAGATGCAAGATGAATGCTTAAAACTTTTGTGTGCGTACAGTCAAATTATTGTATTTTAGATTAAAGGAGTAATTCACTTGCAGACATTTATCTCCCTCATTTCTTTTGTTAAGTTCTAGTATTTGTGCAGAACATGTTTCTTTTACAGTCAGGACGTGATCTGGGCCGTGGCACATCCTGTTCCCCAGTCTCATCCCTGTTTCACACACTAGCTTTCAATCTTTGCATGCTTAGCTGCCAAGAATATGAGACCAATTAAAACTCAGACAAGGATCTTGCGACCATCCTCTCTGCTGGCAGTCATCCCTGTAACACGTTGCACATTCTTTGCTCCATTCTGTGCTCTCAGCCCTGCTTCTCAGAACCACATCAAACAAGAGAGAACCGGTGGCTCGGGGTGGGTGCCAGGCTCAGGCCCGCATCAACAAAGACAAAGGAGATCACAGTGGGAATTAGGGGGATTCCCCAGAGAGACGATAGGAAGGGAGGATCTTATCTGAGCTAAATATGCTGAGAAGACCCCCCCTAAACGTAGAAAGAAAAAAACTATGTCTGCTCAGAGCCGATGTAACCGGAATGAGGTCGATTTACTCAGAGAGCAACCTCAAAGCATGGTGAGGGAAAACAGTGCTGGGGGCGATGGCGCAGGGTCACTCATTAAGGCGAGGAGCTTTCACTTGAAAGCAGCTACAGATAGAGACGGTTCCATGTCAACCAGGGTCAGAGGTTAAAAGATCCCTGGTGACTGCAGCCATGTACCGGCATCGTGTCCCTGTTTTAGCTCCCAGTGAGCCTCCAGGAGATTGTCTTGTTTTTATGCGTAGTCTCACTTAAATCCTGAAAGCCACAATGTTCACAGATTGTTGGTACAAAAAGGATGTGTGACGATAATTACACAGTTTGGGATCCTCTCAAGCCATTAAAGAGTTAAAAGGACAGCTATAAAATAAGATTTTATAATGTGGTAGAATATGTTTTACATCAACAGACGGAACTGATTTGTTTAATGTAAATTTTTTCTGTTAATCGTGACAGAAAAGGTATTTTTCTTGCTTGTTAGAAATCTGGATTTTATTTGGAAATTCCTCAAAACAGATTGATTTCTTCCATGTGTTCATTTCCACTCTGAACCCGACTGTGGGTTCAGAGTGGAAAAAAGATTGAATTATTTCTGCCAGTTGAGCTGCACACGTCAGAGGGGCTGCTGTTTTTGCAGCAGTAATTATGCACTTGTTCACGAACATGTAGAGTGAACGTCCTCCACAGTGACGTGTCTTTCATGTTTCCGTCAAAGCCAGTCGTTACCGCTCAGAAACATTCACTTTTTGAACTCATCTTTTGAACATTCCTCAGCGGACTTCTTCCAAAAACAACCTTCCCAGCCTAAGAGAGCATCCTGGGAGTTCGTAGGTTTTTTTTTGTTTGTTTTGATTCAGTTTTTACAACCTGACAGTCAACTTTAAACCCCCTTGAATTCCCATACTGTTCTGCCTCTGTGCGCTTTTGTCTCTGAAAGGCCACTTTGATGCACTTATGGAACGCCGTCCCCTCCCGCGCTGGGAACCTGAGAGGGGCCACACACGCCTCAGATGCCCTCCACTCAGCAGCTGTGTCCTGATGCTTTAAAGGAAGCTCTACCCTTCACAGGCACACCGTGGACTGTTTGCTACCGGCGTCCGTCTGCCGGCGTCCACCGGGATCCATCTGTCTGTCTTTGATTTGCCGTTCTGCGCGGTGGTCCTGCAGCCATTCTGGGCCACCAAAGTTTCTGAGAGATTCTGAGATGAATGTGTGGCGCTGCAAAAAACTCCTCCTAAAGCAATTTCACTTCATTTGACATTTTCATCCTACGTGTTTTTTTTTCTTCCTCTTTCACGCTTTGAAACACTAAAATATGTGTTTTGCAAGTTCTGCATTTTAATTATGTTGTTCTTTTTTTGTTCTACTCCTGCAGAGTCAATACACATGACTAATGAAAGAAATAAAAAATATCGTTCTTGTTTTTGTTGAGTCATAGAGTTGGCGATCGATGCTTCGCCATCCTTCTCTTGTTCTTTCCAGTCTTTGTGGTTTCTTGTTATTGTTAGTGTGTCTTTTTTCTACACAAGATGGGGCAAGCTGCACTTACATCATATGATTGCAAGTTAGGGACATCTGGACTTCATCAACCTTTGAAAAATTTAACCATTGTATTCTGTCCAGGCATTCCTTGTTCATCCTTGGTTTTCAGAATCTTCAGTTTCTGAGTTTATCAAGTTCATGATGTACTTTTACGCTTACAAATGTTTTCCTGTACCCAGGATTTCTAGTGTATGTCTATGTGAATTTAAACAAATCTGAAAAGATTATCTTCCTCTCCTTACCTGCAGAGTCTGTTTTCTCTGTTTTTCTATGGCGCAGCATTTCAGGCAAACTTAGCTGACTTTAGTTTCTACCTTGACAAACAAACATGTAAGGTTTCGTCTTGTAGAAATCTGAATCTGAAACATATTTCTGATTATCCTACATCAGGGTTTACCTAGCCAACAAGAGACAATAATGTGGTCTGGTTCAGACATTAAAGGCTTTTAAGAACTTCATCCGAAGCAGAAAGGTGACATGAGGTCATGTGGTTGCAAGACGTTTGTATTTTGCACACCTTTCAGCACAGACCGCCTGGGGACACGGCATTTCCATTACAAATGTGCGCAAATTGTTGTCTTAAAATAAGAGGAGCTTGCTTTGATTCAATCACTTCTTTATATTGATAAAGAAAAACACAAAACAACAAGACTACAGGATAATTTTCTCATTTAATGAGTGAAATAATCCGGCAGTGGACCTAGTACTTTTTTTTCCTAATCAATTTTCAGAAATTATTGACTTAAAACAAACCCCAATAACTTACTTGTAAGTTGGTTTTGTCATATTTCAAGTGCGCTGAGATGTTTGTACTGCAAAGTAGACAAAATAAAACAAGATGATGGTCCGAGAGATGAACTGATACAGAAAGTCTTATGACTGAGGATGCTTGGCGAGTTATGTTACCCTTATGCCATAGAAATGTACAAACAAAAGCGATTTAAATAAATGTCTAAATTATCTTGCACTTCCTGTGGGTTATTTGTGTAGATTTATATTCTTATCGAATTTAAAAAGGAGTCCGTCTGATCAAGTTATCCCTGTTTTCCAACACGTTTCGACCAAGGCCAGTCGAACCGTTTGAAGAGTTCGGGTTACGTTGCCCTGCACTGACAGAGGCAGACGTGCGTCTCTCTCCCCAAAGTGTGTTTTTGTGTGCTGGCTTGTGTTCAGGAGGATGCCCTGAGGCCAGAGGAACCTGGAACATTAAGTCTTGCCATGGCGGCTCAGGACAGCTCTGAGCCTTGAGCAGTTTTGGCAGCTTGCCGAGGGTGGAGGTGGCAGCGGGGGCGGCGCAGGTCTGGAAAAAGGACCCTGAGCTCACTCCTCTTCACTCTTCTGGGACACACAACCCACTCAGTGTCTGAGTCTGTAGAAATGTTTTTGTCACTTTATTTTTGGAGTCACATACACCACAGAGGGGAAAGTTGGTGCATATCCGGCTTTTGTTCAGCCAGAGAAAAGAGCAGCGACAAAGTTTGAGCTAAGCTGAGGACTTTATTGAGATCTGGCTTTTATTTTGGCACTCATTCCTGTTAATGCAAAATGCAGAAACTTAAACAGACAAGTGTCTATTATCTCAGTGCTAAGTGAAAATATTTATAAACCTTTTTAAGCTTTCTCACATTTTGTCATGTCGCAACCATAAACTTCTATGTATGTTTAGACCCGTCGCAATAAGCACTAAATCAATAAATCAATAAATCACATGATAAATTAAAACAAGCTCAATAATTTCCATTTGCAGGATTTGTTGTTTTTCTTTTTCTCTCAACTGGATGATAAAAGTCTTCAGTCTGGTACTTTGGTCGCAATCCTTTTTTGAAGGATAATTTGGTTTACAGAGACTTCATAATTAATTTTATTTGTTGTTTCTGTTGTCCTGTTAATTTATTTTGGATATTTAAAATATCTTCCAGTTACAGTGTTAAATGTTAATTAGAATGTAAAGTTTATTGGTCTGTTCTTGCATTATTTTGCCATTATCATAGTATGTGATCACCTGAAAATGGTTTCAAAGCAACAATCTTATTGGTTATCGCAATAGATTCTGGGACAATTTATCATCCAGCAAAATCTGTGATTTGATTTTTGAACAGGATGAAAAATGATTAATGACTTTGAACAATTGTTATAAATAAAAAGCTTAATCTGACACCGCTAACTTAAACCAACTGTTCATAGTGTTTCATTTAATTCCAGTAAAATCCAGTTTTTCTGAGGTTTCCAAAAGAACAGTAGTGAATCTGAAGTAGACTGACATGTGGAAAAGTTTACAGCAAAAAGATTAAAGATAGAGGCTCTGCAAAAACCCAGCTTTTAACAAAGAGTGGCAAGAAAAAATACATAAAGATAGTTTAAGGAAAGTCACAGAAAGTCTCGTTTGTAGTTTACTCTAAGTCATGTGAGAGACACACTTAGAAAAATGTGCACTGGTTAAATAAAAGAAGAAGTTTAATCATTTGATGAAACTGTCACTGAACATAGCTGCAAATACAGTACACTATGAAGCATGGTGGTGGTAGCATCATGATTTGGAAACAGCTTCTTTATGTCAGATCTGGTTTAAATCAAAGCATAGTTACTTGACAGAATGGACTAGTTAGAGTTGAAGCCTAAATCCAATTGTGAATCTTTATCAAAGCTTGAAAATTGGCCTCAAAAATGTGTCCAAAAGCCAGCAGTATATATATTAATATTTTGTCACTTAATATCTAAGTGCATTCCTGCACAAATGAAAAAGGAGGAATACAAAGTCTAAAGGAGTGACAACATTAAGAAAGACATAAATAGTGATGAAAAGTGTCAGGAATCGTATTTCTCGAGAAGAATTTGGCAAGAAAATCTACTTTGTATATTTTCAGAACCCAGAGAATGTGTCCTGTTTACATGTTCCTGTACAACAGGAAACAAAATCCTGGGTTTGGACCGAAGGCCGATCCTCTTCTGGACGGCGCTCAGGTGTGACAGCAGCGTTCACACTTAAATATATTCAGTTTTTGGGGTGAATAGCTACATGTTTAGTCAGTCTAAGTGTGAAATGCCTGAAGAGAGCCATTACACCTACACTTTATTTTCTTGGAAGAACTCGTGTTATTACATTTACCAAATTAACTCAAGCTTTTGCACCATTTAGGAAGAACTGAGACAAAATCAGCTTCCTGCAGGGTTCAGGTGAGCAGAAACTGTTCAGTCATTAGCTGGCAGTGACACACAGCAACAAACAGGAATCAGTGCACTAAAAACCTGAGTTACAGGCAGCTAAAGATAAAAATGCAACATGTCATGCATCTCAACTAACTTTAATCAAATATAAGATTAATAAGAACAACACTGAATCTCTGCTAGCAAAAAATAAAACAGCACTGCAGAAGTAAACATTCAAATCTAAAAATAGACCCATGTTAAAAGTCAGAACTCTGCTGAAATAAATGATGCCACGTGCCATCACAAGCAAATACAGTTGGAAAGCACATATTTTTAAAGATTTAATCATTAATTGTGCTAGGTACTTTTGCTTTCACAATAATGCCACAGCGATGTGATTTTAGTAGTAGTGAATTTTGTGGGATTATTTGTGGAGATTTGCTGAGGGAAACTTTAGAGATTCAAACTCAGAGTGGGGGTTCAGTGTGAGGGGATAGGTTACCCACACTAGTGAATTTTGAGCAAGCTGTTAAAAAGTCACATTAAAGAAAAGAAGAAGTAAAAAGTGAAGTAGTTTCCATCTTCTGCTGCAAATCAACCAGGCTACCCAAAGCGTATACTCGTCAAAAGTTGACTTTGAGTTTGGCTGTAATAAACAGGAAGTAGAGATTGTAAACTAGTGTGGACCACACATGCTAGTGAAAGTGAACCGCATCAGAAGAAAATGTAACAAATATTGCAATTTTGGTTCTAAATCGACCCGAATCTACTGGACTAGGTGTGAAAAAAGCTGCAGCTCTTTTCCCCCAGCCAGGTGGGTCAGACTCAGAGTGATTCATTGATCATATTGAAGGCAACGACAACAAATCAGATTAAGAATCACATCAAAAGAAGTGGGCCTCTTTTGATATAATTTAATCCATTTCAATATATCCAATATCATGCATAAACATTAAACATTGAAAGTATTGTGGATGTTTATGTTTAACATTTGTGCCTGATATAATGTGCATCTAAATCATGCTGAAAAAAGCATGATTTATTTTTCTTGATAAAGTTTTCTTTCAAATATGTTATGTATAAACTGCAGCAGGTGACTAGCCTAGGTGTTTAGTTTCGAGGTGAGGCAGGCAGTTCTCTTGCCTCATGGCAGGGGGCGCTCATGATCCCAGACATTGACTCCACAACTGCAGAGTAAGAGACAGTAACAGCGAGCTAGCCATGGAGCTAGCCATGGAGCTAGCCATGGAGCTAGCCATGGAGCTAGCCATGGAGCTAGCCATGGAGCTAGCCATGGAGCTAGCCATGGAGCTAGCCATACAGTAAAGTGCAGCGATATATTTATAGTTTTCTCCTCTTACTACAGCAATCATTTATTAATAACCGCAAAATAAACATTAAGCCTAAAACCATGTTACTGCAACAGACTGAATTTTATGCTCTATGTGTGGGAAATATTTGAGTGCTTTTTTGTGTGTGTGTTTTTTTTGTCAGTTGCTATGGCAACGAGTCGTACTTTAACGGTTTCTCCCTTTGCTGTGGAGCACAGCACGAAATTAATCATATCTACACGTCCAAGTTTGATTGAGTTAATGGAATTATTCTACGGCGGCAGCGCGGCTATGCATGACATGTAAAAAATAGTCTTTTTGCCCTCCAGCGTTGTCTTGCATGTGCGAAATTTCCTAGTGTAAACAATAACATGCAGGGTGAACTATACTTGTAAATCTGATTATGATTAAGTCAGTGCCTCACCAGCTATGAACAACGCCGCACATCACTGTAGGGGTTGAACGACTACATATTTTTTAAGGTCGACTACATCATGATAATAGTCGAGTCGATGTCGACTAGTCGCGGTGACGTCATAGTGACGTAAGCGCAAAAACCCTTCACAACTACTTGGAGGCTTTATTAGCTATTTTCACGGCAAATATTGACCCCCCCCTCCACACACACACACACACACACACACTCTCCTCTTCTCCTGCTTTTACTAAGTCTATTATGGAGATTCTTCGTGAGCAGCGGGGAAAAGTTTGTTGCACAAAGTCGGGTCTGACTTTTTTTTTCTAAACACCGGCTGATGCGGATGATCTCTGGATAGTTACTATAGGAGTCAAATTATCACACTGACTACATGGTGCTTTTGGAACATCACAAGCCAAACCTGTTATGAACGGATCCCGTTTGGTTACAGCTGAATTCAACGAAACCACCTGCTTCTCCTCCGCCCGATGCGCGGCAGGAAGCTCTGCTGACTCAGCAGATTGAACGATTTAAGATATTTTCTAGTCAACGTCAACATGATAAAAGTCGAGTCGATGTCGAGTTGACTAGTCGTTGTGACGTCATGGCAAGGCAAGACGCAAAGCTTTGGAGTAACGTACAGGCTTTATTACCCGTTTTCACGGAAAAATACGGCATTTACACAGAACAGCAACAAGTGAAACAACAAAACATCGGGATAGTTTATGATAAATAATAAGTTGCTGGGAAACCAACATTCAAAAGGAAACACACATCTTTTAGATGGCATGTAAAAACAATAAAAAGAGGTGGCGCGGGGGGTAAATAAAGTTCACTCGCTGTCAATATTCTCTTCGCTAAGAGTTCGCTAAGAGCACATTGTCATACAAGGACCCAGTAATTTCTACCTGTTTGACAAGATGCGGGTTTTGTCCTCGATCTGTTTGGAAGACGCCATTTTGTAGCCAGTGTTCTGTCAGATCTGATGACACTTCTAAGCACAAAGTGTCATTCTTAGCACGAACTCACGGCTATATATATGTCAGACAAGTATACACTGTCATTACCACAGATCTTTATTTAATCAGCAACATAACATCATAATGTATTAGTTAGATCGTCGTGACAAAGACACTCGCGAGCCGGCTAAGTGACATCATTAGCGGGAAGGGGGCGAGTTTTAGACGGCTTGTGTTTTGTAGTGGACTGCAGCTGCAACTCCATCTCCTTTTAAAAACACTGTAAAACCACAAATATGCATCCATCTACATATCATTTAAACTAATGTATTAACTTATTTTTCTTCTGTCTTGTGACGTATACTGTGCTGTCAGATCAGCACAGGCTGTCACCACCGGCAATCACATGACTGCGACTAGTCGACATGAAATGTAAAAACTCGCGAGACGTCCTAGAGTCGACTAGTCGACTAGTCGACTAATTGGTTCAACCCCTACATCACTGGTGTGCAGTAGTCTTAATTTTGGCCCTAAAACAGTGCATTTTAAAATGCTTGGTGTTTGAGCTTTTACCCCAGGGATTGTCCTTACCTTATTAAAACACAATCCACTGGAAGCCTCTGTTGGGGCGCCATATGAGCTGGGTAGTTAGACTTTAGGCATCTTGATTCCCTACATCATTATCTAGGTTTACATCAGCACAGTTTTATTGAAAGGAAACTTCTTTTGATTTTCCTTTCTATCAACAATGTGGATAAAGTGATTAGAGTGGATGAGGTGGGCTGATCAAACATGACTCTAAACATTGCTTTGGTTAGTTTAGGGTAAGTGGAAAAAATCTTTAATATGTTTTCTGGGCTAAATGAAGTGATAAACTTTAACTTCATCATGACCATGTTTGTTATGTTTTACTGTCAACACTGCTGATGGTTCCTGAAATACATTGCTCAATACCACTGCGTGCAGTAACAGGGAGATTTTAGGTTGTGTTGATGAGAGTCAAAGATGAACAGAAATAAAAATCCTGACTCAGGTCAAAATCTGGACCTGTTTCCTTCAAATTCATCCCAATGTGCCAAACCCAGCAAATCTGGTATAGTACATCTGTTTCCACCGTTCTTCTCTACATGTCTGCCAAAAGTGCTCAATAAAATATGAAGCTGTATTTTTTTTACCTCTGTTGATTGGTTGACTGTCACTCAAATGCGTATAGCGTTGTTTCGATTTCTTTTTCCAATTAGAAAACGCTAACTAAGTGAAATGTTTTCAGTGACAGGACATAAAAGGAACCCCCTGCAGTTCTCCAGACACACTGCAGGCATGCAGGAGAGATAATCAAAAACTAACAAAGACGTAAAAAATGTTGCCTCAGTTTCTTCTTTGTCCTTCCTGTCTTGTCTTCCCCCCTGTCTTCCTCTTTGTTAGAGTACCAGAAGCTGTGGAGAGAAGAGTCCACACCAGCCAACAAAGCAATTGAAGCATTACTCCCCCATCCCTCTCTCCCTCTGTTCAGGCCTCGCTGTGTTTTTGGCAGTTACTACTGACCATCATGGACGTCAGTGCCAATTTTTGTGAAAACTGGCACATATGGCAGCTGAAGTGCCATATGCCGTACAGAATATTTTTTGGCCGTTTCCCCCATTTGTATAATCGCTGGATCCGGTATAAAAGTGGCTCATTATTAATTCATTCATTCCCTTCTCTCTTTTTTTTCCTCGTTTCATTTCCCTGGTGATTTCTTGTATCCCTCCTTGTTTTGTTTTTTTTTTCTTTCCTGATTTTATTAAATTTTTCTCCAGGTTCATTTCATGCCATTGACAACATGAATGACAAGTTAATTTAATGCACAGTGTGAAGATTAAAGCTTTTGGATAATTCAAAGCTAAATAGGGGGATTATGTGTAGTGCAGAAAATAATTAATTGCATTAGTTTTGTTTTTATTCTGCAACACTTCAGCTTAAATGAATCTGTATTTACTATTTTCTAAAAGTAATAAACTATTTGCTGAGTTGGGTGTAGCACTTAGACTACTCCACTATTTACCTTGTGGTGATAAAATGATCAACCAATCAGCATTGATAACAGAACCCAGGCCAAGCTACTGAGAATAAAAAAGCAAAAATTATGACCAAAAAATTAAAACATGCAACGTCAGTAAAATTCAACAAATTAAATGGAATATATACTTCTTAATTTGGTGCTAAAGGCTTTAAGCTGAGTCCATATGTGATATGAGTAAAACTGATGATGTTTTACAGATACTTATGTTTTAGAAACTTTATTTTTATTTTGACAATTATGAAAACCCATAATTGACAAAAAAAATATCAGAAACCTTTTAGCGATATTTTTTATGTCTGTAATCTAATGTAAACATGGTAGTGGTATAAAATCTATGGAATACCTTTTGCACAAATATATATTAAGCCTAAAACAATACCACGAATCCTACAAAAGCTTCACAAATACTACTTTTTTTCAAAAATGTTTACATCAAGACTTCAGAAATCTCAAATCGTGTTTTAAAGAATCCATTCTCCATGTAGAACAGTCCAGTTCAGATTTCTAGTATTTTGGGTTGTGATTGTTCAAACGCAGTCCAGATTCCTTAACAGAACCTAATAAACCAGACCTTAAATTTACTCCCGTTTCAGTGTCTCAAATTAAAAACTTCAAAGTTATTAGCCAGCTACGATCTACAGCCGCACAATTTTTTACAATCTCCGATCTTCATTGTATAAGCAACAGAAAACCAGTCCAGAAGGCATAACTGGGAGAAGTGTTATGTCACTCATGGACACAATACTTCCCTGGGTGTTGAGCTGTATTTGGTCATATCAGAAAACGCCACTGGGAGGAAATACAACTAATGATTCAGGGAATCCAAACCCAAAGAGGCCTTGGTTCTGGAAACTCCCTCTGAGTCAATATGGGTCTTTGTTCAAGATCTTCAGGTAAATTGTCATCTATTCTATGAATGATAGAGCTTGTTTTTAGTCAATATTTCCTTAGTAATGATGAAAAAATACTAGTTTCACTGGCAGATTATTTTACTTATGGGAAAAATGTCTTGTTTCTAAGTTCAAGCTCCTATATCTTGCTGAAATGTTACTAGTAAGTTAGTTTTGTCTTACTTCAAGTGTAATAATAATAATTTCACCAGAAACCAACCATATTTGGTAGGATTTAGTGTTTTTTCAGTGTGCTGCACATTGGCTTTCATCACTGGAGGACGATGGATAAACTGACAGATAAAAAAGGAAGTGAGGTCTGTTTATAACTATTTGACCCATCAATCCATCCATTAGACGTTTATAATAAAATCTTTCTGTGTATCACATTTACCTTATTCGTTCTTCTTCTTTTTTTCCATTTGGATCAAATAAGAGCTTCCCTTCCTGTGTAATGTAGGAGGACATAAATAACAGATTTAAGAGCTTTAACAAACTGGTAGCTAGTTGAGTCACTGTTATATCACTGGGACTCAGTGTCCAGATTGACATTTATTTATATAAACTTGTGACTGGACGAGCCAGAACCTTTTGGACGCACAGATGTCTGAAATTCCACCGCGGCAGGAATTTCTTCCCCGTCCTGCATGTGTCTCCCTGTCCTCCTTTGACACAAACATCCCACACTTCCTCTTTGATTCCTCCTTGGAGTTGCTGCCTCTTCCTTTCTTCTCCTCTTCTGCCCTCCGTCGGAAAAGGACTGGAAGGTCTGCAGCGACTCCCACGCTCACAGTCTTCACAGCGTGTCGGTTTGTTCGTCGCCATGTCAGTTAGGTGTTTGGATCCTCCATCGGTGCATCTGGGCTGTGTTATCAAAAACTCCAAGCAGCGCCAGGCCTTTCTTGTTGACTCACTTCAGCAGTGATGATATCATTAACAGATAATTGAGAGATGGAGGAGCTGGAGCCAAAAAATCC
This sequence comes from Xiphophorus maculatus, assembly GCF_002775205.1. Taxonomy (NCBI): domain Eukaryota; kingdom Metazoa; phylum Chordata; class Actinopteri; order Cyprinodontiformes; family Poeciliidae; genus Xiphophorus; species Xiphophorus maculatus. The sequence continues at coordinate 5,110,441 of NC_036454.1, read as the reverse complement.
CTCACATACTGTAATAACCATGCAACTGTTTATCTCGGGGAATCATTTATTATTTGAACAAATAAATGTGCACCGTGCCTCTACATCTTAAAAAATGGATTTGGTTGAATGCCTTTGTGGATGCGACAAACAAACATATTTGTTTCCACTTATTTCCAGCGTGGCCCCGAGGCACAAAACATTCAGCTCAAAGTTAAACGCTGAAATATTAAATCCCAAATCACAAGAGTGCACATTTATTTAAAACACAAGCAAATATATCAATACTGCATAAGCTCACTGGAAGTCAGATATTATTTTTCGAATAAGATGTCACCTTTTGTCTTGTTTGTTCAGATATGTTTGGGGTTTTTATGTGAATTTGCTGCAGAAAACAGAAATGTGTGACAGAAACAGCAATTTAATTTTTGGACGTGTGGATCAGCCAAACAGGCTGATTTGACTCCTTTCGATGAGGAGAAGCGATAGCTCTATTTCAAACTCACCGTTGTGTGTCCAGTTTCATCAACACCAAGTAGATATCAGTATCGGTGCTAGGGTGGTAAGTTTTTATTTTATTTTTGTGCTGCATTTTCTCAAATCTACCTCAAAGATGTGTTCTTGATTAGCTCTCAAATCCTAATTTTTTGCACTTTGCTTTAGCAAAAATGCATTCAGTTCTTTTTTTTATTGTTTCTGTTTATCATGTTCATTAATTGTTAAAGTATTTTGTAGACACCTTTAAACTTTATTTTAAGTTTTAATAAAATAATTCAAGGAAAAATCTGAAAAACACCTAAAGGTCCAAAGTTTGAAGACATGTCAAACCTAAATAATAAAATGTCGAACTATCATTATGTTTACAGGTGATACTGGCCATGTGTTTACTTGATGTGGGATCTGTATCAAAATATACAATATAACATAGAAAATGTTATATTCTATGATTTTCTGAAGTCTGCCAACATGTTCAGTGTTAGAATGAAAGTTCAAGAAGACAAAACAGCAATTTTGCTATAATATCCTCAACCTTGTTATCTGCTGAAAGTCTTGCTCACTCTCGCTTTCTTGCAGCCAGAATGAACCGCATACATTTATTGAGACGTCAAAGAAAGTGTTGTTTCCTTTTGAAACTTTTATAGCATCTTATTGTTGTTCCGAGTTACTGACTTCACTTTAAAAACTGTACTGATGATAAAAATAGCTAGGTTGGAGCCTTCCTTTCAACAAAAAGAGCATCCGTACTACAGAACATTTACTGGTAGACGTGGATGTGGTGTTGTTATCTTTTGGGAAAAGATCAGACTTTTCCATTTCTGGTCATTGATCACTGATCACCAGACATTTACTAAGAGCATCTCTGACCTTAAATTCATAGCGTGACGTTTGAGTTGACAAGTTTAAGAAGGTTTTAAAGTTCTGATATGGTACACCTCACTGAAAGTTTGAAATTATTATAATTTCCCTATATATTTTATGATAAATATATTCTCTAATGTATGTTTACAAGTAGGTGTGTTAATGTCTGTACCCTCAAATTGTTGTTTTGTGGAGGTTAAGACTCAAACTCCGCGTTCTTCTTCATTTGAATCGTGGTAATGCCAGTGGCTGAGCTGCAGCAAAGAGTTGTTCAATAAAATGTTTAAAATCAAAGCATTTTTTAATCAATAAAACTGATGTTGGTTAAGATATAACAAAATGTTTTCTAATTCAACTTTCAATGAATCATCTGCACTAATGCGTATTTTTAGTCTATGCAATAAAAGTAACAAATCCAGTCTAATCCATGTTGGAGACAATTTGCTCAACATGAATTTTAGAACTGGGGCAAAAAACTGAAAGTCTTTCAAAAGCAGAAATGTTTTCCAAAAAAGGTCTAATTTGATGTCAGATTAAACTTTTAGGCTTCTGTGAAGCTTTTCTTTTTATTATCATTTGAAATAAACGTGTTTCTCTGTTTAAAATATACATAATAAGCTCCTTTTATTGAAGCGGACGATCGTTTATTAACCACCCGTGTTGCACAGACTTTTAACAGCTGATGATTCCAACGTCCGACTAAATAACTGCACTTTTCCTGTGTTGTTTACCCATCAAAGATCAATCCACAGGCCTCTCGAGCTCCTCCATAACACACACACACACACACGCCCCCACACACACCCTCCAAAGCACAAAAAACATGCCTAATATTTGATGAGAGGCAGTGACAGCAAGACAGTGGGGACGGAGCGAAGTGCTGCCAGTTTCTGTCTGCTGAAATCCATTTGCAGAAAGCTTCTGCTGTCACTGCCGTTTCATGTGATCTGCCCAATGAGAGGGAAGGGAATTAACTCATCACTGAGTTTGGTATTAACAATGAGCAGATGAAAGCTAAAGTTTGGTCCTGCAGTTCCCCTGGCTATGTTTTTTCAGATGAAATATTAAAAAGAGCCTGTTGATGCATGATAAAAATATGATGCTGTCAAAAGCTCCTCACAGAGATGTACACAAAAGGTAAAAATCGCATCAGTGTGTTTTGGACAGAGACGGTGAATTAAACATGGTGTGGGAACGGAGCTGCTAATCTCATCAGCATTTAGCCTCCCAGAAATCTGATCTGATGGAGGCTTCACTTCGACAGGCAATGCGGCCAAACATCAACACCCATTTGTGATTTTAATGTTTGCTTTGTAGTTCCTATTTTTGCAGCTGGATCTGCATCCACATTATACAGACAGTTGTAGCCTCCTTTTAGTCATGCTGATGGATGAGACGTGACAGTCTGAGTTGTTGGTTCTGTAATTTGACTTACAACACCCTGTGCTGTTCCGTAAACCTCCTCCCACACACATTTTTACACAAACAGTTATTGTTATAATTATTTGTCTCATCCTGGCAGGTGACACCGATGTTCATAATTACAGAAAACTCCAGCAGATTGTATTTCCAACGGCTGAGACTTGGGGAAAAAAACGTGACAAAAACCGGAGAAGACCTGAGAGATGGATCGTCCTTCAGGTGATCTTCTCATGTCTGCCAAGTTTTCAGTTAACAGCTCTCTGGGAATCACCTTGTTGGAGCTAGAATCCTGTTTCCTGTCTGTCAGACGGTTATCGTTTTTGTTCTTTTACACATTCAATCAAAGAAATGGGACGAAATTGTGTCTAGAAAGTAATAAATAGCCAGGAAAATGGAATGGTTCCACACAAAATACAACACAATCCCAGAACTGATATTAAAGTATTTATTTTTTCACATAGAATAAGTTGTAACTGAATAAATTAGAGCACAAAACCGATCTACTGCTTTTTGCTACTTGTGTATAACAACAAATATAAAAATGTGGATGTTCTCAAACCTCCATTTTCACTTTCCATTTAATAACTAGATACTCTTTTTTGCTCAAACTATAAAATATTACATCTGATGCGATATTTACATGTATGAAGATGACATTGGCCACAATTATCTTTAGCTTAATGTGGAAACGAAATAGACAAGGTTAGAGGTCAGCACTCACTCTTACATAATCAGATTAAAAACAGCTGAATCTCCAAGAAATGGAAGTCTTAGTGTGATTCTTTGGAACTACTAAACTAGTATGGATCATACTTGGCAGATCAGGATTCATTTGAGTTATTTGTCAATCAAAAATCTGAGTGAACGAGTCATTTCCACCTTCCTTGAAATGACTAATTTAGCTAAACATGATGAAACATCCAACATTAAACTTCCCTAACTTTGCTTTTCATTTTTATATTAGAAGAATTATTGAATCCTGTACTGACAAGTTTTTGACTTGATCAAATATTTCTTTATTAAACTTATTGTTAGACAAATCAGCCTTTGCTGTAGAGCCTCATAAATAGCAGTGAGTATTTTTTATTTGATGTTTGGGTGTTTTTGTCCTGTTTTTGAAGCATTCCCATATCAAGTGGTGACTAAATGAGGGGATTTATTTGTGCCATAACCTCAGTCTGTAATACACATAAATAACTTTTGTTGCATTTTCCTCCTTGGTATAAACTGAAATTTCTGTCTTGTCTTATTCTTAAAACCAAACTGTCTTTTAGGTTTAGATGGGAACTCCTCTTCATTCTTACACATCAATCTTTCCTGGGAAACTCGTGGCTGAAAAATCTAAATTCATCGTGATTATGGCCTGAAAGGGGACGAGATGAAGAAATGATCCATGCTGTCACACAATCCAGATGCTTCACAGACACACTGAGCCCTCAGCTGTGAATTTCCGACATTAAACAGAGAAAAAAATCCCGACATTGTGACACACTTCAACTCAATCCCTGCTTCCTCAAATTCCTCTCACCAGGTTAAATTTAACACATTTGGTTGCTTTCTTCCCTTCTTCAGAATTTATTGAGAAATGTATTCAAAATACGCCTGAAAATTGCATTTTGTACTATTTTACCACACATTTTACAAAATTCACTTATTCTTCCAAAATGCCAACAATAAGTATTTCTTCTACATGACTACTTCAAAGTTTAACACTCTGTAAGACCGTTAATTTTACACTACAACGTGCACATATATACAGTTTTCAGTTGTTTTCCAGAAACTCCCTGAATATTAGAGAAAAACGTCCAAATTTCTTCCCAAACACGGAGTGCGAGGCCAGAAAGCGGGAGCTCTCAGCAAACTGTGACAACTGTGTTTGATCCGCCGTGGGTTTGTATTGTGTGCACATTTTATTCCCCCCCGCCCAAAATGTTGGAGTGCACTCCTGATCGCTCGGTCCGTGGCAGAATGCTCCGAATGATCTGAGCTCAAATTTGCCTTCAGTACGCTGCCATCTCAGGCCATCTGCAAAGACATAAAATAAAACAAAAACAAGAAACACACAAAAATACAAAAAAAATAATGTATGCACATCATTAAATATATCTAAGACACATTATTTTTTTGTGTGTGTTTTATGTATTTTAGTTATTTTTTTAAAATAAGCAATGTGTTATTTTCTTAGGCTGCAAAGCAAAGACAGCACATTAATAAAAGAAATAAAAATCTGCTAAATAATATTTGAGAAGACATCAAATTAAAATATACAACTATAAGTGTGGAATTTTAATTCTGAAAATGAGTGGAGACCACAGAATGTGCAGATTTGCGATTTCTCCTTTCAGTGAATTAAAAGCAGCTGGTTTAACACCTGTAGGCTCGACCAACTGATGCTAACGGGTTAATTCAGAAAACAGGATGTTTGAGAGACGGTTTTCATGCTACTTCAATGGGTCTTTACTCAGCAGCTGTTTCTAGATTCGCGCTGTGCTCTGAATTTGTGCGATTTTGTGCTTCAACATGGCAGGTTTTTATCTGTAAAACTAAAACCTGTTTGGTCTTGCAAGGAAACTCCAACACACAGGCCATCAAGAAGAGGATTGCAGTCCTGAATAGTTACAGAGAGAGCAGGTAAACTGAGCAGGCGGGAACGGGAAGGCCGCTCCACCCTGTGCGGGTGGAGGGGGACGGGAGGATCCTTCAGCAAAAGCAGCATCGCTCCTTTACAATGTTCCACTCATCATGCGTCAGACTGAAACTGCTTCCTAAAGCAAACTAGTTTCCATGTGGGACATAACATAATGAAACATATTGGCTTTTTTTTTTTTAATGGACATCCATGTATTGGATATATTGTTGATTTGTTCTGACAGACTGTTTGTTTGTCTTCCTGTATTATTGCTCACAAGAAAATGTATTTCTTCACATTTGGAATTTTTTTATATCATAAAATATCTTTACACTCTATTTTTATTCTGAATGTGTGTCGTGTTGAATTCAGCTTTCCTACTGTGTGAGATAATGCATCTTTATGTTTATATGTTCATTTTTGGTTAGTATTTATTTATTGTGTATTGGTTTACAGCTTTACTTTACTCTATTACTCTATTCTATTCTGTGTTTTAGAAGGTCACATCGTAAAAAGACATAAAATTAATAGAAGAGTAAAAAAGCAATCCATGCAAACACTACAGTTCATAAAACCTGGAGTTGTTATAATTCATACAAACACTTGTTTCAGTGTTTCATTGTGTTTTCAGATTAAAAACCAGTTTTGTTTCAATCAGACAAAGCAGCATATCAGTTTATACTTATTTTATTATACTCTAAAAGTGCACACCTGCAATTTTTCTCTTTTAACAAGGAGCCTAGAGGAGGAAATGTCAGCTTCACAGTCAGTTGTTTTTTTTTTTTACCTCTGCAGCTCAGTTTCTTTACAACCCATCAATTGAATGAAACTGACATTAGTCATTATTATTTAGAGGAGTCAGTTTCAGAGCTGGAAGATTTGCTGCCAACCAAACCAAAACCCAAAGTCCTCACACTTCTGTTAGATCTTTTGAAATAAAAAAGTAGCAAAAGGTTTTTAAACTAAAAGTTGTTTCTTCTGTTGAACAAATGGAGTATTTGTCATCTTGATTTGTGTTGTTTGTTCTGTGCTGAGTAGGTGAGCATTAATAAAATAGGTTTTTGTGTTCAGTCTGCATTGATGTGTAGACGGTGACTGGAGAATTTATGCTGTTGTTGCATCTTTAAAGTAGCAGGGCGATGGAGGAACTGAGAATGTTTTACCTACCAACGCAACAGAATCAACATAAAAGTATTTTATACAGGAAGCCTGATTTCAGGGCTTCCATACATAAATTAAAAAAAAAAAATCAGGTTAAACTTAAAACATAAAATGATGACAATAAAGTTTAACCACCAGCATTTCATTCTCACCTGTTCCTGCATCTCTCATCTGTTCAAATCTCAGTCGCTCAATCTGCGCACATTATACACTGGCGCCCCCTAAATGAACCCGAGCAAAGTGCAGCCAGCCAGCCAGTCAGTCAGCGGCGGCATGGGACCCACTGTGGGTCAAACACCCGGGATGTCCAGCACATCTGACCGCATGCAGAGACGGCTGGGGCGGCGGGAGAAGACACGGCGGCCCGGTGCTACCGGAGTCCGACTCCGGAAAGTCCGGAAATCACACAGGAAGTTGGAAACATCCACAAAGTTAAATGGATATCATGTGTTCAAATACAGAAGACAGGGAAGTCCACTTTATTTATAGGATAAGAGCTAAAGCTTGATCCCTTAAAAAAATAAAATGAACAAATAATAATAGCAATAGTAATAAAATAAAATTAATAAAATAAAAATAACATAATAATAATAATAATAATAATAATGCATTTCTTAAACCCAATTATCCTTTAATTTCTTCCCAACAACCCGCTGCTTAAATGTCACTTTATCCCAATACGACCACCAACTATTGTGATTTGAATTACAATAATAATGAAAGGGGGGCGGCTGTGTGTGTGTGAGAGAGAGAGGGGTCTTTATCCCTCCGCACGTCCATAAATCGCATCAAATGACAGTCGGCCAGTGAAGAGTTAAAGGGAGGAGACGGAGAGTGACACGCCTCATTGGGTAGATTATGTGCCGCAAACAAAAAGTGTGTGTCTGTGCGCCAGTCAGCCAGAGAGCACCGGGCCCCATCTGCGCGCCTCACTCCGCCTCACTCTCTGTCTGCCTTCATCCGTCCAGCTCGGTGCGCCCTGCCAGAGAGCCGGAGAGGATCTGCAGCCCTGCAGCAGCAGCATCACTGTCACTGTCAGCGCACCGGGGGGGGGAAATGTTCTGATCGGAGCAGCCCGGGAGCGCAGCACCACCACCTCCATCACTGGCATCCGCGTCCGCCTGCTAGTTTTCGGATTTTTAAAACACCTTTTGACCCTCATTCTGATTTCTCAGACGGGTTTCGGAGTCAGCGCTCTCCACTCGCTTGTGGAATATTGCTCCGCTTCATCGAGGGAAAGGTAGGTTAGTGCTTTGGTTGGGCCTAATATTTATGCTCTCTTGACTTGGCGGAGCTGGAACCCCGCAGATGTTTCGGCTGCAGCGCTGATTTAGGGCAGCTTTGTGCCTGGCGCGGCGTTAGCAGATGGGTTAGAGGGAAATAAAGCCCCTCGCTCCACCCGCAGCGGGTTTGAATGGGAGGGCGGCTGCTTTCCATTTTATGGAAGTGCAAAAATTCATCTCTTGTTTTATATAAAGCGTAAAAACGTGCAGCTTTTTGTGCTCTTCTTGTGGAATACTAGGGCTATATATATATATATATATATATATATATATATATATATATATATATATATATATATATATAGTTTGGGTTTGTATGGAAGCATTATCACTGCTCAGATTTAAGAGCCGCTTAAATTTGCTGAAAACCAGTGTTGTGAAAATCAACAATTATTGCATTGCAACTGACTGTATAAGAATATTTTTCTTTTTTTAATAATTGTAACCAAAAAAAAAAAACAGCCTAAAAAAAAACAACAAACAAAACTGAGAAATGAATCCCTCTCTGTGTTTCAGAGAGTTTTAGATGCGTATATTTCCCCCCTGATGTGTGGAGCGAAAAAGACCGAACTGTGGATTTCTTCTTGCTTCTACTTTTTGCATGAGAGCAGCGCTTTGTTTTTTTTGATAAGATGTTTCTCTTTTATGGTTATTACGATTTATTGCCGAGAAATAATTGGGTAATAATCATTATTTTCTTTTTTTATATATTTTATCCAATTCAACTGTGTTTGATGTCCCTCTCTTTTAATGGATCTGTAGATTAGTGAGACATTTTCTCTCCTGCCTGTCACTTTTCACGGCCTTTTGAATGGCTACCGGCGCTGCATTTGTGCCAAATAGCAGTGCATCAGGTGCGGCGTTTCGTGCGCATTTTTAGCCTTATTTAAGTCCGGAAAATGAGGGAGAGGAGGAGGGAGGGGATGAGGGGCCACATGCAGCCGCCTAAACGCACACATTGTGAGGTTAGAAAGGGAGAAAAGAAATAATTAACTGGTCGTGCTGCTTTAATTACAGTCTCAGAGGGGAAAGTGCTGGATTATGGTAATGAGGCGACATACGCTGCCGCTTGTAGGAAGGAGAGAAAGGCTGGCTGACATGAAACCGCTGACTTTGACGGTCCACTTGAAACCCATTGGACATGCCCACGCCAGTGGACCTCAGCAGCTCAGGGACTGATTACATTTTTTCCCCCCTTCTCTGAATCGAAAATAAGAACGCTCTTTTTATTCAAATATTTTCCACAATTTTAATTTAAACCTGCGATTTTATAAAAGAAAAAAATATTATTATTATTTTTTTAACAGAAGTCAATAATGCTAATGTAAAGTAAAAAAGAAAAGGTGTTTTTGTAAAAAAAAAAAAAAAAAAAAAAAAAGGAGAACTTTGCAAACCAAGTGGAGAATATTAGAGGAATATGACATTTTGTTTTTAAAGGAGACTGTGAAGCAAACAGGCTGCAGCCAGATGGAAAAGAATAATGCAAATATTCTAACTGGCTTAAAACAACTGACTTTAATAAAAAGAGAGTTTGGAGTAAATGTTACTTTTAAAAATAATTATATTTATATTAGCATTTGTAAGAATAATGAAGAGAGATTTATTTTATTATAATGATTTTTAAAACACTTAGTAGAAAAATAAGCTCTTCAATAATAATAATAATAATAATAATAATAATAATAATAATAATAATAACAATAATAATTTGATTTTTACAAATAATTTATCTTATAAATAAAATTATTGTTTGACTTTAATATGCTGATACCGTTTTGAGCTTAACATGGGTTTGGAAAACAGGCCCGGAACGGCGCCCGTTTCACCTGATTTCGTATCGGAAGAGATTTATTTATTTCCTGTCTTCAGAAACAGGAGAACATCACCAAACAACCCGCTCGTCTCACGCCGATTGCTCGTTTTTCCGTACAGAAAATAAAAGCTGCAGATCCCGCAACGTTCCCGCGCCTCCCTGTCGGGTTTGATCCGAGGTTGAGTCCGGCGTGTTTTTCTCTGTGTCCCCGCAGTGTGACATGGAGGAGTCCAGCTCTCAGAAGTTGGCGTGGGACGGGGACGCCAAGGCGGTCCAGCAGTGTCTGACGGACATTTTTACGAGCGTCTACACGACGTGCGACATCCCGGAGAACGCCATCTTCGGGCCGTGCGTGCTGAGCCACACGTCGCTGTACGACAGCATCGCCTTCATCGCTCTGAAATCCACCGACAAACGCACAGCACCTTACATCTTCAGGGTGGGTTAAACCTCCAATGCAAACCTGCAGGTTTAAAAGGAGCTTTCGTTTGATTTCCAGTTTACATCTGAAAAGGCCTGAAACCTTCAATATTTGAGTTTATTCCTAAGATTGATTTATTTTATTTATTTTTTTAATGATCTGTTTTTATGTATTAACACGAAATTAGTGCAAATACACATTGTGATCAGGTGCCAAATTTTAGGTCAATATGTGAATGAAAATCCCTGTATCCTCATGATGTGCAGGTGGACACCTCGGCCGCCAACAGCACCTCGGAGGGCCTGATGTGGCTGCGACTGGTCCAGTCGGCTCGGGACAAAGAGGAGCAGAACCTGGAGGCCTATGTGAAGAACGGCCAGCTCTTTTACCGCTCGCTTCGCCGCATCGAGAAGGACGAAGAGCTGCTGGTCTGGTACGGCAAGGACCTCATCGACCTGCTGCTGCTCAGCTCCAGCCGAGCGCCGGCCAAGAGCAAAGGTGAGCTGACTGAACTTCCAACTGGAACGGCAGTGCAGACAAAGAGGTGGCTGGTCCTGGAGGGCTGGTGCGCTGTGTGTTTTAGATATTTGGACAATCTCCTAACCTGCGACCAAATTCTGCAGATTATTAATGACCCGCTCATTAAATTTAGAAATGTTTAAGCAGGGAAGCATCTAAAACAAACAGGACAACAGCCCTTTGAGAACCAGAAGGTCCCACCTCTGGCAACATACTTTTAGAGTTTCAGATTTTCTATCTTCAAATTGTAATTTTCCATTTCTTTGCTTCCCAGGTTCATCCCACCATTCCTGTCCAGACTGCAGCCAGCGATTCCAGTTTGAGTTCCCTTTCTTGGCCCACCTCCGGTTCCGCTGCACCAAAAGGCTGCAGAGTATTACAGAGGCAGACAAGGAGCCTGGCAAAGAGAGCAGCATAGAGCGACCAAACACAACCCCGAGCAGGAACAGCCCGAAGCTTGGCCGCTCGGAAGGCTTCAGCAGTCCGCACGACAACAACAAACCCTCCACTGACTTTCACAACCTGGCGCGGGATCTGGAGAAGAACCGGACCAGCTCACCGACTGACAAGGAGGCTGAGATCTGCAGCGAGAGCTCGGGGAAGAGAAAGTTCTCTGAAGTTGAGGACAGAGAGTCCCGAGGATCAGGCCTTTCAGTTTCCAAGTCTAAGGAAGAGCTTGCAAGTTCTGCAAAGAATTACAGAGGAGTGTATGGCCTGGAGGAGAATCACAGGTCCTTCTCCCCGCCGGGATCTACAGAGCATGGAGAGGTCAAGCGCAGCGCCTTCACAGAGGTCAAGAAGTCACCTCAGAACCTCAAACACCACAGTGGCAACAAAAACCTCCAGAACTCCAACTCTGAGAACAAAGACGGAGGTCGCCCAAGCAGCAACTCTGTGGAGAAGCACCTCAACATCAGGCAGGTTCTTTCTGAAACGCAGCCACCCCAGACCTCGCCCATGGGCAGCGCTTTCACCTCGGTCGGCCAGCAGGGCAGCGGCAGTGGCACAGAGAGGAAGAGTGCCTTCAGCCAACCAGCTCGCTCCTTCTCCCAGATCTCACCGCTGGTGATGGCCCCCAAGCTGCTGGACTGCCACCCAGCGGTGGGTGACACCATCTCCTCCAACAGACTCTACCAGGCTGACCACCTTGCCGCCAAGCTGCAGGGTGCAGAGCTCGGCGCCAACTGCCCCGTGCCCGCTGGCATTGGCAAGCAGAACCCTTTCGTGTACACCACCGCCTTCTGGCCCAAGAACTCCGGACCTATCCAGCTTCAGATGCCCTCGGCGCTCACGCTGCTGCCTCCCTCTTTCACCTCCCTCTGTCTGCCGGCTCAGAACTGGTGCGCCAAGTGCAATGCCTCCTTCCGCATGACCTCAGACTTGGTTTATCACATGCGATCGCACCACAAAAAAGAGTACTCCATGGAGCCTCTCGTCAAGCGGCGGCGCGAGGAGAAACTCAAGTGCCCCATATGCAACGAGTCCTTCCGGGAGCGGCATCACCTGTCACGTCACATGACCTCCCACAACTGACTGTTTAAGATGATCAGAGGGACTTTTGCTTAACGAGGGGCCAAGAATCTGCCTGGATTTAAGTCCTCCAAATGGAAATAGGCCACTTAAACTACAAAAACACCCCTTGCACTTATTTACACCTTGGACACGCTCTTGAAATCCTTTTTTGGTCTGTTGACTTTTCCTCCTCCTCTGTACAAAATGACGTTTTCGACTGTGTGCGAATGCATTTTGACTTAAAAAAAACTAATCTATTTATGAAGCACTTGAATCTTTGCGAATAAGGAAGATTTAAATATGTGTAAATGTACAGTAAGTTGTATTTTATATCATGCAAATTCAAATATAGAGATGAATTACAATTGTCGTCACTCGTCCTGGTTTGCACCACAACAATTGTTTTCTTTTTCATGTCTGCAATGTTTAGGGACACAAACTGGGGTTTTTTATGTGAGACTATATTTCAGAGTGCATGTAATATTAAATAATATTGATTTAAGATGCAGTCTATTCATCACAGTGTAAATAATTTGTTTTATTTGAAAAACAAAGTGTAATATTTTGTGTCAGTGGGGAATAGTTTCAGTGTTTCTTCCTTTTTGCGGAAATTTACTACTTGACAGTTTATCTAATCATGTTGAATGCATTGACAATAAAATAGCTTTATTTTCACCTGTGGGATTTCTGGATTTTTTTTAAACGTTTCTTTTAATTTTACACATATGTCAAACCCAGCTAGCATTCTGCTCCTTAAACTAAATTTAAAATAGTTTTAAAAATAAAATGTGCCCAAAGAATCCTCAAAATTGCAGTTTGAATCCACTTGCATATTTTTTTTAGATCAAAATACTATTACTAGCCTGCAATCAGTTTTTATTTGAAATTAAATTATTTTGTATCACATGAATTATTATTAATTACTTATTATTATTATTATTATTATACATTTAGAATGTATTTGATTAAATGAAAAACACTAGTCCTGTGTTTTCCCCGCTTTTATATTCGGCACTACGCCAGGAGTATTTTGTCGGAGATATTTTGGGAGAAAATCCATAAAAACTCGGTGCAAAGGAAAGATCCCAAACCCCGTCCTCTGTCTGTCAGTGAGTCAAAAACGCATCAGAATTAAACACACACGCGTTCAGGCGTGCAGCGGGAATTAATTTGTGAGAAAATGGCTAATTTGGTCAAGTAAGTTATTCAGAATTTTCACACGATTAAAATAAAATACAAAAAATGACTAGTACATACGGCGTGGACATAGAAATGACACATTAAAATATCAATAAGAAAACAGTCTCCCTTGTTACAGTGAATGGTATTGGTTATTTTTACAGCATGAAAAAAAAATTCTTCAAATGAATAATCGCCAAACTATCCACGGCATGAGGGTTTAATTAACGCAAAAAGGAGAAAGAAGTCAGACCCGATAGGGAACGTTTCGGAACACTGGGAAACTACCCCATGTGAATAATGATTCAATGTCGCCATCAAGTGGTCAACACGTAAATTACATGTATAAAAATGGTTAAGAGTGTTCTTGAATACAGTTAAAAATATTATCCAGTGGAAATTAATAATTTTGTTCTTAAAATACACAATAATGTTTTTACAGAGAGTGAGTGATTTCTAACTGGCTGACATGTTGGCCTGTGATATGAATTTCTGTTTATTTTTAAAGTCATCATCCAATGGTGGACTAGGAATTAAGTGTGATCAACAGTATGCCTTTATAGTTCATATAATTTTTTTTTTATTTACAAGAACACAAAAGACAAAAACATAAAAAAACAAAAACCAAAATGCTGCTTGAGCTTTGTTTGTGTTTGGGCTGATGACATCACATCTATGTGTGCATATTTGACAATTGAAAGATCACTAAAGATCTTCGATCGTCAAATCTGGTCATTCCAGCATGCGCGGATCCTTCTCATAATCAGATTTTAAGTGTTTTGTTGTTGAAATTTTTCCTCAAATTCATAATCGGTCTCACATAGGTTTGTTGCAGCCATGCGGAAAATAAGCAAACAGCTTTTAAGGAGAAATATAATTAAAAACACACAAATATGGAGGACAGAAACAACAAAAGAAGTTATATCATCAGTTGCGTTATACTTTTAGTGATGTTAAATAATTATGATAAAACAGAAAAACAAATAGAAATACAACTATAGGTGACAAACTCATTTTTGAATTTTACAAAATTTATAAAGTGTGGCTAAAAGTTTTAAACTATATAGGCAACAAAACGAGAAAATATTTGTTATATAAGGCTTTAAACTGAAGCAATTTAAACAGAAAATGAATAAGCGAAGTAACAAGTTAAGTAATGTTAGCAGTTTGCTGAAATAAAGTCATGAGCCATTTTTGTACAATACAGCTTTTATTATTTTAGTAATTCTTTGCAGTTATTATGTAACACATTGAAAAGCTAAATTAATCAAAATAAAAAAATATTTGTAAATCATGTAATTCCATATCAATGTTTTATGTAAATTAACCACAAAGATTAAATTTGTCTTCCTGCTTTTTGCCACACTGTCACTTTTTGTTGACTTTTTGCTGACTTGTGTATTTGCTGTGTTTTTGTTTGTAATGTGTTTAGTTTACGATGATATTCTTACTAATTTTGAATTTATCAAGTCCCACATTAGGACTTGTTTAATTTACCTTCTGATAATGAGTAAAATGCATATAAACTAATGTGATTCAGTGACTAATGTTCAAGTAAATTTCTGTGGAAGGACTCAGGTGAGAATTTAACCATGAATCTTTATTTTAGAAGTTCTGTTAAAGCCGACAAGCTGAAATAAAATGTAAGAAATTGACAATTAGCTGAAAGTCTCTCATTGTTTACACAATTTTTTACTCCTATTTCTGCAAGGTGATTGTGCTTTGATTTCCTTTAGTGAAATTTAAAGAGAGGAACATTATGTGGAAGCAGTAAGTCCATAGTGAGATACTTGGATAGCTCACTGGGTAAAGGTTTGGAAAATGTGCTGCTAAATCTAAATCTGGAAAAAGAAAGAAATCCATCTGGAGCAGCTGAGCGACTTTGCAGAGACGTGCAGAAACCACATGAAGAAGAAGAAGAGGATCTGACAGAGTGACGAAGACGTTCACATCATGATAAATTACAGCGCCGGTGCCCAAGTCAAACAGGTCAGAGTCACCGCAGAGGCATGTGACGGATGGGCAGGGGGAAGGGCAGGCACAGCCTCCACAAACCCACAAACACCCCTGTGATATTCGGGGCCCTCATGCTTCTCTGCTTGTGTCATCGGGTCGCTTGTTCCCCAACTTCCCCTGCAGACATATTTGTCTCTGTACCAATCAACAGCCGAGCAGCGTGGGACAGTTAAAGTCTCTGCTGAACTGGCGCTTTCACCCACCCAGTGGAACCCTGTTAAAGGGACAGTGTCATTTAACATTGACTTTTTTTAGCTCTACAATGTGTTATAATGTTCTTCCCTCATCAAAAACTTAACATTCGGTTGTGCAAAACGCCTGGGTGGACCTAGCTCCGCCTTCAAGGCACAGCTCCTCCTCAGAACTGGAGTTTCTGCACAGAGCAGTCCTCCTTCAAGTCTCCGCCACTCAGCTACTTCAGACTAGCCAAGCAGTAATTAGTTAAGATCTGGTAGAACTGAGCATCTGCTGAGCTCATTATATGAGCAACACTGGTAAAAACGTTGCTAAAGGGTTAATAGAGGAGCCATGTTGCAATGACTTCCTGAGACAGAATTTCAGAAAGAACAGGAGTTTTTAAAGAGACAGAGGGCCAATTTCAAAGAGTTAAACTACAATGTTTGATATATATAGCATTTTTATGACAACTAAAGGTAACATAGTTACTTGATGGTGCTATAAAATGACACAATGTGGCTGGAAAATACATAATACTTCTATACCTAAGAAATATATTTTTAGGCTTTTCAGGCAAAGAGTTGGCAAAAGAGTCGGCAAATACTGGAGACGGTTCACTTTTTAATTTGATTATAAGTGATAGATCAACACAATGTGTGTGATCCCAAAGTGTTCCCAAATCAAGTCAGATACATAATCTGGGTCTGGCCAAGGCAGAAGAACTTTTGTGTTTTTTTATACAATGTATGTAAATATGTGAAACAAATTAATATTTATAACTTTTTATTGATTCTTTTATGTTCACTCAATAAATGATTACTCCGAGGCTTGCAACATGCAGTCTAATTTATGCAGTAATGACATTTATTTTTTAATATATTATGCATGTGATACACAATGTCTGCCAGCAGGGGGCACATTCGAGTGTCAGGCGAGTCGCATTCTGCTCCGTTTGGGGGCGGAGCCAAATGTTTGACTCCCCCTACTGCAGTTATGGGTTTCCTGTGATGCTGAACGGTGAGCATAGATGTTTTCGGTGAGACTAAGTATTTGAATTGAATTCCTCCTTTTCCTCCTTTACGTTGACAGTCAAGGGAGACGGAAACGTTTTGGTGAAACAATAGGCTAAGAGTAACAGGAGTGGACAAACTTCTTTCCAAAGCATTTACTAACTGAACCAAACAAACTTTTGACTTTACAGAGAGCTTAGCTGTACAGGCAGAGAGAGAAATATTCAGATGAGGACTCCTAGGTAGGCTCTTCATACACACGCCCACACACACACACACATTTTTATCTGTTTTAGTCTTCAGGCTTGACACGAGGTCAGCTCCTCCTGTTGCTGCATGATTAGGGGGGGTACTGCTGCCTCATCATTACTTATTGATGGTCTAAATATACACAAACACCGTCACCTCTTGTGGACTATTTCCGACCCACAATGCACTCAATCTACCGGTCTGCTGACAGGGACAAATTTACACATAATGTCCGCTCCGCGATTATCTATGTGAATCCACATAACAGAATGTCTCTGGTGGACGCTGCCTGGTTGGGTCTGACTTCTGTTAAAGGTAAACAATGTTTTTTATCTGAAAGTCTCACTAAAACAGCTCCTGCATTGGAATTATTGCTTAGTTATTAGCTGAAAAGTCAGCATTAATCAGCAGAACGTTTTTCTTTAAGAAACAACTTTTAGCTACTGTCTTACATTTTTCTTCAATTCTTATTATTTTCTCATTTTAAACACATATTGAAAAGTATGTAGCCTGGTAAAAACCAGGTCCTTTTCTGTTAACAACCCTGTGTGGAGTAGGGCCACAACATATTTGCCAGAAATAAAATGTCTATACATTCCTCTTTCTCTGACTTTAATTGCTCAATATTTGGAAGAGTTCCCAACACGGACTGGACGCCTTCGTTCACTTCAACCCTATACATGCCAACTACAACTCCAAAAGAAAACAAAAAAAACAACAACATCATTCACAACTCCTTCTGTTCGCTGACTGACCCGGTTGAGACACTATTGGAGGAATAAAGCTCAATGAATCAAATCTCCGCCCCCACGCTGAAGTAGAGCAAACCTCCACAAACAAACTGTTATAATGGCACAGGTAGTGGAACTCAAAGCATTACCCGAGACATTTTTTGAGTCAGTTTTGCCTCATTGGCAAACACAACAGGCAAGAAAATTCAACGAGTCCTACATCAAGTGTGTAAGGTTATTTCAGGGAGACAACAGATAAATCAATGTTAAAGTCTCATTGGATATGAGTGTGAAAGCTGTGTCGAACGCAATGTGTACATACGAAACCAGTGATAATGCCTTAAATGATACCAGTTTGTGCAAATCTGCCTCTAAGAAAATGCTTAAAAATAAATAGTAGCATAAAAAGGTGCCTAAATGTGAATATCACAGTTATTGCTGCATGTTTCTATGCTGCTATCGAGCTACCATAGGAATTTACACACATAAAATCAAGCATAATTCCCTTCACTTATTGATCTTTGACTATCAGTAAGTGTTAATATTACACAAAATTGGATTTTTACAGCCAGTTACCTTTGTACAGATGAACATGTGGTAGTTGCTGTGAATCAGTTTCATTCAACTGAACATGAAGTCAACTGCAGGCCTTGATCCATTTCTTGCATTATTCTGAACTCCGTTTGGGTTTTGGAAAAGTAATAAGCTGTTCATAATTTCCTATTACTCTCCTCGAAATCTTCTTCTTTTCTATAATCTTAATTTTCAAGGTGCATACCGCCATCTACTGTACATTAGTGTGTAGTATTAAGGAGGAAATTTATTAGGTTAGCTTAAATTTTGAAAAAAGCATGGCTCTCTTTTCCTCCTGTTAGCCCGGATCGCAAGTGGATGCCGTCACGGCTGGAAAAACAGACGGCGAGGCTCGATGACGTCACAGAGATACAGAGTTTAATTCAATAGAAAACACCGTATGAATTTAACAAGAAAACTTCAGAGTACAAAAATACATTCTTTACCTGAGACAAAAGAATTAAAAAGAACAAAGGATCCTTTGGAGACAGCTGTTGCTTAAAAGCATAACAGGACAGTTGTCTGAATTTTATTGTTGCGCATTCCCTTTTTCTAGGGAAGGCGTTTCTCTTTGTTAATATATGCAAATAGGGCGTACCTCTGTTTTGACCAACCAAGAGCGACCTTGGAAAAAAACTTAGACCTTCCCCTGAGTTTTAATGACAAATATCAAGAGTCATTTTAGTTATTAAAGTTATAAGTTATTTTCACAAAACCTATCTTGCTCCTCTGCAGTCAGCTTCTCCAAAGATTTGACCCTTTGCTTTATCACAAACAATAATGAGATAGAAGTCTTTTTTAACCTGTAAAACATAACATTCAAATCATTCTCTTTTGATTCCGATATTGTCATAGTTAGTACATTTTCAAATACATTCGATTTACTAGATTAGTACTTGTAGCTTGGGTAATATACTTTAATCTAACACACTATTGCTATTAATATTAAGAGGTATATCAGAAATTAAACTAAGTGTTTTCCAAGATTCCTAAGTTGTGATCAACTCCAGATGCAGCTCTGAGCTCCTGGGAAACCCCTGACCTCTGACCTGTGAGCCGGGGAAGATATTCTTTATGGCCTCCTAATTTAAAACCTTTCAAGAGCATAGTGTTTTATGGTTGCTCTAAGTTACAACCTTGCCAGAAAAATGTTTATCTGTGAACTCCTGCTTGCATCTGCTTTTGTCCAAAGGAATGTTGGTCTACTTAAACATACATGGCATTAGCTTAACTATATTAAACCATCAAAAATAGCCATGATTCCTTAACAATTCCCCCTGTTGAGGTCTGAGAATTGTATAAATCAGACCTCACAAACAAATCGATTATGCCTTCTAATAGAAGAACTAAAACTACGTAATATACTAAATGAAATACCAATTCCCCCTGGTCAAATAGAACCGCCCAGCTCCACAACCCCCCCATCAGCAGCTCCCCTAAAAAGCATCTGATAGGGCGGTGGCGGTGGTGGGCCGCTGCTCCCCTTCTCAATTGAAACTGCAATAAGCCTAATAATAAGCGAGCGTATACACGGAACACAGCAGCATCCGCATGTGACTATTATGGCCACAAACGTAGCCACCGAAACCAACAATGACATAACAATCCCTTTCCATTTACCAAACATAGTAGAGAACCACCTGTCCA
Source organism: Xiphophorus maculatus (assembly GCF_002775205.1). Classification (NCBI taxonomy): domain Eukaryota; kingdom Metazoa; phylum Chordata; class Actinopteri; order Cyprinodontiformes; family Poeciliidae; genus Xiphophorus; species Xiphophorus maculatus. The sequence goes on along the minus strand of NC_036454.1, from coordinate 5,090,761 downwards.
AGCCGCCATCAATACCTGAATGTTCATGCATAGTGTTACTCAAAATTCTCAAACCTTCCAACGCTCGAGTGACAGATCCATCAGGGGCCGTATTGTTCGGAATGAAAGTACAGCAGCTCTCTTGGAACATAAAACAGACTCCACCCTTTTCGGCCAACAGCATGTCCAGCGCCATCCGATTTTGAATTGTCATCAAAGAAGTAGGAGCTAACTGCTCCTTCAAACCCCCAACAGCATCCCTGGTTAGATTCGCTAGCCTCAAAAGATTATAATGGACATAATTTATCCTATCAACATTTTTATTCGGCGTGATAGGAAAAAGAGCTGATAACACTGGTATATTTTCAAAACCTGCTGCAATTTGATCCGCCAATTTATATTGATCCGGGACCCCTCTCGGCACGCCGATGGCATCTACATAAGTGGGAGAATTAGTAGTCAAATCAAATGCAGTATCAGAACGTGTATTACGCACCTGTCTCTTGTGCCTCTGAGTCTGTAAGGTGAGCACCTGCTCCGGTCCTACAGGATCAAGTCTTTCTCCCACAACCATAAGTGGCACAGCCAGGCGAGTCATGGCACATACTCCAACAGTCTTAGGAGGAATACGCACATATAATCTATCACCCCCACAAAAATAATAAAGTCCAGCTCTTGCCCAACTCCCGATTCCGGATGCTGTTAAAGTAACATTACACCAATCACTAGAAATCTGTCCTAGATTGAAATCCGGCTTAAGATGAGTAAAATTAAAACACACATACAAACCTTTACCCTTAACCGGAAGAAAAGTTCCCGTCTGAGTATAGTTATTAATAGGTGGATATATGTTGGCAAGCGCATCACAATTTACGGGATCTGCCTCAGTTGTTAACCTCAGCATGCAATTAAAACCCCAACTATCTCCCAAGTGTAATGGGGCAGGTTCAGTATACAGATGAGGTCGAGCTGTAGCACATGCAATGCAGTTCCCAATATTAGTTTCCTTAGCCGTTTGAACCATCCAATTCAGCCATAAGTTTTTTTCCCTATACCCAGTCGCTGTTTGAATGATGTCCAATGGTGAAACTGCTGTGTAGTCAATCTTAGCCGCATGCTGATCCGGAATTTCCATATCCCTGTCTTCCTCCCCCTCAGGTCTGACCATATTAATTTTAATAACCCCAAGTGGATCTTTATCGTCCACTGAAGCACCTAGAGTCAAATAAACAGCTGAATCTGCCGGATACTGTTTAAAGAAAACGTCGTGCATCGAGGAAATGGTTAACACCAAAGGATTTTTACCCGTCGCTGGAGAATGTCTTACAGTCCCTCTTCTTATGGTAACCTTGTCATATTCAGTGACAGATTTATGAGCATACGGTGGACTCCAACTTGATCCCACCCATCTGAAGGCCGATTTCCAAGTGGGACACAAGTGTCGAATCCCAGTTTCCTGAGTAATACAATGTCGCTGGAAGGTCAGATCACCACACAAATACACAGACGTCTTCTGCCAGGATTGAGGGGTCGACCAGCAGCGACGAATTACCTCACACAGATCAATTTGATAATTAGTTACAGTACCCAGAGTATAGTTCAACTCAATCCCACGATATTTAGTGAGGCACTTATCAACAGGAGGTCTCAAAGAACGCTCCACACGAACAGTCGCATTTCCGCAAGACACTCCGCACTCGACAAAACTCGGTCGGAGATTAAGTGTCTGTGAGGAAATGAGTCCACTCGTGGATCCTCCGCAAACCCACATTCCCAGCAAATTGAGTTCAAGAAACACACCTAGCAAAAACTTCCACTCCCAGTTCATGTATCTTAAGATGAACTCCATCCTGCAAACCTGTCAAATCTAATCCTGCGTTATTCAACAATTTTAATACTCACCTTTTAACCGCAAAGTTTCACCGGTAAAATTAAACATGAAAGGCACTTATCATTCTACAATTATGAAAAAATCATAAACTCAATTATCATAATGCAACTCAAAAACACAGTACACATAACAGCTCCAAATGTAAAAATGCAAAAATAAGACTAAAATATGTATATAACAATAGCTAAAAATTATTCTGGAAATTTTAAAAATATACTCGCCACCAATCAAAAACATGCAGACATAAAGAATTACACACCAGTTTTTTTTTTTTTCAAAGTCTGTAAAAAAAACAAAATATGAAGTCTTTTTTTTTTTTTTTTTTTTTTTTTTTTTTTTTTTTTTTCAAATGTTCTTCAAAAGTCTGTAAAAAACAAAATATGAAGTCTTCTTCAAAAATGATAAAAATTACGCGCAAAGACGAAAGTTCTTTTACAGTTCGCAAAAACGAAACTCGCAAGAAAAATGAGTTAATGTGGATCTTCTTGTAGCCTGATCCTCCTCGGTTGGAAACCTCAAGTTTCCACCTTCACAGCCGTTGCTCACTGAAAATTGGATTATTATGCCAATATAACAGTGAGTTTTTAAGGAGAGTATAAAATCTCCTTCTTCCTCAATGTAAGGACATCGGAACAGGATTATTATGCCCGCCCGAGCCTTTTGAACTTTGAATTTCAGGAACCTGAAGTGGTTGTGGCAGGAATTCCTGCTACACTCCCTCCTGGAAGCGCCTGGCGTTGCTCCTCGTCCGAAGATTGAAGTCGAAGCTCGTCTTGTACGTCTCGGAGCGCACGCTGTGGCTCCTCGGCTGCTGTGCACTGACTCCAATGAAACCAGGTGTCTCCTTTCCCTTGTAGACGAACAGCATGGGACGTCCTCTCCACTACTCGGTGTGGTCCGGTGAAGCGAGGTTCAGACCACTTCCGTTTGATGACCTTCAGACGCACCCAGTCGATTCCTGGAACTGGTCCTGAAGCTGGACGCTCCTGTGCCGTCTGGTATTTCGCAAATTCCGCAGCCAGACTCTGTAACTCAGTAAAGAAATCTTTATGAGATAAATGTGCAAGTTCACCTTTCCATCCAGGCACGCGACTTCCAGGTCCTGGAAAAATCCGCCCGGTCTGGAGCTCGAATGGAGAGAACCCTGTTGTTTGATTAATAGACATTCGAACAGACATCAAAGCAATAGGCAAGGCATCTACCCAATTTAATTTGGTATGTGCACATACTTTGGCCAATTTTTGTTTGATAGTTTGGTTCAACCTCTCAACCTTGCCTTGTGACTCAGGATGATATACTGTACCGAAAGAATGCTTCAATCCAAGCAGCTGCTCCACTCTCTGCAGATCTTGGTTCCTAAAATGAGTGCCGTTATCTGATCTCACCTTCTCTGGAAATCCATGGGTCGGAATGTAATGATTGATCAGACACTTTATGACAGTTTTGCTGTCCTCCTTTTTTGCTGGCCACGCCTCTGGCCAGCCCGAGTATGCATCCACGCACATTAATACATACCTGTATCCTCTGACGGGTGTTATCATGTCTGTGAAATCAATAATTATTTCCTTACCCGGTTGTGTAGTACAAGGGAAATGTCCCACTGGTGGCCTAATAGTTGGTTTTGCGTTGTGTTGTCCACAAATTTCACATGTTTTCACATATTCCTTGACCATGTCTCTCAAAAATGGATGCCACCAGTGCTCTAGATTTTTTAGCATCTGTGCAATACCCACATGTCCGAGTCCGTGAGCTTCCTGGAAAACCTGGAATCTCATATTTGGAGGAAGAATTACTTTACCATTTGGTCCCCGCCAGAGTCCTTCATTGCAGACGGCACCTCTTGCTCTCCAGACTGATCGTTCCTCAGGTGACACGGTTTTCTGATGAGAAATAATTTTTTCAAAGTGATTTTGTTCGACCTGTTCAAGTTCAGTACTCACCATCACAAGAGATGTCAGGTATCCCGCTGCCCTCTTAGCGGCCTCGTCCGCGGCTGCGTTTCCTGCTGCAACTCTGGTCTTGCTCTGATCATGTCCCTTGCATTTAATCACAGCCACAGACTGAGGCAACAGTAATGCCTCCGCCAATTCTTTCATTTCAGTTTCATGTTTTATGGGCTTCTGTGTTGCAGTCAAAAATCCTGCTCTGAGCCACTGAGGAAGTTCCACATGTACAGCGCTAGCCACATAAGCTGAATCACTGTAAAGATTCACCCTCATTCCCTCAGCCAGTTTCAGTGCTTCGACCATTGCTTTTACTTCTGCCCTCTGTGCCGATTGGGCACCCTGCAGCTTTTCTGCCTTCAAAACACGAAACTCACTGCCCAAGTCTTCCACTATCGCATATGCTGCTCTCAAACCGTCTGTGTCATGTTTAAAACAGCAACCGTCTGTATAAAAGTTTTTCACATCTTGACCTTCTAGAGGAGAAGCTTGTAGGTCCGGTCTTATCTTTTCTTCCTTCAGTACTAATTCATCACAGTTGTGTGGCTGTCCATCTTGCATCCTGTCAGCCATATTCGCTCCGATATGCACAAAAGTTATATTAGGTGATTCCAGAATTTTGCTCAGTTTTTGTTGTCTCAATGTAGTTAATGTGAAATGTTGTGAATTCACATATGCCACCACACTGTGTGATGTCATAACCTGTAATGGATGACCCATCACAATGTGTGCTGTCTTTTGAATCATTTTTCCCACACCTGCTGCATGTCTTGTACATGTCGGATGTCTTTTTTCCATCGGATCCAACATTGCGCTGACATATTGGAGGATTCTCCTGTCTCCCCCTTTTTTCTGAAACAGAACTGCATTAACCGTCAGTTCTGTAACAGAAACATCCAAATAAAAGGGCGAAGCATAATCTGGGACAGCCAACTGGGCAGCAGCAGCCAATTGCTGTTTCAAAGAGATAAAAGCATCTTCCGCCTCCACAGTCCAAGTCAAAACCTGGTTGAGCTTACGAGTCCCATGCTCCCTGACTAATGCCCGTAAAGGGTCCGTCAAACCAGTATAGTTAGGAACATAGTTCCTACTATATCCAGTCAAACCAAGAAAGGACAGCATGTCTTTCACCGTGTGTGGTTTAGGGTGATCAAGAATAGCAGATTTGTGACTGGCAGACATCTGAGTGCCAGTCGCAGTGATAGACCGCCCCAAGAAAGAAACCTGCTTCCGTGCAATTTGCAATTTAGACCTGCTCACTTTAAAACCTCTGTCAGCAAGGTGTGACAGCAAACGTCGCGTGGCCTCAATGCAAGACTCCAACGACTGCGCTGCAAGCATGAGGTCATCCACATACTGAATCAGAGTCACACCGTCTGGTAACGAGCAGTCTGCCAACTGCTGTTTCAAAACCTGATTAAAAAGCCCTGGGGAGAGAGCAAAACCCTGAGGCAAACGTGTATATCTCAGCTGCTGACCCCCGTAGGTGAAAGAAAACACGTCCCGACATTCCTCAGCCAATGGGAGACAAAAGAAAGCGTTAGCAAGGTCCACACAGGAAAACCAAGTCTGAGAGGGATCAAGGTTAGTTAATGCAACATGAGGATTAGGGACTGGCACCGTAGGGGTCAATAAAACAGAATTAATCGCCCGGAGATCATGTGCCATACGGTATTTACCCGTCCCTTTTTTCTCAACTGGTAAAATAGGAGTGTTCCAGGAAGAGGTGGAAGATTCTAACACACCAGCCTCCAGAAGACCCCCAATTGTTTCCGCCAGTCCCTCTTCTGCCGCCTGCTTATGAGGATACTGAGACCTCCAAATAGGAGGGCCTGGTCGCAAATCAAAGGTGACAGGTGTGACAACAACAAGCCCCACATCTGTAGGACCTGTTGCCCACAGACATGCAGGCAGAGAAGCCAACATAGCAGCTGCAGTTGGATGATCAGTCAACTCCCTGCCATGGTGCCTAGGAAGTTGAAGATGTTCCAAAACTACAGAATCTACAGCGGAACACTTTATTCTGTAGGTGTTTGTAGAAGGAGAGAAAAAGAGGTCTGTATTAACAGTTGCCTGCCAGTCTGAAACCGCCAGGGAGCGCTTTACCACGCCCCCTAGTTCCATGGCCTGATGGCCAGGATGGAGAGCCAAAGAAATATGTGGAACAGCTTCGTCTTGCATTTTATACCAAAACGACTGATCTTGAGTCAGATTAACAGCTGCAGCCACCCCCTCCGGTGCCACATAAATGTCCTGTGAAAATACAGTCCAGTCAACACCGGCTAAATGTGTCTCAAACTGCTCCTGGAACCATTCAGTCTGGTCTCGGTCATAAAACAAAGTAACATGGGGCAGATCAGGGGTCGGACCATACGGAGCAAGCGCTTGAATCCAGGGCTTCCAAAGCAGAAAACAAGATAGTATTCCAGCATGGTCAGTCTTTTCCGGCTGTATACGCCCCCAGTATATGTCAGCCAGTTGCTCCTCAGCTTGTTGCAGCAAAAACTGTCCATGGGTATAAACCGGAGAACAGGCGTGAGACGATCCATCAGGAAAAGTGACAAGTAATCCATCAGGCCCACACAAAATAGTTGCCCCCAGAGCAATCAACAAGTCTCTCCCTATTAAATTAACGGGAGATGAGGGGGAGCATACAAAAGGATGTGTCACTTTCTGTCTGCCCACAGCCGTGTGCAGAGGCGTGGAGAGTGGCAGAGTCTGTTTCACCCCAGAAAAACCAACCACTGATATTGTCTGATCAGAAAGTTTATGTGAAGGTATGACAGCATTCATGGTGGAATATGTTGCCCCTGTATCCACCAAAAATGGTAATGTTTGTCCATCCACTGTCACATCAATCAGGGGATCTGCCAAAGCTCCCTGACATAGGTTCTTCACCGGGGTGTGTCAATATTGTCCAGCCTGAGAAACCTGTCCCGGGCGCTGCGGAAGCAATGCAGCATTCGGAGTTTGTTGTGATGTCAGGTCCGGCAACGCACCATCGGATATATAGTGAGGGCACTGTTGAACCCAGTGACCCTCCTCCCCACAATAAAAACAGCTGTCTCTGCGTCCACCCCTTCCTCGCGCGACCGACACTGCAGGCCTACCCCGTCTGCCCCCACGCCACCCCGGAAGACCAGACCGAAAACGTGGAGCTGACACACCAGGACCAGTATGAAACACCGGAAGAGGAGCCCGTGCAACAGCTGCCAACATAGCTCTAACCTCCTGTCGTTCCTGGTTTGCAAGATTAATTTTCTGTTTAGCTTCTCCTATTTGAAGTTTCAATAATTGATTCTTAAGATCTTCCTGCTCTCTCTCCTTCTCTTTCTCCTTATCCTGAAAAATCTGCATATTATGCAACAAATGCAATTCCCACTTCGCATGGTCACAAGATCTCAACTCCGGGTTTGTCCCCATTGAAGCAGCGACAGAAGTAGGGACACCATTTAAAACAGCTTGACGAAAATGTTCCCTCATTAATGTAGCAACAGCTGGATGAACCCCAGACTGTCGCCTCCAGATATCTATGGCTTTATCTAAAAATACTTTTGGGTGTTCTTTGGAATCCCAGAAAAACTTTGGAATAAGTGACAGCGACAAAGGGGGAAATATATCCCTCAAGGCCGCACCCACAGGAGTCAGAACAGCTGTAAGAGGCGTCTCATCAGGGCAGTGCATAGTTCCCGCTGACAGCTCAACATCACGGCAATTTGTTGTCGTTGTTGAACGACTCAAAATTGCCCTGAAATCCCCCAATGCTAAGGTCAACCCCCCTGTCAGTGATTCTAATGCATGTAACCAAGGAGTAGCACCGTCCACCAAAGATGGTAATTTCTCAATAAGGGTCTGTAAATCTCCAAAAGAAAACGGCTTGTATCTGTGTCCTTGGTGGGAAACTATTAAAGGCATAGCATAATGGGAAGAACTGTCAGAACTTGCTGACAGAGCCTCAGAATGAACCGATCTATTTGAAAGGTCTGTGTCCCTATCATCCATACCCCCCTGTGATTTCCTGCCTAAACTTAAAAGTCGTTCCTGAAAAGCAACAGCATTAGAGGTGGCACCGCCTCTCCGTGGTGTGCTCATCTCACGAGGGGAGGGACTAACATCCCTTCTCTGCATGTCACACAGATTACGTCCGCTCCGAAGCTGCATCGGTGCGGAGGTAAACTTCACATCATCTTTCAAAACAGGAGGAGAAGACACTGAGTTTCCCCGAATGGGTGGGGGCTCCTCAACCAGACGGCCAACCAGTGACACATCTACATTCAACTGAACCTCCCCCTGCTCCCCCTCATCTGAGGGAGAGACTAAGGGAGGTGCAGGGCTGCTGAACTGACGTGAAACCTGAGCCACACCTGAAGAAGTCGCCAAAGGATATCTAGAAAAACAAAATTTTTCACGTTGAACCCGATCCGCCATAGGAAGACTATCAGAAACAGAGCGAACACCAAGAGGGGACGCCGGGCATGGCGTCATTAAATCGGGATCCTCCCGCGCCAGTGGAGCAGAAGAACTCTGAGGAGGAACCCTCAGAAGATCCCATTCCGCTGTGCCCCTCCGAACATCCAACACTGGATACAGCCCCGTGCAAGAGGGATTAGTGTCATTATATGGAGGCGGGAGCGAAGCAACAGATGGATTAAACTTCTGTTTCGGCCGGTCAGAGGAAACCCCCGAAAGATCAACCGGGGCGTGTAATGAGTCCGAAGCCTTCGTAACCGAACCCTTTCCATAAAGGTGATCCGTCCCCTGCCAACCCACCAGAAGTCTAGCCCACAACTGTCTCTCCTGTTCCACGTTCTCCAACTTCTTAATTAGTTTCTTTCTGCGAAACAGAGTAGCCCCATCCTGTTCACCACGCACCGCATCCCTATCAGCTGAAGCCTGATTTAGACAGGCATTCAAAATTAAACCTAACGGCTTTTCAGCACTTAGGAGTTCATTGTTCATGCTGACCGCATTTTCCAACCTGTCTTTCAATTCATCCGCCGTCACATGAAGCGAATCCAGACCAAGTTGTTTGTCATAAATATTAATGAAGTCAGCAATCTGTTCCCGTAGTGTCGTCCACGGACCTAAACCATACGAATGAGCAGTGTCATCTCTCCGCAACACCGTTGCCATATTTATATTAGAATAAATACAGCAGGAACAACGCAAATCAGCACACACACAGCGCTTTTCAAACAACTTAACACTCCGCTCAAACACACAGCCAGCCCGAACTCGCGCACGCGCACACACACGGCCACACAGACACACAAGCAGAGCTCTGCACAGTCAAACGGCCTCGTGTCGCGGCAACAAGCACAGATCGCCACACACAGGGAAACACAAAGAAACACAGAGAAACACATAGACACAGAACACAGTTTTTGAGAAAAAACAGGGGGGGAAATAAAATAGAAAATATAAACCCGGCGCCGGTTACAAAAATATAAGATGCATCATTTTACCCGGGTGCACTCAGTCCTTAATTCTACCACAGAAAAGGTGATTCAACCTGCTTTTAGTCCTTAATTCTACCACAGAAAAGGTGATTCAACCTGCTTTTAGTCCTTAATTCTACCACAGAAAAGGTGATTCAACCTGCTTTTAGTCCTTAATTCTACCACAGAAAAGGTGATTCAACCTGCTTTTAGTCCTTAATTCTACCACAGAAAAGGTGATTCAACCTGCTTTTAGTCCTTAATTCTACCACAGAAAAGGTGATTCAACCTGCTTTTAGTCCTTAATTCTACCACAGAAAAGGTGATTCAACCCAGACACAAACTTTCCCAATTTTTTCGAAGGGACAGAAATAAGCCTTCAGGAAAAATTCACTTAAAACCTAGCCTTATAACAGCGGTAACGTTAATCCGACTGCTTGGACCTGCCATGGTCCTCTGTTCCTGTGTCTATTCAAATCTATTAACAACAAAGTCTTTTAGAAGTACCTTCATACATCTGCAGTTTTCCATCCCTGTAGTCACACACCAAAACAGTCAGCACCGATCGTCCACGTGTCGCAGACACGGAAACAAATCAAAGAGTCTTACCCGACTGTAGCGTTCGAGCCGAACCGGGCCAGCGCGTGACGGAGCCGCTCGCTCAGAATCCGCAACCGAACGAGCCCCCAAATTATTAAGGAGGAAATTTATTAGGTTAGCTTAAATTTTGAAAAAAGCATGGCTCTCTTTTCCTCCTGTTAGCCCGGATCGCAAGTGGATGCCGTCACGGCTGGAAAAACAGACGGCGAGGCTCGATGACGTCACAGAGATACAGAGTTTAATTCAATAGAAAACACCGTATGAATTTAACAAGAAAACTTCAGAGTACAAAAATACATTCTTTACCTGAGACAAAAGAATTAAAAAGAACAAAGGATCCTTTGGAGACAGCTGTTGCTTAAAAGCATAACAGGACAGTTGTCTGAATTTTATTGTTGCGCATTCCCTTTTTCTAGGGAAGGCGTTTCTCTTTGTTAATATATGCAAATAGGGCGTACCTCTGTTTTGACCAACCAAGAGCGACCTTGGAAAAAAACTTAGACCTTCCCCTGAGTTTTAATGACAAATATCAAGAGTCATTTTAGTTATTAAAGTTATAAGTTATTTTCACAAAACCTATCTTGCTCCTCTGCAGTCAGCTTCTCCAAAGATTTGACCCTTTGCTTTATCACAAACAATAATGAGATAGAAGTCTTTTTTAACCTGTAAAACATAACATTCAAATCATTCTCTTTTGATTCCGATATTGTCATAGTTAGTACATTTTCAAATACATTCGATTTACTAGATTAGTACTTGTAGCTTGGGTAATATACTTTAATCTAACACACTATTGCTATTAATATTAAGAGGTATATCAGAAATTAAACTAAGTGTTTTCCAAGATTCCTAAGTTGTGATCAACTCCAGATGCAGCTCTGAGCTCCTGGGAAACCCCTGACCTCTGACCTGTGAGCCGGGGAAGATATTCTTTATGGCCTCCTAATTTAAAACCTTTCAAGAGCATAGTGTTTTATGGTTGCTCTAAGTTACAACCTTGCCAGAAAAATGTTTATCTGTGAACTCCTGCTTGCATCTGCTTTTGTCCAAAGGAATGTTGGTCTACTTAAACATACATGGCATTAGCTTAACTATATTAAACCATCAAAAATAGCCATGATTCCTTAACAGTAGCTACACCACATCATACATCCATTTTTTTTAATCCAATATATTTATGACTACAGCGCATTAGCAATCCCGAACTACTCCAGGGGCGTGAACTTCCGGACAACTTGCGACCGCCGATTGGTCAGTTGCTGACAAACCGAGTAGAATGACAGGAGGCGCCCTGTCAATGGACCTTACCAGAGGGGCCGCTTTTCATTGGCTGATGCCCATTCTACGTGGTCACGTGCGTTGCCATCTCACAAACACACTTAGCTTCCCGTTAGCTAAGTACAGCATAATGGCAGAACTGATACAACTTCTACACCTTGAAGCCTGTCTGCTACACAGTCTGACGTTAGCTAAACAGATCAATATGCAATGTGTCTGTATCTGACATACACTAAAGATTTTATTTTAGCAGAAAAGGCTTTGGACTAAACTGTTACTCCTGTTAGCCACGTTAGCACCAAGTACAGCTAGTCAATCAACCATCGCTGTGTTCAGGGAAGCGCTGATTAATAATCGAGAAATAAATATCAAGCCTGGAAACTTGATATCGTAACGGACTGAATGTTATGTTTTTAACGTAATCTTCGCTCGTCTTGCGGGGCGCAGGCGGTTGCCACGGTAACAGGTGTGCTTAAACTACACAGAGAGAGAGAGAGTAAAAAGGTAGGAGTGGTTTTGAATTGATCACCTGTTAGGGTTATTTTACCTTTGCTGTGGCGCATTACAGCCGCTGTAGTTTCTAAACGTTGGACTAATTACCTCGTTCATTTGTGAGTTTACGTCATTCACAACAAACATCAAATAGAACAAATATATTTCATAAAATTTTAACAAACAAATGGCTTCTACCGCGATAATTATGTGAAATTAAATGAATTATAACCCAACTTCAGAAGATTTGCCTTTACCTTTCCAGAGCTCTTTGGTTCCTCCCATCAGCCTGTAGCTTCTCATATTGACGTCATCAAACCAAATGTCAGATCTACCATAACTGACTGACACCTGCTGGCCTCAGGTTTGCAACCAGCTTGTTACTGAGAAACCAGTAACCTCCTCCCAGATGATGACATGAACTTGTTAGTTCCTCTGTTCATTGTAGTGGCTGATATATTGTGAAAATCTGGTAGAAATGATGCACTAATGGAGTCATGTTGACGTAGAAACAACGCGCCGCGAGGCTTTGCTTGTGAGACTTGCGGTCACGTGGGTCGGTTGTGGGGGGAGCTTGGTAAGGTCCATTGTAGAGGAAAGCAATAAAATAAGCCAACGGTAAAAAAAATAAAAATAAAAAAAGGAGAAAAAAAGTATTAAAAAAAAAAGAAAAAAGTGAAGAAAACATTATCTAATAATTTTTTTTTCATGTTTTATGTTCAAGAAATTTGAACTGAGAACGTTTTTTTCTTCTGAATTTGTTGTTTTGTAATCATGTAATCTATATATTTTTGTTATTTTGGTTGATAAAATACCATATTTTGCACATAACTTCATATTTATTGTCTGTGTGACTTCAGAATTTGCTAAATATATCAGCAATATAATATTTATATTACTGATATACTTGACTTAAGTATTTTTTGCTCTTACTGGAGTCATTTAGTGATTGTACTGTACCAAACACCAGCACATCTTTCTCAGTAATCCATGCATCTCGCCCTGCATTCACACAAAAAGACACAGGCATGCAATTTTATTTATATAAAATTATTTTAAGGCACTTCTTGATTTTATTCACTGTAATGAGAGAGGAAATGGGCAGAGAGATATTCAGTGAAAGAACCGCGAATGACAATTGAGCCCTGGACTAAAAGCCTCCACCGCCTGACAATATTATTTTTATGCTTATTAAAAAGACGGCAGTTAATACATTTAAATGAAAAATGGGGATAAAACATGGAAAAAGTCGGCATTTAATATATTTACATTTTATTTGCTGTATAATATACACATGGAAAATGGGATTTACTACGTATTTTAAAAATATATCACTCAGTTTGAATTGCAGCTTAAAAAATATCCAGACTGCCTTACCACCACGGTAAGGCATGGTGGTAACCCTCTGAACTTTATTGTACCCTCATTCAGAATACTGAAGGAATATGGTTTGTCTTATTAATCCAAGTTTCTCAATCTATAAAACACTCGTCTTCCTCCCCCATTTACCATGTAACCATAATTTATTTATTTTTTCTTCAGATTACTAAACAACGGACATCAACAACAGACACAAGATGTGCTATAAAAACAAAAAAGCATGTTAAAAGCTGCAACTTGGTTTTCTAAACTGCAACCATCTTTACAAATTTCTGCATCGGAGAAGCTGCTTTGCTTGCTGTTCCTCATTTGTCATTCAGAGACTCGGCCTGATGACACTGAAGGTGGTCGGATTACTTTAGTGCGCATTCTGCTGGTGAGCCCCGGTCCTTCACTCCTTTTGAAGTACATCTCCATGACAGCCGCTGCATACAGTTTTCTTAGAGGCCGGGGCAAGCATGTTGCCGCCCCACCCACCAAATCCCCGCCTTCTTTCCCCCCCAGCATCTCCTCTACCCCAACCCCTCCCTGTCATGAAAGTCAAGCCAACTTTATCAGTCACAGTAATGACCGGAGCGCCAAGCCACTCTTTCACTCTTGGCTCAAGCGTGGAAGACTTCCTGGCTAAAACTGAGAACGATATCTCACTCATGTACAGCTGGCAGCCGGCCACTTCAAACTCCCAACAGCACCGGAGACACACACTGAGGTGCTTACGCAGAATAACAGTCACAATTTAACAAACAATGGACATAAAAAAACCCTGAACCTCAAATGTATCACAAATATGAAACCCCCCCCGAAATGAAGCATCAGAAAATAAAACGGCATAATGCATAATCGCATAAATGTTAAGAATTATCAAAAGGACTAATTTAAGCAGATGAAAAGCCAAGACATGATAGAAATAGAGTAATATTTGGCCTGCATGTGAGAGCTGCAGCATGTGGTAAAGTTTTCACTCCTGATTGAAAGGAGCAAATAGTTTTGTACATCTCAGGCTTTCAGGCAGTTGGTTGCAGCGCCAAGGAGCATAGAAACCAAATGCTGTCTTCCTGTATTTAGTTCTAGGCCGGGAACAGAGTGAGCACATCTCTGATGACTGGAGGTGTCTCCAAGAATCACACTTGACCAGCAACTCTGAAATGCATTCATGTGAGGGATCATTCAGTGCCTTAAAGATCATCAACAAGGTTTTAAAATTTATTCTTCTACAAACATGGAGCCGGACAGGATGAAGTGATCCATATTGTTGTTGGTCAAGACTCTGGCAGAAACATTTTGTCATTTCTTGTCTTTTCTCTATGAAGCTGGAGAAAATTCTGACCAACCCACTCATGAACATAGTGGACACACTGACTCAGTGACTGCTCTTTGTGTAGTGACACAAAAATAGAGTTGTGTTTTAGCATACAGTAGATATTGAAGATGGCGATCTGAGCTGGTGTGATCAAATAGATATCTAAAAGGGGGTGAGAATGGAGCCTTGAGGTACCACACCTTTAATTTTCACTTGCTGAGATGTATGATACTTAAAAAAAAAGATTGGAACTACTTTAGCATAGTACCAGACAACCTTGTTCAATTTTCTAAGGAGTTCCAAGGAAAATGTAAGTTACACATATTAAAACAAAAGCAGAAGTCTACATTGAAAGTCTACAGGCTAGCTTGATTTTTTGAAAAAGTTTCAGATTCAAAATGACCATCAGTCCATTTGAACCTGATGGTCATATTCAAATTGAACATCTGACTGAAATTTCTAGTTTCAGTTGAAACTCGAAATTTGACTCAAGTCACGTAGTTTGACTTGATACTCACCAATTGTATGCGAACTTCTAAATAACAAAAGGGTGAAAATATTTTTAAAAAATTGTTTTTATATAACAAAAAAATTAACAATAAAAACAGGTTTCTGGCATTTAGCAAATATGAATATTTTCTTCATTCTAACTAAAATCCAGAAAGGTTTGGTCTGATTCAACTTCAGACAATGAGGGAAAAAAAAGTGTATGTGTCTTTTTATTTGTTGTATGTAAATATCTGGTTTCAACTGTAACTGCACAGGTTATCAAACTGTGACATGTTGTGTTTAGTTGCATTGTGTGAAAACGCAGCCATCACTGGAATGTGCAGTTTGCTACCTGTGTACGTGTTGAAGTGCGACAAGCTCTGGCTCGGGTTGTAGTTCATTCATCAGCTGTAAAATCAACACTGCATGCTGTCTTGGTTAGGCATGTCTGGCATCCAGCAACAAACAGATCGTATTTTTCCTGCTTATATTTAAGAGCAAAAACCGAGAAGCACAGAAATAACACTGGGACGATTTAGCCAAGCAGTTAAGTTCCTTTAATTGTTTTTAATTTGAGGTTTGTATTCAGGATCCGTTGAGCAGACATGCTGCATCAGGGCCGGTCAGACCTTCTTAGATGTTTGTTGTTTTAAAATCTTTCTTAGTCGTCCAATCATTGCTAAAACTGTTGGCAGATGAATAAATTGCTGTGAAAAGGTATTTTACCCCCTCACAGACTTCTTAATTATTTTTCCTTTTGTCACTTTTAAATATTTTACATCATTGAACAAATTTCTCTATCAAAGTTAAGCTGAGTAAATACAAAGAGTGACAGTTTTATCGCCCCTCTTAAGAAGTACATTTGATTAAACACATTTCTTTTGGGGAAACAGATTAGTTTCTTGTGAGGCCCAGTTGTGCAAACAACACAACTTCAGGATGTTCACATTGTATGTAGATTATTCTACAATGTGAATCAGTGCATCATGATTTATATTAAAAAATCATATTTATGTATTGCAGGTTGTGTACAGTCAAATTATCCTGGTATAATAATCCATGTATGAGGTTTCTTCTCTTGCACAGAATTGTTGTTTTTTTTTACATTTTTCACAAGAACACCTTTATGAGTAAAGAATGGAATCAAAATGTCCAAAAAGAGCAACTTCCTAGAAAAAACCAGGCCCAGTTTGATGATGATCTGTGAATTTTCAGAAATCATGGAGCGCTGGCAGACGGTAAATTAAAGGTGGATAAACAATCAGAATTTAAAAATTGCAGACCTGTGGTCAAGAAACTAATTGTTTCTAGTTGATGACCAGGGAAGGTCATCAACTCCAAACTCAAAGAAGGCAGAAAGGATTAAATAAAAATATGTAAAAAGCTAGTAACCTTTAATCTTTAAGCTGAATAGATGACAAAGAGACATATTAAATTTGCCTGTAAAGCTGCTGTCAGTGTGATTTTTAACATGTTGTGTGATCAGATGCAGTGGCAGGTCAAACAGGAGATGTATGAAGGTTCTGGGTTGCGCCAGATGCAGAAGTGATGGTGGTAATGGATTACCGTGAGGAAAAACAGACTGGATTTGTCTTCAGCCCTAAAAAACGTGACCACCCAGGGAACACTTGAAGAAAAGAAAAAGTGGTTCTGACTTCAGAAGTGGCTGATTAAATGTTTCAGGCTCTTCAGTTTCAACCTGACTTTGATTCATGTTAGATTTCTGTTTGGAAAAAATAGAAACCTTTGGATTCAGAGTGTTGTCCAGAAACCACTGAAGTCTCGCCTCATGTTCCAGGTTGCCAGTTTGGATCCACTGGCAACCTGGAAAACCCCAGCTGTGGTCGTCAGGGGAAACCCAAATGGATGCTTATTTAAGTTCAGTCTGGATGCTGAATTTGCTTCATTTGTGCCCGATTATCTATATAAACTAGTTAATATTTAGCTTCATGTTGTTCTGTGATTGGTGAGAAGAACATTCAGGCCACTAACAAGAAAATCTGTACACGAGGCTCTCCGTTAAGAAATGTTTCAGGAAATCACAGCAAACCTCTAAAGAAGCAGTCAAAGTGGAACCAGTCAAAGTTGTCAAAGTTCCCAGCAGGAAAACTTTGACAAAACAGATGTTAGTCTGCAAGAATATGCAGCATGGTTGTTGGTTATTTTGTTGATGCTGTGTTATTATACATTTCAAAGTGGAATTAGAAGACAACAACTGTTTCATTATTTGTCTATCTGAATCAGCATCTAATAAAAAAACAAACTTTGAATGTGAATCCACTGGAATCCATCCAAACTGCTGGTTT
Source organism: Xiphophorus maculatus (assembly GCF_002775205.1). NCBI lineage: Eukaryota > Metazoa > Chordata > Actinopteri > Cyprinodontiformes > Poeciliidae > Xiphophorus > Xiphophorus maculatus. The sequence continues at coordinate 5,073,665 of NC_036454.1, read as the reverse complement.
TCTGTTGCAGCTGCATTTCCCTCTGCAGAGTGAATCCCAGAGTCATCCAGTTTCTCCTGGTTGTTGATGAGGAGCTGTAGACTTTCTAAAAAGACTCAGCAGGAAGCATTTCATCACCTAAAGCCCCATCTGGTGCATTTCTCCACCTGACTCCAAGCAGCAGGACTCAGGTTCTGCAGAAATATAAATCTGTTACTGGAAAGAAAACGTCTCAGTTTGTGCAGACTTCTATTCTGAGTTGTACAGTTTTTAGCTTTTATTCTTTTTTAGCTTTCAGCAATGTGTGCAGGCATGTTGTTGAACCCATTTAAAGAATGCAGATTCCTCCATGTCAGGAACTAAGACTTTGATTGTCAAGTACCAGAAACACGAACGGACCAGTTTAGACAGTTTGTAATCGGAGAAAAGAAATTTCAAACTTTTTGTCCTTCAATATACATTTTTTTGGAATTGCGCTTCTGTAGAGTAATTATGAGGAGTCGTCGTCTTCCCTTCGGTAAACAGTGGTCACAGTCAACTCAGCTTCCAGTATCAGGAAGGAAATTCTCATGAAGGACTCAAGCTGATATTTAATAAGGGAAAGGACACCTAAAAACAGATTTCCACCATCAAAAACAACTAAAACACACTGAGCTCCACAAGTGATGCTGGTTAGATGTCATTACTGCAGGAGATTGTTGTTTTGTTGTTTTATCATCACAAATTATATAAACCCAAACATTCCTGAGTCCATTTGACTGACACTAGCTGTGTTTCCATTTACCATGGTTGCGTGATTTCACATTTAGAAAATAAATGTGTTTAATGGAAACAGGAATTTTGAAAAAACTTGTTTTTTGATAAATCTTTTTTTTTTTTTTAGCTGTATCAAAATTGGTTCATTTCACGAAACTGCAATGAAAACGCTTTTTTTTGCATCACCTGAGTCACAGGATCAACAACCGGATGTTGCCACTGGCGCAAACCAAAAAGGAAGAGACAACAGGAAGTAGTTGGAGGATGATGGGACAGCATGTTTTTCTGATAACTTATCGAGTGAACAATCTCATTCACATGACTTTAATTGCACCTTTTATTTAAAGGAAACACCACAGTTGCAAACTTGTGTTTTTTTTCAATGTTAGCGGAACATAGACAAAGTTTTGTGCACATTTATAATGAAAAAGCAGCTGGTGCTGTACAATAAGAACATCACATTTAACGGTGGAACATCCATATCTTTTAAAATCATTGTGTTCCTTTTGGGACCTTATTTCTAAGACTTGAAGAATGAAACCGGATTCTTTGTCAGAGGTTGAGATGTCCTTTCTCTCAGCCCAAAGGGATGGATGTGGATCAGACGTTTTACCACTCGGCTCCCCTTGCAGACAGGTGGCATGTCTGTAACAAGCGAACAGGTGTTGCTTTGTGGCTCCACTGAGACTCAGCAAACTGAAAAGGATGAAGTTCAGTTAAAACTCCTCTTCTAAGCTCAGGCTTTGCACTTCAGATACGTCTTCTGGCTCTTTCCCCGGCGATTTGCTGTTCTCCCAAGCGTCTCATGTCACAGATGTCTTTCATGGCCAGACTGGAACTCGTGATGATGGAGGGCTCAGGGGGGAAACGGCGTCCCACTGTAGGTCAAAGAGCTCTGCAGAGGGAGCGGCACGGCCGGTGGCAATGGCTGGCCGCTGCGGGCGACACGCCGGCAGGTCTCCAGAGGGTCCGGCTGATGATGGTGGGAATCACTGAAGGAGCCGAGCCATACCGTGTTTGGAGAGCCAGCACAACTTCTGACATAGCATCAGAGTCAACATTAGGTCAGCTGGTAGCGATTTTGTTTGCGTGTGGCCTCGTCACGTCTTCATTCTACTGCCAAACAGTTTCATAAACACTGTAAATCATATTTCCAACATGAAGGGAAGTTGGCTGAAGCCCCAGCAAGAAACCCCGGTTAAAACATGTCCAAATATTAATCGGCTTTGTAGTAAAAATAAAAACAAGAATGAAAAAGGAAATCCAGGAACATGGCTCCACTGTACATTTTTCATGGAGGGCAGGGAAATGCTGAACCTTTTTTCATTTAAACAAGGATTTCTCATCAACAAAATTGATCTAAATGTTATTATTACCAATATAAAGGAGTCAAAGATCTAAGATTAAGCAGCTATGTTTGAATTAGGAACCAACAAAGGCAGATATAGAAATTAAAACACCCAACAGTGTAATGCCACATGTACTAAAACTATTAAATAAATTTTTAAAGAAACTGAATCAAAAAATATTTAGCTTTAATTAAACAGATTTGATGCATTTTAATACATAAAGTGGAAGTTTCTGCTTGAATTTCTTTGCAGGATGTCAGAATACCTTCCCAGAGCTGCTGTTTTGATATGAACTGCATTCCACCCTCACATCTTCTGCTTGAGGAAACTCCAAAGGTTCTCAATAGGGTTGAGGTCAGAGGTCAGAGGAGGATGGTGACCACACCATGAGTATCTCCCCCTTTATGCCCATTGCAGCCAATGACACAGTGGTATTCCTTGCAGCATGAGATGGTGCATTGTGATTCATGAAGATGATTTTGCTACTGAAGGTACGGCTCTTCTTTTTGAACCATGAAAGAAAGTGATCAGTCAGAAAGTTCATATACTTTGCTAAGGTCATTTTTGGGCCGACCAATGATTCTCTCCCCATGATTTCGGCCCACAGCATGACTCCACCACCTCCTTGCTGACGTCACAGCCGTGTTGGGACGTGGTGGTCATCCACCACCAATCCACTACTGCGTCCATCTGAACCATCCAGGGTTGAACAGCAGTCATCAGTGAACAAGTCTGTTTGAAAATTAATCTTCATGTACGGCTGGGCCCACTGCGACCGGTTCTGCTTGTGAGCTCTGGTTAGGGGCCCAATAGTAGGTTCATGCATCGCAAGTCTCTGGAGGATCCTCCACCTTGAGGTTCCAGAGGCTCCAGCAGCTTCAAATAACTGTTTGCTGCCTTGTAAGGGCATTTTAACAGCTGCTCTCTTAATCTGATGAATTTGTCTAACAGAAACTTTCCTCATTTTGCCTTTATCTGTACAAATCCATCTTTGTTCTGAACCAGCCACAAATCGCTTCACAGTACGATAATGCTTGACTTTTCGTTAAATATCTAATGTTTTCATACCTTGCAATACGGCACTACACTATCTGATGATTTTCGTCAGCAGAGATCCTTTCTCTTTCTCATATTGCTTGAAACCTGTGGCCTGCTTAATAATGTGGAACATCCTTCTTTAGATTTCCTTTAATTGAGTTCATCAGACAAACTAATCAACCAGCTCTCTGAAATTAATTATAGTGATTCAAAGAGCCCTGACACACAATACCATCTATAAATTTAATAGCACAACAAAAAATGTAATCTTTATGACACTTAAATCCAATTTGCATAATAATTTGGGACACGATGTACAATGATTTTGTCTTTCATAAAAAACAACAGATCCAAAAGGCAGCAGATGACATTTCATTGGCTCCCTGTTTGCCATTTATTCATGACTGATAGCATTTTAATTTTTGAATTCCTCTTCTTTCTTATTTACTTGTAGACTCAGATTGGTGCCTTTATGATTCTAGAAATAAACATAAGCAACAAATATCTATCTGCAGACTGTCTGACCAACGCTGACCACCAGATGAGTCTTGTTTTGTTCGTGACTTTCGTCAGAGCTTCCAGGGAGTCATGCCTGTCCTCATATTGATTATTATCTGCAGAACCTGCCGTCTGTTGATTACTGACTCTATAAATCTGCTGAAAGCTGGGATCAATCAAGCGGAGGAATCAGTCAGGATCATCAGTGTTTATGCGACTCGGGGGGATTACCTCACTGTTGCTGGAATGGCCTCAGAGGAATGGCTGACCGTTATAGAACAGTGGGACTAAACACCGCCCTGCTGTTTACATAAAAGGTAAAGCAGGCCCGGCCCGGCCCGGCCCTGTGTGCCAGAGACAATTAGGCCCCTCTACCGGCTGTAATCCACAGGCGCGTGAGCTAATTAAATTCAGACATTGCTGGGCCCCTTAAAACAATGAGGGAGGGATTACAGAGCATGCATGCCAAGATAGAAAATGAATAAGCATAACTTGGACTGATTCTCAGACGGACGCTTGAAGATGTTCCACATTTGAGGCTGTGCTGGACTTTTTCATTGGCTGTCATTTTGAATGGTGAGGTCATAAAACAAACCCCTCATAATCTATTTGATCAATTTTTAAATTGATTAAAAACGACATACTCAATTGCATTTTAATTTCCCTTCTTTTTAATGAAAAGCTTAAGAAGCTGAACAGAGAATCCACATTGTCTCATCACAGGTTGTCACATCAACATAACGCAGCATAGAGTCGAACATTTCTGCACATCTGCACCAAATAGGTGTATGATTACTTAGCCTTCAAATTTTTTCCATCACCATTTAAAAGTAAAACTGTCAAAGATGGAAATTATGTGATTAATGCAACCCCTGTACTGCATTAAAAAAATTATTAAATTAAATCCAAGGCCATGAGATGTTTCATAAAAACTGGTGAAAGACCAAGAAAAAATATTTGCATAATGTAATTCAATGTATTTTGACAATATCTTCCATTTTAGAGATAAAAATATTTCTTTCACTTCTGATTAATGTACATTAATATACAGTTGAACTCATTTTTATAATTTTCTGTTTTAGGTCAGTCAGGGTTAATAAAATTGTTTCACAAACCAAATTAACACAATAAGGGTTTTTATTTTTTAAACTGATTTTATTTTACGTCTTTCTTCAAAATAAAGCAGAGCAACTCATTTGGGAAGACGAGGTGAGATATATTGTAATGCCTTTTCCTCCCAATACTTTATTTGAAGAGCTTCAAAATAGGGAAACATGATCTTCAAACCAATCCAACTCTTCCCACATGGCAAGACAGGAAGGCTCTGATGAGTTAATAACCTTATGAATATTATTTTTATCATGAAACATAAAGGCAAGGCACAGACAACTGCTCAGGTTGTACATTTTAAAAGTGTTAAATGATGAACACATAAGTCTCATGAATGAACAAAACCAACAGATAAGGAAGGCACAAAAAACGCTGCAGAAGCCAAAGAGGAACGGCACAAACTGAGAGGCTTAAGTAGCTCAGCAAACAGGTGAGAGAGGAAGACAATCAGATCAGACACAGCCGGACTGAGTGAAGCTGATGGGCAGCGAAAAACTGGCAGGTGGAGCAGAATGACAAGAAAACATGAAAACAGGAGCACAGCATGAAGCAGGACAAAACACGACAATAAACCAAAAAACTGAACATGAGGAAATAATGTACATACATAAACATGGTGGCAGAGTGTGTCTGAGGCCTAATTAAAGTAAGACAACTTTTTCTTACCATTATCATCAATATTCACATTTTTGATCTGCATTTAAAATCTGTACAATTTTAGATCCAACCAAGAAAATATTGAGTTGAGCATCACTGACAGGTGCAGGTGACCCTGGGTAATCTGCTGAGCAAATAATCTCTCTACTGTTGGAAATAATAGTTAATTTACTTGCCTCAGTACATTTGTTGTTACAGTAGATGAATTCGATTAATTTCCTCTTTAACATAGAAACAGCCCGGGAGAAAATCAAGCATATTTTTGCATCTGAAGACATTTTTTATTATTACATTTTACAATCTATCAAATAACAGGACTGATAATAATAAGAATGATTATGAGAAAAATGTAAAAAGCAGAAAATAAAGATGTTCAGATCTGCACACCTGGCCTGTGGCTCTGCAAGCCGAGCCTGATTGGACTAAAGTACCCAGATGAAGGCGTGTCTCATTTCTGACATTGTGTGTGTGTGTGTGTGTGCGTGTGTGTGTGTGTGTGTGTGTGTGTACACGGGTGTGAGAGAGAAGACAAACAATCCAATTAGTCTCAGCCACAAAGGAGGCCATCATTATCTCTCAGCTGCAGCTTATCAAACCATTTATTTGCTGCTTTTGAGACTTTGGTTTTATTTTTCAGTAAAAAAACTGTCAATTTGGTTCAAAAAAATGATGACATTATGTAAACGTAATTTGTATGTATATTTTTATACACATACAAACACATCTCGCTGGAGCTAAAATCCTGTTTCCTGTGATATCCATCTTTGTTTTGTTTTTTTCAAGAGCTTAACTAAATAAATTTAGTCCAAATTGTGTGTTTGAAACAGGCTACTAGTAAAGAGCATGAAGAACTGATTTAAAATGAGTTCTTATCTAAGCTCTCTGATGTGTCGACACTACATTGTGTCTTCGTTTAGGTTTCAGAGCCATTTTATATCAGAATGATTCAATTCTCAGCGATGAACAGCTCTAGAAACTGTAAATGAGTGAAAAATTCGAATAATTTTATAAGAAAGTTGCACATTTCTCAAGTTTTAAATAATTTGTGTTGTTGAAAAGCAAATGCAAGTCCATAAAAAGAGAAACGTTCAGGTCGTTGTCCTCAGTTTTATCAGTGATCACGTTTTCTGACCTAGTAGTCAGTCTTCATCACCTGTTGCTGAACAGATCTGCAACAGTATTTAAGAACTTTAGTTTAGATGTTTACCTCTGCAATTTTTGTTGTTGTTAATCAACAACAACAAACTTTAGTGCATTAGTTTAATTTTATATGATTGAAGTAGAGTATAGAAAAGAAAATTGTTTTGTAAATGTTTGTGCATGTACAAATCCTGTTTAATTTTCACCTAATTGGTAAACAACGTAATTTAATCTGAGTGTAAATTCAGCTGTTCTGTTTCTGGTATTACAGATTTGTTAGAGAACTTTAGTGAACAGCCAGAACGACCCAAACCCAGGAACACAGCAGACAGGTCAGGGAGGGATTTGAAGGATGTTAGGTTTTAAAACAACCTCCCAAGCAGAGGCGGCCTGAGCCCGTTTGGCGCTCTGGGCAAACAGGTTTCAGAGAGCCACCAACAAAGAGACGCAACTGCACCAAACTCCAGTTGTTTTGTGCAAAACATGTTGGTACCATATCGATTTCCTTCCACTCACAGTTATGCAAATCAAACTTCAAACCAAGACAGTTATACTTTATGTTGCTTTATCACTTAAAATCTGAATAACACTAAAGTTTGTTGTAATGTGATAAGGTAAACAACTGAAATGGAAGTGAAACAGTATCGGAGACTCTGTAAAAATCACCATATTCATTATTAATGGCTGTTTTACTGAAGGATTAACTTTTTATTCTATCCATACCCTGGACATGGATTCCGCTCAGAATACGTGATTCAGCTCTTCAGCAGCCGTGTAAAACATTATAAAGCATCAGAGCCAGTGTTTAAACCCATCTATGGGTCGGAGATTTAAACTTTTCTTTATAGATAAAAGGAGGTGAGACGTTCGTCCTGCAGCTCCGGGGACAAACCGACTCACTCCCGTTCAAAATATTTTGTTTCTGTGCGTAAAATGCTGCATCCTGGCGCGGAGGATTTCTTGGAAAGACCTCCGTGTCGGTGGCGCTTCCTTCACGCTGTGGGTCGGAGCTGAGCAGGAGTGGCATCTCGGCGACAAAATCCCGCTGAAAGAGCGTCCTTTAGAGCTCAGGCATGCATGAAGCTGTGAGCTCACTGGCGTTATAAATATCCCCAGCAGAAGCACCGCGGCCGGGGTAATGCCCACCCGCGCCGCACGTTTGTGCGCGCAAACCTTCTGGGTTCTTGACCTCGCCACTGGATCGGTTAAAATGCGAAACGCGGCGTGGTGAGAGTCTCCTGCTGGGAAGAATGAATGTTCCTCTCTGCCTTCTGACCTTCGCTCACTGGATTTGCGCCGCGGCCGCAGCGCAGCGCGCCTCTTTGCTCCTTCAGGAGGGGATCAGCTCGGGACGCAGGACCTGCAGGCTCTACTGCAGGGTTGGCATCGGCTTCCACCTCCAGATTCATCCCGACGGCAGAGTGAACGGCAGCCATGAGCCCAACCAGCTGAGTAAGTCTTCCCCTGCATGCACAAAGCAGCTCCACTACTGAATCATAAACGTCTGGACGCGACTCCTCTTTATCCCTCCTAAGTTTCCTGGTTATGTTTTCATGAATGTTATTCCTGTAAGTTGCAACAGTAATGGTTCCCACAGGAGCAGGGGTGTGAAATATATCAGCACAAGTCATCAGGTTGACGAGCCTCTTTTGTGTCCGTCCGGGATGTTGGCAGGTAGACTATTTGTGGAAGTAACAGGTGCAGCTCTGAGGCGCCGGGATGAGCGCGGCTGCAAATCAGCGTGACTGACATCACAACAACGCGACTCCACTGCGCAGCAAAAAAAATAAATGCCGCTTAAATAAAAGGGTCTGTCCGATAAAACTTTGACGCAGAGGAAGTTGAACTTCCTGATTTAAAACCCATTAGAGCGAAACGCGGCGTGATGGATGAAATTAGCAACAAAATCCATAATCGATGGACATGATGTTGGGCCTTTTTGTGGATTGTGCGCAGGTTGCAGCAATAAATTACTCAGCATTTATGCCCAAAGAGACAAAAGTGAGGGCATTTTTGTCTAATCAGAAATGCAAAACCAAGTAGTTTAGATTTGATTTTTTAAAGTTAAATAAGAAAAAAAAAATAACATGAAAGCTGATTTCTTATTGCTGAACTGGTAATCCCCCTTCAGTTCAAATGAATGCGCACAGATGTAAAATCCTTCAGTTCACCGATATCCTCTTCAAATTTTAACATTACAACTGCAAACTTCAATTTAAGAGTTCATGTTACAGGCCCCTTTACTGTGATACCCTAAATAAAATACAATGCATGCAATTCACTTTAAAATTAACCTAATTAGTTATTATTTAATAAACAGTTCACCTGTGTGTATTTTAATCTTAGCATAAATCCAGCTTTCCTTTTGACAGGATGACTATATTCATGCGCTTTATAAATGTGGCCTTAATGGAAGAGGTGCAATTCAAACCCTGTTGAAATAAAAATCCCATTTTCAGTCAATCAGGTGACACAGGAACAAGCTGCTCTGGTTAATCAACACCTAAATCAACCTTTTTACTCTACTAGTAAAATGTGTGTAGCTGAAAGCATCAGCTTGAACACACCTGGAAAAATGTCAGTGGCTGCAGCGCAGTGCTGTTCCTCTGCATGTGACAGGACGGTGGCGCTAAAAACAGGCTAGCACTAGAGAAAACCCGGCGGAGGCTCCAAAAGGTTCCAGACTGGGTGGAGGCTCCAAAAGGTTCCAGACTGGGTGGAGGTTCATCGCCCAGCAGGACAACCACCCTGAATATCCAGCCAGAGATACAACTGGATGGTTCAGATCAAAAGAGTGGCCCAGTCAAAGTCCAGTCCTAAATCTAATTGGGAATCTGTGGTGAGATTTGAATATTGATGCTCCACATTAGGGGTGTAATTAAAGATAATTTTAGTAATCGATCATTCTGACTGCTAATCAATTAATTGGATAAAAAAAAATTATTTAACCACTTCAGCATTTTTATACAATATTAGAAATAGATTAAAAGATGCAAATAAATGTATAATTAAAATCTTATTTTAAACAAGAAAATAAACATTTTATTGCCTAAAATTCAAAAACGCCAAATTCCTTTTGGTTTTGGCTAAAACACACTTGCATACAAAGGTGTTTTTATCTTAAATGCAACATGTATTCTGTGCTGTTTTAGTTGAAGTTCTGCTCTGAATACATTGTTTTTTTTCCAGCAAATGGCCTTTTTTGAGTCTGTGTTCTCCAGTTAGCAATTAATCGATTACGAAATTAGTTGAGGTTTATTCCAACATTCGACTCATCGCGATTCTTTTGACTAATCCGACTAATCATTTCGGCATTTCTCTCCATCCAACCGGACCATTCTGCAAAGAAGAATGGGCAGAAATGTCAGTCAAAAGACCAGCAGCTGCAATTTCAGCAAAGGAAAATTCTGCAAAGTTTTCACTCGTGGAGCTCCAAAGGTATATTTAGATGTCATGTAAAATCCCATAAACACTGATGTTTGTGACTTTAATGGGACGAAGCATGAAAAATATTTAATGAGCCTGAATTCTTTTGTAAACCACTGTGTGTGTCCTGGTTAGAAACCTGTAAATATGTGTTTCAGTTGTTATTGAAGTCTGATGAAACAGGCGATGCTCCCTGTGGAAGCGCACATGGTCTCTCTTCACTGTGTTGTCAGGTTACATCGGTTTAAATGCAGCAGCCATCTGTGTGTGTGTGTGTGTGTATGTGTGTGTGTGCCTGACAGGCAGCAGATGAACACGAGTCAGGATGTTTTAAATTTGGAAGTTTGAATGAATCTCAGAGATTTAAAAAAACTGCAGAGAAGAAAATTATTTTTTATTGCATTCTGGTTTTGTTCAGTTTTTACAGACAAACGCTGAAGAGATTGCCAGTTTGTTTCAGCAAACTTATTATTTTTAAGATATGACAGTTTTTTATTTTCCCATGATCTGATTTTTTCTCAACAACCCACTAACACACTAGAATGCACCTTAACTTTTATGTTTTCACCATATACATAACTTTAAAAATGTAAGTTGCAAATTAGACACAAAATTTTCCTTTATTCCAGACCAAATTAGTCCATATGAATAAAAAGGCAAACATGAAACTACTCAGTTGTTCCAGTTTTACAGAAGCTTTACATATACCTCACAAAGATCAAAGCTCTTATTGAGAGGCAGGGAAGTTTGGGACATTACTCATGACAAACATTTGACTTACAGACGTCCATTTTGGCCTGAGGAAGACTCTAAGTCTGAGGTGCCCAGACTCACATGGGCCAATATTTGAAAGCTGAAACTAATGGGACAGCACTAGCTAGGAAGAGGACGGTGTCACGATTTGACTGCTTTAGTGTGTGGGATTTACCTGGGAGAGGTTTAATCGAGGTCTTTCTCTCAAAATGAAATTATTCCAGAATTTCCCTAATTTATTTTTCTGAGAAACACTCAACTTGTTCGTTCCAGTTGCTGTCTTCTGTAGGTGAAATACTGAGAGCGCTTAACCCATGAAATAAACAAAAGTCCAAACTGTCCATTTGAAGCAATGGCCTGTAAGTATTGATATCTGTCATTACTGATGTTTGAGCTCTTTTGTTGCTTCAAACTGATTTCAAAGTGAAGACTAACAGACTTTTTAACGTGCAGCTGAATCAAATAGAAGAGCTGATGTGAGAGCTTTGGAACTAAACTGATGTTATTGTCCTTCAGTTGTCCAGATGTGGTCTTTGTCTTTCCAGGTGTCCTGGAGCTGATTGCGATTTCTCAGGGCGTCATCGGCATCAAAGGGGTTTACAGCAACAGATTCCTGGCCATGAATAAAAGAGGACGGCTCCACTCCACCGTAAGGACTCTACACACGCCACAAACTCCTCGCATGTTTCACAAAACAGCTTCTGATGGGAATATTGTTGCAGCATCAGAACCCGATTAGACTTTCCAGAGATTCCGCTGACCTTCCCAGTCCTCTGGTTAAGACTCTCTGATGTCCTCACCTTCATCGTCCTCTCCAGGCTGCAGAAACCACCTCAAGTGGAAGAGTGTCTGTTTTGCTGCTCAATCATTCATTATGTTTGTCTTCTAGTCACAGCCCTCTGCATAATGCAACTCAAGATTCTGTTTTTGTAAAAGCTGAAACGTATCAGCGACCAACTCCTGACCAGGACCAGCCACACTGCAAAAACACAAAATCTTACCAAGTATTTTTGATTTACCGTAGTTTCCAGTGCAAATGTCTCAGTATACTTGAATGAAGACAGAACTAACTTAAACATAACTTTTCAGCAAGAAAAGTACTAGTTACACAGGCAGATTATTTCACTCACAACTCAAAATACAAATCTTTTAGCATCAAGCGTTCAGTTCACATTTACACACAAATTGGTTGGTGCATAAAATTATGTAACTTAAAATTCCCTGCATAAGGTTAGATTAGCCTTTGTTCATGAAACGGTGTGTAAGACGGCTCTCTACGGTGGCTCAGTGGATGTGACATGCAACAAATAATGCAAATAGGAGCAGGAAAAACGTACAACTTCAGCGTATGTTAGAATCAATCTCTGATCATTTTGAATCAATTCAGAATTCTCAGATCTAGCAATTGCGATTCTTTCTGCACCTCTCCATGTAACCAGTTCTTTTTCATCAATGTTAAGGTACTATTGACTCTACAATAATGACTCCACAATATCTCTGAAAAATTACTTGGAAGTTTGTTTTGTCTTATTTCAAATGTACTAAGATATTTGCTCTATAACTAGACCAAAGATACTTGGTGAGACTTTGTGTTTTTGCAGTGCAGCAGGAATTCTTGTTTTTCTTTTATCTAACATGAAATCATTGCCTGTTCTTCCTTCACGGCTACAGCGGAGCATCCTTTGCTCGTGAAACGGTTCTCCATGGAATTCCTTCCTGAGGAGCTATGTTTGTTTTATGAGTTTGTGCTGCTTGGCATCTGCAGCAGAAAGCCACAGAATCTGACGTAAGCATGTCATGGCGCTCGCACTCTGCTGTAATCTTTAGCCGCTGTTTTGGAGGTTCTTAAATCCCCCCGAATGCACAGCAAGCTGAAATCTTGCCGCAGCAGCTTGGCCGGCCGACCAGTCAGCGGTCAGAATCACCAGCAAGTCATCTGTGGGAGCCTTGGCAGGCGAACAGATAGAAGCGACTCCCGGTTAGCGAGTGTTAATGGGAAGAACAGATTAAGTCCAGTCTGGGACGTCTGATAATATACAGCGGAGCGAGCCACGAAGTGAAAATGAATATGGCGGGTAAACAATAAGCTGGAGGGCAGCGAGCTCAGAGCCGGGCGGTCTGCTGAGAGAGTCGATGCCCAGCACAGGCAACTTCTGCCGCTTCAGCTCCTCGTACTGTTTCAGAAAATCATGTCAGTGGGAAGGGATGTGCCGTTGTTCCTCAAAGTAAATACTCAGTTCCACTTTTGGGATAATTTGAATATCACAAGCTGTGTTTCCATCAGGAATGTGTTCAAAACTCTGTTGATAATGTTGGAGAAAAAACACACACAATTTCATATGCCGTTTCCATTAAATACAAAATGTAATTAAAATCACTCATGAATAAATTTGTTCACATGATAAGTCATTGAAAAACACATTGAGCAATCATCTTCCTTTTATTTCCTGTCGTCTTCTTTATGGTTTCCACCAGTAGTAACATCCAGTTGTTGATCATGTGACTCATGTGATGTCAAAAATGTGATGCTTCAATTGCAGTTTTACACATACATCAATTTCGATACGCCTGAAAAACCACCTCATCCAACTTTTTACAGAAAAACATAATAATAATAATAATAAAGAAATATGTTCTTCCATTATGCCAGTTTAGGAATTACACTTTGCAAAACTTTGTGCTGCAGCTGGAGTTAAACAAATGCTTAATCTGGAGTCTGAACCAGACAATTACTAAATGTAAATAGATACAGTAACCACGAAAAACTATTAGTCTTCCTTCAGATTTCTTCCATTTGTGATTTTTTTTTCATGACTAAATTATTTAGAACACAAAATACATTTTAATATCAACCATAACTGAAGGAAACAAAAAATGCAGTTTATAAATGATTATTGAATTTATCACTTGCCTATGTCAGTGGTGTCCAAACTCTTTTCCTACTTGGCTTTCTCAGAGTGATATTTAGCTATCAATGACTTTTTTTTGAATTTCCTTACATCAGGGCATGATGTGCTGCTTTTTGAGATCTTTTAGCCTACTTCCTGATGTCCTGCGGGTTCTTTTGAAGTGATTTTTTTTATTCTGCAGGTCAGGCAGCTATTTGGCCTCCATGTATAGCTGGTGAAAATTATTAAAAAAATGTGAGTAGTCATAGTTAAATCATGACTTAACAGCAGGGTAGTTGTATTTTCAAACAGGGCCACACAGAGAGGTTTGGATTCATTTTCCTCAATGTATAAAAAATGGCTGCTTTGTAAGGAACAACTGGCGAAAATTTGATTCCTATTTCACATTATTAAGAGCCACTGCAGAGCAGCAACAGAGCCAACCTCTCTTAACCTTAACAAAGACCTCAGTTGGTAGTTCTTGGTGAACCTCGATGGTTTGAAGAATGATTTATCAAAATGAATTTTTGATCTGCAGGAGCTTTAATATTGGCATTTTAGATGAGCAGCAGAGATTTGTTTCTTTCTGTTTTAGCCTGAGGAGCAGAGATCTCTCCAATAAATATTTGCAGAAGTAAAACTCCAATCTGGTTATAAGTGGAAAACCTCAGGCTTCACAGTCATGTTACACTCTTCATCCTCTGCATTTGTATCTTCAACACCAATGATGAATCTAAGCTCAAACATGAGACAAAGAACGTCACCACCAGAGAGCATAAGTTGAGATAAGATCAGATGTGAAGAAAAACATAATTAGAGAAGATTTGCTGAGTCATATAGGTTATATGAAAAACAACAAGACTGTAGCTGTGTTTCAACTGACCTTAACATTTCTGAATTTTCAATTATGAAAATAAATGGAAAAACAGCTATTTGGAAAAACTCAAAATTGGAGTGAGGATGAGGCCATTTTTTTGGCTGAAGTGAGATTATTGTGCTTTACAAAAGCGCAATGAAAATATTTTTTTCGCAACAAATAACTCCTATGATCAGCAACTGGTTGTTGCTACTGGCAGAAATGACAAAGAAGACGACAGGAAGTGGTGGGAGGATGATGGAGGAACATGTCTTTTAATCACTCGCAGAGTGAATAAACCAATTCATGTGGGATTTTAAGTGCTTTTAAATTTTAGTGGATACACAGGTCTTGGAAAATTGTGATTTTTCAACATTAGCAGAATATCAATAAAGTTTTTCACACATTTTTAATGGAAACGCCACTAATGTTAGATGAAACAATATAAGATAACCTGAAAAATGATTAGATTAAATGGATGAGACAAGATATGAGGTAAGGAGTGGCAACACCAGATATTTTGAGTTGATGTGAGATTAGGCTGAAATAAGGAGATTACATGATTTAAAAACAATAAGACTAGACAAGATGAGAAAAAGAGAGAACACCTAACCAGGCATTCGATGACATGACATAAGCTGATTCAAAATTAACAATATTAGGAGTAAAATTACAAGACTTCACAAGAAGAAACAATAAGAAAAAGATAAATTAATATTTTACTAAATTAACCTTTATAACAGCAACATTTCTCACTAGGCTCGGGAAGAAAAGGATCAGTTCACGTTTTCTCTGAAAGATGCCCCATCAACTCCCAGTCTTCTGCCAGATGGCAGAGACTGAAAAGATAAGTGAACGGGGCGGAGGGGGTGTCATCACAGATCATCATAAACCCAAGCTGATTTCCTTTGCAATGTTTGATGAAATAAATTCATTAGCAAGAGCTTGTTTGAGCAAAAGAGACATGATTGTTTTCAATTTATTTAGATTCAATCATTCCCTAGAAAGAGTTTCTTTTCCCTCCCAGCTGTGCCTGAAAATCAGCAACTTTCAACCCTGTGCATTACAGGCTGTCAGAGTAACTTTAGAACGTTAAAAACATCTCCGTTCTGCAGATGTAAATATGAACACAAGGTAATACTTCTGGCTCGTGGGAAAAAGTCTTGAGGAGTGTGACCAAGCTTTAGGATTCAACCAATCAGATCTGTGGAATCCGCCTGCAGCTAATGAACCCGTGAAGGCCAGCGGACGCCGGGTTTCTCCTCTGCGTACGTGCCTGCGTGAGAGAGCTCATTGGTGCACGATCCGGCGGCTTTGTTTCCAAATGTCAAAATCCCTGACTGGTACCAGAGCTGGTATGCTGCTCGGTTCTGTTAAACCGCTTCATCCCTGCTGCAGCGACGACTCTGGAGCGCCGAGCAATTTTCTAATCATCTTTAAAAACAACAGCCCAAAGGAAGCGTTGGCCACTTAGAAAAACTCAAAGGGTTGTAGTGTTCCGCGACGAGCCGCGCCGCGCTCTCCTGTGACTGGCATGTTTACCCAGCGCAGGAATGGCATCGTTTTCTGCTATGCTGCGCTCTTCAGCAAAGCAGAACTGTTTGTTTTTTCTTCAAAATGCCATGAGGTTCAACAAGAAAAGTCAAACCCCCGCAAGAAGGAAAGCATCTGTACTTTCTGAAAGTTTCCCATCAGGGATATTCTTAGGTACAGCAGGGAACACCTAATGGGTTTGTTTCTTTTCGGTGTTGTTCTCTATTTTATGAGAACAGAACAAGTTTCTCTTCAAGGTTTGGTCCAATTTGTGAAACATTTCCACTTACTAAAGTCAGAGGGATTTGTGGAGCAAGTACAGATATGCTTGGAGAATGTTTTCTCTGCAAAGCTGGGGTTTTTAATATGAATGCAATAAATACACTAAAAATTTAGAGCTACATCAGTGTAATCTAACCTAAGGTGTAAACCAGATTGCACACTAATTTATACATAAAAGAAAAAAAAATTAACTCAAGGACTTAAATATAGAAGAAGGATTTTAGCAACCATGTTCTGCTAATCAAACACACTGGTGTGTATAAAAAGCAGGAGTTTTGGATGTTTGTTGCTCAAACTTTGTGCCACATGGGGCAATATCTTAAAATCGGAAGCTCTCTAGGCCCCAAAAATGTGATTAAATGAAAACAAAAAGAGCTGACTTTTGACCTAGCAAACTTTAAACTACACTAGCAACATGATGTATAAATTATTGTAAATCCAAAATATAAACAGGGTTTTGCAGAATTGTATCAAAAGATAAAAATAACCCATACAGTTTACAGATTTGGGGGGAATGTTGACTGGTTATCTCCTTTTCTGCTCTCAGCAACAAGTATAAGATTTTTTTTAATGTTTGTTATATTTAGCTAAAGTTAAATAAAAGCAGAATTGGCTGCACCTAGTAAACATTGCTGGATATAAGTGGTTCTAGTTGCAATAAAAAAAGAAAATAAATAAATACTTTGTGTTGTATTTAACATTTCCCGTTTTAAGAAGAGTTTTAACTGAGTAAAAATGAAATAAATGGAGTCTCTGAGAAGGAGCCAGCGTGTTCTGCAAACAAACATTTACTTTAAAAGGCAACTTGTTTGAACTTAAATCTGCTAATACCTTTTATTTTCTCCCTTTTTCAGGAATGGTTCTCAGACGACTGCAAGTTCAGGGAACGTTTCCAGGAGAACAGCTACAACACCTACGCCTCGGTGATCCACAGGAACCAAAGGACCGGTCGGGAGTGGTATGTTGCCCTCAATAAGCGGGGGAAAGCTAAAATGGGCTCCAGTCCGCGGGTCAAATCCCAGCACGTCTCCACCCACTTCCTACCCAGGGCCAGCCTGCATGACTTTACCCAGAAAGGCTTCACCATCACAGAGCGGAGCAAAGAGAGGAGGAAAGCGCCGCCACCGTCGCCCCCCAGACCCCCAGCCGTGATCCCGAAAGCCCCCACAGGACCAGTCCAGAGACGCAGACAGGTCAAATACTGGCCCAAGTTCAGGTTCGGATAAGTTTGCAAAGGAGGGACCAGAAAAATAAACTTTAAATAAACTGGACAAAAGTCATTTCTGATGCTCAAATCATTCCAGGATTCTGTGTAGCATGGAAAACAAAGCCAAAGGGCTGCCAGGAACACTCACTCAACCTGACGCTCGGATCTGTGGTGACGGGTGGAAGTTTTCTTTGCACTTAACTCTGTGTTGCTCCGTCCTGTTGTACATCATCACTAATGTTCTGGTTATGATGCTTTTAAAGCAGAAACCCTACCTGAACACATCAGGTAACATGTTTTTGTTTTTATATCAAATGTTACACAAAACAGTTTTTTATGTCTCAGATAAACATCTTGTTTTATAATTCTTATTTATATATAAAAAAAATCATAAAAAGCATGGCTGCATTAAATCAAATAAAGTTGGTTCACTGGTTTTTATTAATCCTAGAGAAGTTGGTGTGGATCCAATCAGACGTAGAACTTCCCAACCAGGAGTTTAATCATTTCTCCCGAATGGTCCTGGACTAACTGTCAGTCCAACGCATGTTCAGACATGTCCTCCCGGTCCTCTGGATAAGAGAAATAATTGAAAAAGTTATTATATATTTTAATAAATATGACATGACAAATCCATCAGGTCTCACTCTTTACTTCACACACTCACACATGACCATAAACTCATGCAGCAGCTTTGGGTTGAAGAGGTAAATTAATCGGGTCGTTTGGAAACTAAAGTATTTGATGTTCTTATGTAATTTTGTATCACTAGAGTAATAAATGAACTGTGCATAAGTTAATGCAGATTTGTGATTTTCAACATCAATTGTTTGGTAGCAAAACAAACAAAATCTCTAATAATAAAAAATGAGCACAAACAAACAACTTCTTTTATTAGCACCTTGGTAAAGAGGATTAAAGGTCCTTAAAAACAGCTTTTATTTTTATTTATTTTTTTTTGTAAAATTCAACCTCTAATTTAAACACATATTAAGAAATGATTGTCTTTTGAACAAGTAACTAATGGCAGACTTCATGGAACCCTAAGCTTTCTCTATAAAATCAATGCAACAAATTTTTTTTGCTTTTTAAATTTGATGAGATTAACTAGCAACTTTTAATTATTAACCCATCACTTCCTGTTTTCCTGGAATATAAATGACATGCTGCACAGCTTTGGCCACTTTGATTTTTCTCCATGCTGTGGAGAGTTACCACATCTCCACAAAATACCTTTAGGGACACAGTGGGAAGCTTTCTACAGATCCACAACTTGTGTGTATTTGTCTATTCTTGTTTTCACAGCAAGTTGTATTTGTATAGATAACATTAAGCTGCAGACACCTAAACACAGGAAATACAATCAAACAAAGCTTTAAGTTATTACATACATGTTTGTGGTTGTTGAAGGTTTCAGATTTAATAGAAAACTCAAATCATACAAACCATAAAGTATTTTTATTTAGCTCTATCATGGCTCCCAAAGACAACTCCCACCTGAGACACGGACCAACTGTCTCTCTCCTAACACTGAATTAGTTACAATCAGGCTGAAAACACTGAGACTCCCCTCTCAGTGTGAAAGGTCACAAAAACTCAATTCATTTTGGAGACCGGCTGTCCCTTAAAAAAAAACAAAAGCTGAGTCCTGACCTCAGGACATTCCCTCTCTGTCATCAGCAGAGGGATAAAGATGCTGAGGAGGTTTGGAGCCGTAGTATCAGATGGCAAACAGCCGTGGACTGACCATGCAGGAAGGAAACAAATATTAACTGACTGTGAAAGGGGGTTCCCTAATAAAACACGTCATGTTTACATTAATAACCTGTCCTACCAGATTAATTTGGATACTTTTTATTTTCAAAACATTCATTAGATATCAAAAAGCACCACAAACGCATCATCGCCTTACGTCAAATTGTCAGAAACTGGGATTTTCAAAATCTGTTTATGTCTGAAGGATTTCCTTTAGTCCCTTCATTTTAAAGTGTTTTATTCTAAGACAGACAAAATCTTTATATACAACAGGAAAACATAAAAAAACAACCTAATTTCACCCTGTGATATATATACTCTGAAACCTGGAGTGAATTTAAAGCAAAGTCCTACTGCACAGAGGTACACATTCTGTGAAAGTAAACACAAATATCTGGGATTTATGCATAAGATAAATGCATAAATAAAATATCTATATCTTGCGAAATGTTCCTTTTGTGTCCACACTTGAATGGGAAAATAGTTTAAAAGTCGTTGTTTTTTGTCTCTTTTCCTGATGAAAGTGGATTAAAAACATTCAGCAACTGCAGGTGTTTGTTTTCCTCAAGCATGGTTCAAGATTACATCCTTTTTTCAGATGTTTTTAAAGAAAACGTCTGTATAATGGAAAATTTTTATTGCAATACAAATATTAAACGTTTTTGTGGATGATCCTGTCAGATGCTGCACAGGGCATCTGGGAAAACAATTCTGCTTCACTGTGTGTGTATACCACTAACTCGTTTCTACGAATGCCTAATTGCTTTCCAGGCTTTTTACTGAAACATTAGAGGATATTATATCTCACTGTAATCCCAAGGTGGTATTTAGAGAGGGTCTCTGGTGCTTTAATGACAGAAAGATATGTGTGCTGACAGGTTTGAGAGAGTGGATCTTATCCGAAACCTTTGGGACCATGACTTTTTTTTTGGTTTACATTAGTGTAAAACATTCCTGGCTCTGTCTCACTCACCAGCATCCTCCCTTTGCTGGCAGATGTGCAGATTGGTGGGATTTCTGCTCTCTTGGAACAGTTGACCTCATTAACATTTGAAGTTGTTCAATCAGAGAAAGAAAACATTCAGATTCTCTTCTGATGAAGGTGATGCATGAACAGCCAAACCTCACGTGGAGTTTTAAAGGCTCTCCTGAACATCCAACACTTTCATGGATGGGTAGAAGTTAAGAAAATGTTTTGTTTTTACTGGAGTTGTACATAATATTACAGTGATCAGTCAAAGAAGGAAGTAAAAAGAGGACTATTATAGCAAAATCACATCATCACTAGCAACATTCTTCATTTTCCATATTTTCCTCTAAGGCAGCCAGACAACTGTTTAATATTTTAAAGTTATGATAGAGTTTCTGAAGTTTTTCTTTCAGCTGCTTTTTTTTTTTTTTACCTCCCTTCATCCCATCGACGCTCCATCTATAATCTCATTTAGTAGCCAAATATGTAAAAATCACACAATCGAGCCTGCTGCTTCTTTAGGTTCAACTTTAAAGATTGTCACGCAAGCATTGTCTCATTTCTGAGGTCAGCCAGTATTTTCTTACCCAGAAATAAAACCCCACTTAATTATTGAACAACGCAATGAAAAATAAATGTGTAACCTGTGTCGTTCTCATTCTGAGCTGAACTGTCTTCTTTGCTCTTTCGCATTGCATGTTGTAATGACTTTGAGAAGATTTGAGGGACTTGGTTCTGGAGTTAATGTGCATATAAACCAGATGCTACCTCCTTATTTTTCTATCCTTGGAACAGAGAATGATCAGGAGATGACCCCAGCAACCATTTATGATATTACAGACTTAAAAACAAGATTTTAACATCCTTTCTTTATCACTCTGTTCATTTTTTAGTGTTGGTCAAGAAAAATCCAATGACCTGTTTTGTCCTGTTTGGACAAAATTATGCCATTGAAAATGCAAGTCTTAGTCCATAACACCGCTAAGGTTCCTGACCTGCTCAGTAGTTTTTAATCCTTGTTGGGTGTAGCTGAATGTTGATCTTTAACTTCTGAAGTGAAAAAAAAGAAAAGAAAGTTCTGTCTTATATTCATTAGGATGAAGAAAGGTTTTTTTTCACCTTCTTTTGGACAGACTGTCTCAGAAAGTTTAAGATATTCTGTTAATGTGGTGGCAAAAATGTAGAGCTGTGTGTTATTAGCATGTATGTAGGGAAGGTAAGACATGTTGTAATTGGAAGAACGTTTAGAAGTTGAATAAAAGTGGCCCAAAAAATGCAGCCCTGAAGAACCCAATATGTGATCTTTGTTCACCCGGATTTACCAAATGTTACCAAATGGCAAAAAATAGTTTGTAAGCCATCATCTGAACCAGTGTACTCCAGTATCAACAGCTCACACCCATTGATCCAGTCCATCAATCAATAATGTATTAATTGATCAGCAGGAGTAAACAGTGAGCCACCACTGTGAATCATGCTGCAGATCCCAAGATCAACCATATCAAGTTCCTACATCAGACTCTTTTTCTTGCTTGACCAAACCAGAAGAAACCTGAAAAGTGAGTCTTAAATATACATTGTGGCAGTAAATGACAGCCACAGGACAGGTGTGCTGATTTACAAATTAGGATCAGGTGAGCCTGGGGGAATCAGGTCAGGCTTTACAGTGTACCATTTAATCCACCGTTACAGAGGTGCAGAATGCTGACTATCTCTGCCGATGACTAAACTCTCACTGACACATTTTCATGTCTCTAACAGATTGCCATGTTCCATATTTTTCACTGAAAAGGCAGATTTTTTCCACCGTCCACCAGGGGGTGCTGCAGCAGCTGCAGTCTGAAACAAGCTGCATTCTGTCAGCCTTTGTTTAATCTTGTCTCACAGCTAAATCTAGCTCTGGATAAAAGAACATGATTTAAGTTCTGGGCAAAGGTTTATACCACAGCTGCTTCTTTTTGCCTTTGTTTTTTAAGAAGAAAATCATTTTAATTGGTTTGATTAGTTGTCTGGGCTTTCTGAGGGTCTTTCAAAGACACTTTGGTCACTTTTTATCTCCCTTTCTGCTGAGTCTTTACCTTTTCGTGGCAGTATATTGCTTAGTGTGTGTTAACGAATGACAAAAGCAAATGAAAACGTGGAGAAAAAAAGAAGTGTGAAAGTTAGAAACAACTCTCTACAGGAGATGAACAGGATCTGAATGTCATGTCTTCATGAAACAGGAGGAAAAAAATCAAGCAAAGATCCAACAGAACTGGAGTAATGGATCACTGTTCATAATACAGTTTTTTTTTATTTCTTAGTTTATCTGTTTCTGTTTTCATTCCAAAATCTTTTCTTTCTTTTCCTGCAGTCGGGTTTTGTGACGACTAGGCAACAAAGAACCAGAAGATTCAAGTTAAACCTTGTGCTCTGCCAAGCTGTTAACTCAAATGTTTTTGCAAATTGTAGTGGCTCAGCACTAAAGATAATCAGGTATTGTACCTGCAGACCTCACACATCCTGGACACAAATGACTTAGGCCTTTACCTGTAGGGTAGTAATACAGAAAAGAAACAGGTGTTTTCTCACCTTTTTTAATGAGAAAAACACTGAACCCCTTTAGTAATTTGAGGGTTTGGTCATCCCTGGCCCCTTCCCTGGTTCTCCATTGTTCTATTCAACTGACAGACAGTGGACACTGACAGGTAGACATACCTCACAAGAGCTGTCATTTTGGAGATGTGCTGACCCAATTAAACAGCCATCACAATTTAGCCCTTGTCAAATTGGCTCAGATTCTTACATCTGGTGAGTTTTACTGTTTCTAACGCATTAACTCTTCACTTATTCAATGCATTCCACCTGCTAACTGGTTCTATGATTTTAAAAAAAAGATAGTCAGTGGTCATAATGTTCTACTTACTCTGTAGGTACATGTCGAATGGAAACTGTGAACCTTTATCCTTCAATAGTTATAGAGCACATTAAGTCCATTATTGAGCTCACTTCCGCTTCTCCAACGCAGTTGCTATGGCAGCGCTTTCAAACAAAAGATGGAGTTTAACGCAGCCGAGCGCTTCTACGACTTCCTCACTAACTTTAAAGATTATGAAGATTATCTGGACTCGAAAATCACTCCAACGGATCTTTTTTATTTGAAAGTAAGTAACCCGGGCTCCGAATATGAAATTAAAACTCATATCCATGCCATCTGTAGCTGTGCGGTTTGAAGCATTTCTTTCTTACGTCTCAGATTTACCGGGACCTTCTTTTAATTTCGGCATGTTTTAAACATTCCGCGTCACTCAAAGAGCAAAGTTCACGCCAAGTGGTTGGAGCACAGCGACAAGCCGACAATTGTCGGGGGAAATTTGTCTCTATAAGGATATTAATGTGTTTCCTCCGAGTTATTCTTTCGCCTTACTGTTCAAAAATCACTCATCATTTGTTGGCGAGGTATGAAATAAAAATTTGGCTTATAAATGAATCAAAAACGCTGCTTCATTTACTATTTTTATGTTGAAAATAGTTTGTAGTTAAAATAATCTCACGTTTAAAAGTTTTGTTGTTGTAGTAACTACTAACGCACACTAGATGGCAGCCACACACAGGTTCAACCAGTCATTTTGAATCCAGAAAACCCTTTATGTGTACTAGCAGGTAATAATTTTGAACTTTAGTTGGATCTAACTAATTATATGAACTCACCAACAGGTCATATTTGTGCTAATTTCTGCTCTTTTATTTCAATTGTCCATTATATGAAAATGACTGATTATTGTTATTACAAGAGAACGGCATGGTCTATCAGCGTGTTGAAAACCTCTTTCTCATAAGAATTAAAATGAACAATGTTGCTTGTGTCCAGCAGATGGCACACCTGCTAATGATATGTGGAGTTTCTTCAGCAGTCAGTTTGTTTGAACACCTGTGTCCACAAAGAGAAGAGACCAACTCATATATCTGACCTGCTAATCTGCTGCACTGAATCCAACTCAGTCCACCGTGTGTTGTGACTCCAGGTCACAGGTCACCTAACCTCTGCAGAAAGGCAGACCTCTGATAAATCAGCTTATTATAAACCTATTTGTTCACATACTGCGGTCTTTAGGTCTTGTCAGAGTGAATGCTTTATGCTCAGAGAACTGAAGAAGTTAAAAAAGACATGTTCTAGAGTCAGAGTGTTAGTCCAGCTACTGTTCTGCTGCTTCTAACTAGTCTGATTCAATTAGCCCCAGAATAACGACACAGATTTTTAAGTCAATTTTAGGAGCGGCACATGTCTGAAACTCTGGTGCGCCACATCAAAGTTAGAGGAAAATAGAACTTTTCCTCTCGGATCCCAGCTGGGGTTTTGGGTAAATGGACATGTGGCAGATGCTTTGATCCAACAAGCCACTGGATTTGATGGCAAGATTAGCTTTTTAGATGATGACTTTATGGCTTGGCTTCAATGACGTTGGGTCTGCAAACGGTGACTAGAAAAATCCACGCAGAAACACTCTCGCTTGCACACACACACGGAAACACGTACACATTTAGAGCATGAATAAGTCTGAGAAAAGGCATCAAATCACACACACACGAAAAAACAACAAATTAAACCTTGTGGTGATGCATAGCAGGTTTTGTGCTTTATAATTTGGGTGTGGTGGTGAAATAGCTTAAATCCACACACACCAGCATGACAAACATTGGCTAAAACTGTGCCAAAAATCCAAGATTGGCAATTCCTGACGATGTCCAGCCCAAACTGCAGGCCTTCCCGTCTCTCGCTGCCTGACTCCTCACCTTTCCTTGTCTCTTGCAGAGCAGGGAGTTAGCTCGCAAGCTGGTGGAGCACAGCCACAAGGGCATGATCCTGAGCAGGGAGGAATTCGAGGAGAGGAAAGCAGCTGCAGAGGCTGCAAAGACTGAACAGAGCAGCGTTTTCTACAGCAGGAGCCGCCCAATGTGAGTTGGCTTCTCGACAAAGCGTGCTATCTGAGTGGCTAACACGATGCACACAAACCACCTGTCAATTTCACCAATATCTCAAATTCTTCTTCAGTGTCAGAGAATTTTTTAGCATTACTCCTTCTTAGACAGTTGCTCAGTAAAATGTTGAGGTTGTTTTAGTAAAATTTGAATTTGTAGAATTTATTGGGAAATACAAAATCACCCAGAAAAATAGGTTTTTCTGACATCTATGCTGATAAATGATCAAATTTGACTCAAATGACAGATAGAAAAACCTGCCAACGTCAGACAAACAGCACTTTCCAAAGCTGGACCAAATCTTGACTCTTGGTCACATACCCATGTGGTAATCGTTCCAGTTTGTGCTTTGGTGTTTTGTCGGACCTAGAGAAGGCTTCCACATTTGCCTCTAGAGATTGTAGGTGAAGATGCAGGGATGCCTGGAAAGTTTATGATGTAACTGGTTTCTTGGTAGTCAAAGCGAGATCTCTGCCTGAGTTTTGTTCGGTGCATGTTAAATTCTTTTCCCGTTTGTGGTGTTCAAGGACAAAATCACGAGACGTTGAGGTGGAGCAGAGGACGTCTGGTATGGGAACATCAGGGTCTCATCTTTGCATTTTCAAAATGCCATTCTGTTCACAGCCCAGATGGATGAATAGATGGAAGAGAGGGTCTTCAAATCCAGGCCTTAGTGTCCTATAACTTTTAGATGGACTCTGGTCCAACACACCTGAATCAAACGACTGAATTTCCTCTGCAGTCGAGTTCTGCTAACGACGCGATTATTTGACTCAGAAGCAGACATGTTGCAGGACACCATGGATAGATGGATGAATGTATTGATTGATTGATTGATTGATTGATTTGCTAGTCTTTTCAGTTTAAACTGTGGATATAACCAGTATCTCATGCTTCCAGGTCATTTTCTGTTCTCCCTTTGTATCTCTTAGTGTTCAGGCAGATTTCCAGTTTCCCATTAGATCTATAATAAAGTTCTTCATTATTTCACATGAGCTGAAACAGTGAAATAATGAGACAGGATAATACATATCCTGTCTAGTTTCTGGAGTGGATGTGTTTGAAAATGACATAAAAGCTGTGAAATTTAATAGCTAAATGTCTTGACAGATTTTTCTTCCTCCATTTTATTGTAAGATTCCTGTCTAGTTTTGACAACTAATCAAAGTTCATTGGATTCTGTTAATTTCTTTCTTTCTTAATCCTTACTTTTTTATATGTAGAAGAGGACAAAGGGGAGCATTTGATCAACTCCTCTACACATGTAGACAAGGTTTTTATTGGAGCACGGTGTCTAAATTCATCTAAAAGCTATTAGCGTGAACAGGCCAAAACACATTCCTACTAAGCGGAGTTTCCAGCAAACTGCCCTTCAGAGGAAAGTGATCACACAGATATTGTTCTCAGTTTCCACACAAACTTGTGGTTGTAATGTCTCCTTTGATGACAAGCCAGAACAGACAATTAAGAGCGCTCACCACACTCACACCCCCACACACACACAAGGCTTGAGAGTATCCAAACATTTACCTGCGAGGTTCTGAATCTGATTGAACCCTCAGATGCTTATCCAAACGTGCAGATGTCTCAGCGCTGTCCCCCGCCCTTCTCCCAGAAACGTCTGCGAACATCAGTGACACTGGTGAAATGGGAGCCTCCACACCTGCAGTTACAGTGATATTAGGGCTCAGAGCCTTTCATCTTGTCCCAACAGGATCCGGGGAAATGTTGTGCGGGAACATTGGGATGTTGTATACACACAGCAGTTTGCTCGCTCTCCAAGATCTACATCCATGCGGCTCCTTTGAAAGGCCCAGATCGTGTTTGTGAGGTCCTAATGCAGCTTGGAATGCAGTAAAACAGATTTTCTGTCAACAGTCACGGGTTTTAATGGAATATTACACTAAAAATCTTTGCAGACATTTTAGACGTTTACGAGAAGTTACATGGGAGGAAAGGAAAAGAGGGGAAGTTGGCTTTTCTTTCTCTGATGCTTCAAACTGACTTCAAACTGGTGAATCATTTTATAACAAGAAGACTCGTTTTTCCAGAAAGAATTAATGTTTTTATTCATTTAGAGATTTGTTATGCATACAGAACTTTGCCAGTAATCAGTGATCCATTTCTGGCTCACAAGTAGAAGTGTTGCTTTTTGAGAACCTGTTTTCTTCAAAACATTGAGAAATTTTCCTTTTGAACATCAAACTGAAAGTGTCAGATTTAAAAAAGCATTTTAATTCAAAGTATTCTTAAACCAGTCATGCAACATTTTCTGCTTCCCTGCTATTTAGTTTTCTGAACAGAACTTGTCCTTGTAAAAATATCCAACATGGAAACAATAAGGATAGATTTTTTTCTACGCACTTAAAACACAAGTTTTCCAAGATTACTGTTCACACAATGTACAATCAAATGTGAAATATACAAGAGACCACATTAAGATATGTTTAAGAGCTTTACTCTGTTATATTTAGGGCTCACCAGTAGTACCACTACTTTTATCAAAATTCCAGATTAAGGCAGTTTGAAACGACATTCCTAATGTTCTAGTGTAATTTGAAGGCCCACTGAAGCTTTACAGACTTTAAACTGTGAATTTAAATGAGTCGTTTCAGCTCAGAAGTTTTTATTTTAGAATAGACGTTTCAAATCTGAACCAAACCTGACAGCCCTATTGGAAAAAACTACATCACTTGTATGTTTTACACGACTGAACGAACTGCATTAAGTGAGATTTTTTTGTTGGTATTTTACAGCTGTGCGTTGATAATCAGAAAACTATTTAAGCTGAGCAACATTTTTTTTAGAAAGCTGAAGATGAAGAGGGATTTTTCTCAGTGAATCCAAACATGCATCCAAAAAAAGAAATTAAATTTGGGAATGGCCTAGCCAGAGTTCAGAGGTCAATCTGTTGAGTCTGGCAAATATTGCAAAGTTAAGATGTGGGATGCTGACCTGAAAGAATATAAAATATTCTTAAACAAATGATTAGCATTTTCTCTTCCTACAGATTTGTTTTATTTTCGGCTGATTTACGGAGGATATTTCACATTGAAGGTGGGAAAAGTTTTGAAAGTATTTATCACAATCTCTTTGTATTCATTCTTGAAAGTCTGTCATTTTTACAAGCACAGATAGACACGACAAACTGACAAATAGTGTTTTAAAGTCTCTCAACATTGTTGCATTCGTTGTTAAAAGGTTTTCTTACCCTTGCGTGTGAACAGGCGGTGCAAACAAAATGAAAAATCTCAGTTTTGCTACAGATCCACATGGAAAAGGCCTATAAACTGATCATCTTTCATTACTTTCCCATCTTTGGATATTGGATCTTGCAAAAGACTTTGACAGAGAATTTGCTAACCGTAACAGTGCCATGTTTTGAGGTGTCTCAGTGCAGATTTCTCCTCCCTTTGTGATTTTCTGATTGGACCCCATCGCTTCTTGTTATACTTGCAGTTTGAAAATAGTGAAGCATTGCCTCTGCAGTGTGACTGAAGGTAACCAGGACAATGCCAGATCAGAGCCTACAAACTCTTCAGAGATGCTGTTTCATATTCAGTAAAAGAAAACTCCCGTTAACACAACGTTATAGGCAAACGTTGTGTTCAGTTCTGTGTTTCTGCCGGTTGCAGTCTTTGTTATGAAGCAATATTCCTCTCTGCAGACTTTTGCACCTGCATGCATATCGTCTTCTTTGCACTAGGCAGCATACTGTTTTGAGAATGCCATTCCCTTCCCTGTGGGCCTTAAACTATTCCTCCCAAGGCACATCTTTTTTCACAGCTCTGTCACTGTTCTGTGTTTCCCCCCTTCCTTTCTCTTCTTTTCAGCCTCCCTCTGCTTTCTCGGAGACCTTTAGTGCCTGCAGGTGTATAAATAGAGCTGTTTTCAATTAAGGGCTAACCTTGCCTATAGCGTGCATCTGATCAGTGAATGCCCCTGCACCTGTGGTAATAAAATACCTCAGGGAGTGGAGATGGTGTGCTGAATGCTAATCAGATGTTGCCCCGTTGTTGCCCTGTCTCATTTTTAACGACAACATGCTCCTCCTGACAGCTCGGCTGTGAAAGGGAGGCGAAGAAGGGAGGAAAGAGGAAGGGGAGGTGGAGGGGCTCGAGCACACCACAAAAAGAACAAACAAAAGAGCCGGTGCTCTCATCAAACATAAGTGAAATCTAATACACGATTGAAAACGGAAACTGGGATGAATGGGATGCTTAGTCAGTTGTGTGGTTGTTTGGGTAGGGAGTTGTCAGAATGAGGGGATTGTTTAAGAAGTGCTAGCTTCTGCTAGATTCAGGTTTGGCTCCAATCTCAGGTGGGTGAAGTATCTGGTTCTGATCTAACAATTTTGTCTACACTCATTTATTTGTTTATTCTATGTTACTTTTCTTTTTTTTACCATTTTTCTATTTCTAAACAGAAAACCTTCCCATGAACAGGTGTTGAAAAAGATCATGTTTGCCATGAAACACAATGCATCTGCTTTCCACCAAAGTGTTTGTATTGTCCATATTAAGTCACATGAGATGTTTATTTTATGTTTATCACAATGCTGGTTGCATGTGTTTTCATGTCTTTATGTATTTTAGAATAGATGAATGACTGACGCTTTGGGATCGGTATACAAGTACATGCTATATACCATAGTCATTTTATACATTTGATGTTTTTATGTATTGTTCTGTACTCCCCTTGGTACTGTCATTACTTGTTGGCAGATTTACTTTGTTACTAAAGCTGAATTTGCTTAGATTTCTCTCTGTAGAATTATGGATTTAAATTGTTTGAAGGTGGCACTATAATCCTTCCCAGATTGATGGGCAGCAGCAGTTCCTCTTAGATTACTCCTTATGTCTTTAGCATCACAGAAACACAGATCAGCGAATTGAACCAAAGCACCTGCAGGGGTAAAGGTGATGTTTAGTTAACCGCCATCAAGGGTTGATTCTGTTTTCTCAGAGGAGAAAACTAAGCTTAGTTAGTTTTATGTAAAGACTTTGAATTTGAAGTCTTCAGTTTTGTCTCAACCAGAAACAAGAGGACCGGAGAGTCGGTGCAGGGCAGAAGAGAGGCCTCTGTTTCCTGTTTCCTCTGCGCTCTGGCTCAGGCCCAGAAGACCGTGTCAGCATAAGCAGCGACCTGGCGTGCTCACGTCGCTCCTGCGCGGCTTTCATGAGGCTCCCTGCGAACTCCCCACCGTTCCCGGCCACAGTCACGCTCATTGTCCATTGTGCAGTTACGTTTTTACAGTCCGCCTCAAGAATTCTCCGCCTCGCGGCTCTCTATATTAAAAGTGAAGCTATCACTTGCGGTGCCAAGGAAAACCGGTGCCACAAGCGCACACAGTGGATGCATTTCTCTGCCGAACCAACCTCCAGATGCGAAGCAAAAATAAGATTGTGGATGTGACTGACATGAGAAACGTCACGAAGCCGATCCAGAGCTGGCTTTTTTTTTTTGCAGGCCAAAACCCCCGCCACTCTCAATGGCCGCTACCCGACGAGGGCCCTTGGGCGACCAGGTTGTGCAGTCTCTATTACACGTGCTGTCAGGCCAATTGCCTCCCTTGCACTCTGTGATTTTGGACGGGTGTGTAAATTTGGATCCCTCTCCCCTGCAAGCGCTGCTCAGAAATACACATCCTGCCAGGCTTCAGCTCACGACCACATCCTTCCATGCAGCACACGCGTATAAATACAGCCCAGCAATAAGTGGGTGCAAACAGATAATAAATAACAAATTGGATGTTTCCACATTTTAGACGCATTTCATCTTAATGACTTGTTTAAGGAACCATCTGTCACTGCTTGTAGGCTGCATGTAGGACGCCAAAAAAATAACAAATGTTTTTGACTAAGTAATACTGAATCACTACTTGCTTGTTGTTTCTGGAGCTTTCAAACAAATCTGACTGAAAGGTTTTACTTAATGTGGTCTGTTGTACATTTCATATTCGATTGTGCATTGTGTGAACATTTCCAGCTGTCATTAACGTGGATTTGACCTGCAGCTACTGCCTTTTATATGAAAAAAACTTTGATCTTTAGTCGTAATCACCGCGTATTTTGCCGATACTGAATGAAATAAAGCTCAGCTTCAAACTCCTCTTGAAGTTTTAGATCAACAAAGAAGCATCTTAGCGATTTATTTAGCAAAATTCCAAAGTGCCATTCAGAACACAGCTGGCTAAATAATTATAGTGAGGTGATGCAACGAAAAATTATGTCCACAGAGAGAAATTATGTCCTGGATTTTTCCTCCATCCAGGACTTGTACAAGTCTAGAGTCTAAAAGAGGGCAGCTAACATGTCTGCAGACCCCACACATCCTGGACACAAACTCTTTAGACTTTTACCAGATTGATGCTAAAAATAATTTCTTCCCCAGACTTTCTCTCTGATGAGTAATCAGCTACCCTGCTGTGACACTATATAAGCATATATATATTTCTTTCTTCATAAAAATTGGGGATAAATAAATATACATTACGTTCCTTTATATTTTTTTTCCCTAAAGTTTAACTTTATATCTGTGTGCTGTGAAACCAACTCAAATTTTTTGTTTCTGTACACAATCTTGACCAATAAAATTGATTTGAATGCACAAAAACACAGGAAATGTCCAGGCTCTAGTTTAGTCTGAACCACATTTAGATTTGAGTTGATATTTTGTTAGAAATCTTTTTTTTTTCAACGGCCACTTAATTAGGGTACATTGCTTTGCAAAAGTGTTTAGCCCCTCAAACTTTTCCACGATCTTTCAAACTTCAGTGTATTTCATCAGGAATTTTATGCCGACACCAATTATAGTCCAACATCAAGCATGTGTGTGATAATGAAGTGGAAGGAAGAGAATACCGTTTTAAAATTTCTCTCATGTAAAAATCGGAGAAGTGTTGGGTTCATTTGGATTCAGTTCCCTGAGCGAACACTTTCCAGAATCACTTTTTGCTCGCTCTTTGTTTGAAAACAGCTCAAGCTCAGTCAGATGGAAAGGAGTCTCTGGAAAATATTGATATTAAAGCAGCGGGGATTAAGCATGAGTGCAAACCATATTCGATTCGATTTTGTGGTTGCTATGTGTAAGTGCTCAAGACGTATCAACATTTTGTAAGCTCAAAGGAGTTTTTGCAAGGCACATTTATGTTCTTTACTAACTCAGCACTTTTGACATTCCAACATTGTTTTAACTTCAACCTCTAACATCTTTAGCCTTTCTATGAGGCTAATCAGCAAAACTGTCAGCTTCATATTTGCTCTTATCCACACTGTAGATTTAGGATGGTTGTGACAGCCTCCAGGAGCAGGATCTCCTGCCCAAGGTCTTTTAATGACTAATTGTTTTAATTTTTTTGGAATCTATGCTTGTGGTTTTGGGCAAAGAGGCTGAATTGAGCCTGCTGAACAGCTGCGCCCGTGTATAACAGGAGCTAAGAAATGGACCTGTAACAATGTTGTTCCTCGGGTGAAATTCTTCTCTAATCAGCAGCTGAAATGGCTTGAAAAATACGCTTAAATGATTTCATATGAGCTGCTTTGGATTACAATGTAAGCTAATAAACTGATGAGGAAGAAACCACAATGCTGACATGTGCTCAACAGACAGTCGTTCTCACACAAGAACCCGTTCTCTAATTTTAGGACTTGCATTTAACCTAATTTTCTTTTTGTGTGCTTTAAAGTTACTCCTAGTTGAGTGGACATTTTTCTGTTTCTGTCTTCAACAGCATTGTAAAAGTTAGGTGGAAAAACACAACATCTTACCAAATATTTTTGCTCTAGTTTCTAGTGTTAATATCTTAGTACACTGGAAATAGGACAAAACCTGTCTTCAGAGTTGGGTGGTAACTAGTTACATTTACTTGAATAATGTTTTTGGGAAAAATGTACTTTGACTATGCTTTAACTTTTACTTGAGTAATTTTATTACAAAATAACACTACTCTTACTTGAGTAAAATTTCTGGATTCTCGACCCACTGAATGAAAAACAAACATGTTGCAACCAAAAGTTCACCAGACACAGACACACACCTGCAGTTTTTGTTTAGGTTTCATCAGTTTTTTTTATTGAAAGAAACTGATTTAGAACATTTTTCTTTTGGCTGATTTTGTTATTTTTTGTTCCTTATCCATTTTGATCCTTAAAACACCTAAATTTCCACTTAACCTTATATATTGATTCATGTGATTATGTAATTTTTAAATATTAAGTAATTGATCATTTGATCTGTTACTCAGTACTTGAGTAGATTTTTTGCTAAATATTAATTTGCACTTAAGTAATTTCTTGAATGGCTACTTTTCACTTTGACTTGGGTAAAAATGTGCTGAAGTACTGCTGCTCTTACTTGAGTACAATTTTTGGGAACTCTGCCAACCTCTGACTCTCTTAGAAATAAAGTTTCAGCAGGATATATGAACTTGTTTTAAGTCAATATTTCCTTAATTCTGAATAAAAAACAAACTAGTACCACGGACATTATTTTCACTTGTAACTAGTACATTTTTGCAATATTGCAGAATTGTCAACTTAAAACAAGCCTCTATATCTTACTGAAATGTTAGTTGCATGTCAGTTTTATCTTATTTTAAGTATTCTAAGATATTTGCAGTAGAAACTAGACAGAAATACATTGTAGAACTTTGCATTTTTGCAGTGTGCTGCTTTTTGTCACAAGAAAGACAGTAATATCTTTGGTCCTTACTGAAAACCAGTGTCGAAAGCCGGCAGCACAGGACGTGCCACCTCCGCAAGCCCAAAAACCAAGGTGGCCGCACCTTGCTCGAGGAAAGCTCAGGTAGAATATCCCGTGCAGCGCATGTGTAACTGATACGGTCAGTTCATTGTAATCAGAGGTGACAGAGGACTTTATAAAGAGCTTGAAATAAAGTAAATTGTCATGCTGTGTGGAATTTCCCTCGACATCCACTAGCCCAAAATAATATTTTTCAGAAGGTTCTCTTTCCCAAAAGAAAAAAAATTCTTAAGAAATTGCTGTTTTCCTAAGAGCTGCATTGTCGAAGCTGCAGGAGGATGAAGGCTTCACTCTTTTAATCTGCAGAGCAGAATAAAAAATTATTGCAAAGTGTAGCATCTGTTCCCCGTCATGACATAAAACCCTCACAGAAAACACCCGTCGTCCAGTCGCTGAATATTTATTTGCAGAAAGAGAGCTACAAATTAAAGAGGAATGTCAGCCCCTCTTCCCTCAAAGAACCTTTTAATGGCATTCGATTAATTATACTGGGAGCTATTTGCTGTTGCGGATAATCACATGTGTGATACGGGGGAAAAAATGAACGCAGATCAAATTTGGCTGTCAGGTTTGATGGAATTGCAGTGTTGCAATATGCTGTGCAATATCAGATTTCTTCAGCGTTTCCTGTTGTAGGTGTTCCTCCTCGGGGGATTTGTCGTTGAAAAAGATGAAAAACCGGCCCTGCTGTCGGTCGCTGACACTTAGGTGAATAAATGTTACTGGGTGACAGATTGGAGTGTAAACAGTACTAAAAAATTACTGGAGGCACTTGTGAGAGTCTGAGGAAGATGGAACAGGCAAAGCTTTGTTTGAATACTTTATCCCCAGAGGAAAACTCTTACTTTTGAAGTATAAATAATAGAAGGAAAAAGATGCAAACTCATCAAACCAGTTAAAACTTCATTCAAACACCCAACAGTTTACAAACTGATCAGAAACTGGAAGTGTGGTTCCAATCCTCAGAGATCATTAATGGGATGTGGCTTGTGGCTCTGAAACAAGAAATAAACAGTTATAAGCGTTGCTATAATTATGCATTGTGCCATAAATACACAGGAAACAAAAAACAATTAGTTTTACTGTCAGTGACTGGCTGTAGAGCAGCCAGTCCACAAGCGGCGTTCACTTTCTTTGGTGCTGATTAGCTGAAGCCTGAAGAGCGGAGAAAATGGAGACTGTAAATGTTAGCTTCTGCGTTAGCGCTAAGGCGGTTTCTGCTCTGCATATTAATGCATATTAAGATATATTTGATGTTTAAACTGTAAAATCAGGCAATTCTGAGTATTTTTAGAGGAGGGGTCTGTGGTTCGAAATATGACTACAAATCTGAGTAATTTAACTTCTGTTCATTGTATGTAAAGCATTAGCTTAAAGCTTCTTTCAGAAAGCAACTGCAGAAGAACCCTTAGACTAACACCATTTTGAAAGCTACATTACTGTAGAGCAGTGGTGTTGCAGAGTTGCACAACCACTTTATGGTGCATTAATGTAAAATAGGTGACTCAGATGTCAGACATGATGATCCTGACACCTGTGGGTACCAAAGCAACAAGGCTGGCAAGAACAGGGGCAGAAAAAAATGTCAGGTATCTAAAAGCTACCAAAGGTTTTGTGACAAATTTTTGTTCACCACTGTGTGGTGAAGTCACAGATAATCTGGGCTCTCCTCAGAAAGCTATATAATCTCAACGTGGGGTGCCAGTTTGGTATGTCTTCACTTAGAAGCATTTCTACTGACTTCCTCCTCCTCGCCATTCACTGTATCGGTAGAATTTCACTACTTTTGCTTTGTGACGACATTGTGCCAATGCCAGAGTTCAGGTGACTTAAACGTAGCATCATCTCTCTTCAATAACTTTCAGTTGTCTTGTGCTCGATTACTAGCTATATGCTATTGTGCTATTGATTTCTCCTATGCGGGGAACATTGCAGTTTTTCCACACACGTATACTCACAGAATGAACCAAGCAAAAGTGTTTTAAAGTATGTAAACACAAAACTGTTGGTGTAATTATTGGAGAGAGTAAATAGTTTAAAAACCTCCTTTCAGGCTCAGGAAAAAGGCCTCAGGGATTTGGAACGGAGTGGAGTGGAGTGTTTATACGCATGTAAACAGCTGCAAAGCACCCACAGCTGGTCACCCCCAACGGAGGCGCACAAAGCATTACATAAACTTCATCTGTAACACACACAATATGGAAAGCCAAGAAAACATCTGACTTATTGGCTACTTTTTTTTCTGTTTTAGCTTCTTACAGTTTAGAGACAAGTGATAACATTTACAGTTCTATACATAAAATGGAGAGATGCGTTTTTATTAGCATTACTGTCCAATGCCATTCTGGCCTATACATTTTTTTTAATAATGTAATAATTAATGTATCAAATACATGTTTATACTTGGGATTGTGTAAATAAAACTGTAAATCAATCTAAAAATGTAGCCATGTTTCTATAAATATAGTTAATTAAATACACAAAATGATTAAATGTGTGAATTATTATTCAAAACCTAAATTAACTGCATAAATAAAATTCATTGTGTTTCTGTTTGATAAATTATTAAAGACTCTTTTATTAGAAACAGTTATTTTGTTTTTCCAAAAGTACCTGACATGTTTCTACTTCCATCTCTGTCTTTAAATTAAATGTGTTAAAATCATATCTAATTATTTCAGTATATATTTGAACACTCAGTCTCTTATGAATACATGAATAAAAATAATATATGTATTCATACACAAAAAGTTCCCATTATTCTGGTAATCTATAATAAAACAATAATTGGGGATCCCGGTATATCATGACAACGGAAGACGGCTTTCAGAATGGGACATTAAACAGCTTCAATCTACATTTACATCTTTCGTGTTCAAGCATTTTGAATGTTCTGTATTTCCTGGATCCCTGTGGAACCAGACGGATGTTCTGAATGAACAACATGACAACAACGCAGGTAGTTTCACCTTCTGGCTCGTAGAAACGTTTCTCTTACAGGACAGACGTTCTTCTTGTTGTTTTCACCAGGCCAGATGACGACTGTTCAGCTCCCTCTTCATTTTCTTCTCATTTTTCCTAATGATGTTGCCCACCTGCCTGACCACAATCCTAAAATAAGACACTTAAAAGGCCGGGCTCCTTAATGCCGAGTCATTAGGAACTAATAACCATCATTTCATTGAAACTTCCTTGTTATCCCTCCTAAATGAGGCTTGATAAGAAATTTGTTAAATGACGGAAATCTCCACATGTTTACGGCAGAGAATCGTTCGCTCTCTGTGACTGTGTGTTGCTCGTGCTACTGGACGGGGTAACCCCGGTTCCTTGGCTCCTCAACACCTGTGTTTACTTTGGGGCCTCGGCCCCCGTGACCCAGCAGCAATCCTTCACTCACTCAGAAGATGGAGTGAGGTTTCGGCCTCCAAATATGTGCCGTCTCTGCACTTTTACCACCGTGAGATTCCTCTAACACTTTCGCAACGAGGCACAGGCCAAATGTAAAGTGAGAGTTACAATCCTCTTACAAAATCTGGGAAATGTAACGACTCCTTTCCTTTACTGTGATATTAATCCAGGCTAAAATAAATATTTGGCTGTTTGTCTGTGCTTAATGTGGCACTTCTGGAATTCACTATGAAATTGGAAATAAAATATCAAATCTAACAAACATAATTTAGGAAAATGCACTCAGACTCCACACCTTGAGTTTCCATTGCACTGCAGATACAGAGCTGAAGATAAAGATTTAATACACAATAAGGTGGCTTTTGGTTGATGGTTATTAATGGAGGTAATATGTTTCATAGGCAGTACGAGGACTCAAGTATTTAAAATATTTACAGAGAGTTGAGTCATATATATTTATACCACAGAATAAATTGGGTTTAAAGTCATCTCTCCATCCTTCCAACTTACTTATTATGACTGGAAGTAATATTATTAATTAATCAAATGTAATGCTGACATTTTGGGAGTGATGGTGACCTCAAAGAATTAGAGTTCATGATGAAAATGCATTGCTAAAAGGTCTTTAAGGTTTTTCTTTGGACTTGTATTGCTTATTTAAAATAAAAAGTCATTTATTTCCATTAAAGTGTCCACTCTTTTCATTTTTTAAGAATCCAGAGCACAAAAATCATGTCACGGTCAGAAAATGGACTGAAATTAGTTAAAAAAGTTGAAGTTCTTAAATCAACCTGCGGCTTTTGGAAATTCCAAAATGGCTCCAAATAATAATAATAAAAAAAGCAAACAACTATTTTAAAATGTAATGGTAATTTAATTTCCACAACAGAATGAAGTTACAAGTACCACTAAATTTTATTTAGATCTATTTTCTTGTCACAAAGTTGCAAAGACAGTTTCCATCCTCTTTTTGCTAAATCTTTGTATTTTTCTTTTTAAAAAAAAAACAACACCCCAAAATCATAATAATAAGAACATTGTGATTATTTTAAAATAACACATTTGCTATAGCAATATTTATTAAACGTTATAAGTCACTGTGAAACTTTTTTTTTTTTTTTTACCCGTCCAGGGGGTCTTTTGTGGGCTCTAGTGTCCCTTATATGATAGTAGGCTGACAGGAAACGGGGAAGAAGAGGGGGGAAGACATGCGGCAAATGTCGTCGGGTCCGGGAGTCGAACCCCCGACGGCCGCGTCGAGGACTGAAGGCCTCCAAATACGGGTCGCACTAACCGCTACGCCACCACGGCACGCCCTCTGTGAAACATTTGTGACTCCAAATGAATTTTATTTGTCTGAACTGAAAAAGCAGACCCATGCTTTAAAGTCTGATGAACTTTTTCAAACATGATAAAAGTACTTTAGCTGTGACAAAAAAGTATTAAAAAGTAGGCGGGGGTTTTATGTTTGCATGCGTCTCAATGGAATATGTTATAAAAAGGTTTTGATTTGGTTTTTGTTCTAAACCCATAATGTCAATATCTGCTTAAATTCCCAAAGTTGCAAAATAGCAAGACATAAAAACAGACACAAACGATGCATGTAGTATGCGTCACTGTCCTAAATTAGTTTATGGTCCTGATTAAAAATCACCAACTGATAAGTAATCTGTAGGTAATCATCTGTTTCTTCATAGTTCTTCTCCTTCATCTTGAAGTGTCTCCAGCGGCCCGTTTGCAGGCGTTAAGATGTCCGCTCGCTGTGAATCAGATGAATGTGGTGTACTGTCCGCCGTGGCCGCGTGCCAGACTTCTGTTGCTCCTACCGCACTGTGAACTGTTCAAATATAAGTGCCAGTGTTTTTTCAGGTGCGGATCCATTAGTGTGCGCCAAAATCCATGTTTCTATGGAGACAACTCGAAGCTAGGAGCAGAAAGCAGTCACGGAGTCGTGTGGTTTATAGTTGTGGATTTATGTTTCCTATGAAGAAAATTATGATAACGAGGAAAACCTTTAATGGTGAATTATATTTGGTGTTGATAGTTTAACAGGTACTTGTTAAAAACCATGTAATATTGTGTCAAGAAAGCCAGTCTGGAAAATCCACAATCACTTCCAACATTTAAAGGCACAGATTTATTTCTATTCATTGATATATATTTTTTTAATTAATAAAGTTGGAGTAGAATCAGAGCATAGCACTCTGAGGGGTTTAACATGTAAAATCCTCCCATAAATAAAGAACCCGTAAGTCTTCATGTGACTTTTTCTCAGGTTTAGAGAAACATTTCAAGTTTTTTGAGTGTTGTCTTTTCCAGGACACTGGCAAGTGCAGGAAAGGAGCTCAACGATAACTTCCTGAAGGCCCTGGCAGAGCGAGAAGAGGCCAACCGCAGTGGGAAAATGACTGTGAGTACATTATTACAGCACTCCAATTGCTACGTAATGGGATTCCCCTCAAATATTTCTGCAATTCCATTAGGATGGAAACAAAATCCATACTGTGTCAAGCTGAGTGGAAATGACCCTCCCCTCCCAGTTCCAGTCCCTCCCCAAATACCACCAAATCCAGCTGGTGGCCCCCTTTCCCAACCATAAGACCCCCTCACTAAAACCACCTTGTTCTTAGATTAAACCACAATGATAAATATGAAAGGGGCCTCATCCTAATTCTCACATAATATTTAAAATATAAAGAAACTTCATTATTCCTCTGTATAGTCTAAATGATTTTATTCCACATCACCTAATTAGAGTTGCTCTTTAACACATTTAAAGGTGTTAAATAAGGTTTTAAAACTTATTTTTATCTCCTTTTCAACTTGATCATCTTTATAAATATTGGAAAACTGTGTCTAAAAAAAACAATTCTGTGTGTTTTTACAAACTATTATAAAAATGGCTGAACTTCACAATAGAAACATTTTTTTATTGCTAGTTTTGTTACTTCTCATCTGTTGAACTGATTGCACAGAATAAAACCCTCAAATTTCACCCTGAACCTGTAATAAGCACTACTATTCCACAGCAGACTCTTGGGATTCATGGTGGTTTAGGAACCACAGCCATCGATGAATAGGTAAAATCCACAAATGTTCAGGCGCTCTTTAGAAATGCTGGAAACTTTCTGTGTCAAAATATACTTTAGCATATTTAACATACTTTAATACGTACAGTGGAAACAGTCTTGGTTCTACCACAGAAGCTAACATTCACAGTCTTCTTAATCTCCGCTCTACAACCAATCAGCAGTAAGGAAAATAAATGGCGCTTCTGGATTGGCTGGTTTGCAAATACCGACCAATAGCGTGTCAAGTAGCTATTGGTTGACACACTATTGGTTTACTGAGTTGCTTCAGCTTCGTACTTGCATTTTCTTTCAAATTTTTTAGACACGCTTTCGGAAAAAAAAAATCAGCAAATATGTGAATCCCCATAAACTGAACCATGAATAGGCTGGGGTCCGCCATGGCACCCCCACCATCATAAGCTATTTGTGGTTCAACTTTCTCAGCCTGGATTTGAACCCAGTGCTACTGTGTGCAGCTTCCTCTCAAAATTTTGACAGGATGAATTTGCAAAAACTAAATTTTAAGACGTTTCTGCATGGAGTTTATGTGACTTTCATGGGTTCTTTAAAAAGAACACAAATATTTCTAAGCATGTGTCCGAAAATATATCAGAAGGTTGGACATGGTTGTCCTTCTGTTGTCCTGTAAAGAAAAACTGTTTTGTTGACTTTGAACTCTGCTTCAGTGTTGGTTGGATTAGTCAGATCATTTTTGGTTGGCTTATTATGTAATTCTGCTTTCAATAAGTAGCTGTTTAGCTCAGCAAGTTGTAAGAAAATAATGTGAAGATCTTAAATTTTAACTTCAGGTCTTAGTGAAATCTGGACTCAAAGCAGATGTTTTATCCAAACAGATTCCTCTGAGCTTTCCCCATTAATCAAAATCATATGATAAAAAGTTTATGGACCATTAAGGCCTTCTGAGGGATGCTACTGAGAGTTTGGCCTGCAGTGGACAGTGGGGCAGATTGCAACAGAGGGGGAAGCAGTTCTGATAAATGCCCACACTCAGCCAGAAAATCCCTCTTCAAAGATCCTCTCCGAATAACAAAGTTTGTGTGCAAAGTCTGTCCAGGGATGTGGATTTTTTTATATTGATATTTGGAGGAAATGTTCAGAGAATTTAAGAATATCTGGGGGGAAAAACGCTTTGGTGGTAATCAGGTTGATCTTAGTTTTGACTTGGGGCGATGAACGATTGTGCATGTTGTGAAGAACGCCGTTCTTTACACTGCATCAGTGCTGATGGACTTCAAATGATTCACTCCCAAGACGCAGGAGTAAAAAAAAGTGGAGTTTTGTTTCACCTCCATTTACGTGACCCTGCAGGCTTAGCAGCTATTAGATCGCATCAAGCGCACAGTAGAAGGAGAAGTAACACCGAAGGATTCCCCCGGCATCTTTACTGTGGAAAAATTAACACTTAAAAACTTAAAGAGCTTCTGTTTTTATTCTTTAGAGATACATTTAGGTTAAATGATTAGTAGATAAGCATTGCAGAAAATAAAAAACAAGCCAGCTATTGCAATGTGTATCACCAACCTTACTCTGCTGACACAATATTTTTCCAGGTTGTTGGAACTTTCTTGGTTGAAAAATTGGATCTGGAAGATGCTTGTTTTCCTTTGAGCCCTATTCGTTTAAAGTTAAAGCCACATTTGTCCCCCTAATGCTTCGTCTCTTTGAAACTGTTTGTGTAACAGGTAATCTTAATGCAGTTTGACGAGGCTTGACCTCGTTGGTATATTTACATTAGACAGATGTATTCCAGGCAGCGCTTGCACATGTGTGCAGGCGTGCCATATCTTGTTTCAGGCATTTATTTTGTGCTGCAGGAATAGTTTGTGAAATTTTAATTGCAATTTGCCAGTAGGCATGTATCAAAGTGATGTTTATACATATGTAAAACATGTTCTGTTTGCATTGTAACAGCTGCAACAAATTGCAAACAATTATGATTTATGAAAAAGTCGAGTAACAGTAATTTTTTTCTCTCTCCACTCAGAATCCACTTTATAAAATGGTCGGGGTGTTTATCTTTAATTTGATAGTAAGACCACCCAGCATTTTAAAGACCCCTCTGTTTTCTGCCAGTTTTTTAAAAGCATATTAAAAACATGACATAAGCTCCTATCTGCTGTCCTCCTTGAACCAAAGGATCCTTCATGCTAACACATTCCAGCTCCTCATATCTGCACATTTTTGCACTCTAATGGGAAGCAGTCGTTTTTCCGACACATGCTTCCACTTTCCATATTATCTTTTTAATGTTTGCACATTTTTGTTTCTTTAGGTATCTCATTCATAGCACTGTGCTGTATGTAGCATGCGCATTGATGGATGCACAAACTGGTTTTAAAACAAAAGAAAGGGGAAAAGGTTTCTGGCGCACTCGACACCTCGTAAAAGTATTCACTCCTTCAACAGTTTTCCATTTTGTCATGTTAAAATCGCAAACTTTCAGTGAGATTGTAAATGTTGAACCATTGGTTGTCGCTTCCCCCCTCGTTTCGCCGACTTGATGGCATGATGAGGTAATACAAGATGGTGACAAATAATTTTACAAATAAAAATTTAAGATGGAGAGGGATTTAGTTTCCTCTACACTTTGTGTAAAGTTAGAAATATCTGACAGTTATAAAAGATGACAGATGACCGTCAGACTTTTTCCACCACTGTTTAAAAAAAACAAAAAACAGGCCAAGATGGAAAATATTCAGTTAACATGACGGTTTTATTCCTTTTACATGACTTCAGAGCTCTTATTCTTTCCATTATTCTATTAAGGCCTGATTAGCAAATATTCTATCTACAAATTCCTCCACCTGAGCTGTGGATCTCTGCAGCTCCTCCAGAGTTACCACAGGCCTCTTGGCTGTTTTTTTGCACACTGCTCTTCTCTTCCAGCCTAAATGTTCTCTGATATGGGAGGTGCTCAAAACTTGGAATATAATTTTAGAAGCTAGCGCTGCTTTAAACTTCTACACCTGTCAGAAGGTTTTTAAGATGCTGCTCGTTTTGTAAATTATATTTACTAACTTTGCAAGATAAAAGGTGATAAAGTTCAACAATTATTTTTTTATGCAGAACTACTGTATTATCTTAAAGAAATTAAGATTGTGGCTTGAGCTGTCTTGTTTTGGCTGTTGTGTTTATTTCTTTTTATCAATAAGTCATTTTCCTCTTCCTCCATCGGAGAGCTTCTGTTTTGTTGCTCCTTTATGTCAGTCTCAGCATTCAGAGTCAGGTTGAAACTACACGTGTTAATACAATTGTTAGGCGTCTTTGTGACTTACAAAAGATTGAAAGAACTCTTTGTATGGAGTCCCATCTGGTCGCTTCTCTTGAGAATAGTAATTAAACTCCATGAAATCATTCAAACTTACGGCCTGAATGCATTTCGTGTTTTTGTTTTCCAGTGAGGAGTCAGGTTTGGTGTGGACGAGCTTTCAGAGTCTGCCCTTTATTGTGCGTTCACTTCTCAGGGCCTGTCGCAAAAGCTGCTTCCCTGGCAGAAGTCAC
The DNA here is from genome assembly GCF_002775205.1 of Xiphophorus maculatus. Classification (NCBI taxonomy): domain Eukaryota; kingdom Metazoa; phylum Chordata; class Actinopteri; order Cyprinodontiformes; family Poeciliidae; genus Xiphophorus; species Xiphophorus maculatus. Next base: position 5,029,745 of record NC_036454.1, on the reverse strand, counting down.
TAAACAAACAAAAGCTGCACCTGGGCAGCTTTTGGCTTTATTTGCGCTGGGTAAGGCATTCTTTTAATCAAATCCAGGTCACACCTGGACAGGATGCCTGAGGGTGTCCATTGTTGGAAAGTTTCCATTTAAAGCTGGAGGTGTGGTGCCAACACCTGCCCTCTTCCCTGGTTGATAGCAGTTGATCAGGATGGAGAATGGAAACTTAAAGGTAGTCAGTGATGAAGCAGTGAAGCTCATTTTCATCTCCAAAATGTGCTTAATTTGGTTGTGTAGTGTTTACATAACCTACCGCGGTAAACACAGCTGTTCATGGTCAACCCAAAATTTATACTTTTTTTATCTGTACCTTGTTTTAACCAGAAATCCCTTTTACACGGGTAAAATGGCTGCCCCTTTAAGTTCGTGCTTTCAGTTTGTGATCTAGTTTTGTTTTCCTTTGCGATGCACAGATCCACTTTTTTTCACTTCCGATTCCGATACCGATGTCTGAGGTTTAATATCGCCTTATACCGATCTGATACAGAAGAACTGTGCTGAACTGACTTAAAACGTTTCTGTTTTATTTGATAACTCTGCGCCGGTGCAGTACATTTAAATACATCAATAACTTCACAAGTTTGGTCAAACATGTAAAAACAATTACAACTTTAATTTAATCAGTCAGCGCAGTTAGGAGTGCAAAATAAATAATAAACTGACAAAAACAATATATCGACTACCTTAATGAAACATGTTAAACTGCAACAAACCTTTCAAATGGTTCAGAAAGTGCAATTAACAATTCTAAATAAAATGTAAAATAAATAATAAAGCTCGATTTCTCTCAGTCATGATATGCACAAAGCATAGAATTAGACTGAATAAGTTACTGAGCCAGGACAACATTAACTTTGCTGGTATGTGGTGCACAGGAAGCCCTTGGACAATCTGCATAAAGACTACAACACACATTTAATGGGTAAATGAAAGCTGCCAGTGGTTATTCAGCATCATGTACTGAAATCACGTATGGCCTCTGATTTAATTTCACAGACCATTTGTGATTTAAATTAAATAAGATAGAAGCAGATTATTTTTTCAAAATGACAAAAAATATATTTTTGGTCATGCCTATTAAATATTCATGACAACAAATCAGATTTAACTTAAAGTTGCAGTATGTAACTTTTGCAAAGATGTTTTTCCCATATTTATTAAAACTATCACCACGACATTAAGATACAAGACAGATCAAATTTAGCTCCTTCACCTCCTCTTTGAGCTGCAATTGCCATCTTAAGAAATCCACCTCTCAGAGTGAGGAGGAAGGTCTTAGCGCTGTCAATCATTCTCATGTACGACGCTCAAATGTACGATTTCTGAGCGTCGTACATGAGGAGGAAAATAATTTATCTGCCATCGTCAGGGGCCATGCTAACTAGCCTTAACATTGGTGGCAGGTGGCATATGTTGTTCTGAACCAACTGTAGCTTAGCAAAGAGCCTGAGAGTGATTGACAGCGCTAATGCCCGCCTCCTGGCTCTGATTGGTTGTTTCTGATTGACTGGTGTGTTTCTGCAGTTAGTACTGGCAGAACTGGGAGAAGGCAATGGAGCTCCATGATTTCACTGATCTTATCCTGTCACACCATGATGATCATTTTAAACATGATACAAATTTTAAATTTGTTAAAAAAAAATAAAATAAAAGCTACACTCTACAGTTTTAATATACTTTCACATATTCTGCATAAATGTAATTTTTTTCAGATAAATTAAGTTAACAATGTAAGCATTTAATATAAACTAAATTCCTTTTTTTTTTTTTTTTTTACTATTTACTTAAGCCGGTCTTAAATGTCCACAAATGATTTTCAGTCTCCTACTCTTAGTTGTGGAATTTAACTGGTTGGTCTGCGCAGCGAGTCTCATGCCCAGAGGGGACATCCTGCATAAAGGATGTGTTTGTCTTTGGTCTGTGGACCCAGCGAATTCTGTATTGATAAGCTCCTGTCGCTATAGATAATAAGGTGGTCAGTCATGCAGCTCAGAGATCAAGTATAGCATTGAAATTAAAGAGGAATTCCCAGCCCTATTGCATTTCAAGCCGTGTGTGTGTCCCCGCTGCCCAGTCCCTTTGTCCTTGTCATGGGCAGTAAAAACAACAATGGCAAGTTTGATTTCAAAGCAGCAGGACCAAGGTGGACAACCTTTAGAAAGAAAAGAGTCCTGCAGGGCTATCGTATGACCTTGACTTGAATGGTGTCACTGAGTGGAGGAGAGGTGGGGTGAAGGCCTCAACAGTTTGGAACCAACTATCAGGGGGACAAAAAGGACTTTTTGTCGCAAGAAGGAACCATTGTGATATCTGAGATCTGACCTAATCAGCATGTATTTTTCTTTTTAGCTCCACAACGTGACTCCATCTGACACACATAAAGAAATGCCTGAGCTGAGAAATATCCAGGAATAAAAGATAAATCAATGTTTTACACTTTTCTTTTTCGGTTCTTCAGTTGTAACGCTCTCTGAGTCGCACGCCTAAGATCCAAATGCCTTCAGTAACAGTAAATAGAGTCCAATTGCATGTAATAGTCTCAGTATAAATCCAGGTTGATCTTGAGTTAGCTCAATGGGCCTAAACATACAGTCAAAGCTGGAATGGATTGGTTTAGATCAAAACATATACTTGTGTTAGAATGGCCCAGTCAAAGTCCAGATTGATATCAAAATGAGAATCTGTGGGAAGAATAGAAATTTGTGTTCACAGAACAAAACTTTTCTTGTGCAAAACTGGTAGAGACAAAAGACTTGCAGCTATAATTGGAGCCAAAGGCAATTCAGTAAAAGTTTTGCCTGAATGAGACTGAATACATGAAAATACTTACCTTCAGATTTTCCTTCACATCCTTTCTTCTTTACCATTATCTGCTACTTCTCCTACTTCTATATACACAGTAAGCAGGCAGATTGAATCTCTTAAAGGTCTTAGAAATATATACCTCTTAGCAACTACGTCACACAATCACACAAGGCGCCATGATGGCTTCTACTAGATGAAGTCATGATTCATCAAGTACATGAGTCCCATAAAAAGTGGGAATAGTTAACTTAGAAACCCACCGGTACCTTTTCCCTTCTGACTCGTCTGTTAATTTGATCAAATCTGCATTAATTTGCTATTTGCTCCAGAGCAAACAAAGTGTACAAAAGTCTAGATGCTTACCAGTTGTTTTTTGTACATGGTTACTAATGATTAGATGTGTATCTTCTCCATAATGTGGTATTTGATTGTATTTTACCAGCAGCACCCTATGACCATTTTTACAGTGAAATCAACTAAGCAAAAGTGATTTTAAGCTGCCAACTGTGTTTTTGTGGTAAGCTTTGCAGGAGTATATATGTTGTTTTGATATCCTTCATGGCAGAGTGGGTTGCTTTCTGAAGAGCATGACGCCAAGTACAAAGGGGTAATACCCAACAGAAACCAGAACTGGTACTGGTCAGGAAAAGCCTGATTGGTTCATCTGTATTTCAATGATCTGGATAAGCAGAAGAAAAAGAAACTTTTGAGCATTGCTTAAAAAATACAGCTTTGTCTAACCTACCTGCAGATGTCCTGAAGATACGCTGCTCCATCGTGCAACAGCAGTAGCCAGGACAAGACAAACCAAACACACATCCAGACGTAATGTATTCTTATTTCAGATTTTTCACTCATTCTCTTGTTGACCCCTGACCTTGGTATGTTTTCACTCCATCAATCTATGGAAAGGCATGTGGGGAAAATATTAAGGCAGGTGGAAGATTTCAGCTGAATGCTACCTGATTGTGTGTCGCTGCAGGAATGCGCACCTGCCTTATGGAGCTTTTATTATATCATCTTAGAAACCAACACACTGCGTTGAAAGTTCAGTGATAAATTTGTTTTCAAATCCACAGAGGCTGACACAGAGCCGAAAGCAGCATACGTTAAAGTCAGGCTTTCAGATCGCTCATTTTTGTTTATTTATGTCTTCCCATTGAGAAGCAGCTGTTTGGCCAGTAAAGTCATATATTATTGACTGCTTTTGTTTACATTTTTTCTATCTCCCATATTTCTGACACCAGCGATTAAATTGTTCCAGTTTCTGTCTGGATACATCTTCTTCTTGGCTGCCTGTCGGGAAGGGAAGCCAAGGGTTACGTCGACGGAATTAAACTTGAAAGATTCATCTGCCCTGTGCTGCTGCATGCTCAGATGCGTCCACACACAACATCCTAATACTGCAGTGCATTAAAGAGAAGGAAGCACATTCTCTAAATTGCTGTGGATTCCAGAAGTTGTGGAATTTAGAAAGTTGCATTGCTCATAATAAGAAAAACTCATGGATGGTTTTGTTGGCCTTTGAGAAAACAGTTGAATTGCTTCAGTAAAATGCTGAAGCAGTTTTTCAGTTTCACTCCTCTTGATTTTGTTTCCACGACAAATTTAAAACGGATGACCGTCACAAAGAATCGGACTGAGCTGCTTACGTTTAATTTAAAAGGATCGGAGACAGGGGACGTTTTGAACATGATGATTCCTCAAGGTGACGTGCAGCTTAGCCAAGTGTCTGAGCTTGTCAACAGCTGCTCAGAATCTGCTACTTTAAAGTAATGTGAGCCACCAGCCTATGGGGAACATGTGAAACTGGGCTCTAAGGTATGTCTTGAAGCATTTTCTGCTGCTCCACTCACTGCGTCGGCCTTCACCCTCAGACTCTTTTTTTTTTTCTCAGATGGTGTGTTTTTTATGTACCAGAACTCTCCTGTTAATTATTTGGACTAATAACTTCTCCCTGCAAATGTTGAAGGAATTCATTTATGGTGAAAACATCGATACCCAAACTTGGAATTAAGCTAAACCGGATCAGCTCTTAGCCGCATATGGAGCGCATTCTTCAGAATCCTCTTTGTTTTATCACTACACACTGGACTGCTTTGCAGTATTATTCCACCTGAGTAAATACTGGACAGCATCTCTCCTACATAACGCTGTGCACATCTTCCAGGAGCGTCCTGTGCATGCAGCCTTCAGCTACTGGATCGTCCATCCCCGGTCTTTGGCCCAGTTCCTGCCTCCCCTCCCTCGCTTCCCGTCAATCCAAGAGCAAGTGCAGGAGTTTGTGTTTTAGGTCCGTATCCTATGAGACCAGCTGTTGTTGATGGACAGTTTCTCTTCAGGTCAATGTTGGTCTGTCTTTTTTCTTCCCGGCTCTCAGTTGCACCAAAATGCCAAAGATTTGAGCTCATGGTTTAAACTTTCAAGCGTCTGAAATGTAGACAGGTCGGATTCTTTGCATACTTCCATGTAATTGTAATACATATTAACATGTGTGTGACTTTCTTGGAGGAGAGAAACACAGATGGTTAAAGTTTATTAGCAAACGCTGGAAGCTTAAGCTGGTTACAGACAAGCTTACTGCTCTGAAAAAGACTTCACATCAATTGTGATTATCTTAACGTTCAGTTTATGTATTTATTCGCAGCACCCTCCAAATTTGACCAAACCTGCAATTAATATGTATAATACCTATATTTTTTAGTTACGTAATATTTTTATTTTATTTTTTTTTTTGTAACCCCTCCAGGGGGTCTTTTTGTGGGCTCTAGTGTCCCTTTTCATGAAGTAGGCTGACAGGAAAGGGGGAGGGAGAGGGGGGAAGACATGCGGTAAATGTCGCCGGGTCCGGGAGTCGAACCCGCGACAGCCGCGTCGAGGACTTGAGGCCTCCAAATGTGGGTTGCGCTAACCCCTACGCCACCACGGCACGCCCTAGTTACGTAATATTTATTCAGTGCAGAAAAAGATCTGCATTTTATAATTCATACTTTTAAATTCATCGTAATTTCTTGGGATTTAAGCTGTAGTTAAGTAAATTTCACTGGAGTCGAATATAAAGTGACAGAGCCCTCTGTTTTATCTCTCTTCAAAATGGCAAATAGTAGAAATGGTGTTGGTCAGGAGAATGTTACTGGAAGTAGCAAAATCTCCAAGGTTCACTGTTAGGGAAACTGCAGGAGTGAGGCATTTGCGGTCACCAAATCTCCATAGCAACCATTAAATGAAGGGTCTCCAACTCCAGTCTTCAAGGGCCCTGCAATTTTTAGAAGCAGGAGTGCCAATAATTTATCTCCAATTTTCTGCTGAAGTAACTTAAAATCTTGAAGAAATGTTCCATATACGCCTCCATATTTTCCCAGATACGTGACCAAGCTGATAAAAATATCAACTTTTGTCTATTGTGTTATTTTTCTTTGAATACTTCATGATAGAAGCCTGATAATCAGCTCCTTGTTTTACCATTTTCTCTTGTTTGATGTCTGTTTTACTTCTAGACCTTAAGTAAAGGAACAGTGGAGGCATGTAGAAAATATGCTGAGTAGAAGTTGGACAATGTTTGTGGTTTCATGCCTCAGCAGAAATGCCTGACATGGTTATTTTAAAATGTAATTCACTGAGAAACTCTGGCCAGCATCTTTGAGAGAAATGTTGAAAGCTAGCACAAAGAAACAAGGTGCTGAAAATGCATAATTCTTACTCTGGAAATATTATTTATCAGTAAGAAATAAAGGATTTGGGGCTTCAAATTTGAGCGTGTACTGACTGTGTGGCAGCATACTTCCCAATTGCAACTTACAAGTTTTCTTCTCTTAAAAGTAGACTTTAGGTTGTGTATAATGAAAACGCATCCCCTCCTCTTTTTAAAGTATGATGAAACACATTTATGGTCCGATTTTAGTGGCCTGAATCGTTTCTGACTTGTAGAACCAATAAATCATTTAAACAGAATCTGTCCGGCCATGTGAAGTAGGCTGGAATAGCTCCAAAAGCAATAGATGATGCCCAGATCTAAGTGTTACTGACATCCATCAGTAAAAAAAAGGAAAAGGCTACAGGGCACATATAAAGAACTTTGCTTGCCTAAGCAAAAGTCAATGTTCATGATTCAGGCACCATTCAGGAAGGAGCTGACTTCTCTGGTTCAGAGATTAACGTGTGTTGGTGCAAAATTTGCATTTCAACCACAGAATGAAAGCAAATAACCTTGTGAAAAAGCTGACTGAAGCCAGTCAGAGTTTCATTATCCACAGTGTGTCATGTCCTGGGCTGAAAAGCCACTCAATGTGGAGGAAGCCATTTTTCAAAAGGACTTCAGAGAGAGAGATGTTATTTGAGAACGCTATCCCAATTGAAGTATGGGGGTGGCCGCATCATGATGATTTAGGACATCATGAGAAAAGAGTCTTATGTGGAAATATTGAAGCAACATCTGAAGACATCAGCCATGAAGTTAAAGCTTGGACATCAATGGGTCTTCCAACCGGTCAATGAGCAATAAGCATAAAGTAGTTAGGAAATAGTCAAAGGATTACCAGGTCATTGTTTTGGAGTGAAAGTTTTGACCTGTTACCCATAAAAAAAACTGAGCAGAACTGAAAAAGTGTGTGTTCATGAAGCACCACAACCAGGAGTCTGTTGTACCAGTTCTGTCAGGAGGAATGGACCAAAATCCCAGCAAACGCCTGTGACGAGCTTATAGAAGGAAAACCCTAAAGGTTTCTCACTTTCATCTCTCTTACTATTCTGCTGTTTACTAAATAGAAATCATTTTGGAAATCTGGATGCTCAGAATGTATCTTTATGCTTTAACTGTCTCTAAAGTTACCGGGTGAAACAGGAAAATCACCAAAACAAGAAGTTTAAGAAGAAGAAGAATTACTTTATTCATCCCAGCAGGGAAATTATTTCGCAGTTACAGCAAGAATTTTTTATACACAGATTAACACACACAAGATGGGAGCTGCATCTGCAGGCAGCCAGCTGAGCCGGCACCATTTTTGAAGGAGGCCTCCAAATGTGGGGCGTGCTAACCCCCTGCGCCACCACAGCACGCCCCCCTACATGTTTGTGCCAACATGTAGTTATCTTACTTCCTATCCTGTTTCCAGCTCCCATCTGGCTGTGCTGATATCCCAGTGGCGGCTCGTTGTAATACTGCAATCCGCCTCATTTATCTTACCCCATTCGACGGAGAAAATAAATCTGCTCAACTTGTCTTACAGAAATAATTCAGATATCGGTCAACAGAACGCAGGAAATGAGGGGGGAAAAAGATAAACTTGTTTGCACAACCTGACATGATTCGTGTCGCTCTGTACAACGCTGTTTTCTCACACCGCATGGCCACATTTTCTGTTGTTCCCCTGCCTCAAGAAATCAGAGATCAAACAAAGTCACCGTTTTTATTATTCTTTTCCCCTCTCAGGGCTGAGCTGAAGTGTAATTCATGCTTTGAAAAACTCAATAAAAACACTATGGATCCCTTGTGCTACGTTGTGACAGACAGCAATTGCGGGAGTCTCATGGTAAGGCCCGAAGGTGGAGCTTCTTGCAGGCCAACTAAAACAGAATCATGTTTGAACACCTATGTCCACTGGGATTGGGGGAAGGAAAAGGTCCCCCAGCTTTAATCAGGATCTTAAAACAGGGAGGCCTTTGATAAAGGCCCTGCTCAGTGCATTTATCTCCTTCCTCTGAAAGCAGCGCTGGCTTATGTCATCCACTTTGATCCCGCTCCTTCAGAGAGTTGCGTCGGACATTTCCACAGCTGATAATACGCTGGTGAAGCCACGATGGAGAAGAGGAAGAGCTCAAAGATACCACCCTCTGAGCTTGTAATCAAAGTCCACGGCTGTGTGTGGTATGTTGAGCTCTCTATCCGTTCCTCGTCTTCATGGAATTCGTTTTCCAAGCGCTGTCATAAACATCACCTCCTGGTTAAAGAGGAGTTGTGACAAGATGCTGCCCCACGGTGTGCGAGGGCAACAATATTTTACTTGGATGTGTTCCCGGTGATGAGGCCGGACCCTGCAGCAGGCCTCTTGGCAGATGTCACGCCTGAGTGCTTTCAGATAATGCTGATAGGAGCAGAGCTGGTCTGGACTGTACCCATGACAAACCCGGCTGTAATCTGTGCATCAGCATTCACGGCACACCGGGCTGCGGCCCAACACTTTGTCTGCACAGCCCCAGGTTATCAGACAGCTTTGTTACTTCCAGTCTGAGAGCTTGCAGTTTCTCTTCTGAACATCTGGTTTTCAGGTAAATAAAACAAAGCATTTACAGGAAACTGAAGTAGCTTTTTTTTTCTCCAGCGTAAGGATTTGCACTTACAGCCCACTGCATTATGAACACATTGCTTTCAGAAACTGTTCCGTGGATTAAGCAAGGTGTTCATTAAACTCCTCAGAGATTTTGGTTCATATTTACATATTGGCAAGGTTAGCTTTGTCAGCTACACATCCTTGAAGCAAATATAAAGTTTCACCACATCCCAAATGTGCTCAGCGGCATCAGATGCTGACTTTGTAGACCGTTGGAGTAGAACTCATTAGCTGTGTTTTCATTATAAACGTGTTCAAAACTTTGATATTCTAACTCTAACCCTTAAAGTGGAATGGCAAAAGTAAATGAGGTGGATTAGCAGTGCTAGCCAAAACCTGATAGTGTCATCCAGGGCATGTTATTGTGGAATGGCGTCTCTGTCTCTGGATATTTAGGTGTCAGCATGGCATGGCAGGCATGAGACTATGATAGAGCAGCAGTCTTCAGTCAGAGGCCTCTTCAAATTTGTTGCAAGACTGACTGCTACCAGAGATCCTTCCTGTCCACAGTATCACCATGACTCCTTGAAGGTACGCCGATGATTTGAGTTATGACATTTCATTTTTCTTTGGAATAAATTAGGTATTCTTTTAATTACAACACAGAGTCCATACCATTTATTCGCAAAGTATCTTTGATGATGTATAAAAAATCTTTTTCATTCATAAGCGCCTTAATCCCTGGTCTTGGAAAGGTTCAGAGCTAAAGGTTTAAAGGAAACATATACAGGAAGACAATAGGAATATTGAGAATTCCTCTGCGTCATTAGGGAAGACCAGGATTAGCAGAGACTTCCTGTTTGTGACTGGCTCGGGGGCCAGACCAGCCTGTGATGTCGGCATTAAAGGGAGAAGTCAGCCTTTAAAAACGGGATACCTTAAACAGGCCGGCCACAGGGGACATGTTTTCTTTCCCATGACACATCGAGGCTGCCACTTAGCTCACAGAGAGCACGCTCGGCTTACCTCCCGCTCCCCTTGCCCTGGGGGCCAACTGACGGATCATAAACTGATACTAAAGAAAGGGTCCTCAAAGGGAAATTTACGATAATGGTTTGTAAAATAACTTTCAAATTACAACGAGCCGAGTGTTCTGTTTCATGTCACCGTGTTATGGTGAGCGCAGCACAGCCACAGGTGTGAGCTGTTTGGCAGAAAGCCTTGTGGTACTGGATCCTCTTTATTCATTCAAAACAATTATCTTTCCTCTGCCCTCGTGCTGAACCTTGATCCAATATTTACACGTTTTTTTCTTTTGCATTAAATAAGGGTATATTTCAATGGCAGTTAAGACAGTTGAAGATGCGTCATTGCGCTACTTGATTCCTACTTTGTTTCCATTATTCATAAAATTGCACAAGTTGACGCTTTGAAAATAAATTAGCTGACAAAAGGAAGTACTAGAAGGACAATGGCGGGGCAACTTATTTGCATTTCTTATTTAATTTAAATAAATATTTATATTTATTAATTATATTAATATTTAAAAAACCACAATTGCAAAATTGCGTATTTTTGACATTAGCTGAACACTGACAAAGCTTTGCACTCATTTATAACAGAAACAAAGCTTGTGACTTAAATACACACCAGCAAGAATTACTATGCTTTTTCTACAGTGAGTATTTTTTTAAATCATATTACTAAATGTATATGGTTCAATATTTATTACCCGTTGTGGTCAATGTATTTTTGTGAAAACAAATCTCACCACTGGACAGCCTCTAAAACTCTTGTTAGTCTGAGTTTTTACTGGAACTGAAAAATGTCTTTAAAATTGGTTTTGCTGAAGCAAGCAACAAGCTAAGCGTCATCCAGAGTAAACCTAACTTTTAAGAGCTTCATAACTTCAGAGGATTATTTCCACAACATAAATAAGTGCAAATACAGCTGCTTAGGTTGACCTCACTGCAGAACTGAGCTTTTCAGGAAGTTTTTAGTGGTCACCTGCAGATCACAGGATGATTATAATAACTGAGCAGGCAAGAAGTCAAGTTTATTTTTTAAAACTTTTCATCTCCCTAATAGTTCTAATGTACCAACTGGGGTAAGTCTTGAAGATATGTCAATCTCTAAGTTATTAGTTGGTTAATTATGTCCAATGTTTTTAGTAGGGAACTTCAACGAGTAAAAAGTGTTGCAAGTACAATGCTCTCTCACTATTTAAGTGAATACAATCTTGCCTTCATTTGGATCTATAACTTCATCAAAGACTTTCAGGGTCCAGTAAACGATTGACTCATGTCGGTCGACTACCTACAGGAAGCTGCTGCCTCATTGGGATAGTTGGCATTCTTGGTGCGTTCTCTGACATGTTTGCTCTGTAACGAACAGGCTTTGAAAGCTTCTGTCAACGGGAGAAATGCCTAATAACGCGGAAAGAGTTTGTCCCGGGTCAAAAGAATTAACCTCTAGTTGTGTGTGGAGCTAAATTTGGATAAGAGCCGGACAAAGAGGGTGATAGCCAGGTCTTTCAAGATTTATTTTGGATCCCTCCCTCTCTTGAAAACACTTTTTGGTTAATTTTGCATGGCCTTCTTGGTATGCGATAGGTTTCCTCCTCCTCGCACCACATGCCCTCTTCGTTGCATATATTAGGACACTTGACATGCTTCCAGATTAGCAAAAAATGAGGCTTTGAAAACTGGTGATACATTTGTGTCATGATGGATGCAGCATCGTGATATTTGTCAAGTATCAATGATGTAGAGGTTGGATGAATGTGAATTGACTGTAAAGACACAAGTCATATTTGAAAAGATCAGGATTGGATTCAAGACCTCATATCAAAGTAGCCTGGATCACATTTGTAAAAATCCAATCTCTGTTGTTCAGACTGTCATGAAAAGATCAGGTACAGGCAGCATAAGAGGAAAAAATATGGATTTAGGTCACCTTAGACTACAGTGTGAACATAATGTTGGAGCACAAGAGACAAGGTGGCTTGAAACTCATAAACTCACAGAAAGTCACAATAGAAAGTCACAAGAAGTTCTGGAGAACTGAAGTCTACAATCACAGTTAACCATCCAACTATCTTGTGGCTCCTTATATTCACCAATCTCCTAAAGAGGTGATTGACCCCAGGTGTGCAGGCAGCGCAGAGCCAGCAGAGCTCTCCTGCAAAGATCCTCTCTCAAAGTGAAGTTACACTAACACAGAAAAACACTCACACCACAATCCTGACAATTTCAAGCATTTATTTAGATTCATTTTTAAGATTTTGGGTTAGAGCTTATGGAAAATACAACATTAAATTTCTCAGAAAATTACAAGACATGAATATATTTCTGTATAAAATCTCTTTATTTTATACAGAAATATAAATTTCCCTCAATCATGAGGGAAACTGCTGACTTTCCAGTTGTCCAGCACAGTCATTGACATAAAAGGTCTGTGTTAAAGAAGCTAGATGTTCACAACGTTCTGTATGAAAGCTGGAAAATTGAGTTGGAAAACCTGCAAGAGAGAAATTAAAGCCTTGAGTGAATTGTGAAGCAAAGCCCAACTAAGATTGGGCTTCAGCCACAGTCAGATGTATCCAGAACATGGGCTACAGTTAGCAAACCACTTCTGAACCAAAGACATTGTCAGATGTGTCTCACCAGGTTAAGTAGAAAAAGAACTGGAGTGTTGCTTAATTGTCCAAAGGCCTATTTTTACATTCAGAAGTAAAGTTTGAATTTCTTTTGGAAAGCTTCCTAAAGGCTTTCACGTACTTTGTCCAAAGCCAAATCAGTCAACGCGCCGTTACGTGGTTGTGGGACGTTTGTATTCGCACACGTCTTCCACACCAGGTGAAGACCACATGGGGACGCCTCTCCCGTTTCAGTATACTGTAAACATATAGACACTGAGGAGAACAACTTTGAAATTTCCATCCATGGGTTTTTAGCCACTTGACAATCTTTGTTGGTGTGTTTTGAAAAATCAGACAAATGTATGCAATTTGTCTGATAAACGCTCCTTAAAAATATATGTCACCTGTGGATACAAAAACCAGACAGCTGAAGCGGACTAGTTGAAGGGAATTATCAGCATTGTCGTCAGAGCACATTTCTGCATACAAATGCAGCAACAGACTTCTGACCATATCGCATTGTGTGCAAAATAGTTTGACTCAGGTCCATTTCGAGAACAGCAAACGAGATTATGCTATTTTCATCATGCAACTACATCACTAAGAACCGTTTTCAGCGCTGTGGATGAAGATTGGGAGAGCCGTACTTTGCTACTCAGAGGTACGCGTGCATCGGACATTGCACATTTTTATACCTGCGTACACACAGTTGGTGTCGCACAATAAACTGCTTGGCAGGGAACAAGCCTTTTGAGCTGATAAAGTTGAGAATCGCCACCATCATGTGGATGAAATTGTCGGGATAAGGACTTTCAGAGACCAAAAAAATACATCGGAGGAAATGGCTCAGACCCTGGATGAGGATCAGGGACTGTGTTGTGCTAAGTGGAAATGAGGAAAATGTGAAAAATGTGGGAAATGTAGGAAATCGATACGCTCAACTAAGAAATCTCAACCATCCGCAGACAGTGGACCCACATTACACCCGAGTATGTACATCTGATGTTGGTCTACTGGGTCTTCTGAAGTCCACAGTCAAAGCGGTCATCTACCAGGACATTTTATTCTTCATGCCTCCTTCTGCTGACAAGCTTTTTGTAGAGTATGATTTCATTTTCCAGCAGGACTTGGCTCACACTGTAAAGCTACCAAACGCTGGTTCAATGACCACGGTGGTACTAATTGGCCATATTGTAACGTAATGCAGTATGGAGGTCTGAACTTGGACTTGCTTCATTTCCAAACTTTATATGTGCACTTTTTCATCACAACATTCAGATGTTTAAATATAGCAGCCTTTGATCCCAAAAGAAAAGAAAATGATCAACATCTTTACAGACCTAATCATAACCTTCCTTGTCCGTGTTTATTTCTGTCTATCAAACCTTTTAATTACAGAACGGAAAATCAATCTGTTGGAGGTCTTTCATTTGTTACTATTGGGCCACTTAAATTATTACCTGCATTAAGCCACCAGTAAATCTTTACCACATTTTATTTAAAGAGAAGATGATGGTTGGAAAATTAATTAAGAGATGAAGCTGTCTGCACCATTCCTTCTAATGCCCTGGCTTCCCGTGACCTCATTTGCTGCTTGAAGTGATTAGTCATGATATAATTAAATATAATCACTGAAACCATAATTGAATCTTTCATGTTTCCGCTTGCTCAGTATCAACCCTAAGGAAACTGAAGCAGAGAATCAAACTGAGCATTGCCCCTGTGGTGAACTGGATGTTGTTTTTTGTGAATCTGCCTTTAACAAACACTGTGAAGACTGAATCAAAGAACAAAGCTAATTAGATTTAGTGCAAACAGTTTTTCCCCCTGCCTGTCTCTATCCGTCTTCAGGACTGATTGTGCTGTGTACGCTTTTCCTTTTCAAAGCCTTACACCTGCAGCTTTGTCTGCTCCGGAATGCGTCCACAAATATAAGTCTCTGATAGCGCTGCACCTGTTTTAAAAGTTATTTTAGGCAGGCTAAATAATAATCACAGAGTAACTCATCATTAAACCAGAGCAAGGCTCTGGTTATTATAGCTGTTATGTGAGGGTTAGCTTCAGTTCATGTGCACGCCATTCTTTACACAGCTGCAACAACTCACATTCTACGTTTCTTTGTTTAAAGTTAAACAAAAGAAATGTTTTATATTAATGGGCCTTGTGGTGAAAAGTCATGCTATGGCTTTAAAGCAGAAAAAATTTATCCAAAGTATTTGTATAGAGACGAACACAGAAACATCTGACATGTTTCCAATTGCATTTTTAAAGGGCGAGGTGCAACTTTTCGATTGCAGTCGTGTTTCGGTCTGTTCATTTTCATGCCTGAAGTTGAGAAATATGCAAGAAAGTGTGATAGTTAGAAGACTGGGAGCAGTTGTTTGGAGACCTAACAAACTGGCAACCAAGACAGGGATTTAACAGTGCTCTGTGGCAAGCCCAATCACTAATTTACTGCAGTAAATGAGTAATTTGTGCTAAAAATGTTGAATTAAGCATTCATTTAGCTGTCGAAATATTACTCGTAGGAAATTATCTGTCATGTCAAGTCCATCTACGGTTAGATTCTAACAACTTGGTTCTACAGCGTCTATTTAAGCTGTTTTTCCTCAGATGTTGAAAAAAATATGACTTTGCTGTTTCTAATTATCTTGGAAAAAGATACAGGGAGAAAGTTTGATGAGGCAGATTATTGGTTCCATTTAAGAATCTGCAAATGTCCACAGAGATTCTCTACTGGCAGATGACGAATAAAAAACAAACAAACATCAAAATCTTTTTGCTTTCACAAATCTCAGTTGAACTTTCTGCTTAGACGAACTTTAAAAATGTTCACTCTGTACTTCTTTTATTGTTGCCAGTCACGGAAAAAGGATTGAGTGAGCACACATATTTAACATTTTCGCATTAGAAAGGTCTTTAATATGTCAAACAACCACTATGTTTTCTGTCTCATATCTGCTTAAAAAAGTAACAGAAATAGTGTTTACATTTGAGAATTTTAAGAATTGTATGTGTTCTTGTTATATGCTGATATGTGCTCTTTAATTAGAAACCTACTGCGTAATTCACCAACAGCTCCATTTCCATTAACTCTCTCTTTGCAAATTCAGCCTTTGTATTAAGTGCAGATCTGCTACAGATTACACACATTTCTGCTTTATGCAAAAGTAATAAATTAAAATGTATGAGTTAAACAAGCATGAGGGAGGACTCCAGTGGGAGAAAGCAGGAGGTAACAATGCGAGGTCCTGTGGTTATTTTGGCCGCTGTAGAATCCATCAATATGTTTATTACAGAGTTTGCTGGTTGCCAGATTTGAGTGCAGCTGTGTGTGAAAGCTGACAGGAATACATATGGGTCACTCCGTGTCAACAACCCGAAGCTAGCCCCTTTAATTTCAATTTTGACGTTGACTTCTATGTTCTAGCCATAAATGTGTCTGCGTCTTAGAGAAATCGCAAACATTGGAACAGAGGAAAAGTTATTTATCAAGTTAGAAAAACCTTTAGACTTCGGATTTGATTTCTTTTTTTTTTTTTCTCATTGGAAAGAACATTTATGGTGAGAAACCACAGACACAAACAGTTTTGTTCTACCTGGGATTGTGCCTCTCATCCATATGCAAACAAGGATTATTATTTATTTTTTACACGTGTCCTGTCATGGCATCAGGCCGTCCTATAGGGAGGCTAGTTGCCTACGTGCCAGGGCAGATTTGCTTTACAAAACGGATCTCAAGACAGAATCCTAATTGCATAATTGACTTTGTGAAAAAAATGGACACATCTGGACCTAATCTCTTAAAAAAATACAATGTTTTTCCAGGTAGTATTTCCTCCCAATATTTCTTTCTGAGCAAATGGGTGTTTTGAATTTTTAAATCACTGATTTACTGAAGCTTATAAATGATTTATTATGCCCGACTTGCATGCTTTTTACTGTTTTCTGTCTTTATAAGATTATTGATTGATTTGGGTATTGTAGCACTTAAGGGATTCCCCCAAACTTGTTTTATTGCTTAGGTATTTCCTTCCATCTCTGTTTTTACAAGATAAGTGGATATTTTCATACCTGCTTAGATTAGAATATCAGCTATCTGGATCAAAAATGTAAAAACCATAACCTGCTGCCTGTAGGCTGGTTTTATTATGCAGATCCTGCTCGAAAGCTTTTAATTTAGCACCGAAGTGCATCAAATAGGGCTCCCCCCACCATGTTTTATCTGCCTATTACTACAGAAAGTTCACACCAATGAGCCACTTTGGAATTGGCAGTGTGTGTAATTTTTTCTTTTGTTTGTTTCTGCAGTCATCTGAGTGTTTTTTCATGCTTGGAAAAAGACTGTGGATGCTGCTTTTACAGACACTTTGAACCTTTAAGTATCACAGTTTGTTGTCTTTTCTACCCATCATTATACCAGCAACTGAAACTCAGATTGAAAAAATAAAATTAATACATTTTAAGCCAAACTGTCTGTGGATAACGTTGAAACAACAAGCCAACAGTTTACGCTAAAATGCTTTGAACGATTTGAGTACCTCGATTATTAAAATTCTTCAAGACAAATGATCTGCCTCGACGCTTTGTTAGGTGATGTTTTACTATTCAGCGGCTCATGCTCCAGCCGGGTGATTTATGTTATACTCTTACGACTATGCTTTGTTTACGAATGCCAAATGCTAGCAGCCTCTTATATCTGGTCCAGTGGAATTTTATTCATTGATTTTCAGGCTTTTATTGTTTTCGGGGATCAATAGGCATCCTTAAAATGACTAGCATGATGCGTCGAATAGGACAACCCTTCTCCTCCTGGAGCTGCTGCCTAGATGCCAGTTCACAGCACACTTTGGTTCAGGGCAAAGTGTGTGGATGCAGATAAGACAGAACAGTTGGCTGCTGTAGTTGATGCTCAGCGTAGCTTTATGGACAAAGCAAAAAATAAATTTCCTACCATCCCAATTGCAACAGATGGCTGGCAGAGAGTACTCTGGTGTGTATAGCTAGCATAACTGTTTCTGTGTTTGTGACGATGGTACCAAATCATGTCGCGACAGATTAATTGATTATTAAAATAATCCTTTAAACAACCCCCTTTTTACGGTAACTTGTCTATCCAAGAAGCCTGCAGCTCAGATAGTCAGAAAGCAAACACCTACTTTGCTCTCAATCTATTTCATAACTGTAGGAGTCAAAGAGCTGACCAATAAAAGCTTGATTTTTGTTCAAGCTGGAGCCAAATCCCGAAGCGTATAATTTGCACATTTGGTGTTCAGCTGACATTTCGAGCCTCTTACTGTGCATAAAGGCTTTTGGCCTCAATTAAATTTGATGGACATCTGGGGCCATTGAAGGCATCCTGACCTTTCAGTTACAAGGTGGTTGCTGTAACCACAAGGCCACCCTGCCGCCCGCCTGCAGCTTACCTGACTTGAGTCACTTATATTCCTAAATGTTAACAGACTTAATACAGTGGGACTCCATGATGTCACATAATGTGAGTGGTTAGAAAAGCTGCATCTCATTAGTGGGTGCACTGGAACCAATATTATATGTGTGTATTGCGTCCTCACATATGCATGAACTAGATGCTTACGGTATACATGCTTAGGCATATTCAAGCGTGTGTGTGTGTGTGTGTGTGTGTGTGTTTGACGTGAGATCAGCCGGCAGGGACTTCCCCTCTGTTTGGAGCTAATCCCTGGCTGCACTGCCCAGATTAATGTGCTGTGGGAGCAAGAGCTGACAATTAGAAAAGTGCTTGTTCCTTTTAAGACCTCAAAGCGAAGTCCGCTGTGACACACTCACACCACAAATGTTAACATTTCAGATGGGGACGGTGGAGATGTGAAAACGTAGAAACTTCTCAGAAGATGGTTTGCAGCAGTGCATGGCATGCTTTGCTTTGAAGAGGAAAGTGATTGTTTTCATGTTTGCAAATCTCGTTTTGGTCGACTTGCTCAGATCAGACTAATCTCCAAACATTTTAGGAGGAAACTGTGCCCCTCCCGGTCACTTTGAACTCTGTTTTCTGTTAAAGATTGACAGTTTAGACTGAAGAATGGAAACAAAATGTGCGTGTAGATTATGCATTCTGCAGCCCTATTGCATGCTTCTTCAATTTAAATTCTGTTTCTTTTTTTTTTGGAACAAGCTTGTTTTATTTTCTATAATTATTTCGGACTCAAGCAATAACACCAAGTACATCTTACACATATAGTTTTGTTTCTTACCTGTCAAAGATTTTGCACATTTGGCCATTTCCTTCAGACATTTGTTTCACAATAAATAAATGTGGTAACTTGACTACTTTAGAAATTAACTATTTTTATGTCTATCAGCAAGGTCTAAACTTCAGGAAGTTTTTCAGGTGCAGATGCCAAATATTTGGTATTAGGATATTAGTATGAGGGATGCACCAATGCACTTTTTTCACTTTCGATACCGATACTGATGTCTGAGGTTTGGTATCGACCGATACCGATTCAATACATAAAAACAGTGCTGAATTCACTTAAAATGTTTCTTTTTTTAAACACAGACAAAATGTACTAAATTACAAATGTATTTACTAACTCTGCACTAGCACATCACACTTAAAAACACCAATAGCTTCACAAGCTTGGTCAAACGTAAAAATAACAACTTTATTTCATTCAAAACAATATGTTGAACCTTAGTCAAATGTAAAAAGAACTGCAACTAATTTTCTTTCAGCTGGTTCAGAAAGAGCAATTGGGAATTCTAAATATATTGTAAAATTAATAATGAAGCAGAATGTTACACAGACCTCAAAGCATAAAATTAAACTCAATATATCTGCCCTCATGGATTGGAAACATTATGACCGATACCCGATTTAGAACTTTTTCAATATCAGGACTGATAGAAATATTAATATCAGATTGGTACATCTCTAATTAGGATGGTATATATTCAGTTCAATACAGTTACATCGTGTGTGTCGTCTAAAGAAGAAGTGTTAAGTCGTTGGCAGCTCAGCTTAGCTCAGCCGATGCTCCTCTCCAGATATTCAGGTCTTTCATGCTGGGTTTACGTTTTGCAAACAGATGTGCCTAAGTTGCTATTAATTGCTTCAATACCGACTTTGGACTTGTGGACAAAGCCCACATTGTGATGTTAGAAGCCAACATTTGCTCCTAACGTCAACAACATTTGCTTCATTATTGTAGCAAACTAAAGATCCCAATTACAATAGGTCTTGTCAGTGCTTTTGCTTCCTGGTTCCCTGTAATGTTTGCCAGCAAATTTTGAAATATTAAACTTCTCCCTTTATCATGTAACTCAGTAGATAAATTGGTAGATAACATCCGTTATAATATTTCAGACACCATTTATTCCATTGCGTCCACTAATGTGAAGTCTGTGTCTGGTAAGTAATCTCTGTGGAGAAGCTCCCAGCAGTAAGAAGTAAAAGATTTATTTATTGAAAGTCTGGATAAAGTCTGGTTCTCTGTGAAATCTACACAGAGAGACTGCAACGCTAACACTCAACACTGAAACACGCAAGAGAATGATTCGCTGAAATCATTAACAAAAACATCAACAACGGTTGTGTCTCATTTGCCACAGTTGGTAGATTACCAAGCCTTCCTGTGACTCCAGCATCTGAAAACCACTCCAGGAGGAGCTGCACTGAATTTGCCAATTTCTTTACAGAGAAAATTCAAAAATATTAGAGGGTTAATCTGAACATCAACATCAGTTTATGTACAGATGATATGTCCTATCAAAAACAAAGGTAGAGAAAATGACAAATATACCCAAACGTAAAAACAGCAGTTATCAAACCACTGGTCAACCTAACTACAGAATTACAGACCAATTTCCACCCTTACATTCTACAATTATTCAAAAAAGTTGTTTCAACAGTTAAATAGTTTTTTTTAAACAATGACCAACTGTTTTGACGTCTTTCAGTCGGCTCACCACAGTACTGAGACCGCCCTCATCAAAGTGTTCGATGACATCCACATAAATACAGACTGTGGAAGAACCGCAGTGCTGGTTCTGTTGGACCTCAGCGCAGCATTTGACACTGTTGACCATGAAATATTACCAAAACGACTGGAGGGCCGAGTTGGACTCTCTGGTACAGAACTTGAGTGAGCAGAGACTTCTTTCTGTCAATATGAAACTTTTCATTAAATCTGTCAACGATTCCATGCGGAGTACCTCAAGGTTCTCCTCTGGGGCCCTTCTTATTGAATATCTACATGATCCTACCAGCCCAGACTATAGCAAATAATAAGGTTAGTTACCATAACTACACAGTTGATGCACAGCGCTACATTAAGATGTCAGCAGCTGACTTGAACCCATTTAAATGTCGAGTACATGCATAGAACAAATCAGTGCATCAACGCACCATAACTCCCTTCAGCTGAACAGAAACAAAACTGAAGTAATTAGTTTTTGGTCTAAAAAGGAACAATCTAGAATCAACACAAATAAAACATCAAATTAAAGAGAAAACAGAGCACTTACTGTATTATACAAGTACTTGGTGTTGTACCTAATTTTAATTTGCAACTTATTTAAAAGTCAAAATTTGCATCTACACCAACCACTAGTGCTTGTTTGTTTTTTGGGTTTTTTTATGATTCTGCAGTTACAGTATGGTTCCATATAAAATCAGTCCAGGGGCTGCAGATGGCCCATGAGCCACACTTTGGACACACCTGCCATTTGATTAGTCCTGTAACTTATTTCCAATATTGGAGGGGGAGGGGGAGTATGAGTGGTTTTCTAAGTGCCAGTTTAACAGAACAGGAATATTTGGAAATTGAGTTGTTACTCTGTGGTTCAGCTAAACACAAGCAGCTGGGTCAGACCAGACCAGACAGCCGGTGACCGGCCAGTTAATCTTACAACGGCAGAGAAAAGACGACTTCTTTACTGGTTCTGAACAGTGGCTAGACCATATACATTGATAATAAGATGCATCAATGGAATATCAGTTAGGACAGCCAGCACTTATGTAACACCATGGATTAAGCCATGTATCAGTGATTTATCTATTTATGGCAGGAACTAATGTGTAATCTAGTTTGACGTCATTTGAAGGTATATAACTGAGATCTGAATGTTGGATCCGGGCCTTTTCCAGCCGGGGATTGACCCTTCCTTCACCCTGTACTCCCTGCTCTGATGTTCCTAATAAATGTCCAGAGAGGAATCAACTGCATCTCCTTAATCAGAAACAAACACAAAGGTTTTAATACTTCAACAAATGGCGATCCCCGACATGATGATTAAGGTAGAATGTTAAATGTTTTGGACTTTTTTGAACTAAAGTTATCGACAAAGATTTTTATAACCTAGACATGACTTTTTTTTTTTTACGTCACTGCATCTCCCACATTCCTCTCCAGAACACCAGAAAAGTTCTTCAAAAGAGGTAAGCATGGACGTTTTTTTGTTTCCTTATCCCCTAATGGGCAAGAAATAATGTTAAATTAACTATTTTTGTTTCTTTGTGGTCAGAAATAATTGCTTGTTTATGAAAGGTCCATAACATTTAAGTTTGTTAATATTTTTGCTAAGTGAATTTTAGTCCATTAGATGTATTGTCTTTTAATTAATTTAAATATTTTTTGTTTAGGTGTTTTATTTTCCCGTTTTACTGTTTTATAAAGGAAACTGTCCTCATGCTAACCTAAAGTAACCCCTAGCATTTATATTTGGAAATAAAATACAATAAAAAACTGAGTTTCTCTAAGTGTTTACTCTGTGGCATCCTGTATTAAAGGAGGAAATGTCTGCGATTCGGTTATATTTACAGCTTTGTGTGGCTGCTCATGGTTTTGAGGTGTTTCGCTTTATTGATTGTCCTGCACCAGCCCCATTCTTCACTGTGCCAGGCAGCAGAGGCATTCAATCTACAAACAAAAACTACAATGACACTTTTCCCGACATTGTCAAACATTGTAAAAAAAAAACCAACCTGAAATCTGCTTTGTTTTAGTGACTTTTAGGACCTGGTTTCTGGTTTATTCTTCCACACCTCTGCGTCTCCCTACATTAACATCATCTGGATTTAATGCCTAAGTAAAGATATTTAATATTTCTAAACTCAAGCTCCTTTGCCAAACCCTTTCCCCTCATTCTGCTTGCCTAAGTAACTGTAAGTGGTCATTGGCTCCTGTGCTACCAGACTGGCGAACCTGGCTGGTCATCTCCTCTCTTTCAGAGCAACACATCAAAGCAGGAGACACATATTTTCAGGACTGGAGTTACAAGAAGAGGAAAATGGATGTTGGACAGGTGGACAACCGGCAGATTTCACTGGGTGTGATTTACAGAGGCAATAAAAATCTGAAAATATGAAACATTAATCTCCGTTAGGCTCAGTTTACAAAGTTCTTCAGTTCTCCTAGACATTATATCATACACAGTGCTTTGCTAAAATGTTCCTACTACTTTCTTTTTTACTTAAAGTGGAAGAAAAATGGTGCAATGTTAAGACTTTTTCACATCTTCAGATTTGAACAATTAGGCACATTTTCACTCAGCCTCGTTAATAACTGAAGTTTAAAGCAGCATTAGGTTCAGTACACATGTGAACATGGATCAGCTGCAGACCTACAACTCCTCACAATTTCCAAAAATCTGGCCTTATTGTAGAAAGAAACCTGGAAGGTTTGTTGAAGACTTTGCAGCAGACGATGTGATGCGATGTGCAAAGAACACAAAATGTGGAGGAAACCCAATATTGCACATCCCACTGATTGCACTGTGGTGATAGCAGCATCATGCTGTGGAGAGGTTTTTATTCTGCAGAGATGGGGAAGCTGGTTAGACTTGACGGAAAGATAGATGGATGCCTCTAAAAGCTTCTTCCTCTTCCAATGACCCTAACCATACAACCACAGCTACAATACAACCGTTTAGATCAGAGCTTCAGAGTCATGGAGAGAAAACATTTTGTTTTTAAAGGGGACAGTATGCGTTTTCCGGGCAAATTATACCATTTTATAGCACAATGAAATAACTATGTTACAAAATTGCTGTACATATCAAATATGACTTTCACTTCAATATTTAACACCTTGAAATTGGGCCTCTGTCTCTTTAAAAACGCTGGCTCTTTCTGAAACTGCGCGCTCAGGAAGTCATCACAAGATCGCTCCTCTGTTAACCCTTTAATATTTTCACCAGCATTCCACCAGGCGTTTGCTAATTCCTGTTGCTAGTCTGAAGGAGCTGAATGGAGGAGTTGCGGGAGAGGGCTGCTCTGTGAGGCGGAAGCTTGGAAACTTGGAAATTTCAGTTCTAAGGTGGAGCTAGCCTAACCAGGAATTTTGCCTAGCTGACTGGTTGCCATGGAGATTAAAATATTTCTCAAACATGCTTGAAAGAATCAAGGCAACACTTGGTGTGTTTTTCATGAGGGAGCAACATCATAACATGTTGTAAAGCTCAAAAACGTTGATTTAACAGCCCCTTTAAAATTGCTTCACAGGTAAAGTAGCAGCAAACAAACATTTTTGTCTTCGGTGTAAAATGTTTTCATACTCTGCAGACTTAAAGCCCAATTCAGTCAGAAGTAAAACTACCACATCCCAGTTGTACAACTGGAAGCTGCCGGTTGCTCTTTAAATAGTTGCAAGCGTTGGTGTGAAAGATCGGTATGTGTTTACTGCAGCCGGACCACCGTCATGTGGTTCCTTCCTCCGGCGCAGAAACTTTGTGAGAAGGTCCGCTGCTGCATCTGTCGAGCTGCAGATGCAGCTGACCAATGCATCATGCACTTCCCTGCTTTTAAAAGAATCTATTAAAGCATCCACCTCAAATAACAGGAAGGGAGTGAACCTAGAAGAGCTGTTTGTGGCGGCCATGTTTATGTCCACTTTAGAACCAAAGCGAATGTGGAATGTTTGCAAAGCCCTGCGATAATTAGGATCATTTTTTAACGATGTGCTACAAGGATGTGAGGCACTCATGCCCTCCAAGAAGAATGCTTATCTGATTGCTGCCGCATAACTCTAAGCGTGTTTGTAATCTACAGCTAAATGTAATACCTGTCAAAGACTTATGCTGCGATTTGGTGTATAAAATGTCTTTATAACTGATTTCTTTGTTTTTTCCTTCAAAAAATAGCTGGACTTTTTATAACATTGACCAATACTTTTCTTGACTATTTGTAGGTTTTTGTTTGGACTTTGGCTGTTTTTTTTTTTCTTAGTTTCAGTCCAGTCCTAGTATCTGATTATAGCAGCAAGTCAGTGTAGCATTTGGAAAGCATTTAATGAATTGGTGTAGCTCACCATCTTTATATCACCAATAAAGTGGAACCTCCTGTGGGGTTTAGGGACCGCAGCGGCCCGCAAATAGCTGAAATCTGTGAATACTTGAGACACTTTCTAAAACGCTCACAGCTGCCTATTTTATTGGCTCAAACACTAAATATAACTTAATATTCATTAACACCCACAGTGGAAACCGTTTTGGCTCTTCAGCTTCCTGAGGTGCGTTTGTTTTCCAATATTTTTGAAGAAATCTGTGAATAGAAAGAGTTTCCGTGAACAATTTGAAGTTGTGATTTACAGAAACATCCACTGTGTCCACTGAAGCATCCAGACTTTTCAAAATGAATGCAAATTTTATAAGTGATTAATATCTCAGAAATTTTATAGAAAAAAACTTGGAAATTGCTCAGTTTCAAAAGTCCAAACTTTTCTAGAGTAATAAGTTGACAATTTTCAACTTTTGAAGTTCCAGACATTTTTTTATTATTTTTAGCCAGATGCAAATTGGAAAGTCTCAGTGAACTTTAGTGTCTATTATAATACTGTTTCCTGACAAATTTTTATGTTTTTTGTCACCAAAGCAATTTTCATTGCTCTGTAAGTTTATTATGTAGCACGCAACCTGTTCACTTTGTGCAGAACTACACATGTACACAATATTTGTTTGTCTTTATCTCCAGAAAGAACAGGATGGTAAACAGATCATTTAAAAAGGGAAACTCCACCATGCCTGTGTATTTCGCAAAATGTTTCTTGGGATCTGACCAATCTTTGATAGAACCACATCACAGAGCAACAGGTCCTTTTGAACACTTCACTTGTGCATTTATTTTTATTCGCTAGCAAAACATCTATGAGTTTAAAAGGTCAAAAATTAGCTAAAACAAACCAGAAGTTTTCTAGAAAAAAATTTCAGTGTCAAAAGTCAAAAATGTTTTAGATAAAACTCCAAAATGTTCAACTTTTGAAACTCCAGAATTTCCCGTTTTTTCTTGAAATTGTCTGAGGTTAATCCAAAACTTTATGAGCTCTTAGGCAGAAAGGTACTTTTTTTTCTATGTAAAATGATCCTAATACGTCGTCGTACATATTTGATGGCAACTTTAAAAACAAAAAAACGCACACAATTGGTTCAGGGTTCTTCTTCTTACAAGTGTGAAAACAACCATAAGCTGGCATGAAGTCGCATTTTTGCACCAAGAAGGTGAAATCCATATATTTAACTCGTGTGGTTTCCCTGTGACATTAATGACTTATACATTGGTCTCACATGTCTGCTTATGGAAAACTGAAAACCTTCCCGTTGGAGTTTTGGGGATTTCCGGAAGCAAATTGCCTCAAGATGACAGTTTGTTTTGACATCAGGGAAATTAAACTGTAAAGCTATGAAAACAACATCTGTTAAAAGATCTTTATTGCATTGTTTTGCTTATAGTAAAACTTATGTTTATACTTTTTACAGGAGGCTACTCAAGCAGAAATCATCCAGTAATTCATTGTGTGAACATTAAATGAAATACATGTCATAAAATGTCAACATTTAGGTTTTAATGCTCCCATTAAACCATCTATAAAAGTCTTCTGATTCGTTTAGCCAAAGGTCTGTGTTTGTGTGCCAACTAATGTACATTGACTGACAGTCTTGCAACAACATGCAAAAGACTTTTGCTATATTTAAATGAGTAGATGGAACAAAAGGCATTAAAGTTTTCTCACAGTCAATAACACTAAAAGCTTCCTTTTTTTTTTTTGAGAACTTTTTGCAACCTTACCAGAGAAAAAGTGACCTTGCTGCTCTGCTTTCACACTCGTATATTTTAGGCCAAACTGGTAATTTAAAAGCCAGAGGAATGTGGAAAACGATTCTGGGAGAGGAGGGCAGGAAAAAGATATGCCTTCCTCGGTCACTTTGGTGTCTGAAATCCGTCGCTGAGATGGCATTTGACTGATTTGTGTTGTGACCGCATGTGCCAGACCCGCCTGCTATCCTCAACCCGTAATTCCTCCATCAATTCAGGCATGCAGCTAATTTACTGTAGAGGCCGGACTTTCTTCTTCGCTCTCGCACAGAGCAGAAACATTACTCCCCTCCCCTCCACCTCCTCTTTTGCTATACAGGGTCCTGAGACAAGCGTCGTAAGTGATGCCACCTGTCAAGCTGACAGCTTTTTCTCAACATGGAGGAAAATCTTCATCTGCTGCAGCTGTGAGGACCAGAGACTGATCTGCTACTTTTTGTGTTGGTGAAACAGAAAGTTTTATAAGATGTTTCCTAACAAATAAACATGGCAAAGTGAAAGAGCAAAACTAAAAGAAGAGCCTGTTGGTTATGTTTTCTGCTGTAAATGTTTGAGTTTGATTTCTTTTACCTTTGCTGACAAAGACATTTTTCTTTAAAGGGGCAGTGCTGTGTAAAACTGACTATTTTTTTAGCTTTAACATCATATTACTTTGTTATTCTCTCATCAAAAACATAACTGGAGCGTCGTTATGATTCATTCATGCATGCTTGAGAAATCTTTTAATCTCCTAGAAAGATTCTCCTTGGAGCTGGATTTTTCCTCCATGCCCTCCCCCACTATAATGAGCTCCCCTCAGCTCCTTCAGACTAGCCAGCAGCAATTAGCAAACACCTGGTGGAACTGCGCATCAGTAGAGCTCATTATAGAAGCTACTTCTCAGTGCAATGCTGGTAAAAATATTAAAGGGTTAATGGAGGAGATGTTTAGATGACTTCCTGAAGGCGGACCTTCAGAAAGAGCAGTAGTTTTTAAAGAGACAGAGACCCAAATGTATATCAAACATTTGATAAATACAGTGTTTTTATAACAACTGAAGGTAACATAATTACTTGATTGTGATATGAAATGATTTTATGTTGCTGGAAAACACATAATTCTGCATATTTAAACTATATGGCACATAAAAAGAACAACATTAAAACTGGTCATCTGATGAAGTTTGCTCATATTACCATCTCTGCTTCTTGCTTCAGCAGGAAGTTGCATTCCCCCCTCTACAATAGAGGCATGTTGTGGCTATTCTTGGCCTTCAGATTTGGTCATTTGCTAAATGCTGCATTTATACCTCCTCAACACAACCACAGCTTCCACTGTGGTGTTGTCATGTTTCCATACGTACCCCATTGTGTGCATACCAGTTTGCTGCTTCTGCAGAGCGTTAGAAATCTCCAGACAAAGCAGGATTCCTCCAGCCGGCATGGAGGAAAAGCAACAGAGCTGCGTTTTGGGCCCGACTGGGGAGGTTTTAATAGAATTTCTTAAACATCAATTGCGAAAAGCAGAATAGCATTTTCTGATTCGGAGTGCCCTGTAATTTCAAGCGCGTGGGTTCAAGCCACTTATTTTGTGGTGATGGCTTTACTGCCGGCCTCTGCAAAGAGGCAGGAGCCAACGCAACCCAGGGTTGAGCTAGCTGCTTTTTGCCTTCCTGACTGATTGGCGGAGCTGATTCCCGTTTTGGTGTTTGGCCACAGTCGCTCTGCCCTCATGGCTAACCTCACTGGGCGTAGCTGACTACCATTGGGTGTTTAGAGAGCTCAACGCGAGGACACCTGCTTTTGGATTTATTTATTTGCACAAAAACACACATGCAATAAGTCCATGGATGCAAATGGAAGAAACATGAAGTTCCATCATTTTAACACAGATATATGCTCTACGTTTTTTGGAAGTCAAAGGATTGCAAATTGGGAATTTTCCGTTTATTTATTTTAATGTTGTTTCCTGATACATTGTTATGGATTTTAGATCCCAAACCATTTTTATCGTTGTATAAATTCATTAAATACAACACATCCTGTTCACTTTGTCTAGAACTACACTTGTAGAAACCAGAGGACGGTATTAAACGGATAATTAAAAAGGGAAAACCCACCATGCCAGTGTATTTATTTAGTCAAGTATTTTGTGGGCCTGGCCAACCTTTGTGTTGGGCTTAAGGGAATACAGATACAACCACATCACAGAGCAACAAGTCCTTTTGAACACTTCACTTGTGCATTTTTTTATTCGCTGGCAAAACATCTGTGTAGTGACACACCCTATAATTACAAAAGAGCAAAATAAAATAAATTTAAATGCCTTCTGATTATTTTCATCCCTGTTGCTTGCACTCAAAATTAGATCAGACAATTACTACTAGATCTGAAGTTTAATTAATTTATTTTGTTGTTATTTGGATGACAGAAAACAATCTCAGTGCAGCTGAACTGAAAAAACTGCAGACATGGCAGCATTTCTTATTTTGATTGGTAGAAGCATGTTCATGCCTGTGAAATGATTGAGCTCTAAAGATCTGTTGTTTTTATGTGTGTAGATTAACTGTGACGTGAAAACATATTGTCCCACTTTACAAATATTTTAAGTATTAGAGCCATTTTTGATAGAAAACAAAGTCGTACATTTCCACCAAAAATCTCAAATTTATTATTTTTTCCTAACTCTGAAAGTTACAAGTTTTTTTTCCCCAGAAAATCTAATTTTTTCTAGCTAAGTTGTGACTTTTGAAACTCAGAAATTTTCAAGGTTTTTTTCTAGAAGGTTTCAAAAAATGTCAGAGTTTTTTGCCTCTTTTTGTATCTGCAATGGCCTTAATACCCTAACGTAGGTATGATTAACCACAGTGTTGGGACAGAAAAAATAGCATCCAATAGAACTGAACAATGAAGGTTTCAGGGAGTATAAGTCAAAGTTTAGACTTAAATTGATTGAGATGCTTTTGTATGACCATAAACAGGATTTTCGTACTTTAAACCATCAAATGTTTCTGAATTAAAACAATTCTGCAAAGAAGCGTGAGTCAACTCATCCACAGATTATTTCCCAGTTATTGTAGATGCTTGCTGGTGGTCATTACTGCTAAAGGTAAAAGTAATTACCTTTACAGAGCCGGGTTCCTATAGGCAGCTTTTTTCCTTTAATAAATATAAATCTTGATATGAAAACTGGTTTTTGTAGTTTATCTTAATGTGATAACAAAACTTTTTAAATGAGCTGAAAGATGATGACAAAAAAAATCAAAAATGGAAGAAATCTGTAAGGGAGACTTGGCAGGAAAAAAAAATACATCAAGTGGATTATTATGAAAGGGACAAAATTAGAGTGTTGTATAAATATGCTTCACTGGGATGGATGGAAACCTTGTTGCTATGTACATTTCATAGATTGTCACAGAATTAGATCTAAAGAAAATTAAGAAAGATTTTCCACTCTAATATGTGTTAAAGCCTTTATATAAGATTAAATAAATATAAGACAGGCTAACAGCTAATGTGTGTTACTGACTGCAATGCTCCACTGGTAACAAACCTGTGAGTTAGTGAGCTCTGGCTCTGGATAGCGTATCCTGCAGGAAGTGTAATTTGGGTAGATCCCCACTGATGCAAGTCACCTCAGCACATATGGTTTTCACCATTGCATCTATTTCACAAGCTGGCCGTGTGAAGTCACTTCCAAGTCAAATAAGCAAAGCCCCCCCACCTCCCACTCCCAAAACCCACCCCAATCTCTCCACAGCACATGCACTCAGTCATCAGCAAATATCAAGAAAGGGGAAAGCTACCCAGAAAAAGAGTTCCCAACTAAAACCGTTTCTGTAGTACAGGCCATGTTTTCCTTACCCTAACAAATTTACACAGTTGTTAGTGATGGCCTGGGATTCCTCCTAAGGCTCAGACCACCAATAATAAACAGTGTGGCAGCTGACACCGCAAGACACCTGCACGGCTCCCTGACACTGCAGGATTGTTCCCAGGGCCTGAGGGAGCTGGTGTGGGCAGAGGTGGGCTGTGGGATGAGGAACAAGAGGAACAAGTCCACGGGAGCTGGCAGACAGGTCCGTGTCAGAGCGCAGACATGGGGGATGGGTAAAGCACAAACGGTCAGTGTTGAAACCATCTTGATTTGTTTACCGCCGGTTTTGAGTACTTTAGTACATGATCATTCCCCAGCTTACTGGAAGAAAATCATGCCGTTTTTTTATTTTATGTTTCTTTAGTCTGTGGGATTCTGGCTGGGATTCAGTGATTAAAATACACATTTCTTCGGCTCGCTGAATAATCTTTTGTGCCTCTAATCAAGTTGTTTTGGTGCCTAAATGTAAACAAGAGAGCGAAATGGAAAGTAAAAATAGAAGGGCCAACAGTAAGCCAGTTGTGAAGTAATTTGGTGAATTAAGCCTGTGGAGTTTGGGGGTTATGGTAGAAAGCTGCATGTTTCTATATGTAACCTTTGGCTGAAAGGTCAACTCATCAACATGTCACATTATTTTTGCATCTTTGACTAAAGAAAGTTAATGCAGCTAATAAAGAAAGTCAGGATGTAACATTTTTAGACTTCTTGTCATAAATGAAACAAATAATTACATTAGCCACAATCATTTTGAACAATGGAGTCCCTCAGGGAATTTACTCTTTAATTATGATGTTTTTCAGATTCAGCAAAATTCAACTCATTAGGATAACTGACAACCAAACAGTGGTGTGATATATCAATACCATTAATAAAACACTTTCTAGATCTGGAGTCAAATAATTAGTGTTTTGTTGAAGATTGAAAAATGTCAAGAAAACAGAAGAGAACTGTCAGTTTCTAAAGGACAGAGATATCAAACACATCAAACCCTTTCAAAGGAGTTGATAAAGAAAACTTTAGGACCTTGAAATGGCCTATTGAAATATTAGAAACTATCCTGGAAATCATGTCTGTGCCAGTTAATCAGCTAGTTCAAATGAACAAAGAAAAAGTAATCAGTGTTGCTACTATGAAGAAAGTTTAAAAATTACAAATGTAACCATTCAGCAGCATACGTATTAGCTTTTTCCCAGTCTTTTTGAAATGTCGTCAATCAGATCTAATAATAAAAGCAGGCCATATTCTCTGTCTGCATTAAACAAAAAGGGTGTTACCCAATGCTGCACAAATGTTGGGCTTAACCAAAAAAGTGGCATCAAGATGAATTTTTTAAGGTATTTGTGACACTAGTGGCCTGTATTCAATGGACAGGAAGAAGAGCCGAGAGAGAAATCAAGGACAAGTAGCAAAGCCTTTTATAATTTACTGTAGGCAATTACTGCTTTCAAACACAGGCTAACACAAACTGAGATAATTTCCCAATTCTGGGATCAATAAAGCACATCTTTTCTATTCTTAATACAGATTAGAAACTGCCATCCTTGAAGTATTTTAGATTTAGCTCTGATCCTGAGAAGTGATCCTAATGCCAGAATTAGGCTTTATCAGTGCATTCCTTATTATTGAATAGCATAAGATTAATGCACTTTACAGTTCACAACAAAAATAAATAACTAGGTTAATGAATAAGCTCATCTGATTAAAAAAAAGACACATGATTCTATTGGGTTTGTGCATTGAGAACAGTTTAGCTGCAGAATGATCTCGCTCACTGAGAGCCCCAATGTCCTTTCAACACGTTGAATCGGCTGCACTCAACATGTTGAAAGGACGAGCACATCGGCTGAAAAAACGTCAACAAGACTCTCTGAGAAAGCAAAGGCGAAAGACATTCACAGACATTACGACAGCTGACTGTTTCTGTGTGTTTCTGCGCGACAAAAAGCGGCAGAGTTCATTACCCCGTCCCGTCCTGTGGCTTGCTAGGTTTGTTTAGGTTTCTGTTTGTGTGTACAGTCACACACACACATGCCACAGGATGTCAGGTGGTCCAGCCATTGTCTTCCCACCTGTAGGACATTGTCAGAAGCACAAAGACGGGACACAGTACGTGTCAGCTTCTGTTTGAATCAGATTTGTAAATCCATCTCTTTTAGCCAGGAGGCTTTGAAAGATTGGTCTGTGGAGTAATTCACATCTGAGCAGGAAGAGGCAGAGGCTTATTTATCGAAGCTCAGTTAGTGTCAGCTGGGTTCAGCTTAACAGTTTGTTTCTGAACACACAAACATGTTCGGCTATTTTTTGAGTCTTTATAAAAGAGCAGTGGCCGCAGGGCGTTGAAATGCTTTTGTTGTGCTGAATTGTAGATTAAAGGATTCTCCCAGTCTGCTTATTAGTTTATGTAACCTTCTACCTAAGGTCACCGGTGAAGTTTCTAAAGGACACACATGAAGAGGATTTCAAAGAGGGGCAAACAGAGTGAAACAATGAGCCAGTATCTCTACCTGGGGGCTGAGCAGCACTCAGCGTCTCGACTATTAACCAGACTGATGTTTGCCATAAAGCAGGGCCTCTCCCTCACTGCCCTGTGAGGTCACCGCACCTGTTCTTGACAATTGTTGACAGGTGATGTAAAGCCTCTGCTTGTTTTCCAGGGCGTAAAGTGGAGGTTCCCCGGCTTCCTTCAACAAGGAGCCTGGAAACTCATGGTGCTTGTTTAGCAGCAAATCGGAGTGTGATATGTTTATTCTAAGCTCTCCATATCTGAAAGAAATGCTCTACATGTAGACTGACAAAAAAGCTATTGATATGTTTATCTATAGGTGCATTTATTTCCATTGATTATATATCTACGCAAACTGAAATTGCAAAAATAAATTTGCTTCATGGAAACATGAAAGATGTGTTTTTTCCTGTGAGCTCTGCAGCCCCTGCCCTGCAGCGAGGGCCCATATCCTGACAGGCACACAAATGGGATACCGTACGCTGAGGTATCCTGCAAGGAGGTGTTACTGTAAGCCGAAAAGTTTGACTTACTCATGCTCCGAGCAAACAAGACATGTCAAACACAAAAGGAGTCAGAAAAGAAAGAAAAACATCTTTTCTTTGTGGGAACAGGCAGACAAAACAACTTCTTCACACCTGAGTCCATCTTTTGTTGGGAGTTCTTCCCGTCTGTTGTCATCAGGTGTTATCTGTACTATCAAGTCAACATAAAAAGATCAATTCATGTTCTGCTTTTACCCAGGTTGGTTTTTAACTACTTGGCTCCACATCTCTTTGTCTGATTCCAGTGATAAATTCATTTCTCATCCTTTTCTTCCACTGGTTGTTTAAACGCAACTTTAAAGAGGCTCTCACCGATAAGCAGCTGGAAAAAATGTTTTTATAGTGAGAATATGCTTACATTGAAGAATCCAGACCCGTTTCCCCTTCTGCACTCATTGTCTCTACATCTGATTTGTGTGTTTGGTCTGTTACCAGCACTATCTGCAAAGCTCAAGCATAATCTTGGGTCATCTTTATCTTTTATATTCCATAACTTTGAAGATCTACTGCAAAACCATGAAAAGACATAATATGTGTTCAGCCCTAAGCTCATTTAATTTCAATTCACTTTATTTATACATTTTCAAATTACAACAAATGTCATATTTATAATAAACAGGTCAAATACATTAATTATAGAATTAGAATTTCTCCAAATTCAGTTAAACACCAACCCATGTTATAGCAATAAGTTAATATTTTTTGATGTCTGGAAAATGAGCTGCTTCAAAAACTTCCTGATTATTAAATCACAATCAAAGGCCACTGTGCCGTTACCTAGCAACCCAAGTGGAGCTCAAGCAATCTTGGGCAGCTGGTTTTACCGCCGGATGCTCTGTGCAATGGCTGCTGGAAAAGACAAGTTGGGATTTTGAACAGATCTGAAGTCAGGCAGAACTAACCAGACCAAAATCTCATTATCCAATAATGATTTTGTACAGAAAGGGTAATAAACATATTTTGTATAACCCATAGACATCCTAACCTGTTCAAGGAAGCATACGTCACCTTTAAGTTCAGTTCAGCAGGTTTGTCAGAGAACAATATGGGAGTGTCATTATCTCTTTTAAATCTGCTGTTATTTTTCATTAAAATGCAGCTTTTTTGTTTGCTGTTATTTAAAAAAAAACACACACACACAAAATTAGAATAGCGATTTGCCTTCCACCTAAAAACAATGCATACTCTTAAAAGTGCAGGTAACTAAATCTACCTAAAGAGGCCTGCAGTGTATGAATGTTGTTGAAACCTGTTAGGGATTAAATGAGCTAACCAGTTTGTTCAGGCTAAATTTGAATATAATAAGCTACAAAATGTCCCATCTTCAACGTAATTCAAATAAAAGCAATAACCAGACAACTTGAGACGCCCATGAATAAAAAGGTCTGTTGATGTCCGGTGTTTGCACGAGAACTTTTATACCTAAACTTCACATTTCATGGCATTCAAAGAGACTTTCCTGCTCCGACTGTGGGAGTGTTGGAACGGAAATCACACTCCAGTAACTGTAAGTTAAAAGATTCGGGCCCCGAGGAATCCCACGCTCTTATCTAAGCAGGATATTCTGCAGACGGCCCACCTCTCTAAAGCTTCTCCAGGACGACATCAGTTTGAGTCATTTTTATCCTCAACATGTGTCAAAATTTAACAAGACCCTTTGTATTTTAAGATTGGTCTATTCCTGCCAGATGCCTTTCATCTGTCCAAAAAACCCGACATTTGTCCTTACTGGTCTTTCCCCAGAAAAAAAGTTTAATGGTCATGATGATTTACACAGAGGCTCTCCTTTCTTTTTTCTCTCCTCTTTTACAGTCGGTCATTTTCATAAGGGATTATAATACTCTTGGACAGGAGGTATCTGGATATATAGACTACGCCCACAGGCTCAAGACACAAGATTTTGAACCATATTTCTGTGGAAAGAAAAGGCTCATGCCAGGACCCTCAGATTTATGGTAAGTCTTATTTTATTGTAATATCTCCTTTTTAAGTTTGGTCGGATGTCGAGTAGGGTCAGGGTGCGCAGGATGTACAGCAGGAGTTTGGTTTTCTTCGTTTCCTGTTTAGAAGTAATAAAAAAAAAATTACTAATCAGAATTCCTTTATTGTCATTGTGCCAGAAATGTAACAAAATATAAAAAAAATGTA
Source organism: Xiphophorus maculatus (assembly GCF_002775205.1). Classification (NCBI taxonomy): domain Eukaryota; kingdom Metazoa; phylum Chordata; class Actinopteri; order Cyprinodontiformes; family Poeciliidae; genus Xiphophorus; species Xiphophorus maculatus. Next base: position 4,993,873 of record NC_036454.1, on the reverse strand, counting down.
GGTGATCTCCGACATACGAATAAAACCAATAAAACCATAAAAGGAGCTCCGATCCGCCGTGTCTGTGCATGCCGCCATGGAAGACATTGTTAATTAATTAAGGGAAGAAATAAAACATTTTTCTAATCACATCCAGATATTTTTTTAACATTCACCCTAACCACTTTTCCACATTTTGTCGTGTTACAACCACAAATTCCAATGCATTTTATTTTGATCTTATGCTACAGACCAACACAAATTTAGATCTAGGCTTTGACTAGGCCATTTTAACTTAATATGCTTTGTTTTAACCCTTGCCATTGTAGCTGGTGTAGTTTGGCTTTATTTTTATTTTCTTGTCCTACTGGAAGGGAAACGTCTGCTCCACGCTCAAGTGCTATGCAGTTTTTAGTTTGCATCCCCACAGCATGATGCTGCTAACACCATGTTCCACCATGGGGATGGTGTGTTACTTTCTACAGAACATATTTTTGGCCAAAGAGTTGAATTTTGGTCTCTTATCACAGCACCTTCTTCTTTCTTCTGTCAGGATTTTATTTAGGGGCATCAGAGGGGCTGAATACAAATGCATGCCAATTCAGATTTTTCCTTGGATGTATTTTTTTATTGCAACAATTTGATTCGCCTTTATAATTATTTGCTACCTTGTGTTGATCTATCAGTGGAATACATTGAGGTTCAGGAAAAGGGTCAAAGATCCATTCCAGAATTGTATTTCCTGTTCTTTTGACAGTTGATTTATATAAAAACATTTTCTGCACCTGACGTTTTACAAAAGCATTTTATTATTCTGCTTCTTCAGTGAGAAAAGATAACTATACTTTCTAAAACCGTTTGAGTTGGAAGACTGTTTTTGTTAGCTAGCGCTGGATGAGGTTTCAGCAGCACGAGGCTCCATCAGCTGCTGCTAATTAGCTCCACTTCTGTATCTGTATATCTGTGAGACTCTGAGCGCAGGGTTGCACGGCATCCAGAGCCAGTTGCACAGTTTCAGCACAATCCACAGATGAACTTCTGAACTCACAGGTGTAAGCTAAAATCCTCTCCGTATCCCTCGCTCAGACATTTTTATATCTTTATAATTCTCGTTCTATCATCGGCCCTGTGCACACAGAGGGCTGTCAGCAAATCACCGCAGCCAAAACCATTCCCACATTCCTCATACTCGTGCACAGTAACATGTTACCAACATGTCAGATATGTGCGAGAAATCCCAAAAGGACAAACACAACTGGCCAAAGGTGGGAATGACTGTTAATAGATGATTTAGTTAGGAGTTCAGCCAAGTGGCAGACAACCCGTATAACCCCACTGACAGACGGGATAACAGCCTAAACGGTTCAAATGAAGGCACATTTAGAATTTAACCTTCAGAGAAGCTCCATTACAAAAAGTATCTTGCGACACTCAATTACACACAAGTTGTTTGCTCAATACTAAACAGAAAAAACTGAAAATTGGGAAACTACTGTGAACACTCACAGCTAAGGCCTGTTTAGAGAAATTCCCTTAATGGAAGAATGCCAGTTTTGAAAAAACCATTTGGTGCGGGGATGAGCAATGGAAACACTTTTTCACATCACACAAGTCACATGATCAACAAGCAGATGTTGCCACTGGTGAAGAAGAAGACAATGATCAGCGTTGTAATTTTTACTGAGTTATCGCAAGAACAAACTTATTCTCGTGTGGTTTTAGTCGCATTTCTCATTTCATGAAAACATCAAAATTGCAAAATTGTGTTTTTTGAACATCAACAAAATATTGAAAAAGTTTTGCACACATTTGTAATGGAAACACGCCGACTGTCAACAACTGCAGCCCTTCTCAGATTTTTTGGTGCTGATCTCATTTAGGCCAGTTGACACTTATTGAAATCATGTTTATGTTTACGCAGCTAGCAGATGCTTTTAGCAACTTCCAAATTAATTAAGACAAAGCAATGCAGCTCATGTCCCTTTGATCAAACCAGAACAGCTCTATCTGACCTCATATCTTGCAACAAGAAGGTTCTGGTTCGAATCCCAGCTTGGGGTCTTTCTGCATGCGTGGTTTCTCTCTGGGTACTCCAGCTTCCTCCCACAGTCCAAAGAAATGACTGTGGGAGTGTGTGCACCCATGGTTGTTTGTCCTGTGATGTATGGTTAATAGTTCCTTTTAAAATTTAGAACAAAATAACTGAAAGTGCGCAAACACAACATGGTGAAAGGGTAAAATGAGCGGCACTGATCTGAATCCTGACTTGATAAACAGTTTTCAGAAACGGTGATATTGCAGCAGACGTCACGCCATCCCAACTTCACTTCCTGTACTAGAAATTCCACCAGTGCCGCCGTTTCGAAGGTTTCTTACACATATGTATAACGTTCAAATGCCAACAGTGTTGCCACCTACTGGTAGATACTAGATATTTCAGCATTTGTCCACATTTTAACAGTTACAGATAAAAATATTTAATATTACATCCATATATATTCAAAATAAAATAGTGAAAGTCAGTATTATAATGGATACAGTTGTGGATCAAGTTGCTAACACATTGTGTATGAGGGCATCAGAAGTCAGAAGTTCAGTATTTTGGCTGCAGAAAAGTTTCTGTTCTGTAAATATTAACAGAAAGATTCTGTTTACTGTTGATAAAAACCGCAATTTATTCTCTCATTTCATCGCCACTTTCAGATTCTCAGGTCATTTTGTTTGAAAGCTGCCAGAGGTGATGTCATTTTGCAACAGCTTCTGGACCGAACGGGTCCAAAATCCTCCAGCTGAAAGCTAATCACTCAGAACTCATTTTATTGCAACATCAATTACTTTCAACAGCTTAATGATCAACTAAACAGAATGCATTAATGAAAGAAACAAAGTATTTCAGATGAAAGAAGATCTGCAAGTGAAAAAAAATGTCCTACTTTGCTTGGGTTGATTGTTTTGTTTTGTTATCTGTGGAGATGGACACCAACTCCCCGTCCAAGTTTGCAAGGATGGAAATGTTTTTTTCATTCCATTAGTCGACCTTTCTTCAAAAACACCGAGTTGAGACAAGTTCACTGAATGGATTAATATGTCAGTCTTCTTTTGCGTAAAAGTTCTTGGGTGTTTTTGGCTTCATTTATGTTAAAACAAAAATTTGTGATATCTTGTCCCTCAAGCGAATTCTGGATCATGGTCTGAAGAAACAAAAATCATAAAGAAAAATACTAACATCTTCATAAAATGTTAGATAATGTTATCATTCCATGCATGCAGATTGCTCCATCCTGGCTGCACAAAGGAGCGTTATCGCAGGTCCTTCCTCACAGCAGCAGTAACATTTTATAACAGTTACTCATATGTTTGCATCCCTGCTGTTTTCCATAGTTTGTCCATTTCTTGTAAATAGTATGTTGATTTTTATGCAGATATGCATTCAGTTTGCACATTTTTTAACTGATCCTACTCTGTTGCCCATTTCTTTGAATCTGAGCATATTATTTGTAATAACAATGGCATTTTCTTCTTCTGTTGTAAATTTAGCCTCACAGTCTCTTTTTTGCTTTTATATTTACGTGAATATACATCCTCATACAGAGTGAGAATAAATTATATTTCTATTGTATTCAGGGATGCAGTTTTCTGAGGTTTACTTTCTCACCTCCAGGGGTGTTCAATGTCAAATATGAAAAATGTCTACTCAGAATGAGTTGACCATTGGATTTAGTCAATGGTTTATTTTGTAAACTTTGGAGCCTTTATTAAGTCGCTGCATTGTGGATAAGGTTTTACGCCCCTACTGAAAGATAAAAAATAGGGTGATGGACTGTTTTATTTATCAGTTTCTCACCTTGTGTTCATCCCAAACACCCATCTTGTGGCCCTGAACTCTTCTTCCTCCCTAACAACCCGAAGGTGTGAGTCATTGGACGAGTATGCCTGGAGGTACAACCTACTCCCTAATGATGCTTTTATGAGGCTTCCCCCTTCAGCGGGTCTCCCTTCCTTCCCATTGGCGTGACATATGCCTTCACACTCCGCCTCGGTCTTCAGCTTTTAAAACCCAACTTGATCAGATTTACACATCGCTCTCTCCGTCTTTATTTTTTAACTTCTCGTAGCTCATGTGTCATTCTCCGCTATCTGTTCTTCTTTCTCTCCTCCTCCACCCGTCTCAGCCTCCCCCGTGACTTTTTTGGTCTCTGTCGGGAACAATAACACACAGTGTGGTTGCCGCTAAGAGGGAGCAGATGCTGGAGCTGCTGCCCACTCGGTGCACTAAACCTCCCACCGCAGGACTCTGAATCCCGTCCCTCCAACTCCTCCTCCTCCTCCTCAGCCACAAAGAACACAGAGCAGTGACACCAGCGCCAGCTCCTGCCTACACATCCCACTTCCATCAAGAAAGGGTGGATAGGTTCATGTCTCAATTCTACTTCCTCTTTTGACATTAAAAGTTCTATCTAATCTCTTAAAAATCTTTTTTTTTTTGTTGCCTCAACTCCATAATATATGACGGATTCTCACCAGTAGTTCCAGTTCTGGATCTATAATACACAGATATTAACATCTATGGAAAAAACATAATTTTTCCCCAATGTTTGATATTAAATCAGACTAAACCTTTTCTGTTTTGTGTCATTTAGAATTAACATTTTTTTCTATTTCCCGAATGGCAGAATAATATGAGTTTATCTTTAAATTTAAAGCGTAAAGAGATGTCCCTTCAAACATGTTGGGAAAGACCAGATGATGATGTCATCACTTTGTAAGCATCTGATAGGTTAATTGACAAAATTTAAGCTCAACTGTAGGTCCATGGGACAGATGTGCGGTACGGTTAGGGTGGAGCTACTAGCTTCGCTCGTCATTGATAAGCAGGAGACAAATTGTTGCTACTTGTTTGTCGTCGCACTAGCATGTCATGACGTTAAGCGCTTGGATTAAACTAGCTGGTGGTGGAAATGCTCTCTTGATCAAGACTATAAAATACAGAGTGTCTGCACATCCTTAAAAACATGTAAATTCATGTATCTAAAATTAAGGCCTTAAAATGTCTTAAATTCATTAGAAGAATTAAAAGATTACCTTAAATATATTAATCACAGGCCGTCAATTTTGTTGTGGCTAAACTAATTTAGTATTTTCTTGTTTTTCTTTGGACTTTTCTGACATTCAAACTTTTAAGTCACATAGACATTTTTGTTGATTTCTGTGACCTAGCTAGCTTTTTGCATCTATCATGGCTAAGTGCAAATTTGCAGTTTGCAGGATGACGTTCATCTTTGCCACTGGTTCACTTCTGTTGCCAACCCATGCAATGCAACATTGATTGTGTACAATGTAAAAATATGCAATTTTCTTTTGTACATTTCTGTTGAGATACCGGTCTTAAGTTTATTTCATAATGGTCTTAAGTATGTCTTAAAAAGTCTAAAATTTGAGTTGATGAAACCTGCAGAAAATAGCATGCTGCACTGCAGCGGCCCATGCCGTACCGCTCAGTGGAAACAAAGCATAACCAAACTCTACAAGCTCATAGTGTTCCTTAAACAAGTCAAACCTTTTTGACCATATCCTGCTTGAAGTGTTCACTATCATTAGGGCAAACCATGCCCATGTTTGTTATAGCAACAAACTCTGTTTTTTGTTGGTTCAAACTTTTTCTTGGCTGGTGCTAACCTGATCAGTTAAATACTAACTGATCAGAATTGGGTTGCCACGGTAACAAGTCAACAACAGAAACCCAGACATCCCTCTCCCCATCGACACACTCCTGATCATTCTAGGGAAACCAAAGTGTTTTTAAGTCAAAATGTCTTGCTGTACTGACAGATTATTTCACTTTTTTTGGTGTGAATATGTTAGTATGCTGGAAATAAGAAAACTGTCTTAAAAGTAACTTTTCAGCAAGCTATAGGAACTCATTTTTAGTCAATAATTCTTTAATTTTGAAATAAAAAGTATTAGTACCACTGGGACATTATTTCCACTAGTACTAAAACGTTTTGATCAATATAAAGGAATTAATGCCTTAAAGCAAGCTCTTATGTCTTTCTGAAAAGTTACTTGTTAGCTAGTTTTGTCTTATTTCATATTTGTGCTTAAAAGTCGACCAGAAATGTGTGGTAAGATGGGGTGTTTTTGCAGTGTGAGGTCCTGAACCATGTCTAATTAACTGCCAGATCTCCAGCTCTGTGCTTCCTGCCACTCCAGATGTGCCTATAGCATCTCTGATGTGTAATGTTCACCAGCAAAGTGACCATCTGTTTATGCACTGCCTGCTCCCCTCCTCCGGCTCTTCATCTTTCCCTCTCTTTGGTCCCAGTGTTTAGTCAACCCTTGCCTTATCGTTATTATTTCGACAAATGTTTCCGATTTAGCCAACTTATTGAAAAGCTGTTATGTATAATTAAGTTCTGAACGCGCTGCCAACATTGTGCGCTTTTGACAACAGACAGAGCCGCTGCATGTGAAGGCTCAGCTCGCTCATGCCTGTTCTGGAGCCAAACCCACGTTGCCTCCACGCTCTGCCTCTGCAGTGCACCTGTGCGTCTGGCTTCGTTTTCCGCTATGAAAATATTTGCTCTGCTGTCCCGTTTTATTAAGTTTTAATACAAAAGAGAAGCTGTTCCAGCTCCAGTTGTGATCTGGCGAGCCCGGTTATCGTGTCCGAGCTTTAACGTGGGGGGCGTTTTTTCGTTTTATCACGGTACAGATCGCCAACTCCATAAATATTTGCTAGTAAGCCGGAACGCATGTCATCTCTGTTGGCCTTCACACATGGCACGCACGTTCTTCACAGTCTGGGTCCTCGGGGTTAAATCATGTTGTACTGTTTGTTCTCAGAGCTGATATGTTTGGATAGATTTATGCCGCGTTCCCCAGCATCAAGGCTTTTCTGTTTGTCCTGTTTGTATAATTTGGTCCCGATATCAGAAATTGTTATTTAATAGAAAAGCTTGTAAAATGTCAAGGACTGTTATTAATGCATCTTTCCATCAAAGTGTAAACATACATATCCAGACATGATATGTCTCGAAGCCTTGTCATCTGTGTATTTCAAGGCAAACAGCGTTTGACCTTTAACCTCTCTCAGTCAGAGCACCATTAGCCTCCAGAGGGACAGTCGCTACCACCCAGCTGTCTCTACTCTCTGTAACGCGTCTGTCCTCAGTGTGTGAACGTTACGCTAATGGATGTCATGAAGTCGAGTTGTTTCTATTCAGAGCCAAACGACAGAAAAAATCAACTCCAGAGACAAATCTCAGTATGACGAAACATGAATCCGACTATGTTATTCTGTGGTTGGAAGCAGCTGTGTATATTTTAGATATTCTAAATATATATGCAGTTTAAACCAGATATTTACAAAAACTTCATAAAAAGACATGTAACCCTTTTCCCCTCGCTGCCTGACATTAAATCAAGGTAAATGTTTCCGGTTCTACGTCAGTCAGGATTGTCAAAATGATTCCCGTTTGCTAAATGTAAAAACTCAGAAGTTTATATACTGTGAATGTGTCTTAGGGTAACACCTCAAACACAGCACTTCCTTTTAAAGGTTTTTTCGACTCAAGTGGCCTTCATTAGAAAGTGCTAAGACAGGAAAGTAGGTAATTAGAGAGGAAAGACATGCACCAAAGTTCACCAGGCTGGGATTCGAACCTGCGACGGCAGACTAAGGCCCCTTTATGTGGGTTGTGTTTAACTCCTGCGCCACCACAGCACATCCAACACAACCCTTTTTTGTGTTAAATCACGAGAAGTCCAAAAGAAATCAGGCAACACCTCTGGAACATTTATGTGTCTGGTTCATCTTTGGGCCCTATTCAAGATGGCTGAAGGTTCTGTGTTTATCTGCACAGACAGGATGGAAATATCCAGCCATCAAGAAGGAGACGGGCTGGACAATATGGCTGAAAAACCTATCACAATATAAGGATTTTATATCAGTTTCATCATAATTATTGATTAGGGATTTTTTGGTTTTGGATATCTGAAATACTGGTGAAGTGACATTTTCTGTTTTAGCTGTTCTAGAGCTCATTTCCTCCTTTCACTCAACTCAATTTCATATTTAAGCAGTTCAAATTCAATTCAAAAATACTTTATTGATCCCAAAGGGAAATTAAATTATGTTATGTTAAAAACTTAGCTTAGCTCACCGTGAAAGGTGGAGCAGCTAAAGCTCAGTGAAATTATTGAACATTGTATTTGGACATATCTATAAATATTGATCATGTGCATATTGCGATTATAAATTGTTGTTGATTTGTTGCCCAGCCTTGGGTTTCACACCCAAGAGATGAACCTCAGAACCGCTAGAGAAGCTAAACAAGTACAATATCGTCATGGTGGGACAGAGCACTCAGAGTGGAAGAAATATAACAATATTGTAAGTTAGATCACAATTTGCAAATGCACTAAATCTTGGAGACATATCCAAGAGCTGCAAACGACACCTGAGAATATCATTCAGTGTTTTAGGCCAAAATCCACAAAATATACAGGTCCAAAAATAATAAATATGTCAATCTTCAATTCTAACTGAGCCTTAATGTCCAGGTGCTTTTGTTTTAAGTGTATTTTCCTTTGCTTATTCTTTTATTACACTACATTCAATTCAAGCATTATCCCCCAACCATTCCCTAGATTTATTGGGGTTTTCTTCTGTCTTAAATTTAATTCAAGGCGGCATAAAAAAAAGGTCTTAAAAAGTCTTACATTTTAAGACTTTTTATTCTTAAACATTTACTTCAGAAATAAACATTGTACAGCGGAAACCAAGATGGCGTTTACTCTGATGAAATATACGATCCACTGCTCATAATCCAGCTCCTATTGACGTTCCTCCGGAAAATGAGCACCTGGAGATAACAACAGAGCTGAGCATGGTAACTATGGAAAGTGAAAGAGTAGAGCGCACATGTCACACAGTCAAGGTAAATGCATCGGGAAGCAGGAACCCATGCTGTGAAAACCGTCACAGTTTCCACCAAATCCAGGTTCTCAGACTTTTACTGGTCCATGTGTCTGGGTGTGGTGCCATCCAGCTGCTCGAGCTTTCTTCGTCACCGACTGGGAAGCTAGCTGCCTTTGCGACCATTCACATAGTACAGTAGGGGAAGTGGGTCCAATAAAACATGTCCAAATAGGAGAGCAACAAAGTCTTTTTTTTTTCTTTTTTATGTTCAGCCGTAAGAGATCTCACATCTTAAAAATATCTTACATCTCACTCTTGCAAATGTAGGCGGGTCACCGTGGAATAAAAGTGGCTTACCAAAAAAATTTTAATTGTCGCATGGTATTCCTGTAGAAATAGCCCCCGCAGCCCTGTCAGAGCTAATCTAGGAAGAGAAGAAGGATGTATATGTCTGAAAGTAAAGGTTCAGACGACATAATTTTCCTCCGAGTTTTAAGGGGAAAAAAAACAGATCGACTTGTGTTTCAGAAGTGGGACAGCAGCAGTCTATTCTGACCACGCTTTACCCAGATCTGTTGGCATGTGGGCCAGAATACCAGGCCTCCGGTCTTGTCAAACCTTATAATTTTATGCATCAGTGTATTTCCTTGCATGGCTGCGACTGTTTGGGAGCAGACAGAGAATGTTTCCTGGAGAGGAAACTGATGGCTGGCAGGAAGTGCTGACCGATAACTGAAGCACCAGAATCTATTTGGTGTCACATTTTCTGGACTCTGAAGCGTAAAGGTAAAGGAAGCTGACCCTTTGGTGCTTCTTGGACCCACTTTGATTGGATTTAGTGAATTAATGTGTTGGCCTTTAAATAGAAAGGAGGATATCCTCTTTGCTGTGAGAAATTATTTTTACTTTCGGTGCCTAAAGTTCGAACTGAACATGGAAAAAAAAAACTTTCAGTTTTCTGCTCCATCTTCTTGGAATCAGTTGCAGAAATACATAAACGTGAAGGATCTATTGTCACTAAATGCTTCTAAGGCTGTTCTTACTGATTTTGAGAATGAATAATCTGTGTGTAAATGTTTCCACAGAGGAATCCTTTAATTGATTTATCACAGTGTTAAAGTTTTCTGTTTTTGCTGTGAATGCTCTGTAATCTCTGCCGGTCTTGGCCAGGATTCTTTAGCAAGAGATTTTGAATCTCAATGGGGGATTTTTCTGGGTGAAATAAATCTTAAATAAAAATAAAGTGGATCTATGACAAAAAAAAATACAAACACTAAACCCATTTAAGATTGTTTCCATTCAACACCAAAAATCTGTGTATTTTCTCCAGTCACGGTACTAAACCTTTCAGAGCAGAATACCTTCCATCACCGTTAGGATCATCTCAACAAGTTAAACGAGCAAAACAAAATGGACTTATGTGGCTAAACAATATACAGTTTTGTTCCAGTTTCTTAGTAATATCCAATATAACACAAAATGTAGAGTAAAGTTTGACTGTTTTATTTATTTGTGATGATCTGCTCATTAGAAGACTTTCAAATATTTTCTGGTTGTAATCAAGTAGTGATGGGCCACCTGACGCCAGGCTTAAAAAGGGGGCGTGTCAATGAAGCCCCGCTTCCATGCTTGTGTCGTCTTGCTGAAAACCACGTGACTAGCAACAAACGATGCCTTGCATTGCATGGGTCACGTGACTGCTTCATTTTGCGTGTCGGTTTTCAAAATAAAAGCGTGATGAGCCGCCGCTTCATGGGTTACTGTATGTGTCTTCAGCAGTGGCCGAAATAAAAGGAACCATTTATAGTTCATGTGTATGAAGGATTTTGAAAATGATTTTGAAAATGAAACGTCATTGCTTCATGAGGCTTCATTTGGCCATCACTAATTTTAACTAAATAAGAACCTTAAAGATCAACATAGATGTATTTTTCTTTAAGAAGAACAGTGTTTAGGTCTCCTAAATACAGTGCGGTAGGCTTTGGTTCTGAACACAAAGAACTTCATATCAAACTGAGTGCAGGGAACCCAACCAAATTATGACCAATGCAAACCAGCAACATGAGAAACACATGGCTTATATAGTGAGGAAGAAACGACTAAATGGATGCAGGTGTGATAATTACAAATCAAGACCAGGTTGGGCAGAAGGTCAGGAGAACGAGACTGAGTCTGCAAAATAAAAACCATAACGTGGCAGCGACAGTAGAAAATGAAAGTCGTTTAAACTCAAACAGAGCACAACTGAAGCCGACATCAAACCAAAAAATAAAAACAGCAAATTAAACCAAATCTACAGACAGTGGAAGTATTCCAGACTCGCATAAATGAAAACGTCCTGCCTGGAGACCAGAACTGAGCTCAGACCTGACCCATTTTCAGAGCTAATTCAGCAGACCGCTTTGCAAAATATTTATTTACATTTCCTAAAATTGCTTAGTGTGAGGCAGGCAGGTTTTGGAAAGCCGCAGGAGTATGTAATGTATTCCTTGGACCAAATCTGTTCTTGTAATTTGTAGCTATGAAGTTGCATATTTTTCTTGGAGAAAACCTTTTTTATGTCTCAGATGCAGATAAGTATTTATGGACAGGTTTTAATGTGTCACAGCAGATTTTACTTTTTAAATAAACACCACTACAGAAGACCAAAGAGAGTTTCTGAAATTTAAACCAAGTCACTTGGAGGTTTTTTGGGGTTTTTTTTTTTTTACATCATATAGGGTTTTTTGGGGTTTTTTTATATATATATATATTTGCTAGTACTGAAGTGCTAAGGGTAACATCAGAATAATGCTTGGTACCAGAACCCCAACATCGTCATGAAAACTGGAAAAATCCCAGTTTATAATCTTCACTTATGACATCTGACCTGCAGTTTTCCAGTAACAACATAAAGCAAGGTTGTTGTTTTTTAAGGGTTTTCCTCCATAGTTACTTCAATTCAAATTCCAAAATACAACTACAATACTACAACTGAGTTTAGAAACGCTTTAACTTAAACTCATCTACTGTAGTTTTTCATTGCAACATTTCTCTAAATCATCCACATAGGCCTGTGAAAATAAATAACATGAAATCTAATGTTTGTTCAGAAAATATAACATCTGGATTCTAAGAAATCAGGATTTAAGATCTTTTTTATACTTAAGTTAAAGGGAATGATTCAGGTTTTTACAATTTATCCTGTTGGAATGTTTTAACATGCACAAAATATATAACGTTTCAGAGCAGAGAACAGAAATGCAAATATAAATATTTTGATGCATTTGTTTATTCTAAATCAGTATAATAAATTCTAACCCGAAGGAGCTTAGCCTGACCTTCTTTAACATTAATCAACATGTTTTTTTAAAAAAAACAAAGTTAAAATAATTTTCAAGACTCGTGTCTTTAGGTTTCTCATTACCTGTAAAGAGGAATGGAGTCCAGGCTCACAGAGAGAACAACGCAGAGTTCAAAACCTGCTATAATGAGATGCTTTCACTTCCAAACCTGAATCATATTTCATGTCAACAAAGACGGAAGATCTGCCAATTCCACGGCTAAAGAATGAGAAGCTGAGGTTGTTTCTCAACAAAAGAACAAAAACAAACCGTTCGGTCTGAAATCATCAAAGGCATTCAGGACATTTTACATCTCTGTCAAATAGAGAAACACAGATTTATTAATATTCTTGTCCCTTTATAAACATCATTTCTCCTCCTGAGGAGCTAGAAGCTGAGCGAGTTGAATCGGATGCTGTGAATTAATCAGTCATTTATTCTGGAATTGAAGCCATTCTTTGGTTTCACTTGCTGATTAGTCACAGCTTCAGCCTGGATTTGGTGCCCTGCACATGGAAGTGGAAACAGCTTTTTAACCTCTCGACCTCTGATAAAGAATATCTGACTGACGGCTGTTTTCCTTCATTTTAATCAGCTCATGAATGCTCCCTCACAGAGATTACTGCTCTGTGTTTTATGCTCTTCTTCTGGGTTCATCCATCGTTTCTTTCTGATAAATCCAAAAGAGTTGTGCAAAACATATTATTTGCAGTGGGATCTTTTTAAATTTTTTTATTCAAATTGGCAGATTTCTTGTCACAAAATCCTATTTCTATTGATACCGATACATCTTAAAACTCTAAAGCAGAGCTACGTTACAATAGAACGATATGTTCTGTCTCGGTATGATTCTCTTAAAATTAAATTCATGGTTATGTTTTTTGGAATGCACTGCTGTTCAAAGGTCATGTCTGTAGATCTAACTGCACTGGAGCCAGACTTTTTCTTAAATCAGAAAAAAATGCACCAAACAGAAATGCTTGGACATTTTTGATCTTGAGTTTTGTAAAGTTCTGACCTACACATACAGATTGACTGTAAGCAATAAACAACAACAAAATACTTTACGTTCTTTATTCCAGATAAATAACGAATTTAACTGTAAATTTAACAATAAAAAAAGTAATTAACCCTTTGGAGTCTTGGGTCTAAATGGCCGTTTTGGTCTAATTTTGAATTTACCCTTATATTTCCACCATAAAAACTATTTACCTTACCTTGTTTGGTATCATTATTTTCAGAACATCCTAAACTTTGTGATTTTACAGTGTTTGTTTCATTTTGACAAAATTTATTATCACATTGGAGCAAAAAACACACACAGAAACATGACGTCATGCCCGCCACAGGGCGGGCGTCGACCTTAAAAGGCTAAAGCACTCATTTTTCTCGGTAATCCCAGTGTTATGTCCCACTGCCTAACTGAAAAATGACAAACTTGTCCACACAGCAAAATGCAAAACATTCACCACATCAAAAGATGTTTTTTGTACTCCACAACATCAATAAAATAGTTTTATTAAGCTTCCTTGAGCAGGTTAGGTTAGTTCATAACATTTTTTGCACAAAATCAGATAATGAGATTTTAGTCTGTCAGTTCAGAATGAGCCGTTTTAGGGTGTCTTATCTCTTTAAATCCAAATAATTTGCTGCTGGCCACGCCCCTTAACGCAACGTTTACATTCATATGTGAAAATGGCTGCAAACAGATGCACAATTATACAACCGTACATCTTTGAAAAGCATGAGTGGATTCTCCTGCACAACCAACAAGAATGTAGCAAGTGGCTTCTGGATGTTAAGTTAACAACAAAGCACTTGTCTTTTCCAGCAGCCATTGCACAGCGCATGCAGCGGAAAAACCAGCTGACCAATTATGCTGGGAGTCAGCTTGAGTTGCTAGGTAACGGTGCAGTGGGACTCAGTAATCAGGAGGTTTTGAGCTCATTTTCCAGACACCAAAGACTTTAACTTATTGCCAAATAAGTCTGGGTGAGATTTTTAAGAGCTTGGGTTGTTTTTAGAAGCATTTTATTACTAAATGGAAGTACAAAAACATGAAAAATATTAATTTTGTATAATAGGTCGTTTTTTTAGTATCCACTATGCAATTCACTACACTGTCATAGTCAGTGGCGCCGGATTCATTTTTGAGGTGGGGGGTCCATGGGGTGTTTCGTCACCTCTGTTATGCACTTTGAATGTCATGCAGAACATGCAGAAGGCAACTTTACAGAGCATTTAGATTTCAGAATGGACTTTATTCCATTTTCAAAACTGGAGTCTGGAAAAATGTAAAAGACGGATAAATGCCTGCAGCCGACCTAAGAACAGCTGAATATTAAAACACCGTGTTTGTATGAAGGTTTTGTCATCATTACATCATTGGTGTGAACGCACCAGTAGCGGGTGAAACAGTTGTCCAACCGGGTGACCCGTCAGCTCTTCAGTTCGCCAAACCACACACACACACACACACACACCCACACGCCCCCACGCACGCACACACACAAAAAAGCTCATAAACAGGAAAGAGGAAAAATAAATATATATAAAATAATAATTCATGCAATTATTTTTCGACCTGAGCAAAAATGATCTGCTCTAGGCAAAGTGTGGGTGAGCATTTGGTCGGGAACCGTAAACGAACATGGGCCCGATGTCCTTTTGTTTTGTTTTCATCCCAACGCTATTAGAAAGAAAACATCGTCACACTTCTGTAAATGGTGACAAATACAGAAATCTCATTCAATTTTTAGGCAGAACTGGTTCAAATCTGGACCGGATCAGAGTCAAAGCCTTTTTTCAGATGTCAGACCGGTTCATGATCCCAACCCGACCCAAAGCTGCCGCATGTGCGTAAACCTTTGGGGGACGGTTATGATCTGGAGCCTTAGATTCGGTCCAGATCTCAATGCTGTAGGTTTTATCTGTACCACAGAGAGATTTCAGTCACGGATTGTCGGAGTTGTGTGCAGCCTGTGTAAATGTCTGGCGGGACCAGCGGACGGGCAGGGCAGGGCCGTAAAGTGTTGAGGGCGGGGGCAATGGTCCCCTGCACCCCCCTGTTCTGGTGCCTATGGTCATGGTCAGTTAAGAGAAGAAGATGATTGAAGAGATCTTCATAACCAGCTGGCAGCCATGTTTTTCTTCATTTAAAACCTTCCTGAAAGACTCAGTTGTATTCCCCGTTTCCTTCACAGCTACTACAACTGGAAGACGCAGACATCCACCTCCAACTCCAGCCCCAACTTTGAGGTGATTTATGATGACCCAAACGGACTTCTCTTTAAGAGCAAGAGGGACAAAACAATGCTGAATCCTTGGGTAAGAATTGTTTCTCTGCTGCTTTGCTTCTGGGCCTCAGGCTCCCATAATCAGATCCAGCCACCTGCTGCATGGCCGTAAAAATGTTTCTGGGAAGTAAAAGTTCTTATCAGATCCAGTTTGCTTCCAGGCACACTTTGTCTTTAAAGCCAGTGTTATATCTAACAGAGGATGTTACAGTGACGGCCCTATATTACCTCACTGGCCCTAAGTTTTAGGCACTGAAGCTTTTTAACAAGCTGCAGATATCAGTTGGAGAAGCTGAGAGCGATGAAGGAATCATATTTGCTTTCCACCTGCACACAGAGCGAAGGGTCAAGAGATCGAGGCAGGTGCTTCCTCCACGCTCTCCTTCTGGCGGAGGCCTTTGCAGAATAACGGCCCACTGGGACGGCTCTTATTTTCCCTCCTGCCTCTCTCTTTGCTGGGGGGTAGGGAAGCAGTTGGTGGGGCCGAACTATTTTGAAATTGCAGACAGAGCTGTGGGGACTGCGTTTTTGAGGCCAAAATGGCAGCACAGTGTTCTAGCTGCGGTCGAGCCCCGCCCCGACCAGCCGTCTATTAAAAACACAAGCGATGGAAGGCGCAGGAAGCCAGGGACATCAAACCACCCGCGTGTCCAGAAACGCAGCGTGGCTCAGCCCTGAAGCGTCCAGCTTTTAACCCTCCGTCTGCAGCTTCGTCTTTACAGTTCACACTGCAAAAACACAAAACCTAGACAAGCACTTTTGGTCTAGTTTCTAGTGCAAATATCTTGGTGCTGTTAAAATAAAACAAAATTAACTTGCAAGCAACTTTTCAGCAAGATATAGGAGCTTGTTTTAAGTAATTAATTCCTTCATATTGATAAAGGCGTACTAGTTCCACAGGCAGATTATTTCACTTATATCAAGACATTTTCCCAAGAGTGAAATAATCTAACAGTGGGATTAGTATGAAAAAACCTTTCTGCTCTTACCTTACAGAAAATATACTCATAAGTTAGCTTTGTCTAAGATACTAGGATATTTTAACTACAAACAAGACAAAAATAATTGGTGATATTTTGTGTTTTTGAAGTGCAGGCTAGTTCTCCGCTTTGTTTTTCTGCTTTTGCTAAACCGTGACCGCTTGTTCCCCTGCAGCCAGAAATGTGGGTTTGATGGTGAAGAGCTTCTCTTATCTCTGTGGTTCATTTGGTTTGACTGGAAAAAGAAGCTGAAAGAAAAGTTTTCCTTAGATGATGTGAGCATTAGTAAAACATTTTGGTTTCCCGATCATGTGGAGGTTTGCCGTTTACCAGAGTTTCCGACTCCGGTGATGAAGTCATTTTTAGCCGTCTGTTTCGCCTCGGTCATTACGACACCCACAGGAGTGTTTGAGGTAAACGTGTAAATTGGGTGTGATGGTTGACCAATGAATGAGTCCCGTGACACAGATGGTCTGAGAGGAAATGCTTCCAGCAGCTTGTGGTTTCACATGGATGGACAGACAGACAGACACATGGATGTGTGCTTATAAAAACCTGAGCTGATTTTAGGTTAAGACTTTGACTAGGCCACTTTAACACACAGATATGCTTTGATGCTAACCCTTCATAATGGACCTCCTCCTTCTTTTCTTGCAGCTGTTATTGCTCTATAGGCAGTAACAATGCTCTGAGAATCATAAAATAAATACACACAGCAGCCTTAGCTTTGATACAGTAACCAATAAAGTTATACTAAAAACCTCGTCATTAAACACAAACCAAACACTTTCTCTTTCAGAGATTGTTTTTGGATCAAATCAAAGAAGGATTTATGCCTCCTGATGGACTCATCTGTACTTTCAGCATCTTTTATGCCGCATTTGTCACTGGTTTCTCAATTGGTGACTGTATGATATTTTGATGACTTTTTATTTTTGTGTTTTTATGATGTAAAGCACTTTGAACTGCATTGTTGCTGAAATGTGCCAAACAAATAACTTGATTGACTGATTTACAGAACTTGTCTAAGTAAAAACATCCTCCAAGCTCATAAAACTCACTGATCTGCTTTGTCCAAATGAAGCCACTTCTAAACACGTGGTGTTTGGTTTCAGTCGGGGTCCAACGGGGACTCCAGCGGGACGCTCCTCCAGTCGGACCTCTACGTCCACGTCGTGCTGTACGACCGCAGTGTGAGAACGTTCTGACCTGCTGACGCCGACACAGCCGTACAATCTGGCGTGCAACGCAGAGCGCTGAAAGCCTCTAATTTAGCTGCAGCTGCATCATCATTTACAAACTCTTTCCCTCTTATCGTGCATGCCATCAGGGTGGAGGTGCCGCTGCGACGACTTCAAACAGACAATTCCCAGAGGAAGACGTGGACAAACTGGAGTGACAGCTGGAGAGTTTCCTTAAGCTTAAACTGGAACTTAGATATTCTGTTGGGTGCAAAGTCTTCTTTAGGAGCCAGAATCTGCTCCTCAACCCCAGGCTTGTCCACTGTTGGGGCCAACATATTTTGGGCCGTTTGTCTAAACAAATTAGAGGTGTAAGAGCTTTGAAAGATGATGGGGGCAGCTCTTCTGTCCTCCCCCAGGCTGCGGTAGCTCCAATTGGACTGGAAGAGTGGGTAATGGGCTTAAAGCATTCCTTGTGTTCCCAGATGGAAAGACGCTACGCCGGACATCAAAGCTCTCCATCACTTCCATATTAGTCATTGACTGACAGATTTTAATGCACCATAACTCTACAAATAATCCCATATGGAAACCTGTTTGAAACTTGAAGAAGTTTAATTTTTGCCATTAATACTGAAACGGGTGGTGGGAATCACACCAGTAATATTATCTCTGGCCATAAGATGATAACATATTACAGGGTTTTTATCATTTCTTCTTTCATGTGTGTTCAGTCTGAAGCTGAATCTTGGCAATTTGACTTAGGCAATGTATTGTTTTCCAAACAGGTCCCTTGCTTTCTATTTGTGTTTATTTCTGAAGGGAATTAAAGCTTCACAATCAAACCTATAATGATTGTGTTTTTTTTTTTTATTTAATAAAAACCCCAAAATGATATGATGGTGTGCATTTTAATCCCCCCAAACAAAATCTAGTGCATTTCCTTCAGAAGTCACATAATCATCAAACATAGTTCATCTGTGCATAATTCAATATCTGTGTATCTGCAGCTGTCCTGTGAAGCTGCACACTCCACAAAGCTGCTGAAGACACAATCTAAAAGTCTTGCACCAGTAACTTAAACACAAAATATTGAATCAGAGGCTTTGAATGCCTCACTTTTCAGTTTTTAATGGTGAATTTATGTTCATGCCATCTGCAATTCATCTGTTCGTCTTAATGAAATACCTAGAGATTTGGGGTTATAAGCTTTTAAAATGTGAAAGTTTGGGAGACTATGAAAGTTGAAAGATAGCATTTTCTGTAATGAGATGTGAGGAAAATATTTATTTTGAAGGTGTTTAATTTTCCTTTGGGCTCAATAAAGTCTTTTTGAATTTGTTTTATGTTTTCAGTCCCTGTTTCTGTACATGTCTTTCTTTTAGGATGAGCAATGATTAAAACATCAACAGTTAACAGATGAATTACTAAAATGACCTCTAAAGTATTTTTCTTGCAAAGCCATTTTTCTCAGCAGTATAACATGTTTAAGGTATTTTTTTTCCCCCTTCTTAAAATCACAACCCCGGGAAACTGCGTCTGCTGCTGCTCACATGAACTCACCTCTGCAGGTTCCCCTGGAGGCGTTCTCGAGAAATCTAGTCCACCAAAGTAATCCCAGTCTCAAACTTACAGATACTTTTACCTGAGTGCATACATTGGTGCTTTTATTACGAGAACTCAACCAATGCCTTGAAAAGTATCAAAATTGCTCTAAACATTTGTCACAACTTTATAAGTCTAGAAAAAAATCCAAGTTTCTGAAAGATGCTGCCTCAAAAACAAATGTTTTTCAGTTTTTGTTTTTTAAATAAAATTTACACTTCACAATGATGCCATCTTTTTGTTGACACAGTCTTGACAAACATTTAAACTGTGTTGGATATTTGAAGAGGGAGACTTTATAGAGTGCAGTTCTGCAGGCTTTAGCCAGAGAGCGAGTTGTGTATTGTATAAGCAAAATAAAAAAGCCAGATATCAATCAAAACAATAACTTCTGCAAAACTTGATTACATGCTGAGGAGGAAATTTAGCCATTTGATTCAGGTGTGGAGCAGAGATGCATTTCAAGGGCTGGAGTTAGACACTGCCCCAGTGAGCAATTAAATGCCAGCAAACAGGTGAATTCATTCTGCTTAATAAAACACAGAACCAAGTATCTTACCTTGTAGTTTGTTCGGTTCATGAGTCCAGCTGTGGCACTTCTTCTCATCATTCAGGTTTTTTTTTTATTCTACCAAGATCACAGACTGCTCACTCAACTTGGGTTCAGAATCCCAGACAAGCCCCCAAAAAGCAGAACACTAAATGAAAAAGGAAGACACAATAAGGTTAATTTAGGATTTTCATCTCAAAACATAAGTTCATGCAGTGGGGCAGTAGTAGTCCTTCTGTTATAGTCTGACTCACCTGCAGACTTCAGTGGAGGTTTGTACTCAAAAAACTTAGAACAGTTTTCTATAAGGTTCTAGGATCCACAAGTGGATTTTCTTCTCACCTAGACCTATACACCTTTATTTGTTAATAAACTTACTCTAAGTTCAGAAAAGAAACAAATGAAGAATCCTAGACAACTCCCTAAAAAGATTTTGGGCCTAAACAGCGAAAGCTAATTTGGTTAATTATTGAGTGTTTAGCATTTATTAGAACTTGAATCTGCACAGCAATCCTGCTGCCATAACCTGATGCATCTGCAGACTCCAGCCTTTGTGTCACAGGAAAAAAAGCTCCATTACCTTCTGCTCAACAAAACACAGAAAGCATGTCAAATGAAAAAAAAAGTTTTTATAAAGATTTCCAAAATGTTTTGATGCTACGATCAATAAAAACATTTATATTTTCTTCATAGAAAACCGAAAAGAGGAAAATGCTCTCCCTTTTCAGCCAGTTTATTTGAGAAATAATCATCCGGAAACCTCCAAAATAGCTTCTAGTTGTGTAGTAATGACAGATATTCAGCAAGTTGTGTCTTGTTTGCATAAAACAAACAAGAAAAATCTAGGCTGTGGGGTTTCTTTCTGCCCTTTTGCATGTTTAAATCTTTTCATCAAAATAAGATCAGGCGTTTTTCCCAAACTGCTGAAATAACGGCTGCCTTCCTAGTGATTCCTATTGGCCTGAAAGTCACTAGATGATGTAAATCTGACAAACATGAATCTGCCTCAGTTGACTCTGCGCACGAGGAGCCCTTCATCCATCGGTTTGTCTGTTTTAACCGAACCGGTCCCTGTTGGTCTCCCTGAAACAATGTGTTTGGTGACCTGAGGCTTTTGGGTTTTGGGGAATGACAGTCTGGTTTTGGGTCATCTCAGTCAGTGTGATTCTTTATGTCAGCGTGTGTGTGTGTGGGTGTGTGTGTGTGTGTGTGTGTGTGTGTGTGTGTGTGTGTGTGTGTGTGTGTGTGTGTGTGTGTGTGTGTGTGTGTGTGTGTGTGTGTGTGTGTGTGTGTGTGCGTGTGCGTTTTAACACAATGGTAGGCCTGTGATAAATGAACACTGGTGAGCAGAAAGAATTATAAAAGGCAACATGAGGGTGGTTTTTTATTTAATTTTATTTTAGCTTCTCCAAATATGGTTTTGTAGTTTACATCATTGAATATAAAGTGGATTCTTCTACTGTAGCAGAAAAAAAACATGGATTAAAATTAAGCTTTAAATGCCACTGGATGGTCTTATAAACAAACATGGAAAAATTACTACTACAGAAATGATATTTCATATATGTTACCTTTAAGAGGAATGCCATAAATTCATCAATTATGTGTTCACAACAAATTCACAGTAAAATTGGGATAAATGGCTTTCATCCCCCTCAAATGCTTTTATTGGGCTTTTAAACTGTTGGGGTTTTAACTAAGCCTCGCTTTTATTAGTTTGGAGCTTGACTTCCCTCTAATACACCCAATATGAAGTAACGACGTGGTTTCGCAGTAAATTGACCATTAAATAGCATGAAAATACATTTTGACCAGATTTGACAGTTTTTTTCTTCATGTGCTTTGAAATTACTGCAAAAAACCCCCCAAAAAACAATGAGGACAAACCCAGTAATGACTTTAAATGTTACTCTAATTACAATCTCGGGGTTGAGCCTTTCAACATCACACAGTTGCATAAATAGGCACCACATTGTTAAACTTCAAGCATTTATCTGCTCACATTTCCTTTTGATTGGGTATGTTTGATTTGACGACCATGTCACGGCTTACGTTCTGGGTAACTTTACCTCCTCGTTACTCTGTCCCTTCCCTCCTCAAATGCCGGTCCTGACGGTTGATCAGTACACACGCCTTGCATTTGGACATCTTTAATCAGAGCAACCTGTCCAGGGCCAGTAGAAAGTTTTTTAATTAGTGTTTTACCTAAGTTTTTCTTATTTGAAAAGAACCCCTTCAAAAAGATGCATCTTTTCCAGAGTCTCTAATTCAGAAATGTCTAAATAAAGTCATGTGATGCTCGCCAGCCATAAGACACAAACATTCCTTAGATTCTAGTTTGAAACATCAAAATGAAATAAAGCTTCGCCAAGTTAAAGTTGAGATTATTTTCATACCATTTAATTGAATTCTCTAAGTTCATTCAGCTCTAGAGGCAACAAATGACAAAGTTTGATTTATATTGTTTAAAATCTTTGTTGTAATTCTCTGCAATAAGAGCTTGACAAATGAGGTGAGAAAAAAACAAGAACCTGAGATTCTCTCTTTCTAGCTTTTGATCATATATGATATAAAAAACACTAATTCTGATGGTTAATATTTGGTTAATTTATTCTGTGCTGAAATTTGTTTATATTAAGCTTTAATTTCTGAGTATTTTGTCGTTTCTTCCTGAGTGTCCACAACATCAACAAATGCCAACTTTCTTTTCCTTCTTTTCCCTAATAGATGAAAAAGATTGCTTGCAAATTTGTATTTTCATATCCTGCATCCATATCTTGATCATGTTTTTCCATAAGCTAATACTCATGTTTATGTGTTTTAGGAGTTCACCATATTTTTCAAATCCATTTTCAGTTCAGTCTCTCAGATACATTAAGTTTTGTTTCAACAGTTCAACAACAAATTCAAATAAATAAATATATATTCTGCATCCAGTTCACAGGTATCTGAATAGACATGCATGGTGATGGAGGCGTCATGATGTTGCTTGTTATCTTAGCAGCACTAAAATTTAGGGAAGTGTGAATAAAAAGTATTTCTCATTTGCTCAAAAATGCTGCTCTCATGGGGAAAATGAAGTGAAAAGGCAGAGGAGTTTGTAATTAAACTAAATTTGACTGTATTGAAGCTAAACAACAAACACAATGGCCTGAAAAATTAACACCAATTCGGAAATACACTGAAGAAGCAAACAGGCAGGTGGGAGGCTTATGAATCGTTCCTGCCTGTTTCCACCTTGATAGTAGAGTTAACCATCCAGCCCACCACCACAGAGCTTTGAAGGACATAGCATGCTAATATTATTACCATCAAATGTCCAAAGGCCCAATCATTTCCTCCCGAGTGCTCCTGAAAGAGGAGCGGCTGGGTGGGGTGTTTGAACCCCTCCTGATGGGCTGTTTTGCGGGAGGCGGGGAGGTGTAGAGCATCCGGATCAGGCCGCGATGGTACAGGATGTATGTGCTTAACCGCACTGACCCAAACAAAGCAGGGAAGAAAGCCTTTAATGCCCACGGTAAGCCGCTTCATTCTGCAGCGCTGCCCAGACGCACAGCTCTGCGCAGCAGAAATTACGCACGGCGCTGCTGCTCCGTGGCAGCAGTTCAGGTGATGAAATCTGTCCAATAAATGGGTGGAATGTCCTTTAGTGGAATTTCATTTTTATCTTTATCTCTCACTTCAAATCAGCCGATAACACAGGCTTCCTTCTGCTCTCGATAACGAGATAATTTGTCCCCAGGCTAAATGTGCGTAAAAGTATCCTGGGCAGGAAACTCTCTCTCTCTCCTTTCCCTCCCTCCCCCCCTCTCTCTCTCTCTGTGTGTGTGTGTGTGTGTGTGTGTGTGCGTGTGTGTGTGTGTGTGCGTGTGTGTGTGCGTGCGTCTGTGTGTGTGAGGAATACCCAGCTGGTCCCTCAAGCCCTATAATACTAAGCACAACATGCTTTACCTTCAATGAAAGCTGAGACGGGGGGACGGTTGAGTGCTGCAGAGCTGAGACCAGGAGTGTTTTCTGCGGAGCCGCAGATTTCCCGCATCTGTTTTATCACACCCTCTGTTGTGCGCTGGAGCAGTTTTAATTCTATTGACTGTTGCTTATATACAACATATCTAAAGAACTTAGAAAACTTGGAAGACGTGGTGATGATAGACAATTTTGGACTCCCCAGTTGATGGTTTGCCTTTTAAAAAGATAGGACACACGTCTGGCTGTGATAGTTTGTCCACAGCTGTTGTTTTTCCCACTTCTCTCCTGACTTTGCCTCAGCCATGGTTCTCTACTCTCGGTTCGTGCTCGTCGTGCTTTATGGATGGAGTTATCTGTGCGCTGGATTCTGCGCGATGTTGAAAACGGACAGTTTCCCCGAGAGGTTAAAGGTGGATTTTACGCACTCGGTGGATAAAAAGTACGCCGCCACGGATGACCGGGACGCGCATTTGCAGGATACAATGACTGAGCACATGCAGATGCTTTACGACAAGTACAACCGGGCCGGGTTTCCCTTCAGGGACGGCAACACGGTTCGCAGCTTCAAAGCGCACTGGGGTACGTATCTAGGATATTACGCACTGTGCCATGAAGCACAGAAACAATCCGCTTATTTCTTAATGTGTTAGTGTTGCCATCACAATTTTGAAGTTGATCTGATAACGTCCTGTTTGACACTTTACTGCGCAGTGTCCGCAAAATCTGCGTAAATTTACTATTTATTTTTGAAAATCCACTTCGTTCAAACAAAAAAAGGCAAACAATGTTCTGTTCTTGGTTAAATAGTATAAATTAATCAACTTTATCCTCTTTATTTTCTTATTTATGGAGCTTGACAAAAATCCACCTGTTGATCCACTCCTTCTGATGTGATCAACCTGTTACCACTTCCTTCAGACGGAAACGGACTGAAATCTGACTGTTTCATGACGTTCGACGTCGTTTAGCGTCACATTTTTCCCCCATTATCTTGACAATTCACTTTCAGATACTGTAAATAGATCTTCCCCTCGGGTCAGGACCGGGAAGCT
Organism: Xiphophorus maculatus; assembly: GCF_002775205.1. Classification (NCBI taxonomy): domain Eukaryota; kingdom Metazoa; phylum Chordata; class Actinopteri; order Cyprinodontiformes; family Poeciliidae; genus Xiphophorus; species Xiphophorus maculatus. The sequence continues at coordinate 4,969,018 of NC_036454.1, read as the reverse complement.
GCTCAGCCTCTCTGTGTCGCAGCAGAACAGGAGTTTCCACTCCAGACATGTTTTTCAGCGGCTTTTATTTCACTTTGACCTTTAAGATCATCCACTTTAAATAAGTCTGCGCGTAAATGTACGCGCAGACTCTGGGTTATCAACTTGATGCAGGCGCTGCTGAAGGCGATCAGCTGCTATAAGATTGTAAACTACTGCCTCCTGTCGTCTGATTGCTGCATATGAATTCACCTCATTTCTGTGTAACAAGTTCGCGACAGATTCTCTCTCATATGATTAGTCAACTTGGTGAGGTGAAAAATGTGGCTCTCTTCTTGTGCAAACACAGCAAAGCTTTGTTTTAGTTTTAAACATATTTAGGTTCTATTCAGATTCGCGGTTATGTTGGTTAGGTAAAAGTAGTCAATATGTTACCAGAAGTAAATAGCAGTCAAATTTGTCTTAGTTTAGCGAAAACAGCAAAATTCTCATTGGGGAAACAAGCTAATGGATACTCAGCGCAGAAACAGTTCATGTGTGAATGTTCCCACCTTTTAGAACTAAAACGTCTGATGGCTTATCTGTTAATACGCAGTAGTTGTTTACTTTGTCATTATTTTCTAAACTAAACATCTACGTTATGCTTAGGTTTCACAAATGCATCCTGTCGTTAACCATCCAAATCTGACAGCACAATCTCCTTAGAATCTGGCTCAAATTATGCAAATGTTAAAATGTCTTCACAGTTCTTCTGAAGAAAAAAAAGGTGTAACTCATCTATACTTCAATTAAGTCCAGATGGCCAAATTAGAACAAATGTCATCTTGAGGCACTTTATAAGGACAAACAAGTAACAACTCCCAGCTGGGCAAGCAGGAGGATATTTTTAGGGGTTTTCCAGCATAGTGGTTTCAGTGCTAAACTGGCGGCTACAGGTGGTTCTCTGCTGGTTCTAAAAAAAAAATGTGGTGGGGTTTTCCACAGCCAGAGTACCAGTCGGAAGCCATCTGCAGACGGTGACAGTGCATCAAGCATCTATTTATCTGTGATCGAAGTTTAAAATCCTGTTTTAAACAATTTTAAAGTTTTACAATTACCTGTATTTGTAATTTTCAATCAGAATAAATAAAAATTGCTGAAACAGAATCATACACTTTGTTTTCAGCAACGTGTAACAATTTTATTACTAATTCTATTCATTTTCAACTTTTCAAATTTCAACGTCTTTTCTAGAAAATTTCTAAAACGGATCTCAAAATCTCTGAGTTTTATGGTGGAAGTTTACTTCTTTTTTCTGTCTACAATGGCCCTAATACACTGTCGTACATATGTGATCACCCAGCTGAAGTTATTTATCCACACTATATGCACAACAGTTTTACATTGTGTAACTGTTACTCCTCACTGTTTACAGGTACAATAAACAACAAGCAGCTGCAGGTTTTTAACCTCACCTCCCTCACCCAGTCTGAGGATGTTCTGTCGGCAACTCTTCATTACTACATCGGAGACCTTCAGAACAACACCCAGCGCTGCTTCACGCCCAAACACTGCGCCCGCCACGGTCCCCGGAGACACAGCCACATCCACATGGTCATCTGGAGCTTTGCTTCCGTGGACAACAAGATGAGGAGTCTGGGACACTTTCGGATAAATGTGTCCACCCTCTACAGGGACTTCATTTCGTGGCAGTGGAGGGACATAACCCGCGTGGTCAATCAGGCCAAACATCACGACGAGTTGCTCATTGGGATTGACGTCGTCTCACAAGGTCCGCAACGGTGGAAGAAGCTCCTGTCCGACCGTTCGCCCTATATCCTGGTTTACGCCAACGACTCTGCCATCTCGGAGCCTGAAAGCGTGGTAGCCACTCTCCAGAGACACCACTCACTGGGAGGAGAGGGCTCCATTTCACACAGCCTCCAAAAGCTGAGAGAGCGCAACAACACTGAGCAAGAACGACAGCTGCGCTCCAGACACAAGCGGTCAGCGAACGTTCTTCTCCCTTTGCAAAACAACGAACTTCCTGGGCCCGAGTATCCGTACGAGACGAGAGGATGGGACGAGACGAGTCCGTACGAGCCGATAGAAAACAAGCAGCCCCGGCGGCCACGGAAAAAGGTCCGCAAGAATCAGCGACCCAAGAATCCCCTCCTGCAGTTTGATGAGCAGACCATCAAAAAGGCGCGAAAGAAGCAGTGGAATGAGCCGAGGAACTGCGCTCGAAGGTACCTCAAGGTGGACTTTGCGGACATCGGGTGGAGCGAATGGATTATATCGCCAAAGTCTTTTGATGCCTTCTATTGTTCGGGATCCTGCCAGTTCCCAATGCCAAAGGTGAGAAAACAAATATTTCCCATTTCGTTTTGCAAAACAAAAGGAAGCTTCAGACCTCCAAATTGTATGTGTTCAATGTCGAAAAAGAATGAAACCACTAAAGTTGGATGAGGATAATTGCAATAGGATGATATTTTAATGTTGCTCATATGTAAGAGGATAAAGGGCACAGAAAAAACCCCAAAGAATTCTGACTTAAATTTTCTGAGATCAAAAGTTTCGATTCTGTGGAAAAAAAACTCAACATTTTGAGAAAAAAAAGTCAGAATATTGTGACAAAAATCCTTTTTTTCAGTGGCCTTAATCGTCTTCTTTCTGCTCAAGCTAAAACAACACTTGATATCTAAGAAACAGCACACCAAACACGTCAATTATAATCTAAATCCTCGGTCTCGTCTCGGTTGACGTGAACCCTGGTGCGGTTCTTAAGCATGTGAACAGCAAGCAGACTGGAGACCACTCCAAAAGCAGGAAGTGGATTATAACGCAGAGCATTCTGGGTAAATACTACCAAAACAAAAGCAAGACTCTAGAGCCCTTTTTGCACTGCAGGGTCCGGCCTGGCCCAGTCCGGCTCCGTTCGACCCGGTCCTATTGGTGCTATGGCTCTGGTCATTTTGCATTGAGCAGGATACCTCACGTAAATCGAATTATTGCTAAAGCTACCCAGGTGATCTCCCCAGCGACCGCAGAACAGTTTTCTTCTTGGATCTCCCGCCCCGCTTTTTCTGTATGCGCTGATGAGCGAGGAAGCAAAGGGGAACATTTACCTCAGCTTTACATTTAACAAAAAAAAAATCTCATCTGAATGTCGCCTCTGAGCTGGACTCCTGGCCAGCTTAACTACCCCTGCGGCAGGTGGGATTTCCCAGCTGGAGAGACGCCAGATGCGGAAATCCCCTCATTCACAGCTTTGCCAACTGTTCAATTGGAGAAATGTTATTTACATTTACCATTAAAATCTTTGGCTGAATAGGCGATTGTAAACCCAGTGTAGGCTAAGAATAGATTATGACGGGAATTTATTGATGCAGCATATTGAAATGACAGCCATCGAGAAAGTCTAGTGCTCCTCTGATCCAGAGATCTGATCTTTGTCCCGCCCCCGCAGCCAATGAACCAATCAGCAGCTAACTCCAAATCGGCCCGGTCTGGCCAGCCCGATTTGAACCACAGCTCTCAAGGTTCCAGCAAGCGGGGTGGTACTAGGCTGGATGTGCAAATGCAAAAACTTTCGGCCGGGTCGACCCGGGTCCAGCGGTGCAGTGTGAAAGGGGCTTAGATCTTGTGGTAGAAATGGATTGGGATCTTTTACCAAAGACAAAAGAGAAATCCTATAAATCTGACGCTACTCCATTTTCGTTCATATTTCCTGAAGAAGGAAATTGTCTTCTTCATAGGTTTCCGTGTCAATTCCTCCAGTGGTTCTTGGTGCAGCGTCACCACAGGTGAGGAGGGGAACAGGTTTTTCAAAGGGTTTGGATTGTTTTTCACAGTGCAGTGTGAAACCAAACCGCAGCAGCTGAAAATGAAACAAATGGTTCTGGTCCCCAGTCTAACCGAGGCTACCGGACTATCAGGTGTGAAAACCCTAAAACAAGCAAACCTCTTCTATACGTTAAGCTAAAGTCCTTTGACATCCCATGGCGTAAGCATAGAGAGGACAATGTCTGATTTGGGGGATCCACACGGTTTCATCTTTCCTTTTGCAGATGATATTGTTGCGTTAGCTTCTTGAAATCAACGAAGTGGTTTACAGCACAGTGTAAAATTGCACAATGAGTCAGATCTTCGAAATCTAAGGTTATCATTGTTGCTCCCTTCAGGTTGGTGGTGAGTGGGTAAAGTATATTTGCGTAAGTAAATTGGTTGAGGAGGTTCAGGGTCAGGTTAAATGTCTCCTCCATGTTGGATGAGACCCAGAACCGTGGGATGCTCTGTAGAGTTGCTAGGGAATGTCTGGTTATCTCAGTGATCTTGCCTTTCTGTTTCGTCAGGAAAACCAGATGGTATCCTCATCCCAAACGTAATACAGCACTGTTGAACAGGTGTACCTAATAAAGTGGCCACTGATTGCATTTTTACTCCAAATGCAAATCTGTGTCAACAGGTGATCCGAAAACATGCGCTGAAGAAGTCCAGGACCCATTAGTGGGGTCTCATACTGTAAGAGAAGATTAAAAACATACACAGACGCTCTCTGTGGACATCAGGTAAACGGAGTCGGCTGCGTTCAGCTATCAGTGCATCCATCAGTCTTTGTTAGCCGATGCTGTTAGGCTCTGCGTTGTATTAACCTTAGCAACATTAAAGTCAGAAGTGTGTCTGTCTTACATTATGGATGATAATCCCAAACTTTACGAGCTTTAATCTTCAACTGCCGGGATAAACTGCTCACAGCCACTGGATCCTCTTCGGTTTCTACTCTACTTTGCAGAAAGATCAGAAAGCCTTTGAAGATTAGCATCAACAGTATAACGATGTAATTTAATAAAAAATGGTTAGTTCAAAGTAACGTCCTAATGCACAGGGCATGTGGGAAACACAGGTCAAGTTGCAGATCAATGAAGAAAACCTCACAGCAGGTGGCTGACCTCAGCTATATTTTTTACACCTTTACCTTTAGTGGGGGAAAAAAAAAACAATTAGAGGACAATGTTAAAGTTTGGCTCCCGGTGAAAAGATAACATCACAGGTATTCTAAACATGGCCGGAATGCTGCAGCTCCATCTATTTAATTCATTAGAGTGGAGTCGCAGGCCTTTGTAGTGGGATGTAATTAGTCCCAGCAGTCAGGCCCTGGACCCTGAAGGCAGCCGCCTCCCTCTCCTGCAGCTTTTCTGCTCAGGCAGAGGAGCCTGTGATGATCCACCTCCTTTGTCAGAAGCTACTAAATAGTTTCTATTAAAAGCTGCTTTCTTTTGTGACGTGAAGGAAGCGCGAGCCCTGGAGCTGCTAATCAGGTGTGTGAACTGTCAGGGATTTAAAGTCAGCTTTCAGGCGCTCAGGTGGCTGGTCAAGAACAGAGTAAAAACAAAACAAGAAACTTAGACACAGCAAAAACACAAGTTCAAGCTCCCCCTGCTGGGCATTTTCCTATTTTTTTATTTATTTATTTTTCCAAATAGTTGAGTTGATGTAATAAAAGTAGCTAGACCTCAGCTGTCACCTTGGCTTCCAGTCTGTTGGTTAAACACAATAATGTAATACTTTATTGATAAAACCAAGGTGTCATTAGTTCATTTATGATAGTAGGAAACAGAAAGAACCCTAAAAAATAAAAATCCTCACTTAATGCACAAGATTTAAGAAGGAAAAGTTGCAGCAGAAGGAAGCTTTAGGGACTGTATGTATCGAATGTATCAAGAGATATAAAACGAAATCATTAAAAAAACACGCTGCCATATACTGTACATCTGTGTTTTCACGAATGAAATATTAAACTCAATTTTAAAGTCTGTTCAGTTCAGAGTAATCCAATTCCAGTTTGATCCGTTTAAATGTTTGAGTTTGGATTGAATGCAATCCAAACTCATCTCAAAAGCCCTTTAAAAAAACAAAGATAATTTTAGCATCTTCAGTCTCCGTTTTTTCTCAGGATTAACACATTGTTCTCATCTTGTCGCCGATTCTCATTTCTGCAGAGAACCCAATATGTTCTCTACCTTTACTGATAAATGATGTAAAGGTAAGGCTCAAATTGTGGCTTTTAGTTATTAAATAACAATTTATTAGAACATTTTGCAATTCAAATAGTTTGGTTGATGCTACATTACTGCCACCTACTGGGCTGGAGTTTTCTGGGGTCTGAGATGTGTTCAAACATAAACGTACCAGGCTCATTTTGTGTGCATTCCCACCAGCCCTGTTCAGTCTACTTTAATCAAACTCTAGTTAGTTTTTCTAGAAAGTCCGCTTTGTTTGGGGAGCTGTCGGTGCTAATCGACCTCTGATGGGACCAAAAAAATAAACTCTGGTCTGCCTACAAACCTAGCTCTGGGTTTGGTTGACTATGGTGCGGTTCAAATGTCTATGAGAACACCAAGCAGACCGGAAACCGCTCCAAAAGCAGGAAGTGAACTACAGCACAGGGCATTCTGGGTGAATACCACCAAAACAAGCACACGAGTTAACGTTAGCGGGAGAAATGGCTCGTGGTCTGTTGCCAAAGACAAAAGAGAAATCCTACAACCGCTAAATCTTTGGTTACATTTTGCAAAGAAGGAAGTTGTGCTCAGTGTCTTCTTCAGAGTATTTTGTCGTTTCTGTCAGTGGTTCTTGGTGCAGCGCCACTGGGGCGAGGAGGGAAACAGGTTGCTAAAAGGCTTTGAACCATTTGACACAGTGCCTTGTGAAAGTGAACTGCGCCAGCTGAAAATTTAACAAATGCTGCAATTTTGAACAAGTCTACCAGACTGTCAGTATCAAAATTGGATTATTTTGAAAAACTGCAAAGGAAATATTTTTTCTTACATTACACAAGTCATATGATCAACAACTAGATGTCACTGCTTGCAGCGCTAACCACAAAGAAGACGACAGGAAGTAGTTGGGGGATGATGGCGTGGCATGGTTTATAATTACTTATATTTTTTAATTGCATTTTTTATTTAATTGAAGCACAGCAATTGCGAAATTTTAGACCTTAGCAGAATATTGACAAAGTTTTGTGCACATTTGTAATGGAAAAGCAGCTACTGGTCCCAAACATTTACAACAGAATATTCTAATCAAAGTCCAGACCTCAGCCTTGGCTAAATTGCTGTAGTGGGACCTAAAGATAGCGGTGAAGAAACAGATGAGAACCTCGATAATCTCAATGCCACAATGATATTTAGCAGAAAAACATGAGAGTTGTTGCAGTTAGCGTTAGCACCTAAAGCTAAGGCTGCAGAATCTTAGTTTTGTTTTTGTGTCTTTTTTCCCTTCAGACTCTGAAGCCCTCGAATCACGCCACCATCCAGAGCATTGTTCGGGCCGTGGGCGTCGTACCCGGCATCCCCGAGCCGTGCTGCGTCCCAGAGAAGATGTCCTCCCTCAGCATCCTCTTCTTCGATGAGGACAAGAACGTGGTGCTGAAAGTCTACCCCAACATGACCGTCGACTCCTGCGCCTGCCGATAGTTCTGCTTCCTGTCTGCACCACGTGTCACACAGAAACAAACACCCTGCAACCTGAAACTAAACATCCACTGAGCACAGCTTCCCGTTTGCACTGGAGGAGAGCGCCACCTGTTGTTCCAGGTGAGGAGGACACTGGTCAGTTCAGGGGAAGAAATGGATGACATTAGCACGCCTCAGAGCTGACCGACTCTTTATCTGCATATTTCTCATCTGTGATCCGTTGGGTGACAGCAGGGTAGAACAAATCACACCAACAGAGACAGAAACTGAGGGGAAAATATGAATCATTAAGGAAAACCGACTCAGCTGGAGCTGACAGCTGTGGGCCGAAGGAAGGTGTTCCCTCATCATTCTCTCCTTCATCGCATGAACTTCTCTTTATCCTTAAAAAGCCACCTCTGCTCGCACTTGCATGGTATTTGTAACTCTGTGTATGTATTTATGTCTGTACTATCACTGTGTTATTCGCTATAACAGAGAATTTTGCATAATTATGGGCTTGGCTGCTATAGGGGATTATATTAGGTTCCAAAGCCAGAGTTGTGACATATAGACAGTAGATTTACATGTTTGTGTTCAGATTACGGCTCCACTAAGTTTTTTGGGTTTTTTTTTAGATTCATGCAGGAGAGTAAGCTACATTTTGTCTGTATTTTATATTAATCGGAGCTTTCAGGAGATAAATTACTTCAGAATGAGAGAAGTCATTCTGAACTTCAGAAATTAGTTCAGATTTTTAAAAGTGGTGTTCTATTGACAGTTTATGAGTAGTAAATATCTTACCTGCAATATATTCCTCTCTTAGCATCTTTACTTGGATTAAAGATTAGCATTCCGTTTAAGAGGAACACACAACTTCTGCCCTGTTAAATTACAACAAACATGTTACATACTGTGAATGAATTATATTTTAGAAAAAAAGTCAAATTTTGAATGCAAATGCAATAAAGGTGCAAATATTTAAAAGCAGTACATGTAATTTTGAATCTAGAGTTGTTTTAGGATTATTGCTGCCTAGCTGTTAGCCAGACAACTGCTCTCAATTTCAACAAAATGAAAACTGTAAGCTGCACACAAGATATTTACGACACATAGACTCTGAACAGAACCCCACTTTAAAAAATAAAAAAAAAACTTTTTAAGGGGAAACAGCAAATGAAGAAAAAAAACTCCTCTGGAATTAAATAATTTACCTAATTCTTACTAAGATGTTTCAAACCTTTCTTAGATAAAAATAAAAATAAATCACAAATAATAATAATTCCCTAATATCTAATATCAGACTCAAAATATTTGTTTGCTTTCACACATTGTAATCCAGCTATTTTTTGTATCCTAAACTGTACATGTTGTCCTTGCTATAATTTAGAATGTTTATTAAGAATAAGCTTTATAAAGTGCCTTAGTGGATGTTTTTTTCTCAACAAAATTAGTATTCTGTCAATATGCAGGGCTCCTCTAAATCGGTTTTGCTTTACATATCATTTGTTTTATGCTGACTGTTGTTATAAAAAGAAAAAGAAAAAAACATTACACAGGTTTTAGTTTAGTTTCCCACGAAGGAACCTGGAGCCTTTACGAGAGGTGATCACCATGATCTTGCTTTTTGTTTTTCCAGAGTAAGCGGTGATGGTAGCTGGACAATAGTTGAAAATTTTTTTAATGCCAAAAATGAAAAATATATATATATATACAAAAATACTAATATTCTTCTTGATGTCACAGAAATTCACGGGAAGAATTTTAGTTAGGATCTGATGAGTTCTTTGAACGGACTAGTGGCCATCATTGGTATTGCACCATAAATCAATAATTCCGCAGTTAGTGTCTATCTTTTATGCACAGCTTTGGTCTTTGTGCTTCTAAGCACATAGTCAGAGCCTGAAGTTTATCTTTTTATGCTAAAAGTCGACTTTAGCATAAAGTGGTTGAGGAGGTTTTTTTAAATCAATAATACCAAAAAAGAATTAACTTTATTCACCAAGGAGATCCGACCTAATTTTGTGGATTACATGCTAGAATAATTCAGTTAAGATTTGACATTAATTATTCAGGGGTTTGTTGTTTAATCAAGTTTACAGTTCATATTAATACGGTGAAAAAAACAAATATTTATTCAGCTCAGACAGCCTTAAATACAACAGAAAACGTCTTTACTTTTTTACATTCTTGTACATTTTTTGTATATATCTCACTGTTTAAAGCCTTCCAGTCTTGAAAGGGTGACTTTCATCTTCTTTGACTTAATTTGGAGCGACTCGGTCATTCAGATAACCGACTTCGCTTGATGATGTACAACAAGCAGCTGGGGGTATTTATGTGGTACAAATTGGTTAGCCTGCAAAGGGGCACTGTAGTGCTCGTTTTCATAGCTATGATCACCAGCGGAGTTTATTTTTTAAATTAATATTTCACTATTTTGATATTAAGAGACGTTTATTTTGCAGATTGTCTAATTTTTTGTAATTTGTACTGACACATTTTCAAAGTGCTCCTCCTTAGTCTGCAGAAGCAATCGGGTGCATGCTGCAGAGCGACGCTGAAGAGGTTTTTATGCAGCACTTAGTAAACAAATAAAGAAAAACAGGGCAGCATTTAATCTGTTTTTAAGAGCTTGTTCATCCTTACTGCTCAAAGTATCTTGTAAATGTTAGATAAAAAAAAATGCTTGTACAATAAGCTTCATAAAATATATTTGTATATGGAAAAGACTTTACCATGCATATATTTATTTACTGGATGTTGCATATCTTGTAACGGTGTGGCTTGGAGAAGGAGAACTGAAGCTGGGGAGCACTGATGGTCGTTCTAGTCGCTGATGGACATATATGTCACTACTGATATGAAACAAAGTGTGATGAACTGTTTAAAAGGTCTCCCTACAAAAAGTTCCCACCCTTCTTCCAAAGCATTCAAAGAAATGAATAAAATTATGCAAGTTTCACATCTGTCCATGTTTTTTTGTTGTTTTGTAAATGAGGTCTGTCAACACAAAGTTTTCCGTTTCCTCAACAATGCAATGTTAAAAAAAAAGTTTGCCCCTTAAAAAGTTGACTTTTACATTTTACATAAAGGAAGGTAAACATGGTGCTTTGTCCAGTTAGTAGTGGCTCAGATCTCAGTGGTTTGGCATTAATGAACATGCAGACCTGAAACATGAACCTATGAACAGCTCAAATGGCCTGGTTGGGTCATAAAATTAATCAAAACTAACTCTTATCCTCAGATCTCAATACATGAGGAGCCTACAACCTCACTGGGGTGTTATTGTTTATCTGAATTAAAATTGAATAATTTAAAAATAAAATAAAAAAACTTTGAAATGATGGGTATTTAAAATTGTAAAAACCGATTGGATTAATTTTGATATGTGAAGGTCATATTTTATTCAAAGAAATGATCACATGCTTGCAATTACAGATTGACGAATGAATGTGGAAATATCCTTCAGGAGACATTTATGGGTTTAGTGATATCTAGGTGTTAGTGATACTCATGTGGAGCTCGGTAAAGTCTCTAAACGGTGGCTGGATGGTCAAATTTACATCCATCTATGATCGTAAACATAAGCTTGCCTTACAATTTCCCCAAGCCAGTGGAGAAATTACCCGACGTGTCCAGCCATGACACACACAGTAAAATAAGTTCAATAATATTAAAATAAAAAATTATTGCTTACTTGTTGAGAGTAGGGTCATTTTTAGAGGGTCCGGACGATTTCCAAAAGGCCGAAAAAAACAAGTAAATGACGCACCTTTTTTTTTTCCGCCAACTTTTTTCTGGGCATTTTGTTTTTACTGAAGAGCTGGCTGACTCCCCCTAGTGGACTGGAGTGCATCAGTTTTGCAGCTTTTCATAATTGTTGTTTTTGTAGCGTTATCCCTTTTGCCTTTATTTTTATGTGACTGCAGCACTTTTTTGTGTACATTTGTTTTGTTGATTATAGGTTTTTGCTTCAATTTTCTGACTGCCAGATTTTTTTTTATTTGTATTGTTTCTCTGTTGCATTTGTTTTAGAGTTTGCATCATTCATGTGTTTGCTACGGAAGTACGGAAGAGGATTAGGGCCACCGGAAAAAAAAATAAAACAGTTCTGGTTTTTTTCAGAACGGTTTTTTTTTTCCCCGGTGGCCCTAATCCTCTTCCGTAGTTTGCAACGCTTTGCTGCTTGCTGCGCATTTGCACCCGTCGGCCACCGTAGTTTTAGGATAAAGTGAGATGGAGAGAGATGAGCCGCTGTGGCCCCCGCCCAAAAGAAGATGAAAACCAAAGCAACTAAAATAAAACGAGGGGGCCCTCAACATTTTATTGAACATTGTCTGTTTTAAGACTTTGTGTTCTGACACCTTGGAAAAGAATCAACAGAACTAAAACAGGCCACTGCAGTGGTAAATGTGCTGCAGGTATAACATAATTTCTCTTCTGTCTAAATTCATAGTTCCTTCAGTTCTTTAACATGCCTGGTTGTTGCTGGTCACAAAAAAACAAATGCAAACAGAAATCTTCAAAACGTTTTAACATGATTTTTTATCATAACCATTAAAAACAGAAAACTCTTTGCAGGTATTCACACACTGTACATCCTGCTCACAAACATTCAATATCCAAAAGACAAATAAAAAAAAAAGATCAAATTCTTTTCAAGGGTTCTGTGAAGGAAAACAGAGATATACAAACTTACATGTATGTACACACAAAAGGAAAATCCAGGCCATATTTTCCTAAAACCGTTGGTCATGTTAAACCTTGGAAGGTTTGGCCTCCTTGCACTTCGTCCACAGATTATCAACACCTCAGACGGAGCATAACTCGCCTGAAGAGGCCGACCACCGCAGCGTTGACTTGGGTATCTGTAAATATTTCTTCAGCTCAGGCACATCGCCACGAGACGCTCACACTTTATAATTTCGCCGGAGGAGGTGTTTGTGTTTTTAAACGTTTCAAAGTCTTGTCGGTGGAGAGGCGGTGAGGATAATGCAGTTAAAACAAGGGCCACTTGATGCTTCTTAACAGCCAAGTTTTCCAGCTCAGCTTGTCGTCAGCTTTTTAAAAAGTTGAGGGGAATTTCACAGGTTAGTTGCAGCTTAACAGCATTTGTCCACGCATACAGTGCTGTGATAAAGTATTTATCCTTTTAGATTTCTCCTGTTTTTGCAACACTTAATTGTTCCAGATCAGCAAACTAAATTTAATATCCGTCAAAGAAAACTAGAGTAAATACAGAAAGCAGTTTTCAGAAGGTGTTTCATTTATTACGAGAAAATTAAACTATCCAAATCGGTTTCTTGTCTTCTTGTTAACTGTGAAGTAACTGATGAATCTCATTTTTAGTGTTCAGTTTCACTCGCCAAACTCAAAGTAATGCCTGACCTGTAAAATAAATAAATAACTTAAAACATATCTGACAATATGAAGCAACATCATCCCAACATCTAAAATAATTCAAGAACATACAATTTAAAAAAGTCGCTGAGGCTTTGGGGTTTCAGTGAACTAAGGTGAGAGCCATTAATTAATGAAAGAGAAAACATGATAAACCGTCCCATGAATGGCTGATGTACCAAAATTACTCCAAGAAATCATCAACAACTCAGGAGATTCCAAAAAGAACCAAGAACAATATCTAAAGCTCTGCAGGTCTCCCTCACTTCCTTTAAGGTCAGAGTTCATGATTCAACAATAAGAACCGGGAAAAAATTGACTCAATTGTAAAATTTCATGGCCAGAACTTCTGTAGACCCAAAAGAACAGAAAGTCCAGTGGGAGTTTGTGGGTGTGGCCAGCAGCAGCTTATTTGGACTTAAAGTAACAAGTGGCCCTAAAACAGCTCATTCTGAAAGGAGCCCAAAATATATATCAGCAACTGAGCAGATTAAATCTCATTAACTAAGAATGATTTTGTGCAAAAATGAACATGTTTTGTATAGAACATAGACCTGTCCTAATCTGTTCAAGGAAGCATAACAGGCCACCTATAAAGATTTTAAAAGATGGGTATTATTTTAAATGCCATTACAATCTCAGTCTGGGATGTGACCGAGTTTGATCCAGTCGGGTTTAGAAATCACCAAGAGCAGCAGAGTCGCCACAAAGAAACACTCAAAAGTCCATGTCCCAACCAGACAGCTCATCAGGAGGACTGTCCTCATCCGGAGGGTATTTATCAAAGTAACTGTAGTCAGTCGGTCCAGTGAGCTAAAGAGGAGAAACAGAAGAAAATGGTTTCCTTATAAAGCATCTGAACTCCTGAAACAAAGTGAGTAGGAAACACGTGTGTATTTATGCAGATGCATATATAGAAACGGTGATTGGATTAATGAGATTGGAAATATCAAGAGGATGAAACAAGAAACTGAGGGAAACTTAACAGAAGGAATGTCTGAACTGATAAAAGAGCTGATGAAGGAACAAAGAAACCATGGAAAGCAGTAAAATGATTAAACAGACCAAAAAATACCAATACATGAATAATCCCAAAAAAATACAAACTCGCATAAGAATGCCATCCAAATACAAAACAATTAAAATAAAATTTCCTTTGTGATATTTATCTTCATATACATACTTTAAAATAATCAGCTATTTTTAAAATTGCCTGTAAACTCTGTGATTCTTAAAATATACTGCCCATAAACTGAATTTAAGTTGAGACTGAATTACACAGAATAAACCGTATATATATATATATATATATATATATATATATATATATATATATATATTTTTTTTTTTTTTTTTGCAGTAGTTAAACTGTTACTTTAGATTAAGATCATACAGTGAGGATCTGACACTAGTGCTATAACATCCATGTTTGAATAGAGATTAATACTTACTTCTCTTCTTAGTGGTGATGGTAACGTCCTCGCCTTTAGTCCCTCCCAGTTGAATCCATTAAACCACCTTTAGACAAGTTATTAAAAAACCCTGGAAGTTAGTTTCATTTTATTTAAGCAGGAACAAACACAGACGTAAAACATATTAAAAATTCATGTTTGATCGCTAACTTTTTTTGTTACTCTGTTGTTATTAAATAAAGGCAAATCCTTTCAAAAGTACAAACTGATTGAATGTAATGAAATCAGTATCGTTTTAAAAAATACCTTGAATTTTTTTTTACTTTCAGTGGCATCTTCACAAATTTCCTTGGATCTGTTTTTGTTTTAAAGAACAACCGCTAAGTGAGTAAGAAATTATTTTTATTTAGCTACGCACTGCAAAAACACAAAACCTTAGCAAGTAATTTTGGTCTAGTTTGTAGTTATTATCTTACTGTACTTAAAATGAAACAAAACTAACATACAAGTAACTTTTCAGCAAGACATAGGAGTGCAACACTGATTAAAAAGTCAATCTTCCATTGGCAGATTATTTAAATTTTAACAAACATTTTCCCCACACCATAAGTAAAATTAATATGCCACTGGAAGTAATACTTTTAAATCAACATTAAGAAATCATTTATATAAAACAAGATCCTATATCTTGCTGTAAAGTTAGTTTTCTCTAATTTCATGTGTACCAAGATGTTTGCACTAGAAACTAGACAAAAATATTTGTTAAAATTTGTGTTTTTGCTGTGCAGCATCTCTTGCACCAAACAGCAATTATCTAATCAGATTAGCACCAAACTGAGTCAGTTCCTTCTCACCTGTGCTTCTTGATATCAGTTATTCCATTTTTAAGGTTGCCCAGTCGCTCTGCAGGGTTCCTCCTGCAACGTAATGTGAAACCACAGCAAATCATTGAGTTACAACCTTCAAACTGAAAGAATCACTTTCATAACTCATCCTGCCCACCTGCACAGCTTGCGGATGAGGTCCTCCGGTCTTCTGGTGATCTTCTTGGGGAAATCCATCTTCTCTATTCCTTTCAAGATGAACGTATACGTCATCATCTGGTCGCTTCCTGAGAACGGAGGACTGTGGGGTTCCAGAGAAACGGATCAGTAATCTTTTCTGTGGCCGTCGGCAAACACCATCACCTGAGAACGTGCACTGACCTGCCAGTTAGAAGTTCAAACACCAGGATACCGAGGGCCCAGAAGTCCACGCTGAAGTTGTGGCCCTTGTTGAGTATGATTTCTGGGGCCACGTACTCAGGGGTGCCACAGAAGGTCCAAGTCTTCTGGCCAGATCGGATCTTTTTGGCAAAACCAAAGTCAACCTGGAAAGGTAATCAGTCAGTTTTTAAAAAACAGCAGGATTTTACTCTGTTACTCTTCTGATCCTTAATAACAAGGCCTTTCATCCAAACGATGAGAGAAAACATTTCCTTTGAAACTTTTTTCAGTCTCGGAGATGATGAGAATTCAAATTTTTAATTTTAGGTGACAACGATTATACATTTACCAATTTAAGCCTAAAGCCACAGAAATTTTTTCAACCTTTGTGCTGCGACTTCTGTCATTCATATGAAAGAGGCAAGTTAACTTTTTCACAACTTGCAAAACTCTTAACTTTACTATGTTTTTAAAAAAGTTAGAAATATAAGACAGGTCAACAAAAAGTGACTTATACTATTAATTTTCAAGTCTTACCACAAATTCTCAACTGTATTCTAGGCCTGGACTTTGACTAGGCCATTCAAACACATAGAAATACTTTGATATATTATGTCGTTGTAGCTCTATGTTTAGACTCTTTGTCGCAGGTTTTCGTCAACGATTGACCAGTATTTAGCTCCATTCATCTTTGTCTCTATTCTGGCATGATGCAGCAAACAAAACTTATGATTTTTTATCAACAAAATGTTTTTTTCTTGCTACTCTTCCACAAAGGCAGATTTATTGAGTGTAACGTTAACAGATTCTTCCACCAGTCGTCTTGACTCTGATTAATGCTCTTCTTGCCTGGCCTGCGAGTTTGGGTGGAAAATCATGTTTTGAGCAGGGTTTACTTTATATTTTACATTTTGGGACAAAAATGAAGATAATTGAAATAAAGTGAGAACTAATTACCAGCTTTATGTATCCCTCTGAATCCAGCATCAGGTTCTCAGGCTTCAGATCTCTGTAGAGGACACCCTTACGATGGAGATACTCAAAAGCCTCCGTCACACAACCGACACAGAATTTGGCAGTCGGCTCATCAAAGCTTCCCCTAAAGACAAAACAGCCAAAATTAGAACTGCTCCAAAAATATGCAAACCATTTATGATGACAGAACCTCTTTTTAAGTTCTTTAAGGCAGGATTTCACTGCACCAAAATGATTTAAAACAGGCGACTTTGAAGAAATGTTATAAAATATGTAGCTCTCTCACCTGTCTCTGAGGAGGCTCCAGATCTCTCCACCTAAACAGGCCTCCAGCAGCATGTAGACATATTTATTATCTCTGAAGGTGCGGTACAGTCTGGAGAAATAAAGATAAAATAATAAGAAAAAACACTGAAAGTCCCTCAGTGTTTTGCTTTTTGAGCTTTGATTAAGATTAACTCAATCACCTTTGTAAAATTATCAGTAACTGAATTAGCTAAATTAGCTATTGTAAATAATTGGTTTGATTTTGGCACGAATTCTAAGAAGGCTATATTTAGGAACCAGAATTACATGTTTATATGTTTTCACTGCAAACAAGAAAAGAAAATTTGTCACACACACAAATTTAGAAAAAGAAAACACAAGCTGCTTAAATAAAATGATTATGACGTTGTGTGGAAAGAAAGGCTAAAAAAAGCTGTAACATCTGTGTTTTTTACTGAATCATTATAATCTCCTGTTCCAATATTTTTCTCAGCAGACATCTCAATATTCTTTGCCATTCTACACCACACCAAATATGTAATCGGCTCAGAGCCTTGACTGTGATCTCATCTAAAACTAATCAGCACTGAACTGTTTTCCCAGATTGGTGAAGCACAGTTTCTGCACGGAGGATGAAAATTAGAAATGTTTTTGAGGCCCGGCAGGGGCACTCACTTGACAACGAAAGCCGAGCGAGCTTCAGCGAGGATTCTCCTCTCTGAGTGGATGTGTTCTTCCTGCCTGTTGTCCACAACATGCTTCTTTTTGATCATCTTCAGAGCAAAGGTCATGTCTTCACCCTTCACCTTCACCTGCACATGATGGTTACAGAGACGAATGTCTAACAGCTCATTCATTTATCAAAGCAGACGGGTATGATTAATAAAAGCTAATAATAACTGATCTCTTCCGTAAACGTCATCAGATTGTAAATTAAATGTTCCAGTATCCTGTAGTTTTTACATTAATTTTTTAAAATGGTATCTGTTTTTTTTTTCTAATAATGTAAATATTTAGTAGTACATTCTTGTAGTATAGCGGTGCAATGTATATAAATTAAATGACAGATTTGTTTTACACATTATTGCATGTTAGCATGTTTTGGCAACATTTCAGTTTTACTTTCACCGCTTCTATAATTTATTTTATTGTACATTTTCAACAAATTGATCTTTTTTATCCAAATACTTTGCTTATTCCACACAATAATTTTCGAACAAGTTATAATATTAAACAGGCAAACCTGTTTAATATTATAAACATGTTTATAATATAAACATGTTTATAATATAACATGCAATCATATGCTAACATGATTGCATGTTAGCATATTTTGACTAAGTGTTTTGCCGGATTAAGTTTAAGATAATATAGATGAAATAAGACTTTTTTAATGTCTAATTTTACGGGTTTTGACACAGTTTTCTATATTGCAAACAAAAGTCAACCTTTTAAAATCTAATTACAACAAATGTTAAAATTAGGTAATATGAGCATGTTAGCATGTTTTGACAAAGTGTTTTAGCCAATTTAAATAAAAAAGACATCATCAATGTCTAATTATATATTTTGTGTTTGTTTTTTTTCCCTGAGTGTTTTCTATCCTTTACAACATTTAATATTTTGCTAATCTGATTTCAACAAATTTTGAAAAGAATTACACAAAATAAAAAGGTTGCATGAGCTTTGTAGCATGCTAGAATGGTTTGGCAAGGAACTTTGGTTAGGTTTAATTTCAGAAATAAATTAAATTAAATTATAAATAAAATATTTTTAATAAAATAATGACTATAACTATTCATATCTTTTCATTATAAAAACATGTTACATAATCTAACATATACAGTATATATATTTAAAAAAAAGCTTTTGACAAAGTTAGGTGTAGTTTTAGCAACTCTGACTGCATTAGATTAATAAATTAGACAATTTATGATTTGCATTTTAGTATTTTTTTTAATTCTAAACAACTATTTGATTCATATTTGTTACTACTAACAAATATGAAAGTACAATGACAGATAGGTGAGCATTATTTTGACAGTTTGCTTTGGCCAGGATTAGCTTTAGCTGTCCTGGGCAAGTGGAAATTTTCTAACTAGTTAATTTGACAAAGTGAGGATTTCCGTCTAAATAATATTTGTATCAATACATAATAAAAGAAAAAGACTTGACAAACTAAACTGTAGAAGTGTAATGACATCAGCATGAATGTTTATGACTGGTGGCTGGCAGCTGCCTTGGTTGGTCTTTTTATTTTTCAAATGTAAATCGGTATGAAGCAGACTGCGACTTTGGGGAACTTTCTAAATAAACTCAACATTTAAAGGCAGGGTTAGGGTTAACTCTATGAATACGAGCTTCCACGAGCTGTAGTTGTTCCACATGCAGGACAACTACAGCGCAGTCGTTCATTAACTTGGCCCACAGTCAGATCAGTTCAGCGCTTACCAATTCTACACGTCCAAACCCGCCAACGCCCAGAGTAGCAATGACTTCAACGTGATCAAAGGGACTGGATGAAGAGAAGACTGACAGCATTTCCTTCAGCTGGACGAAATCAGGTGACAGCGGCTGGCTCTGGTGCCGAGACACAGATTTTCTGGATGAGAAAGAAGGGTTGCATTTAATCCAACTGGTCCAAATTATGAGAAATTATCACTTCTATTATTTATGCAATTTTCCTTCCTGTTGTTGATCTAAGCTTTAGACATTGGACCTACTTTGCATGTCTCTTCTTGTCGTCCCGATCAAGTGTCGCCACATAGCCTTCAAGGTGTTTCTGCAGCTCATTGAAGTTACCCACCGTATGATCAAATGTCCTACCAAAGCAACAACTGCACGTTAAGAGCTACACTACTAGAATGACAGAAAATATTTTAGTTTTTTATTCACATCTCACTCTGGAGGTGACGTTTCATTTTCAGCTGGTATTTGGGATTTTCCTTAAATATACAAAGCAAATTTCTTTGTGTTCGTTTTACAACCTCTAGAACTACTCACTCTCTGTCGATTACAAGGCACTCCACCCCGTTCTCATCAGCGATGATATTGGCTGACCTGACGTCATCACTGAAAAACACAAAAAACGTAAGCAAACGGACAAATGGACACCAAAAACCACTTCAATACAAATGCAAGAACTCCTTTTCTGTTTAAACGTCATTCAAAAATATGCAGCCCAACAAGTTGTCAGACCTTAAAAACATTCTTTAGTAATAAGATAAAGCAAGATTTAAAATTCCATTCGTTGACAAACAGAGATCCAGTCAGGTGGTTTTGGTTTGATATGATCATTTCTTCTGGTTTTGGTCAAAACTCTGGGAGCAACATGTTGAATGAGTTGAACCTCCTTGATTTCTTATTTACACAAACTTGTACATATACTATTATATTAATCTAACCTACTCAAAATAAAAGCATACACCTAGAATTATTTGTTGTTTTATTTTTTGATTCATATTAATCAAAAAACTTTTTTGTCAAATCCTGCAGTGAAGTTTTTAACATTGTGCAACAGTCAGTCAAGTGAAATATACTAACTTCTAATATCTGTAGGATACTGTAACAAAACAAAGTTCATTAAGTTCTTATTACGTAGCATGTTTACCTAATGAGTGCTTTTTCTCCAAAGTAGTCCCCCTTCTGCAGCGTGTTTATGGTCTGTGGCAGTTTGTAGGCCTCGGTGGTTTGGGTCACCTTCACCTGCAGGAGGCAGATTTAAGTCTCTGGTTAGCTTTTACAGGTGCTTTATATTTTCTCTGAATATTTTTACATGCATCGTAAAAAAACAAAACAAATTGTGTTAAAACTTGAAAAGTGACATTTTCAATAACAGTAATCTGACCATGATGGGCCATGCGTGATTAAGCGACATTGACGCACGCCTACCCAAATAAACATATTAATCTTAAGGGGATTTCTCTCAGTAGAGGTTTTTTTCTTTGCTCGTTGCTTTTCTGATTGCAGTCTGAAGGTATTCGTCAGTAATAACACTTTCAATGTTGACAAACTTGTCCATTATTTGGTAGGCTTTAAAAACCCAGCGGCCCACAGTGGTTGAGGTCAAACATCCCACTCTTGGCATTGTTACCATTTAAGATGCGCCACAATGACATCACAGCCTTAATGGCCATGAGTGTGTTTTAGCTAAGTGTCTCATTTGACCTCTGTGACCCCTCATGTTTTTCCTGGTGGCAGCCACTCTCAGAGTTTATTCCCTCCCTGGTCAGAGGGCACCACGGGGGGTGGAGGAGCCATTTCCTGTATTAGCCCCCCTTCGTCCCAAACAACAGACCTCTCACCCAGGCTTGGTCGGGTCTGCGTCTCATATGAACCTATTAAGGCATTTAAAAAAATTCCCTTGTGGCCAGCTCCAGCCTTTCCATGTCGTTATCGGGTTGCTGACTCATCGGACGGAGAAGGAGAGCGGGTCACAGACCTGAACCGCCCAACACTCTCATACAGCTACAAGGACAAAACCAGGAGAGTTTCTGGTGGAATAAATTTTATTCTCTTCAATAAACTTGTTACCTTGTCCTTCAATTATAAAATGCCATCAACAACACAACAGTAACTTCAATATATTAATTAAAAGTGACCTTGAAGCTTTTAAAATGATGAATTTGGTGCACAACACTGCTTTCTAAATATTCCATATTACATGTATTCATTAGTCTCATTTGGTGCAAGTGTCTCTGTACTTCTGACATTTAGCACTCAATCTGAGAAGTGAGATTCACTTTCACAGACATACTGTAGCTAGTCGTAAGGGTTCGAGGACAAGATTATGTTTTCTTTCTGGTTCAAGTTTTATTTTAATACAGTCTGAAAACATCCCAGTAGTTGCTGACTTACTGACTGATCTTTCAATGTTATTTATCCAAATTTCCTTTTGTTTGCCTCTCTATGTTAATCAGCAAGTTAAATTCTAGAGGAAAAACACAGGTGTGCTTTTTCAAACACTTCAAAAATAAAATCTATTTTTTTAGCTTGCAAACTTCTTAACAAATAGCAAATTGTTCAAAACAGATTCTGAGTTCAAGTCAAGTTTATTTGTGCAGCACATTTCAGCAACAAGCTTGTTCAAATAGTTTATATCATAAAAACATCCTACAGTCATCAATTATGAAACATAAACATGACATTTGTTCAAAATCCTCAAATAAAACTCAAATATGTTGATCATTGTTCCAGTAACTGCTCATCAAATCAAAGCCTGAACAGGTGAGTTTGAGCCTTGATTTAGATTAATTTAGTGTTTCGGCTTTTTTTCAGTTTGTTTCAGATTTGTGGATCTGCATTCAGCAACTATCCAGCAAACCTTAGCTGCATCTCTTCTCCAACTCATTTGTGTGTTTTAGTAGAGAAAAAAAACTTAGATTAGCCAAAACCAGATTCTGATGGTCAGACTTTAGTGAAAAATGGAAACCTGTTACAATATCACCTTGATTTCATTAGGTGTTAGTTATTTACCTTTCCCTGTGCGATGATGTAGAAGGTGCTGCCCTCCTCTCCCTGCCGGATGACGTATTCTCCTCTGTCGTAGTATTCCTGAGGGGAAAATGGGACGGGAGAGAACAGCAGTCAGAACCAAGGCTTTTTATTGATTTAACTACTGATTGTGTCATGATAATTCCCGGTAGACAGTCCCCTCTGGGCTGGGAGCCTGAGCTACACCGTGATCAGCATCAGGCTGATAAACTGAAGCCATTACTGGATGCTGCTCAGTTTTTGGGTTTGACAGCAAAGGGAAACATGTAAGTTCAACAAACTAGATATTAATCAAAACATAGTCAGACATCACTTTAGATGAGCTGAACCAAAATGAACAAATAATCTAAGTGATACAATTAGGATAATAAAAGTTTGAAAGTGACTGAAAGTATGAAGTTCTTGCATAAGTTCATAGAGGTGGCAATTGGGACTTAAAGATTTTGTTGTACTGTTGCAATAGCAATAAAAGTAACAAAAACTATTAATCACTTCTTTTTTAGATAACTGTATGGCTGTGACTGTATCAGTAATTTTAGCCCCACAAACACAAACACTGCTCTTGAAAAGCATCCCTGCATTAAACTGCAAACCATAACTCTATTTTCAAATTCATTGATGTTTATAGATGCCTTCATTGAACAAACAGGAGTTTTAAATATTAACTGGAATTTATGAAAACGACAAATCAAAATTATCATCATGATAGGAAATTTATCAAGATAAATGATAAACAATGCAATATATGCCCAGCCTTAGTTCATAGGTTTGACAGGTTGGAAATCATGTCCTGGTTTTATTTAAAAAGGAGCAAGTTGGCTTATCAGTCCTTCCAGGTTTTTGCAAAAATTGGTATCTATGGTCCAACATCATTTTTTGGAACATTTCAAGAACTCGTCTTCTTCATACATAGCCTAACCTTAACTGTATATAGGAAACCATCTACCCCAGAGCTACTTCACTGTAAACCAACCAAAATCAAGGAGACATGAAATAGCACACAGATAGAGAAAATGCTTAAAGTATTCTAATAAATAGTAATAAAGTAAAATTACATTTTATGTTCTGATAAGCTGAGACACAGCTGCCTTTTGTAACGCACACCAGCTGCAGCAGAAGTAAAGTCATTCTTCAGTCATCTTAATGCCACTCATAAATCGAAGTGACACTTAAGATCTGTTCATTTTCTGTTGTGTCAATCAGCTCTTTTTGCGGAGACTAATGCCTTTATTTTTGAAAACCAGTGAGAGCCAGTGTAAAACTTTTAGAAGAGATGAAGATGTGCAAAGAAGGTCACCAGGATGAAATATAACCTGGGATCAAGCAGGTGTGGCCGCGGTCCACCGGTGCATTCCTTTTGACTTTATGGGGACATTGTCGAAACCAAATCAGAGCAACTCTGTGTAAACATTCCCCGGTGTTTACTGTCAAAGCTCTTGACACAAGTGGCATTTTCCTTGGGCGTCCACGATTGTTTACCTCCCGTTTACGCTTCAAGAGAGCCTAGTTTAACGCCGGGCTGTGACAGCGGAGACAACATGCCAAGGTTTTGTTTATAGAGCCTGTCCGGATGATGCAGAAGCTGTTCAGTGGATGGACAGTATCTGAACTGTGTCCTGGGTTTGTTATAACAGACGGCAAAGTCAGAATTTTAAATGAGCTAAATGTTTCCAGAAAGGAAAAAAAGGGACACTGTCCACAAGAAACTCAAAAGTGGCTCTTTTCCTAATATAGGTCCGACCGTTCTGTTTAATCTGAACATTTGAGTTCCACTTATTAGGTTTGGTTATGTCAGTGGCGAACATCGACACTCGCTCTTCGCTTTCTGTGTCTATATTAGGTTTGCCTCCGGCTCAGTTATTCTAATTGGCTTTCCATCGATCAGCCACAGCCTATGTTTCAATGTCTCTACGAGCGGCACCGTAATGGGAGTAAACCAGTTTGAAGATGACACCAGTCCTTCGCAGCCCCCAGGTGGACTGGTTTCTCACTGCAGTCTGAGTAAAGATGTTCAGCGTGGGTATCTTTGCTTCAAAACAGATAAAACTTAGTTGTTGGAAAACCCTTTGCATTTGAGCCATTTGTAAAATCGAACAAATATTTCCAGCCATACACTGTGATAAGGGTAAAGTCTAAAAATGCAACAATAAGAGTGAATCGTAATAATCAAGTTTGTCTCTAATGGTGTAAAATGAAAAATTGTCGTCCATAAAGTTCAGCTTAAGTTCAGCATAATTTATGACAATGGTGAGTAGAATTTAAAGTAAACCGTAACTTTCTTTCATAAAATGATGTACTAGAGAGTCACTGAATAACAATTATTACAACTTAGACATTTATTAAGACATTTCAGCCATGGTGCAAGTTTCTGCCTTAAAGGACATAAAGTATCTTGGTGTTGGTGGGATGTAAAGATAATTTCTTGGCTCTTGGTTGCCAACCTGAAGACATAATAACACTGAAAATCTCTTGATAATTCAGTCCATCTTTGTTCCAACTCTCAGTTAACATCACAAAATATGGATAATAGAGAAGAGGATGCGACACTAGAGTCTCGAATGGTCTTTCTCCATAAGAAGACCTGGATGTGCTTTAGTGATAAGGTAAGGAGCTCAGTCATCAGGGACTGGTGGCTCCTCTACATTGAAGCTGGTTTATGGTGGTTGGTTGTCTGAACAAGACGCTTCAACAGTAACTTCCAGCTTTGATTCATAAGGAGGAGACTCCAGGTCAGAACCAGAACTCACTGACGGACAAATGTTCACATCTAAAATGATTTAGGAAACCTCAGAACAAACAGTTTCCTCTGGAATGAAACTTTTGTTCAAAGAAAAAAAGGAAAGAAGGAAGGAAGGAAAACAAATGGATGGATGGATGGATGGATGGATGGATGGATGGATGGATGGATGGATGGATGGATGCACAGACAGAATCATCTAAATTTTTCTCCACATTCTGTTTCTTTTTACTGATTCAAGCCTAGAAATTCTGATTTTCTCTTGAATAGTTTACGTTTCGCTCACATATTCTGGCCTCTGCTGACACGTCGTATTTACAGCAGATCCTGTTTTTATTTCCAATCACCTCAACACGCTTTGGAAACATGTCAACTTTTCAGATTCAGTTCCAGGTATTCAAACTACCTTCCAGAGTTCACATGAGATTTCTCAAATGGATGCTCTGTTCCCATTCATACAAACAGATGCCTGTAAATCCCACCAAACTTCAGTCTACAAAAAAAAAAAAAGTTTTTCACAAAACTGTAGTGATTCTCTGTGAACATCTGCTACTTTCTCGGATTACAGCTGGCCCCCCCGACAGGCAGAAAGCTTCCATTACAAAATGTCTGAATAGAAGAATTTCACCCACACTTGAGAGTAGCAGCATAATCAACCAACGTAACAAATGTCCTTGAAGTTTGCACTGAGAAAGAGGCTGAGAAAGCAGTTTTCTGCCCCGATGCTGGCAGGTTCTGCTCAGTTTTTTCCCGCTTTGCAGATGAAATACAATGCTTCTGCAGGAAGAGCTGGAGTCACCCTCAGTCTCCTGCTTGTTTCACAGCTACACACACAATTTCACACACTTGTGTCATCTCACACCAAAAGCCTGTCACTGGCACATCTTTAAGAAATCACTCGTCCCCCATTTGAGTAAACACTTTCTGGGGCCTTAGTCAAATAATTAGGGTAACAACATACAGAACCCGGCGATGACAGGAATAATATCGGCCCCGTTCATCAGCAAGATAAATCTGGGAGTTCTTGCAGACTGGAGCTAGAATGAATTTGCTGACATTCAGTAATGGTATATGGCCAAATGGTAATGATATTTTGACAGCCGCTATCTGCAGTGCTCCTGGCTCCCAGGAGCTGCCAAAGACTTGTGCAAGTCATGTAAAAGTCAAATTGTCCTTCAAATAGGAATGGAGATAGTTTGACAGAATAACTTACCACCTCCAGGCAGTCGACTATTTTGCTTAGCTTGTCGTCGGGTAGATTAGCCAAGAGTGAAACGCTGAACAAAAGAAAGAACAGGAGAAACAATAAGTTAAGGCCACTAACTAAACTTGTATAGTTTGTGCCTAAACTATAATTTAACAAACAGTTAAACAACACTGGTCAGATGTGCACATGCACAAATCATGAGCAGGAATATTAACTTCAGGCTGGTCAGGGTTTGTTTTAATACTAACTGGAATGTATGACAGCGTATTAGAGACATTATAGATAGAAAAAAAGAAGCACATTTCCACCAAAAACTCTGAAATTTTCTAAACAAAAACACATGGACATTTCTGAATTTGAAAAATCAAAGATTTGCTAGAAAAATTTATTTAATCTCGACTTTTGCAACTCAGAAATTTCCAAAAATTCTGAGAAGTTTGCATCTGCACCTGTGATGGAGAGGCCAGATTTGTATCATTCTTGACCTGCAGCCAAGGGCTACAGAAAATCACTACAAGGGCCACAAATGGTTCCCAGGCCGTACTTCGGTCACCCTTGTTCTAAAACCTTGAGCCCCTCGTTTTGAAGGATTCAGATGAGTGTATGTATTTATTTTCATCATTTTATCTGTCCATTTTACAGATCACATTCGCTCTTTGGTTCAGCCTCAAGTCTGACCTTCGCAGGAAGTTGCGGTACTGTTCGTGCCGCGTCTCAGCCGTTCTCCTCATAATGTTCTGGAACGCCTCCCGATCCAAAGCCCACGTCCTCACTTTGTTCACCGCTATAAAAAGAAGCATAACTTGCCTCAGGAAGGAGGAAGTGGCTGTGACAGTTTGACATGAGTCAGTAGCAGAGACAACGTTCCACTGCTGAGCCAATCTGTCAAAGTCTTTCCAGTTCACCTGGAACATTGAGGTCACCGCAGAGCTCCTTTCTGAAGGTCCGCCGCTCACCAGTAGTTGATTAAATATACAAACCTCACCAAACAGACCTGACATTGTAAGTGGCATTTTATTCAACAAAAAAGGGAGCAGAGATGGCTAGTGAACCCAAAAATTTGACTAAAGTAAGAGTAGCACTACTTCAACATATTTTTACTCAATTAAAAGTAACTGTCCAAGAAATTACTCAAGAGTAAAAAAAAACTATTTGGTAAAAAGTCTACTCAAGTTCTAACTGATTCATTTAATATTTAAAAGTAAAAAAGTAGGTAACACTTTATTCACACACACATGAATGATGTATGTGAGAATGCGGCTATTCTTATTTATTAGTTTTTTTATCAGTTATCTGTTATTTATTTCTTACATTGTGTGTGAATTGTGAGACAGTTATTTTGTGTTTTTAAGCATATGCACTGACTGATGGCACTTTTTAAATTTCGTTGTTCTTGTGACAATGACAATAAAGATTTATCTATCTATCTATCTATCCATCTATTTGACGGGTTGTGAATAAGACCGTCATAAACATGACATAACACCTGTCATAAACATGAGTAAGTGTTCATGAATATTTATGACTGTTGTCATAAAGTGTCATTTGGTAAATCATGACACTTTTAATACAAATTGACATTATTCAAAATGTCTTCGTTATGACAACTTGACATTAACCAAGAAATCACAATCTGACATAAATTTGTTATAAAAGTATTACCGATTAAACTTTAAAAATTATGTAGCTTTATATTATTAAAGCTAAAGTTTAATCAGTAATTACATAATAATAATAATAATAACAAGTTGTCATAGCGAAATATAAAGTATAAGTATAAAGTTAAGTGGATATTTTGGTATTTTAAGGACCAAACAGACAATAATTCATATAACAAAAACATCAACTGGCAAACTAATTTTTTCCAGATCAGTTTATTTCAATAAAAAAATTTAACAAAAACTGCAGGTGTGTGTCTGTGTCTGGTGAATATTTGGTTAAAACATGATTGTTTTTCACTCAGTGGGTAGAAAATTCAGAAATTTTACTCAAGAGCAGAGATACTTCATAATAACATTACTCAAGTAAAAGTAAAAAATGGAGCGTAGTAAAAGTACTCCTAAAAGTACATTTAAAAAAATTACTCAGGTAAATGTAGCTGAGTAAATGTAACTAGTTACTACCCAACTCAGCCAGGGAGGAAAAACGCAATCAGGATGCAAAGCTATGGGTATCATGTAAGCTTGGGTCAACACAGCCACGGAAAAGGCAGCTCACTTCATCATCCCCGGTTTCCCAGAGCTCTCAGAAGTCAGCAAAAGAGCTCAGAGGAAGTCGGGTCACATTCAGGAATCCAAAGTGTTTTAAAGATTTATTTCAGGATATGATTTAAAACAAAGCGGCCGGCCTGACCTCGCATATCCTGTTCTGTGTCCACTTTAACGCAGCTTCATGTCAAAGTTGTTCTTTCACGTAAAGCTGTGGAAAAAGTCATAATTTATACAAGCTGGGGAAAAAAAGTCTAATTTTAGTAAATTCTTGAAAATTAATTTATGCTAAAATTGCTGCAACAAAAACTAGACCAAAGAATAGGATTTTGACACTAACTAAGCATTTAGTGCACTGATTGTGAGGAAAAATGAGCAAATCAATGACAGGGAAGCTGCACTAGATGAAAACCTGCCTCATGTCTCCACCGGGAGGCAGCGTAACTGGAGGAAAAAAGCTGTTACTGTACCTGTGTATGTCTGCTAAAAAAAGTAAGGCAAACCACAGCCAAGAAACTGCAGGGAATTTTTTTTCCCCAGAGAGCTTTTCTTTCCAGAGATAGATCCGGAGCAATTAAAAGAAAGCTAAGGTGCTAATTATGAGGTTTATAAGACACAAAATCAGGAAAATTAAGCTGATTAAGAAGTGTGATGGGATTTGTTGTTCGCCAACACAAAGCCATAAAAAATTCACCCTGAAATAAATAGGTGGACTAGTTGAAAGCATGACCTGGTTAATTACTGTTAAAAGAAAGTTGCAATAATCCAACCAGGAGATTATAGAAACATGGATTACTGACTCCAAGTCTAGCCTGGAAAGACGAGGTTTAATCTCAGAGAGACATCCAAGATGAAAAAATAAGTAATGAAAGAAATCACAATCCCCCCATAAAGCCACCATGTCAATGCCGTAGATATTTTGAATTTCCATATACGGTGAGGAGGAGCATTTTTATAATCTGGCAAAAAACAAAAATGAAAGAAATGCAATGCAAAAAAATGAATGCAAAAATTAAAAATATGCTTTTGACACTTATCTTTGTCCAAATTTTAGACATGTATTTCTTTTATTGATCACTGATTTATTGAAGGATAAATTCATTTAAGGTTCATTGCAGATACCAGTTTATTTCACTAGGTGGCAGACTTTTACCAAACAGTGGAATGTAATTTGA
This sequence comes from Xiphophorus maculatus, assembly GCF_002775205.1. Taxonomy (NCBI): domain Eukaryota; kingdom Metazoa; phylum Chordata; class Actinopteri; order Cyprinodontiformes; family Poeciliidae; genus Xiphophorus; species Xiphophorus maculatus. Next base: position 4,939,519 of record NC_036454.1, on the reverse strand, counting down.
GCTAGTTAAACATACTGTATGTATGTTGGATATGATAAATTTATGTAGCGACTTGTTTCTGAAATCAATGACTTCTGAAAATGGGACAGCATGGGGACGTGATGATCGACACAGTAACTCAAAGCTGCACATATTGTCCCCTGACCGTGTGTTTTGGCCCCAGGTAAACATTAGCACTAGTGTTACTCAGACACAGCAGTGAAGCTCAGCTGATGTCATTTAGCTGAATTCAAACACAGAATTAAACCGGCAGCAGAAGAAAAAATGTTTTTCTGGAACCAAAATTTAGAAAATTAAAAATAAGCAATCCTGAGTATCAAGAAGACTTGATACTTCCTCCCAGTCAGCCCAGGCTGCGAACGCAGCCTGGGCTGACTGGGAGGAAGAAACGGGACGCTGAATCAGACGTGTGTTAAACTATGTTTGACACATTGTCACAAGCTCTACCCCCAGAGGGCTCAGTCTGTGTGACAGTGATAGCTTCAGCCTAAAAACCTAAAGAAATCCATACAACTAAGAGGACAATCAGTGTTCACTGCAGGAAAAACGAGGAAAAAATCTTTACCTCGGACTGATGCTGTTCGTGTGCAGTTGTACAGGATAGCCAACTCCCCAAACGCGGTCCACACCGTTATCGATGTGAGCAGCTTGTTTTGCTGAAACACTTCCAGCTTCCCATCTGGAAAAAAAATTCAAAAATGTCCGTCAATCTTTGTTCTGATCCCAAACAAATGTGCAAAACATAAAAAAACATTAATTCCTTCATATACATTGAATGAATCAACTTGGAGATCTTAGATTTTTTTTAAATGAGGATAAATATGTTAGTGGAGGTTTCTGTTCCTGTTACAAGGAAGTAGTTGTTCTCCACTCTCATCATACGCTTCCTCAGGAAAAGGCATTCATGCCTGGACACTCAATGCGATCAGCTGGCTTGCTTGGATGACTTGATATTTTATGACAAACTCAGTTTGATTGTTACTGTCACAATTTTGAATATTTAAAATATCTTCCAGTTCCAGTGTTTAATGTTCAATAGAATTTAAAGTTTATTGATCTTTGAGAATGTGTTCTTGCATTATTATTATTATGCCACTACCATTATATTATAAACAACAATATCATCATTTATGGTTCAGCCAGATTTGTAATGGTGACAGACCCAGGTGAGCGTACCTGCCAGGACAAACAGATGGTTCCCAGGTTCTCCCTGCTTGATGACGTACTCGCCCTGCTGGTAGCTGCACTCGTACATGCACTCCACCATGTCTTTGATCTGCTGCAGCTCCAGACGCTTCAGGTACTGGTTCTTGTTCAGGGCGTCCGTCAGCAGCTTCTTTACGCTGTCAAACACAGAAAGGCTTAAACGACTCAATCTGACCCTCATTGTTTAGGAGATGCAATATCGTTTTCAGAATTTGAAGCGTTGCTCTGATTATCTGCTCTTTTAGCAGAGTCCAAATTTCTTACGTTTAAGACCTGGCGCGTTGAAAGAAAAACGAAGCAGGTATGATTGATGGGTGCTAAATATTGTTGAAAATACATAATTCTGTGTTTTGCTCCGTACATAGCTAAAAGAGATAGAGGAAAACACTGAATTATTTATTCTTAACAATATGTAGATCAACGCAAGAGAAGAAAATCAGATGCAATATTTGGTGACGGTTATATTTAAATTGGTCTGGATAATTTTCTCCACCAACAAATAAAAGTATAATGGCATAATTGCTTTTTGTTTTAACTCAAGTTGTCTGACATCAACATTTATTTGATCTGAAATATTTACATAGGATAAAAAAGATAAATAAAAATTAAGTTATCTTTCAGGGGACTGTGATCTGTTTTCCCAGATCACAGTCATTTTGCGTGACCTTTGACCTAAAATCAACAATTGTACATATTTGATCCTCCAGCACACGCATTTCATGCAGTTTATAATTTCTAGAGTGAGATTTTTACAGTTTTTTTTAATCTTGTTATAATAAAAAGAAAATTACTAAGCCTATAAAGACTTTGGAGCTTCCGTTTACTAAAGTTGGCAAAATACAAAGACTTTATTGAAGAAAGTGATTCTCTAACACATTCAAAAGAGATCAAAATATTTTTGGAAAAAAATAAATAAATACAATTTTAAAAAGACCAAACTTGTGACACTGTTTCTACAGATTCCTTTTTAACAACATTTCAAATCCATTTCATTAAAAAAAAATATTTTTTTTGCTCAATTAAAAATAAAAACATTGTCACGTTCCTAAGTCATTGTTTTAGGCAACAACAAAAAATACATAAATAAAAAAATGACTGGTTTCATTATTTTAGGAAGGTGATGATATGCAGATAAACAGATAAATAAAAGAAAATAATCAATTGAGAAAAAATTAGCAAAGCAAGAATATTGAATTTGACCAATTTGATTCACACAGCCTAAAGTCTGGATGCCACCACTCTAAAACAGCAACTTTGGATAGAAGTGGGGGGAAAAAAATAAATAAAAATCAGCCTCATCCAGCTAATTTTTATGTTTATCATCATTTCCCTCTGTTATTCCTCCACCACAGCCCACACTGACACAACAATGAGCCACCAGCACTCCCACATCCTCATTACTCACTTGTTTTTTTATCTGGGTGATAACCATTTGATGACCATTTGCTGCCTATTGGTTCTCTTCTGAATATGTTTAAAGTAAAGTGGTGAAAACATAAAAATCATCATCTGTAAAAGTTTGCAGACGTTCATTTGAAAGTTGGCACTTTCTTTAGTTGTTGGTCTGTTTATTCACCTTTCTGTGTGTCCGAAATGTTATTTTTCAGAGCAGATTTTCCTGTTGTCCTTCGCTCTTACCTAGCCGAGTCATTATTCTGTCACGATTACTCAGAACAGGAGGATGTTTCAATGGGTGCTTCAGTTTGTGGTTATATAATCTACACAGGGATTATTAGCAACATATGTTTTAAACATGAGGATTGCATAAAGAGGGCAACACTGCATGAATTGTTCAATCATACAGCAATCATCCTGCAAAAGCAACAGAAAGACAAAAGGTAATTTGTCCTTTGATTTGGAAATGCAAAGCAGGCTTGCAGCAGCTGATACTACTCTGATGCGGTTTATGTAATAAATTATAGCACAATATGAGGGTCTTTAACCTTTCAGTTGTCATAAAAGCGAGATGTGCACAGTTCAACAGACATAAACAACGTGCTAAAAAAGCTTTCAGAATGTTTGTTTTTAACAGAGCTATAAAGCAACAGGAGCAGCGGAACGAATGATCTGAGACGAAAAGACAGGTGATAATAAAAAGGATTTGTTCTTTAGCAGGTAACAGGTTTTATTAAATCTAAGGGCAGAAAAATAAAAGCTAAAAGTGGAAAATCTGTATGTAAAAAAGATAATAGAGCCACCTTTAGCGGCAAAAATACTCAGCCGTGATCATCTGATCATCAGCTTCATTATGGTGGATTCACTTTGGCCCACATTTGTTTCTGCACTACACAGCATCATAATTAGGTTGCGGTTTGGACTTTGACTGGGCCGTTGCCAGCACTCAGTCGATTTATTGCCGAGTTTGGGATCATTGTCCCAGTAACGACCTGGTTCAGGTCAAGCTGCAGCTGTCGGACAGATGGACTCATTTGACTCGCGAATAATTTGGTACATAAAGGAGATCCTGTTTGTGATTCCAAGGTTCCCAATTCCTGTGGCAGCAAAGCACTCCCAAATCACCACCTCTCCACCACCGTGCCTGTTGGCTGGTTTAAGATATGATATGCTGCTTGGTTTTCTCCAAACATCACTACTTTGGACTCTGTTTTCCAAAGAACAACTGTCCAGTCTTGTGTTACATTTCTACACAAATCTAATCTGTGCTTCCATGTTCTTTTAGCAACAGAAAGAAACTTTTAAAAGGTCAGTTGCACTTGTGTTTATGCACAACAAAAACGTGTTTTATGATTATGTAATAAAGTCCCATTCTACCAACGGAAAAACATGTTTCCCAATGTTGCAGTAAAATATCTCAGTAACACTTTATTTGAAGGGGTATGCATAAATAAGACTGACATGATACTGTCATAAACATGACGCAGTCTTCTTGAATGTTTATGACTGTTGTCATAAAGTGTCATTCTGTATATAATCCCACTTTTAATGCAAAGCTGACATTTTTAATGAACTCTTAACGCAAGTGTTAATAAACTGTTGCATTGAAGATGTCATTATTTATCAAATAATGCAAAACTGACACTTTCAATGCAACTTTTAGAGCAAGTTTACATTAAAAGTGTCACTATTTATCTAATGAAACTTCATGACAACAACTGTAAGCATTTCTGAAGAGTCCTTCATATTCATCACAGGTGTTATGTCACGTTTATAACAGTGTCATGTCAGTCTTCTGCACACCGCTTCAAATAATGTCTTACCAATATGTCCACATTGATAAACTGAGTTGCACTGATGCTGACCAAACATGGACGTGAGTTTCCTGCTCTGTTTCTTCTTGCAATAAAACTAAGGCTGATTTTCCCACACCAGTGTAACCCACGGATTTGCATGTTGGTTCTCATCAGCTGCGGAAGACAAGAAAACACTTTTCAGTTCAGGATGCAGGCTCACTGCTGCTGCTAATTAACTATTCGTCTGCAATAGTCCCACAGTTCAAAATTAAGACTATAAATACGTTAAGGACGTAAAGGACTTATTTTCTTCCTGCATCACATCAAACAGACTGAACCAGAGTGTTTTTCACCGTAGCCTCCTGCCTCCCATGAGCAGCATTCTGAGATCAGATTACTTCCTAAATCCGATAAACCTATGTTGGGGCGGGACATACAGTAACCCAGCAGAGCAGCGCGGATCGATAAAATTACAGTTCAGTTGTAAAGAAAGTCAGAGTCATGCTCCTGTCTCTGCAGGGACAAACTTGGACGTATGCATGTACGGCACTGTGAATTCAACTGTTGACCGTTTCATGCTCAAAACTGACGATCTAGATGGGCTGATGAAAAGCATATCAGCTGTAAGGATTCAGTTTTTCTGTAGGCTTCTTGAGCCTCAATGTCAAGATTTACATTATAAAGAGAAATGAGGATTAACACAGAACGCTGCAAAAAACACAAAATCCTACCAAGTATTTTTGGTCTAACTTCTAGTCCAAATATTTTACTTTTCAGCAAGGTATAGGAGTTTGTTTTTAAGTCAACAATTCCTTAATATTGACAAAAACAGTACCAGTTATAAGCAAAATAATCTGCCAGTGGAACTAGTACTTGTTCATCAATATTAAAGAATTATTCACTTGAAACAAGCTCCTATTTCTTGCTGAAAAGTTACTTGTGAGTTGGTTTTATCTTACTTAGGTCTGTCACAATAAACTTTGCTGCTCAATAAATTGTCCCTGTCGTTATTTTCAAGTGGCATGATAATGCAAGTTCACCCTCTCAAAGAGCAATAAATGTAATTTTGTAAAGAGCACATAACGCTAAACCTCAAAGGCATTTTAAATATCCAAAATAAAGAACAGCAACAAAACACCGTAAATAAAATGGAAGCATAAACATACCCAAACCATAAATAAAATGGTTTAGGTTCGTTCAAGAGATGAATTCACATGTCCAAGTTTGTCCCTGCAGAGACAGGAGAATGACTCGGTCTTTCTTTAGAACTGAACTGTAATTAATAAAAAAATATTAATTATCAGAATGGAAATTATCAAGGTCATTTTAATTTATCATGCAATTAAATGCTTTTTGCAACAAGCTCGGTCTTATTTCAACTGAACTAAGATGTTTGTAGTAGAAACTAAAACAAAAATACTGGACAGAATACTACGAGTATACTGTTCGGCCGTCCTCCAGACCCGAAATCTAGGTGTTGTGATGGACTCTGACCTGAACTCCTCTGGTTCTGGTCTGCTCTGTATCCCCAGAACCAGAACCAAACAAGCAGCATTCAGCTTCTATGCATCACAAATCTGGAACAAACTTCCAAACATCCAAAACACTGAGTTCCTTTAAATCTCGACTAAAACCCCAGCAGTTGCTTTTGGAACATAATAAATGAAACATTGATCAATATATTTGATGTATATTGATGATTTTAACAATGGCTGGGCCAATGTAAGGTCCGCTGCTTGTATTCACAACTTGATTATATGATGTTTTTATGTTTTCAGGACGTAAAGCACTTTGAACTGCATTGTTGCTGAGCTTGATTGATAAGATTTTGTGTTTTGAAGTTTCGGTCGGATTGAACCTGAACTGGTAACCAGCAGCTGGACATTGCTGACCTGAATAATGTTCATTTCTGCACAGTTTGTTTGCTGCCCACTTCCCTCCCACTCACTGCCCACTGAGCCAGCACAGACTGAGCCTCAGGGCTCGTCTCTTTCTCTCTTTCCGTCGTCTCTGGAAACAGGAATCTCACCTTGCATCCTTCGGTACCCGCGCCTTCTCAAAGGAGAACTTGGGCAGACTGCTGGACGTGGGTTCTGCCGACACGCCGGCTTTAGCTCCTTTCCTTCTGTTCAGGGTCTCCTTGATGCGGACGCTCAGGTTGGGGCTGCTCTTTCCGCTGGCTCTGACAGAAGGTGGTCGCGATGTGAGGCCAGTCGGGGCGCCGCTCTTCAGAACGTCCTGCAGCTTATTGAGCTGGATGCATTTGTTCTGCAGTTCCTCACTGAGCTCGGACAGAACCCGGGTCTGCTTGGCCAGTTGCTCCTGAAGACCTTTGATCTGCTGCTCTTTGGCACATAGCTCCTCATCCTTCCGCCGTCCTTCTCGCTCCAGCTCCTCCACGCGGGCCCTCAGGGAGTCCAGGGAGGAATTTTTGAAGGCGCCGCAGTGGTCTTTGTGAGCTTGGCCATTAGAGGTAGAAACAGAGGTGTCGGTGGGTTTGTAACGCTTTGATTTCATGGAACCGTTCCCCATCTTTAGACCTGAAAGAGGTGAAAAATCTGCAAAAATGACAAGGAAGGAAAAAGTCTTTATTTCAGAACATGTTTTGGTTTTTAAAATAGAGAAGACACTGTACTCCAGAGAAAAGAAGAAATATTTTAGTAAACAAACAATCATGAAGATCAAGGAACACACAGCAGGAAACTTTAAGTTTTCCTATTGTGAATATGGTTTCTTTATTTCGAACACTGCAAAACACAAAATCTTACCAGGTAATTCTGGTCTATTTTCTCATTCAAATATTATAGTACACTTGAAATAAGATAGAACTAATTACAAGTAACTTTTCATCAAGAAATAGGAGCCTGTTTTCAGTCAATAATTCCTTGATATTGATGAACAAGTACTTCTTCCATTGGCAGATTGTTTCACTTAAAAACAAGACATTTTCCCCTGTTATAAGTTTGACTTTTTCATCAATATTAAGGAATTATTGCCTGAAAACAAGCTCCTATTTCTTGATGGAAAGTCACTTGTAAGTTAGAAAGATAAATACAGAGCAATACTGAAAGAAAACCTGATGAATGCATAGGACTCGAAACTAAAGGTGGAGGTTCGACATCCAGGAGGAAAACTGCAGGGGAAGGTTGAGATCAAAGCATATTCATCTGTTTAAGTGGTTCAGTCAAAGTGAAAACCTAAATCTAGTTAAAAATTTACATTTAGACTTAAAAACAAATGCTCACTGAGTTGAGCTGTTTTGAAAAGAATGAGCAAAGGTTTCAGTCTCTAGATGTGCAAAAGCTGGAAGAGACATAACTCATATTTTAATAACCCTCTAAATAATATCACAGAATTTTACATATAAATGTGGAGAAAGCACCTGAGGTCTGTTTGAGCAAACTGGGATTTCAAGCTGATGAAGCTGTGAGGAAACGGAGGACCGACAGAAAATAGTCAATGAAAGCTTCTTGTCCATTTATTATTCAGAAGGCAGGAAGTATTGCATTACATGGAGAGTCACTCTCAGTCTGCTCAGACAGCATCACGATACAGGAGGATGGTCAGCATAAAATTACTGGAGAAAACGGCTATAAAGTCTGATTTTGGTGTCTGACATATGACTGAACCTGACAAACATTTCAGAGAACAATAATGTTGCTGTCTTGGCCTGCCGCCCACTCACACATGCAGCTGATTTTATTCATCACATTCCTGCTGAAATACGGGGTCAGATCACACTGTAGTCCAAACTTTAAACATACAAACAGCTATTTTAAAACGCAGTAATATTTCTCCTATCTTTTTTGTATATTTCAATAATGTATCTGTTGACAAAATGATCCACAGAAAATATAACTAAATGACGAGACTTGGTTTAATTTCTCGCTGTTTTAAGGTGGAGCGAATCAAACCGCTCGCTAATTGGTGCCGGTTAACCAATTAAAACACCAAAAGGGAGCGCGTGCACCTGCAACTTCCGACAGGTCGCCATGCCTCTGCTGAGCCGGGAGGGGAACGGGCTGAGGTCGGGGAGAATCTCGGTTCTTACCTGGTTCTCTGCGGGAGCCTTCAGACGAGCCCAGCTGCGAGTTTACCAACAGAACCAAGCTGTTTACACGGATTCATCGGGACAAACGGTCTACCTTTAACTACAGCTCAGCTGCTGTCCCGCCTCTGCGTGCTGCGCGCGCTCTCTTCTCAACAGCTGAGTGGTGCGTGGTCAGGCGCGCGGACACCGTAGCTGACGTCAGCGCGGATTTTATTAGAGAAATTATGTGAATAAATCAATTTGTATTCACAACATGCAAATGTTTTCCTCGGATGTAAGAAATATATATTTTTGTAATTTTTATGGCTTAAGTTTGAATTATTTTTTGTTTTTAAAAAGCACAACACAGAAAAATATTTTAAACAGACGTTACAATTTTTAAGAGACAATTTTATAGCTTAATTTCGTAATAATTGGGTTGAAATAAATTAATTTAAATCAAACAACAACACAAAACATTTAAAATATGATTCAGCAAAAAACACTTCTACCGTGAAAAAGCATATTGTAATCCATTCATTCAACATCCATCCATCTATCCTTCCAAACATCCATCCATTAATTCATTCAAACATTTATCCATCCAACATCCATTTATCATCCTTTAATTAATCCATCTATCCAGCCTTTAATCCATTATCCATCCATCCATTCATCCATTCATATATCCATCCACCTGTCCACTCATCCAGACTTCACATGGATTCAGCAGTTTGTTCAGAACAACTGGACCAAACTATCTGTTGCTTAATGCAGATGTCCAAACTTTTTTTTTTTTTTTTGCAGTAATTACATCGCAAAACTAATTTCATCCATTGTTATTTCATTCAGTTTGAATCACTGATCAAAAGCAAAGTTGATTTATCCTCAGATATCATATACAAACTATGGGATGCCATGCAGTGTCAAGGTTTTTTTTCAAAAAAAGTTGTATCTTTTTGAATTATTATGGAGGGATTTCAACAACAGGTTAAAATGCTCCACAATCAGAAGGTTGGCTGATACCTTTCTGTGGGTTTTTTGTCATTTGCACTGTTATTAAAATAACCGTTTTCATAAAAGCATGAAATTCAATAAACAGATAAGAGAGGGACACTGGAATAGCTCAACCACTCAGCATGATAATGCATTGACCCCAGCTGCATTACCCTCTTTGGATATTATGCGTTTTGATTTTCACAGATGTAAATGCCTGGATGCTGCGGTCCTTCACACCCACCAGCGATTCATTGGTTTTCCCAGCCTGTGATGAGTTGTGTGGCCTGCAGCTGATTCCATTGACAGAAAAAGAACAATGGTGGCAGGTGGCCAGCACTGATTCATCTGCACCGCTGAGGTCACAAGGGAACAATAATCCAGGTCACTGGTGCCCAGCCTAAACCTGAGAGGAGATCTGAGGATGTGCTTTCAGTCAACAAGCAAAAAAAAGAGGGAAGAAGACAAACAGAAACACCAAATCTGTTTTCCTGACCTTGTAGTATATACCGTATACCAATGAATCGGTTAGTGACTCAGCTGTTGCATCACCAGTGTATAAATCTTCCCCACATTTTATTTGTGCATATGTTTGGAAGCTTGGAGCAGTTGTAATTCCTAGTGTCAAATCTAGTGTGATCTCCTTTTTTTGTTTGTGTTACACCCAGTATTTGTGTCGATGTGTTGATCCAAAACAGACGTTCCTCAACGTTCCCAACTTCAACAGGATCTTCCGATTTCTGATGAAATACAAAAGGAGACACACTAATAGGGCTTTTATTGGTTGACACTCATCAGATTTTTTTTCTTTTTGCTTTTTTGATAATTTCAGACAACGGCAACCTGCGTAAATACGTTGTGAATTATTAAATTGATGGTTTCATGAATCATTTGAAGAAATCTAAGCAAAACCGACTTGGGTTTATGAGAAAATATAATCACACTCTCATTTTAAAGGGGCAGTATTATGTGTTTTCCAGGCCCATAGTGTCATTTTGTAGCATATGAATAGTCAACCACCTGCGACATTGGCGACCTGTCCAGGGTGACCTCTCGCCTGGAACGTTAGCTGGAGAAAGGCACCAGCACCCCTCCCAACCCCACTAGGGACAATGGTGTTAGAAAATGGATGAATGGATGAACAGTCAAACTTGGTGGTAGTATAATAAATATAATAATCTTGGGTTGTTTTGTTTCTTTAGAATCTGAATTACTCGCTGTTATTGACAGACTAGATTGAGCTCCCCAGCCAAAAACCCAGAAGGACATTTTGGATCCAGTCTGACTTTGGGACCTCCAGCTCAAATTAACTTGGGTTATTCAGCAGAAAAATAATCAACAAAATAAAACAATACAAAAACAGATGGACGTTTTGGTGTGGTGGTGGAACCATCTCCAGCTTATGATGTCATAATCAGGAAGAGGGGCCTCAAATCAGACCGTATACCATCTTGAGCCAGCCCTGGTGGCAGGTCATCACTTTCTGCTATCCCAGCAAAATCATAACACTACAATGCATTTTGCAAAATAAATAAAAATAAATCATTTCCTGTGTTGCCGCTGATATAATGCTGACAAAATGTGTGTACTGTGGTAAAGATCCAGGCTGGATGGAAAGGCTTATTTCCTACAAAGTTATGTGTGCAATGCGATTTGCACTTACACAATCTGGACACCAAGTGGAGCCAAAGAGCTGATTTTATTTCTTTGAGGTTCATCTTTTAGTTCAGTGTCATTTTTGCTCTCAGTCCAACTAAATAAACTCCATGTAGAGACACAAATGTTACCTGGTTATTTGAAAAGTGAGAAATATTTTTTATAAATATCTACCATAGTAAATTTGTTGTCAATAAAGACGTATCTTTTAGGTTTTAAAACAAAAAACAAACAAAAAGACAGATACATTTTCTTTGCGTTGTTGATAATTGTGGAAAAGTTAGCTTTAAGTTCATTTTATTCATTCAACGTGAGCTTTTTACTGGAATTTTCCTTTTCTTTCACTAACATACATGAAACATGTCGAGACACTCAATAAAAATGTGTTACATTGGATTCATTATCAGCTGCTAATGCTAAAGCTAAACGTGCTGCTAATGCTGACATTAAGATAAATGTCTATTCTTTTCTAATAGCTATTTATGTCAAACCAAACATTTCGTTGCACAACACATAGAACAGATATAAGAGGTAATAACAAACCAAAAAGTCTTTTGATGAGTCAAAACAATTTATTAACTTTCTCTTTTGAACACAACTAAATCAGTTATAACCTGGTTCTCTATTCTGCTTCAGTGACACAAGTACAAATGGATCATTGACACAGGGAGGGAGTGAGAAAGTGACACAAATAACTAAAACAGGACTCTGTGTGGAAACAGTCAAGGCAACGCAGACATCAGTCAAAAAACACATTTAACTTCATCCTCTGATCAGGTACCTTGAAAAAAATATGTTTTTCATAAAAATATCAAACAAACATCTGAGGGTTAGACATACTGAAGGATGTTATGTAGCTAGTACAAAATTAAATAAGGTGAAAACATAACGTGACTGCACACATTTATAAATAAAACAAATATGAAACACATTTTCAAACACGCAAAACAAATTCATTTTTCTGCACCGGCCACCAGGGGGCAGCACGAAACCTCAGCAGCAGAAGGCCGCGTTTGAACAGCCATCCTCTAAATATATTTACCCACTCAACCATTCAGCCAGGATTTAAATAAGTGTTGCTTCCTACTTTGAAAAGTTCTCATCTACAAAAACAAATAACAGACGCGTCTTTTTTAAATACAGCCAGTGCATTTCTTTTTAACACACATCACAACCAGAGTAGCTGCGTTTCCATTTATCGTAGGATTGCGCAATTTGACATGAAAATTAATTAGCTTAAGGGAAACACGACAATTAAATATATATATATTGATAGAGTTTTGGCGCTAAAATTAGGGGGGGGGGGGTTGTCGCATTGATCATGTGACTTCGGGTTGCACGAGTCACACGAACAACCGGATGTTGCCACTGGCATAAGAAGAAGAAGAAAACAACAGGAAGTAGTTGGAGGATCATGTTTTTTTTTTTTTTATGACGTCCTGTGAACAAGCTTATTCATGTGGGATTTTAATTGCGTTTCTTATTTAATAGAAACTTGCGAATTTTTATTTCAACATCAGCATAATGTTAATATTACGTTTTGCGCACATTTTAATGGAAACACAACCACTGTTAGAGTCACTAATCAAAAGTTATGGGATGTGGGAAAGTTGGACTGGACAACTGGACAAAATGCTGTCTTAGTGAACTACAGCATTAAGGTTTGGCTTCTCTGTTCAGAGAATGCTGGCATCAGGAACCAGAAGGTGTGTAGCATATCTGTGTTGCTAGCTGACCAGCAGCTAACGCAATATTAAAAGTATTAAAACAGCAGGGGGCGCAACAAGCCCCAACACCTGCACACAGAAAGATCAACCTTCTTTTTCACCCTGAAGGTCTGTAGTGTATCTTTAACAAAACGACTATAAAGTCATACAAAGAGATGAAAAACAGCTGTCTTCAAATATACAGCATGGAGGACGCAGGGTCATAAGCACAGCTCAGTGCTGGGGAGGGGAACATTCAAAGTCCTCCACAGTCTGAGGAGAGATTGTCGTTTCCCTTCAGAGATTGGGATACTTTGCTTGGACAACAGCAGAGTGGACAGGGTGCGTCCCGCCTGTTGGGTTTGTCTTCCTTCAGCTTTAAACTCTGCTCAGCAGAGTGGATCTGCAAAGCAAACACACAGAGACACGTAAGTACAGAAAGGCGAGGAAGTAACTGAACCCCAACACCAGGATGTGACATCAGAGATGGGTAGAATAACCAAAAATTGTATTCAAGTAAGAGTAGCACTACTCTAACATCTTTAGAGTAAGTAAGAGTAAAAAATATTTGGTAAAAAGTCTACTCAAGTACCAAGTAACTGATCAAATTATCAGTCATTTAATATTTAAAAATTACATCATCATAATCAAAATATAAAGTTAAGAGGAAATGTTATTTTAAAGACTGAAATGACAACCATTTATGTAAGTTAAAAAAAATCAAAATCATTTTCTTTAAATATAAAATGTATAAAACTTTAATAAAAACTGCAGGTGTGTGTCTGTATCTGGGGATGTTTCTTTTGTTAAAACTTTGTTTTTCATCCAGTGGTTAGAAAATCCAGAAATTTTACTCAAGAAAGAGCAGCGATAATTTATATTAAAATTACTCAAGTAAAAGTAAAACGTGCAGCGTAGCACAAATATTCCTAAATAGTAAAGGCATAATATAAGTTAATTATAACAATGATATTTATTTTATTTGTTTTTATTACTAAAGCTGGGAGATGTTTTCTGTTAACGGCAGATAGGATGCATAAGCTACAATAATTGTATGCAATATTGTAGCTACATTGTTTGCTGTTAGAGTTAGTTATGATCAATACATTTTTAGAAATACTACATATTTGTAGTAGAAGTATTTATTTATATTTTATTGATCATTATTAATTAAAACACTCTTGAGGTTTTATTACTGGAAACGTTTAGTTTTCTTTAATGGAAACACACATCTCTTATTTGGAAAATTATTGGTTTACAAAATAGTGTTTTATTTTGTTTCCTTTTTTGTAATGTTGTAAATTTACCAAAATAAAGCTAATCTGAATGTGAGTCATGGGAGTCATCCCATCAGTTTTAAGATTGTACTGTTTCTGTCCACTGGGGGGCAGTGGAGCTTCACAGACGTGCTGCTCTAATACGTGGAAGGATTTCAAAAGTGATCGGCTCTTGTTACCAACACTGAGCTCAGTTATAAGTCAGGCAACAACTAGGAGTGATTATATGACCTTCGAGTCAAAATGAAAATGTCTTGTGATTTGTTCTGACCATCTGACCTATGGATGTTAAGTTAGATTTTTTTAATGCAGACAGAGGAGTTGTTCTGAGGTTTTTCTTTGTTCTACTAAAGTAACAGGAACAGCTCATCAGTCATTGGAAGACAACCTTATTGACTGAAAAACGACTGCAGAATGTGAGACATAGACAAGGAGAGAGCGTTTTGCTTTCTGACATGATCAGCAGTGGAGGCGAGCGCTGACACTGTGTGTGTTTACTGAGCAGAGTGAGAGGTCAGCCTCCCATCGTGACCTACATCGCTGTGGTCAGCCCGGTCGGAGGAGGGGATTTGATTCTGTTCGCTGCGATTGAAATCCTCACAGCGTACAGAGAGGGCGATGAGGAGGAAGAGGAGGAGGAGGAAGGTCATACACACCTCAGAGACTTCCATCTGTCCTTCTCCATGTTGTTCTCAGGACCTTCGCTCTCGTACGATGCCAGACACAGAGCTACAGAAAACAAAAGGAAATCATTATGTTTTATTGATGAGCGGATTCCCAACACAAAATGAAAGCTAGGGATGCACCAATCCACTTTCTTCACTTCCGATACCGATATCTCAGGTTTAGATCCGATCAGAGCTGAATCGACTTCAAACATTTCTTTTTCTAAATGCATTCATGAATGTACTGAGCTACAAATTAATTTAATAATTTCTCCTTATTTATGACTTTTGATGACCTGTGGGTGTGTTTGGTCACCAAGGGAACCAGTGACAAGTAAGAGAGCTAAAACCTGAAGCTGGACTTAAATTTTACTCCTGGAAAAAACAGTGGATGCCAAAATTAGCTTTGATATCATTTTAATTAAACAACTTCATTGAGCTCTACCCGGGTTTAAACTGGGATTGAACCTAAGTTCTGTTGATTACTGTGACTAAAGATCAACATGTTAATGTTTAACATGGACTAAAATAGCTTATAGTTAGTCCTACAGAATGTTTGAGTACTGTTTAGGGAAGTCAATAAGTCCTCCAATGAGCTGCTCACCATCTTCAGTAAACACAGGCGCGGTCAGCAGGTACTGCAGGATCTTGCGGTCCTTCTCAAACGGACACTCCACTTGCTTCCAGGTCATGAACTCACTCACTTGTTTGGCGAGTTCCCAGAATTTCTGGAACATAATAATACGAGAGATTATTATCCAAAACCTCTAACACCCATTTTACACTTTCAATTAGCCAAATGTTAAAGTAGAACACTGCAAAAACACAAAATCTTGGCAACTATTTTTATCTAATTTCTAGTACAAATATCTTGGTGCACTTGAAATAAAACAAAACTAACTTAAGACGTAACTTTTCAGCAACATATGGGAGCTTTTTTAGAATCACCAATTAAGGGAGTGTTAGTGTTAAGAAATTATTGACTCTAAATAAGTTTCTATATCTTGTTGAAAGGTTACTCTTAAGATAGTTTAAATAGACTTTATTTAAAGTCTACCAAGATATTTGCACTAGAAACTAAGCTAAAATACTTTGTAAGTTCTGCAGAAACAACATTAACCTGACTTGCTGCACTATGTTGGCTGTTCTGAGGTGTTAATGTGTTCAAATATAGCTTTAAAACATCTTAAACATGGTGAAGGCAGAATAAAAGCCTGAGCAGAGTTTCACAGGAAGGTGTGAAACCTTAAAATAACCATGTGACAAAAATAATATTTGGTCAGTCATGTATGTTCCATGGAAACACAGCTGAAGTTCAAACATCCAAGTCCTACTTCCCTCTTATTCTTTGGTTTTTGGGGAAGTGGTAACGCATAACAGTCACTTGTTGCCATGTGTAGTAACTATTTCAATAGTTTGTGACATTAAAAAGTCAGAGTGTGGCAAAATCTGTCGCTGGGGAAACTACCTCTGTTGTTTTTTTAGCATTCAGGGGGAATTTTGAGGCTCAGCTCACCTCAAAATTGATGAGGCCGTTCTGCAGCCGGCTGGCGCATCCCTCGTTGAGAAAGTAGATGTCTTTAATGAACAGGCTGAAGAACGGGATGACGATCTGGAAGACAGCAGGGAGAGAAGAAAAAGGGAGATTTAAGTGGGGATTTCCCTTTGGCGCTTTGTTATTAACACCTGGTTTCACCTCTTATTGCAGAGGTGATTAAATTCTAGAATGGAGCAAATCTGATCTGCAAGCACAGTTAGTTTTTGGGCAATTTATTATTATAATTTTTTTTACAGAAAAACATATTCAAAAAGTATTAGGTGCACAAAATAGAATTCTGTTTATAAAAAAAAAGTTGTTGTATTTTTATCTTAATATTTGGACAAACTAGAACCAAAAACACTGACTTGCTTTTACTCAAAAGCCAATCTTACAACGCAAATAAGGATCCAATCAGCCCCAAAATGTACAAACTGTGGGCTTGTCTTCTACTGGATACAATGGCTTGCAAAAGTATTCATACCCCTAGAATCTTTTGTGTGTTTTGTCACATTGCAACCACAAACATAAATATCATTAATTAGAATTTCATGTTAAAGACGAACCAAAAGTGTTACACAATTGTGAAGTAGAAAGAAAATTATACATGATCCAAAAGATTTTTTTGCAAATAAAAAAAATGAAAAGTGCAAAAATATTCAGCCCCCCTGAGAAACTAACTGAAAAATTCAACTACTTAATCAGATGTTTTGGCATAAAAATCCAACAAAAAGAGTCGGATTTTAATAGAAATCACACTGCATTGTTTTTATTATTTTAGAATAAAAAAAATCTTTGTTATAAATATTTTTCTAATAAAAAATATTTATTGAAACATTTTTTAGTCTTACTAAATCTGCAAATAATGTTTTTTATTTTTTGTAAAACTAACCTAGACAGATAAATGTAAAACGGCACAAAAACATCTTTTTAAAAATGTTTTTAAAAATATACTATTTTTGTGGCCCCATGTGGTTTCAACTTAGCAGTTTTGCCCCCCATTGCAAAATGTCTTATTGTAAAAGGTGAATTTTCCACAGAAGAAGAAATCCCTTTGAAACATTTATTATCAAAATAACGATTTAGGTCACTAAACAAAGACCTGATTAATTTATGTTACACTTAAAGAGGATTTCCCTGCTTTGCAGAAGACATCAGGTCATTAAACGCCACTAAGAATTAACATCCAACACTGTTTTCTCTCTTATATTAGTGGCATCTGCAGAAAGCTGCCACACTGACCTAAAAAAGCCCCCCCAGTCTGTCACCTCTTTCCTGACTTCCCCCCACCCATCAAACATTTATGACACGATGCTTTTAGGAGCCACCAGAGCAGCAGCAGCAGCAGCTATCAAAAGCTATTTGCGTTGAATTCTTTGTGTATTGCATGCTTCAAATCATCCAGTCGTACGTCACATCTGAAGCCACCGCACCCTCCGTTTGTTTTTCTGTTCCCTTCTCAAGCCTGCAGATTCCCCTCCTTTCCAGTGTGACTTCAACTGTAAACATGTTTCTGGGAAAATTTGGGAGCAGCTGACTGAGCCGTGTCTCTGAGAGGCCACAAATCTGGAACACAATGACCTACGAGGGACTGCAGGGGTCGGATGATGTTTACGAGGACAGGCTCATGAGCACGCTCGGTGTACTGCCGTAACACGCGCACATGTGCGCATCCTAACAAACATGTTCAACTCTGGATGGAAGCAGCAAGTTTCCAGATTATTAGTCCTTAATGTTTATTTTACAATGTAACACAGAAACGCTAATTATTTTATAGTGAGCAGGATCTAAATTTGGAAGCTGGAAATCAGACTCAGAAACTCGAAGAAGGGAGAAAGAAAAAAAAGATTGAAGACAGCAGGAAGAGAAGAAGGAAACAAGTAAGAAACCATACTAAGAAACCAAACACTTCAAAAACACAACATTTCAACAAGTCATTTTGTCTTGTTTCTAGTGCTAATATACGATCCCACTTGAAATAAGAAACTAACTTACAAGTAACTTTTCAGCAAGAAATAGGAGCTTGTTTAGTGTCAATAATTCCTTACTATTCATGAAACGTTATTGTTCCATTGGCAGATTATTTCACTTATAACATGGGAAAAATGTCTTGTTATAAGTGAAATAATCTGCCAACATGTAGCTTATCATAAACAAGGTTAAGAAAGTTCATGAAAGAATGGCATTTTTTTATATCAGTTTACAAATTGAAGCTAATTTGTACTAAAGACAAGCAGTTTAATAGATAAAAGTTTTTTCAAACAATTTAAAATCTGAGTTAGAGGCGGATCCTGAAATATTCTCCGCATTCCTTTCAGTGAAATGTCACAGAGGACTGTTGCTACACAACCAAACATCAGACACACCAAGTCTGTTTCAGATTTGCAGTTTGCAAAACAGCAACAACGAGTCAGCAGGGAAACAAATGTCTGACGTTTTAAATCAGTAAAAGCAGCTAAACTGAAGCCTCTGTTGATTTGCTGCGGTTTGAAGGTCATAAGCAAACCTTCCTTACAGGAGAGGTCACCAGCAGGAACATACCAGACTGCCTGGGAACTTTCCATTTTGTGACCTCGGCCTCTCAGTCTGGAATGTTTGGATATCTTCGCTCCAAAATAACTCCGGGAGCCGCGTGGATATTGACAGAACAATCCGTCTCAGTTAATAAAATGTTTGTGAGAGGAAGCTCGAAGGAGGAGGGGACCATCAGAGAACGCTATGTGATCTGGCAGGCGGCCATGTTGGACAGGACCCCTCCTCTTGTGACTCGGTCACCGTGTCCCCACCGAGCTGCGCCGTTATGCAACCTCCTGACTGCGGAGGCCGAGTCGTCTGGGGATGCTGCTGATGGCGTAAACACGGTGGGGACGTGGCGTTCAGACGCCAATCAGACACAACCAGACGTTTGTTTTTCCCTCCCTTGATGATTATCCAAACTTTTTACGAAAGAGGAATGCTGGTTGAAGGAGATACACACCCCCATTACTCATTTAGGACTCAGACTAGAGCAGAAATGATTTTTTCGGACTAATCATGATTAATCGATTATTGAAGTAATCGATTAATCACTGACTGGAGTATGTACACTCAAAAAAAGGCCATTTGCTGAAAGAACATACATAGACCCGTATCTAGGTCGAAATTCTACATAAAATATATGTATTTGGTATTTAAGATTAAAAAAAAAACTTTTGTTGCATCTGCATCCTTAGCTACAAATAATTAAGGAATGCTTTATTGCTGCATTTTACGCAGTAAAATGTTTATTTTCTTACTTAAAAAATAATTACATTAGTTGTTTATTTGCATCTTTTAATCTATTTCTAATGTTTGAAAGAGTTGCAAGTGAAATAAAAATTCTGGGGAATTTGTCAAATTTCTTATTTGATTAATCGATTAATCGCCAGAACAATCAATTAATCGTCAGAATAATCAATTGCTAAAATAATCGGTGGTTGTAGCGGTATCTCAGACAGATGTTTGAAATCTGCAGCACAGATGTTCAGACTTTCATGTCTGAGGCTGTGAGTCGGAATAAATTTGTTTTTGGAGTAAACGTCACAAAAACTCAGATTCTATCCCAAGTCGGGTTCTGTTGAAGCCTCACCTTCTCTCTGCTGCTGTTGGCTGTGATGGACCTCTGCATGGCGCCTCTCAGTGCTGTTCTGTAGTTGTAGAAGTTGCTTGAAGGATCCATTTGATGCTATGAAGAGGAAGACGGACAGAGTCAGTTCAACATCTGGCGAAGACAAGAGCATAGGGTGAGCCAACGTTTACATCTGGGGCCGATACGAACAGGAACCGAGCTAAAAAACAGGCTGAAGTTCACAGAAGTACCCATCCAACCTGAACAAAATACATATGGGGCCCACATTCACATGTTCCCCCAGTTTAGTAAGAGAACCCTCTGAGTTTAAAGGAGCTATAAAGTTAGCATCACTGCAGCAACTTCTGCTTGAAAGTCCAGGATTTACGGCAGTCGGGCCCAGAGGAATTAAACAGGAAGGTAAAAGACGTTTTAAAGAGGATGAATATGACTGAAGAATAAAAGCTGATCATCTCCAGTGAGACATGAAGGAAAAATAACAGCGGCATCTGAAAAGCTTTCAGGTCCTGCAGAGTCCCCGCTGACTTGTCAGATGTTTCATCAGATTGACTGACTGAGAGTGTTTGGTATTCACTGTGAGTGTTTTCCCCGCAGTGTGCAGAGCTTTCTGAGACGCGTAGGAAAGCTGAGTGATCTGCGTCTGCCTTCAACATCTGGGGGCATCCTGGCTGCAGAATTCCCACTCTCTGTCTGCAGACTTGTCAGTTCAGCGTGTTTGCTGTTAGAGCTGCTTGTTTGCTGAAAGCGTTTACTCTCAGGTTGGCCTGACTCACAAATCTGTGTGGAGTTTTGTTGTTGGTTGCAGAAATTTAAAAGTAAAGCTTTAACAACTTAAAACTTTCTCTATCATTTACACATTTAAAACAGTGTAAAAACTAATCGCTCTTTTTGTGTTAGCATATGAGCGATCCCTGCTACGGCTAATTATGTTATCTATAACATTGTTACTTTGATTCCAAAACACAGACATAAGCAAAAACATAAAATTAACACCTAAATTTAGTGAAGGTTTTCAAGCTCTCATAGTTGCGCATGTGGGAATTACAAAAACAATTTTTCTTAATGGAAAATACATACATGTCTCACTAGGTTTTTGTTCTAGTATGAGGTCATTTTTCAGCTGTATCAAATTTAGTGTAGTTTGAAAAACTGTGAGGAAAAGACAGCTTTGCATCACACAAGTCACATGATCAACAACCAGATGTTTCTACTGGCGGAAAAGTCGAAGTAGACGACAGGAAGTGGTAGGAGAATGATGGTGCTGCCAGGTTTTAATAGCTAATTTAATAGCTAATAAACAAACATATTCATGTTTGATTTTAACTGTATTTCATATTTAATTAAACAAAACTGTATTTTTTCAACATTAGCAAAATATTGACAAGGTTTTAAGCACATTTGTAATGGAACTCCAGCAATTGACTACATATCTTTACAAGCTTTTAGCAAGTTAGCTCATCAGGCTAGCTGCTCGGTTAGCTCAACACTAATGCCACTAGAAACTTGTCATCTGCACTTTTAAATTATAAAATATTTTCGTATTTCAATAAGCAAGGGGGGAAATGTAGAAGGCTCCTTTCAGATAACAGCATGCAGCAACAGGCAGGGGAGGGGCTGAACACTTTCTCTGGTGTCTCATTACAAATTACAATCTTTTGTCATTTTTTTTAAAACTTAAATTACTTGTTTAATTTTCTGTTAAATATGTAATTTTCATATTTAATAGAAAATATGAAAATTTCATAAATTATTTAAGGTTTCTAATCATTTTAGGGTGACAATCAGGAAAAACCTCGTAGGCTCACCTCTAAGATGTCAAACTTGGCCGTTTTGACTTTACTCCAGGTTTTCTTCAGTCGGGACACGGGGCTCATGTTCATCCCAGCTGCAAGACGAGAACAAGAACAAAAAAAAATGGAGAGAAAATCACAATGAGCGATAAAGAGATTGCACATTTAGGCCAAGATGATAACATTAACACATGGCATTTTCCCGGCTCCACCCTTCCTCCCCTCCCCTCGCAGTCATCGTCACTCTGATCTCTTTTTTTTCAGTCTTTATGTTGTTTCCTCTGATGCAGCCCAGTTACAAGGACCGAGGAACAATGAGAGTTAGCGCACGCCTGGTTTCCCCTCCCAGCACTCTGCTTCCCATATGCTAATCCCTCTGCATGTTCGAGTGTCTCACAGGTCACACTCAGAGCAGGAATGGCAAAAAACAGCTCCTACACCGAAAGTGGAAATCCAAAACTCAGAACCGATCCACCCAGGCTGAGAGTTATGTTTCCAAAAACCACAGCGGAGGAAAGTGGGATCTGATGTCGCCTTGGTAACGCCATCTGAGAACAAAGCCACCAGAAACAGGTGTTCGCTGTGGTAAAAACAAGCCCTTTGTTAGCTTAGATTCTGTGATTTTCAGCAGTAAGCTGGGATGTTTGGGGTTTAGTTTTCTTCTAAACACAAAATCTTACCAAGTAATTTTTTAGTTTCTAGTGCAAATATCTTAGTACGCTTGAAGTAACACAAAACCAACTTTCAAGTAACTTTTCAGCAAGAAATAGAGCTTGTTTAGAGTCAATAAGTCCTTAATAGTGATGAAAAAGTTATTTTTTTATTGGCAGATAATTTCACTTACAAGACATTTTTGTCAGTGTTACAAGTTAAATAATTTGCCAATGAAACTAGAACTTTTTCATCAATATTAAAGAATTATTGACTTAAAACAAGCTCCGACATCCTGCTGAAAAGTTACTTTTAAGTTAGTTTTGTCTTTTTTCAAGTGTATTAATACAGACCAAACATGCTAGGTAAGATTTTGTTTTTTGCCGTGATGCTCTCTTTCCATTAGTATTCAGTCTAATTTCCAACTTTTTTATCCTTTCGTGACATTCAAATCACATCTGGTTGGAGTAGAACGAAACCCAGCCTCAGATTTGATCAAGTGTAAAACTATCCTGCTTGGTAAATAAAGGTGAATAAGGAGATTTCCTTCAGAGGTGAGGTAGCCTTTTGGATGAAGCCCTTCAGTAATGCCTAGCCCGGATGGTTCCCTGGAGATGAGGCTGGTGTAGACAGTTTTGCCTTTGGCACTCTCTCTGTTTCTCAGGGGAGTCGGGTAGAGGACAGCTGGCACTCCAATGGTCCCTCCTCTCCATTGTGAGTCGACTCTCTCTCTCTGGTCAGTGTTGACCATCTGCTTTGGCTGGTTTGTTCTCAGTCCTCCTGTGATTCTGCCCCTTCCCCCTTTACTCTGGCCACAAAGATCCCTGGCTCTCCTCCTGCCCTGAGGCCAGGGAGAGGAGCCAGATCCACTGCCCTGGTGCCGCTTGGATGCTCAAAGAGCTGTTCGCCGGGCCCCCAGTGAGGTCAACACAGTGCCTAAGGAGACTCACCACTAAGTGCTTTTAGACTCCTTAAAGAGATACACAAAAACACTTTTATTCAGCCTTTTGCAGACATGCCAGACCCCAGTTGGATCTGGCATGTCAGTTTGGTAATTGGTTCAAGCTACAAAGATGCACTGGTCGTGCAAACTAAAATGAGAAACAAAATCTAATCACTTACGATTTGGCAGAAAGAAGAAAGAGGAGTTCTCAACAATTCAGTTAAGCAAAAAGCTGATTTGGGAAGAAATAAAAAATAGACACAACTCACATATGATGGCCATGAGGGAGTTAAAGTTGCCGATGTTGAAGCATTCACGTGCCACGTCGATGAAGAACTCGATGACTCGAGCTCGGTGCTTCTTCTTCACAGGCTGTTGAACATAAAAATTTACTGAATTATGAACGAAAATTAAGAACCTGTGAGAAAGTGCTAAGGGTCAGTTTGCATGCAGAGATTTTTACTAAACTATGTTTGTTTTTTCTTCATTTGTCTCCTTGTTTGTTGGGGTTTTTGAACCAATGTGACCAGAAACTAAACATAAGTTTATTTTCAACAATATTTAGTGTAATAAACTTACAAGAACAAAAAAGTAAAGATTAAAATATTACATTTTGGTTTTAACTGGTGGTAGGATATGTCAAAAATAGCTTCTTCCAGTTTATATGTTGAACAAAATATTATCCTTAGAACTGGTACAGAAAAAACATAAATGTAAAATCTTCATTTATTGTTTCTGTTTACTTACAAGCTAGCATTAGCACTGTGGCACAGCTACATAACCGTTTATAACCATGAGCCTTGGGTTAATAAGTTGTGGAGATTTTTGTTGCACAAATAATACATTTTGAGGTGTGGTTACCACTTTGGCACATATTGATTGTTTTGGGATTTTTCACTGCAGCTACATAAAGTTTAACAAAGTGATGATTTAAAACAATGAGCTCTATTTTTTTTTTTAAACCTGTGTAATTGTTTGCAATTTGTTTATTAAATGTTTAAATCGAGGACCTATGCTATATATTGAGCGCCTTGGTTTGGGGGATTTTCACATTTCTCTGTACAAACAAGCTAGCATTAGCACTGCTGTTGCTAGTTAGTTGCTACAAGACATTAGAAAATGTGGCTACTCCCTTGAGCCATAAATGTAAAAGTTGTGACCATATTTATGAATATTTCATTAATTTTCATAACTTAGCAAAACAGTTTAACAGAAAATGAAATAAGTGTGACCAGCATCTGTTATAAGATAGTATTTATTTAGAAAAGATTAAAAGAGACAAGATTATTTCCACCAAATTTGCTTCCAGTAACGCTGCAGGGATTTGTCTTTTTGAATTCTTTTAGAATGAATTCCAATTTCTGCTGCTTTCATTATCATTAATCAGGAAAACAAAGACTAGTCTTTGCCACTCACCAAACAAATCTCTGTGGCGACCAGATAACTCAGTCTGTTGAACCAGTCGACGTAGGCTTCCAGGTTGCTGGCCTTCTTGCGATCACTGAAGCAGCTCTGCAACAATAACAGGTTTTCTATTAGTGACGCTGGTAACTGCAACCTGAAACATTTCCGGATGGGTGAAATAAAGCTTATATTTGCCTTTTCTCCTCCCTCTCAGTCAATGCATCACTGAGCAAGCTAAATAAGCTCCAATCTCGCTCAACTTCACCGTGCCTCCATCAGGACAATAGTTGTCCCATGTTGCATTCAGCTTCTTTGTGTGGATTCCTCTTGATCTGATTCCACACATTCCTCTGGCCTTACGCCACTCTCCCCACCAGGCACATTTTAAATGCAAACACACACACGCATACACACGCACAAACGCCGTCATTTCTGTTTTTGAAGGGGCTTGTTGGGGGTACGAGGCAAACTGGCCAGAGGCACAATGGCAGCCCTAACCCCCTCCATCAACTCACCTTCCAAAAAAGGGTCTGTTGCCTAGCAGCCGAACGCCAGACAAGAGAGTCCGCCACCCAAAACACACACCCCTTCCCAATATAAACCCTTAGGAGCAGCGGTTGCTAAGAGATGAGGTGCACATCTAATCCAGACACTGGGATGATTTGGGGAAACAGCCAGTTAGGTGTGTGTGAGCGTGTGTGTGATTGTGAGTTGGATATTTGGTCTGCTGCTGCAGTCTGAAATCACCTGGCCTCGCTCTGACCTGTGCAGCAGACAGAAACCGTGTTGTGTCAACTCAAGATCCGTCTGGAGTGAAAACTAGAGCTTTCCAAACCATAATAAAAAGACAGATCGGATCGGCTGCCTTGCGTGCAGACAGGGAACAAAGATTGAGTAATCTCTGTGTAGCCTTTCTTATCTGCTGGTTTATTATTAGAAAAGCTGTTACCTTGTCATTGTCCAGAGGGTCTTTATGGACGAAAGCCTGAACAAACTCTTCAGGTCCGATGTAACTCAGTCTCTCCTGAAAGCAGAAAGGAAAAAATGAGCTTCCTTGAACTTTAGATGTAACCTCCTCTATATGCTTTTTTATTATTATTTTTGCTCAACGTTAGAGCCCTGAAACTCCAACACAGTGGATTGATTTGTTGCCTGGAAATCAACCACTCTCCTCAGTAATCGATTACTATATTAGTTGACGATTATTTCAATAATCGATTAATCCGATGAATCATTTCAACCCTATTTGGCATGACAACTTAAAGCTAGCAGTGTAACAAAATAAAAAGGATTGTTGGAACCCGAATTATGATAATTAGCCTTGTGAGCCAAACACGCCTGGGAATTTGATGGGTTTGTCCTTGACAAGGAGCCAAAAAATCTGACTGGAAAGTAAACGTCTGCGTACCAGCTCTATGTGTGTGAGCTGCTGGGCGACAGTGAAGGGGTCGTTGCAAATGGAGAGCAAGTCTCTTTGGGTCGCTGCTTGGGGTTTGGCCTTCAGAGCCGTCAGCCGCTCTGCCGCCGTGGCGTTGACCTTCACCAGCGCCTCCTCGTACTGGCTGAGCACCGTCAACCTCCTGATCAGACCCTGGCTCATCTGCCCCACCGCCTTCTTGTACACCTGGAGGACACAGAGAAAGGGAAAAAAAGCTTATTGAGAGCTTGATATTTAAAATATGCAAGGAGTGTTTGTCTGGAATGCCAAGGATGTTGCTGTCCTGTTCTAGACAATTTGTGTTTGCAACATTTGGGTGGAGAGTACCCAAAAATTGTACACAAGTAAGAGTAGATCTATACTTCAACATATTTTTACTCAAGTAAAAGTAAAAAAGTAGGTAACATTTATTTGACGGGTTGTGAATAATTCTGTCATAAACATGACGTAACACCTGCCATGAACACGAGTAAGTCTTCATGAATATTTATGACTGTTGTCATAAAGTGTCATTCAGTAAATTATGACACTTTTAATACAAAGCTGACATTATTCAAAATGTCTTCGTGACAACTTGACATTAACCAAGAAATTATGATCTGACATAAATTTGTTATAAAAGTATTGCTGATTAAACTTTAGCTTTAATAACATAAAGCTATATAATTTTTAAAGTTTCTGAAAATCCAGAAATTTTACTCAAGTAAGAGTAGAAATACTTCATAATAAAATGACTCAAGTAAAAGTAAAAAGAACAAAAATACTCCTAAAAGTAGATAATAAAAAAAGTTATTCAAGTAATTGTAATTGAGTAAATGTAACTAGTTACTACCCAAATATGGAAATTACATAAGCCCCCATTGCTGGGCACTTTGATGGAGCTCAGGAGGGGCAGAGCTCTTGGCTCAGTAGCTCCGGGGGTCGAGAGGTCGGCCTGTTCTGAACATTTCCTGTGACTCCAAACAGACCACAGTTAGATAAGTGTTCCCTCACTGACCAAGGTCGGCCCACAAGTTGCATAAGATGGTCCACAGAGGGAAGAAGTACATGTGTGCTTGATTTTTGTGTATTTGGAGCAGGTTGCCCTGCAAAAACACAAATTGACTTAAAATGAGCCCCTATCTTGCTAACAGTTCATCTATTACTTAGTTTTGTCGTATTTCAAGTATACTAAGATAGTTGCACTAGAAACTAGACCAAAAAAATACTTGGTAAGGTTTTGTGTGTTTGCAGTCTAAGGTGATGGAGTTCAGTTTTCATCGCTGGACTTTCTGCCAGTTCATTTTTGTAATCTGATGAGCAGCCAGGATTTTGATTCAAGTTAACCCAAAACAGATTTTGTTTTTCTTCCTTTGAGTGCTGACAAATTAAAGTAATATTCCAAACATCCAACAAAAGATTGAACAAATATCCCGCCTCAACCTGAAAACAGCGCTGCAACAGTCCACTGAACACTTGGACAACAGCGAGGAATGCCACAAGTGAAAATCGCTCCGGTGGCCACTTCAAAGTCAACCATCTGCTGCTGCTTCTGTCCCCACTACAAACAGACGACACGCTGGGCTTGGGTAAATTTAGCTGCAGATCATGGAGACAGCTTGTTCTGCCTTTGCTGAACAGAGGGACTTCATCACAACATTGGTGTTACGAATGAGAGAGCCTAGCAGGAGCCTAGCAGGAGCCTAGCAGGAGCCTAGCAGGAGCCTAGCAGGAGCCTAGCAGGAGCCCAGTGTTCGCCGACACCATGAACCCTGGCGGCGAGCCGAAGCTGGCAGGTGACTGCTCGGTGCCAGCCATCACTACTGAGGGCATGGCTGGTTTGCTTTTTTAATGCATTTGCTTTTCTTGGCCACGCGGCATCACCACCTGAACTGAAGCAGACGCCAAAGTGTTTTAAGATGTTCATCCATCCAGAACTAATGAAAGAAATACTGAAATCTGCATCTTATCCACAAATATAACCCTGCGTTCAGCGTAGAAAGCAGTAAGAATAACTGTTACTCACCCAGCAGTAATGACGTTTGCTTTCAACCCAACGATCTTTCCAACTGCGTCATTTAATCCCAGATTCACAGCAGCTGACTCCTACTCCGCTGCTAACAACTCCAGTTTAAAAGGGGAATCTATTGGGACCGATATGAGTTCACTGAGTTTAACCCTCCATATCGTCATGTCTACTGCAAAAAACACAAAATCTTTCCAAGTGTTTTTGGTCTAGTTTCTACTGAAAATATCTTAGTACACTTGAAATAAGACTAAACTAACTTACAGGTAACTTTTCGGCAACATAAAGGAGCTTCTTTTAAGTTAATAATTCTTAAATAATGATTAAGAAATATTAGTTCTACTGGTAGATTTGGGAATAACTTCTTGTTAGGAAAAATGTCATTTTGATCAATATTCAAGATTTTTTTACCCAAAAAAGCTCCCGTATCTTATTGAATAGTTACTTGTGAGTTAGTTTTGACTTATTTCAAGTGGGCAAAGATATTAGCACAATAAACTACACTTTGTTTAGGAGATTTTGTGTTCTTGCAGTGTTTTATCTGTTTTAAACTCTGAATACATGCAATATGAAATTCAATAGCAATTAATTTATAAATATTTCAATCTACCTTTGGGCAATAAGCACGTAATCATTATGTGTTATGCTGAAGTGGCAGGATGGAACCTAAATTATCCAAACTTATAATCATTATATCAGTACAGCTTACATATTTTTACCAAAATATGTTTTTTTCCAGATTTAGTAAAACTGTCACCATGTTGTGACAGTTTGGTATCAGACAGATAAGCTGCCAAAACATACCAGTGCTTCTATTGCAGTCTGCAAAAATGCACCAATCAGAGCCAAGAGGCGGGTCTTAGCGCTGCCAATCAACCGCCTGTACATGTTCAATGTGCTAATGGTGGAAAAACTATTCATCCGGCCTCATCTGTGGCTATGCTAGCAAGCCTCAGCTTTCGTGACAGACTATGTTATGGTGAACCACAAGGGCAAGCAGGACGGGTTGACCACAAGAGTGATTGACAGCGCTAAAACCCTCCTCCTAGCTCTGATTGGTTTCTTCTGACTGAATGTATTTGTGCAGTTGTTACTGGGAGAACGTAGAGGAGCTCAAATTTTCACAGTATGTGTGTCTTATATTGTCACATCAGAAGGATAATTTGGTAAAAAAACAAAAAAACCTATTTCTTATATAAAAGTTATATACTGCAGCTTTAATCTACATGTAAAAACACAAACTAGCACCAGCTGGATAAATGGAGATCCCAGTGCTAGACTTGCTTCTTCGCCGCTGCTTCCTAATATATCCAACCAAATCCATAATGACAGTGTCAGTACGGAGATCAAGGTCCTGGTGTGTTTTCAGTGTGGTTTGGACTCAGCTTTTAGCAGATGTTCAGAGCATCTATTCTGGATCCGGGTCTGTTTTCCCAGAGCTGCAGCTCTGCACAATCTGGTTCTTACTCCGGTCAGCAGACCTGCTTGTGGTTTGGCATTTGTGCCTGGTTTTCCAAAGATTCTCTGAAAATCTCCGAATGCAAAAACAGATATGAACAGATGTGAAGATACGCTCTTCTCACTTCGGTGAGAGAACAGCTCACATTTACTGCAACATGGAGGTTTCCAGGAAATATCCTCTGGCCGTTTTTACCACTAAGACATGTTTTAATCGCTGCACCAGTTCATCACCTACGGACACATAAACAAAACAGTCACAAACTTTTGCTGAGGCGATTTGTGTCCTACTGAGGTTTCTCTGAAAACCTTGTTTTTTGTCACGCCGAGCAAAGAGAGAGAGGCCTGTGTTTGCCTGATGGCTGCAGGATATTCAGTGTTATTGACTCTGATGGTAAATCAAATGTTTATATGCTGTTTTTCTGTTACTCAGACGTCTAGAACTGTCACTTTGACCGGCGGAGGCTCTGCGTTTCAAGAAGGAAGTGAGGCAACAAATGTCTTTGAGGTGGATTTATTTGGGAGCTCCAAATCTTCATTACACCAGCACCCTCTTTCCTCTAGTGAAAACAAAGAAGCTGACAGTTATACCTGAGGCACGTTCCAACACTTACACCAGGTAAAGGGGTGATCCAAAAAGAAAAGACAAACAAACACTACTTACACAAACCTAACAATAAATGATCCAACAAATATTTACATACATGCAAATTATTAAAATGAAACTAATCTAAAGTCAATCAAAAAGTAAATATAACTAAATATACATCCTCAGAGTATTCCCCCTCTTAATGGAAGTTGGTATGCTCCAGGAGCATTCGTCTCCCTCTCTGATCCACCTTGCTGAGACACACCCAGAAAGGCAAATACTCAATTAACTCAAATTGAACTAATCTAAATCAAAACGAACTGACATTTCCCCCCCCCCACATTCTCCGAACAGGAAAGATGGCCAGTCTCCCCACCCACAAAGAATGTTCACCAAATGTCACAATATAACTAAACAAAGAACTAATACAAACACATTTGAACTGAAAACAACATAATATCAATAATCAACATGGGATGGAACCCGTGTCTCCATCACAAGAACCTTTGACACTTTTATGCACAAACTGTTAGGATTGATCAAATACGTTCAGAAAAAATCCAACGTTATCTTTGGAGTTTTTTTCTTCTTTTTTTTTCCAGATTTGATTTACTGAAATAAACATCACCACAAAATTTCCCTCAGCATGTTCAAACTAGTTTAGAGATGTCCATTAATGGAAACAGTGGCAGAGAGGAGCTTCACTGTTATCTAACAGGATCTCTTTGCCACCAAGCATGAAATCCACTCATGGGAAAGTACCGTGGAAACTCTCCGCAACTGGCTTTCTGTTTTCATTAAGCGCAGCTAAATGTCAGCTTCTGTTCGTCTAATACGAAATCAAAATATGTTTACATGGCCGTCAAAACAATACTACGTCTCTGTGAGCACGACCGTACGAGTGCAGACATGTTGCAGGTTGTTTCCAGGCTTTGCACAGAAAAAAATCAGATATATGGAGCTGTAGATGTATCAGGTGAGAAAGCATGGATGTTCTGATTCAATCTCGATCGATACTTAGAAGTATTGATGGGTCATTTGAAGCCTGTTTTTAAAATGAGAGTTTGAAAGATTGGAGAAGTGGTTTATTAAGTTAAAGCTAAAAACCCAAAAATATGGACAAAAAGTCAGCTAAAGAAACTGTAAAATGTACATTAACTAAATCTGACAAGGGGTAAACCAGGGAGTGACTGCTTGATCAATGATGGGTGAAGTAATTACAGGTGAATGTCAGGTACGAAACCATTATGACACAGAGCCATAATGAAGAAAGATAAAGGAACTGAATCTGAACTTCCTTTGTTCAATGTTTTTTAAGTTCTGCATCTTTCTTACTCATCTTAAATCAGATAAAGTAGAGCACAAATCTTTGTATTGCATCAAATGAAAGCTGCAGTCCGGGCCTTCCAGCGACATGCCAACACATGTAGGTGTCCTGCACTCTGCCTGTTGCACTGAAGCTTCCCAACATTTGTAGAAAGCAGTGACTATTTTTAGAGTTGATCTGCTCTTTAAATTGGGTTTTTACTTTAGATGAGCATATAGCTGAGATGGCAAAATCTGGCAGAAAAAAGAAGGTCAGTATGGAGGATCAAACTGAGGATCATCTGCATAAAATGAATCAGTCCATGTTATAATTTTAATTAGTTTTTTGTTTTAAATATTAAAATAACTCCCATATTTTCCTATTTTAACTCTTTTCACTTCACACTGTCAAGTGTTACAAGGAAACCTGAAACTGCTGCTGTGTGTGTTACTCAACAAGCTGTTGCTAGGTACCCAAAGAGTGAGTGAGTGAGTTTATGCTAACCACTTAGCTTAGCACATGGTGAGGGCTTGAATGGCTAAAGTCTTTCTTCTGCCTATATCTCCCAGAATGCTGTGCGGTTCTGGATCTGAGTTCAGTGAGTAGGACCACAAAAATGAGTAAATAACCACACAATGAAGATTATCCATATAAGATTACTATGAACTTAAATCTGTGTAAGTCTTAAAATGAACTGCAGTCTTCATAGGATGATTGGAGGAATTTCCTTTTTGAAGATTGTTGAGAAAATGCTCTTAGACTGTTTTCTTCACAAAATGTGATGCGTATCTCATACTGGAGAACCCTATCAGGATCTCCTCTGACCCCCAGACTGCTGAGACCTTCCCTGACGGTGCACTCAGGTACTTTCACTTTGAGCTTCTGCTGCTATTTTTATCCTACGGTTGCATTTCCTTTCAAAACAAAAGCAGCATGAGTCACTGCCTGTCAAAACAACGTCTCTGACTGAAAAGTGGAGGGTCAGCATGTTCATCAGGGACAAAAACGAGTCGACTCTACCTTTATTCAACCGGCCCAGCTCACTGTGCACTAAGCCAGGGACAGTCAGCTCTTCTGCAGTGGAACAAATCAAACGCTGCTTAGGAAGGAGCATGCAGCAGAGACCAGAAAAACCCACCTAGCTGCTAAACAATGAGGCTTTTCTCTGAACGCAGCCGGCCTCAAAACCTGCTTTGTTGCCACTGACACCCCACTTTCCCTCACACAGCTGCTATCTGTGGAAAAGATCTGCAGAGCCTGAAATTCTGCTGGCTGTGCAGAGGGCTAGTGTCAAACATTATCATCTAAAACACTAGGGGTGCGCCGATTTTTTTCTGGCCAATCCAAAAAATGCCAATTTCGATTATAGCAGATACTGGATACTGATGTTTTCTGTCTGACATGTTGCTAAGTATAGCAAGAAAGTTCCTGAGTTGGCAACAGTGGAGTGACTACTGTTAAATGCAAAAGTGTAAACATGACCTGGTGGGCCGGTCTGTCAGTCAAACCTCTCTAATAGGAAAGTGGAAGGGGACAGAGGTGATTTTTAGACCTTCGCTGAGGTTTCACATGCAAGTATCGGCCGATCACTAATCTCCCAAAATTAAGCAAATCAGTGCCGATAAATTGGTGCACTCCTAAAAAAACATTGTTTTGCAGATGCTAAATCAGGAAGATCAAAGTGACCTCGTCTCCGCTGGCGAGCCGGTGGGTCAGCTCCTTCAGGCTGCGCATCATCCGCTCATCCCTGAAGTCATAGGGAAACGTTTCCGTCCATTCCGTCAGCAGCTGCAGAATCTTTGGAGTGATCTTTCGGAGTCTCAGCTGGAAATTCAGAACAAGTGGACAGTGAGAAAACAGCAAAGCAGCCAGTCGGGGTTGAGATTTAGTTTATTAGATGTAAAAGTTC
Organism: Xiphophorus maculatus; assembly: GCF_002775205.1. Classification (NCBI taxonomy): domain Eukaryota; kingdom Metazoa; phylum Chordata; class Actinopteri; order Cyprinodontiformes; family Poeciliidae; genus Xiphophorus; species Xiphophorus maculatus. The sequence goes on along the minus strand of NC_036454.1, from coordinate 4,906,155 downwards.
AGCAAACCTTATCCGCTTGAGGATCACTGAGTCGCTGCTGCTCCACGCACAGGTGGCACACTTTGGACATAAGTTCATACGGGTGGATGAAGAGGCGAGAACTGAGCAGGAAGGTAAAGACATACGTCCTCTGCACAGGAAGGAAAATATAAAAAAAATATTCACAATCACAAGGCTGAGGGTATGTGAGGGTATTTCTCAAACTTTCATGGCCTGGTGGCTGAAAAGAAATGCAATGCATGAGAGGAAACAGAGAAAATGAAAGCAGCAACTTTGATCTAAGAGCGAAAGGGTTTCAAAGTAAATTAGGCAGAACATTGCACTCACGTCTGGATAATAGTCCACAGTTGGCACCAGGTGGTGAATGAGGGCCTCCAGGGAGCCAGACGCCAGGTTGTTGTCATGATAATAAAGGCCGGGGTAGACTTCCTCCTTGGACTCGTCGTACAAATTGTTGTTGTAGCCACCGGTGTTCAGCTGCCCCTTGAAAGGTGGTGTCTGCGGCATGTTGTCCTGTCCAGACAAAGGGAACAAACATCAGAACAGACGGGCAATGCTTCTCCGCCTTTCCTGGGGTGAGTTTAGCCGCAGACGCTGGTGCAGCAGAGCAGCCAAACAAATCCAAAATAACTCCAGACTGCAGAAGGTTTGTTTAAGAAAATAGGGTTGCACACATTCCCTAAACAAAGTGTTTCCCCACATGGAAAACTTTGGCCTTCTGGGCTTCAGCTGTGTTTATGTGGAAAACAACAATTAAGAAGCAAAGATAGGTAAGGAGACAAGTAGAGGTAACTCTGAGGTTAAACAGATCCTAACATCAGTCCAGAGATGTGCAGCCTGGACTTAATGAAACCTACCAAAATAGGAGTAAATCTCAACTCAGACCAGACACTGAGATTTGCGTTATGGAGATGCGGTCCAGTCAAAGAAAATTGTTATTCTGGTCTATAAACCAGAATTTTTTCAAAGTCTTTTTGGAAATTGTTACTGGAGGCGCAGAGATGGTGCATGCCTGTGTAGATCAAATTCAACTATAAAAACAAAAACAAAAAACAATTTCCAGAATCTAAATCTCGACCTTTTCACTTGACGATTTTGGCCCATGTGACAAAAGGTTTGATCAATGCCATCTCCTAGGAAACATAAGAATTTAACAATTCGCTATTAAATAAGAAAATCTAATTAACAGGAAAAGCCTTTCATGCTGGATCCTTTGGGACTAATAGATTACCGTTGGTAAATAAGTCTCTGTTAAAACACTCTTGAATGCAAACAGAAAAACATTGAGAGAGCAGAAAAACGTGTGGAAGCTCATGAGGGATTCTGGGCCAATCTGCAGCCCTGCAGGAGGGCTTGACTGTTGTTTCACCCTGAAATCATCACGGTGCGATCACGCTGTCTGCTCAGTTCCTCCGCGGTCATGTGTGTGTGTACGTGACTCAGACTGTAGATGAGAGTTGGTGTGTGCCTGCGGGCGGGTGGGTTGGTGTGTGTGTGACCAAAGGAAGCAGAGAACATTGAGGAGTGTGTGTTGTCAGATGTAAAATCCTCGTGTTTTCAGGCAATCGCAGCTTTGACAGTACCTGTGAAAGTACAGGATGTGTGTGGAAACGACGTCACCGGATGTTCTTACAGTAAAAAGATGAAAACAACTGACAGTTTGATTGATGATGGACCAGCTCTTATATTTGGGTGATAAATCGACTTTATTGATTTATCAAATTTTTGGTGTTTGAAAATTTCATTTTTGGAAAACCTTAATGTTTTTTTTCACCAATGCACCTCTTGGGTTTCCATAGTTCAGAGTGATGTCAGCGCACCCAGAGCCGCCATCTTGTTTGACGAGCGTGTTTTACAGCTCCTATATAGTGGATTTTGACTTCAGCTCAAGTCTACAAAAAATATAAGAGTCAGGATAAGATATTTTTTCCTTTTTTTTTTACAAGAATAAGGCAATAATATTACAAGAATACCATAGTAATAATACAAGAGTACATCTGACAGTCAAAGTAAAGTCTGAATATTACCAGAATAAAGTCATTGTTCTCATTAAAACAACTTTATTTTACACTCTTGAGGTAAAATTGCTTCTTTGTTCTGCTAACATTATGTCTATGTTGTTGTAATTAAACAAAAATACGTGTTTAATACTTATAAAAGCCAGTATTTAAAAATATTTTATGTCATTTGTCATTTCTTTTATGAAAACAAAAAACAAAACAAGAAACTTGATTAAAATTGTAAATCGGATCTGGTGTGATTACCCCCACAGATGAGGACGTGAAAAGGTTTTTCAATTAGTTTGGTTTATTTTACACAGTACAGTGTGAAAACGAACCGCAGCAGCTGAAAATGTAACAAATGATGCAATTTTGTTCTCCAATCAAACCGAGTCCATCAGACTATCAGGAGGGAAAACAACCGTAGGAAGTTTTAACCAGAAACTTCAGTCTAAAACTCAAACTAGCCATTTTGCTCTGAAGGGTTGACCTTTGAACCTGGCGCCGCACACTAAATGCCGAGAGAACACAGAGGGATCCTTCTACCCTGGAGGTGGAGGGGATCCAACAATCCCAACCCCGGTCCGCCCACACACACCCGCACCGCCCAACAATATGCTGCCCTGTGGCCGCCCGCCAAATGTGAAAGCCTTTACGGCTGACGCACTGCAGAGCTGCCAGGGATCGATTCATGGATGCCAGGAGGAATAAAAACTGCACCTGCCCACACACTGAGACAAACAGCCCAAATAAATTCAGGGGTTTGTTGTGCGGCCAAGCAGCAAAGGCTTAGAAAAACCTGGAAAAAAAGACTGGTAAACATCAGCTGATCAAATCAGATTCAGTTGATTCTGCTGAGCAGGTGGATAGATACCAGAACCTTCCTGTTTTTATTCATGAGCACTTTTTAAGCTCAGACCTCCTAAACAGTCCCCTTCATCCAAACACATGCTGCTCCATAATGCACATGTGCACAAACAAACCACCGCCATTATTCAGGCAGACAAGCGTGGCCATTTCCATGAGAATGGCGGGTGTTGTGGAGTCAGAGCGCAGCGGCCTCGGCATCTGCCGCACCATGTGGCCTTGACTCAAAGGCGAGGGCATCACGAGTCAGACGGGCGGAAGAGGAGGGATGCTCACACACAAAGTCAACAGTTGTGAGAAGTTTGTTTACTCCTTGGAGGGTTTTACTGGCAATAACTTACACGAAGGGACACTTCTGCACTCCGCAGCAGCCAAGCTTGATCGCAGACGCACAAAGAAGTCGTAAAAGTTGGGCTTCACGAGAAGAGAAAAGCAGCAGCAGCAGGTGATTGAGTGCTGAGAACGTCACTGTTCCTCGTTTCCCAGCTGGGATCTGAACACTGAGCTCCTCTGAAACGCAGCAGGTGAAGACTCTGGACATCCTGCACACAATCACACTGACTGCTCAGCTCCTAAACGGGTTTCACTGTTTGCAGTTTGGACCTTTTCTGTCTTTGTGTTCCTCAAACTGCCAAAAGAACCACAGATGAGTGTTGCACAGTGACGTGCGGTGAGGTTCATAGCTGGAGAGGCACTGACGTCATCAGAATCAGATTTGAGGAGTGAACAAGACGAACGTCTGGGATCTTGAGCGCCCCCTGCCATGAGGCAAGAGAACTGCCTGCCTCACCTCGAACCTGTTCTCTGCCGTTTATAATCGCTCATTACACGAAACACGTTACACAAACACAGTTGGTGACAAAAAGCGCTGTACATTATATACATAAGCTAAATTATTGGAAATAAGTTCACATATTAAATTTGTTTAAACCATTTTATTGACGCCGTACAGCAACATGCTCTCTCCGCTTAGCAGCCAGCGCAGAGCCAGGGGTTGCGCAATCCAAGGTGAGGCAGAGCTCGCTGCTGCCTCACCGGCATCGCTTCCAAGCATTTGAATGGGAAAATAAGAAAATTCAGTGATTTTGAACAAATAAAAATCGAAATTGGTGAAGCTACATGAAAAATAAATATTTTTTAGTACAAACCACCGGATGAATATAACAATTTAAATTACTTTATGATTATATATTTTCTTTCTTTCCATGATGGCTGGTGAGGCACTGCCTCACCTGCCTCCCCTGACCGCACGTCACTGGTGTTGCATCAACTGTCTGCACACAAATTAGCTGTAAACTGCAAATGGGTCCAAAAAAGATGAGCAGTTCAAACAAATTGATCAAATAGATACATCTCTAAAGGAAATTGATCAGATTAATCGCGACAAATCAATTATAGAAATAACTGTCAACTAATTTAGGAATCAATCAACTAGAAAAAAAGGCCATTTGCTGAAAAAAAACATGTCAGAGCAGTAAGTAAGTCAAAACTATGCAAAATATATTGCATTTAAGATCATTTAAAAAAAACACCTTTGTCCACAAATTAATTTTATGTTACTGCATAAGCTAGAAAATATTTATTTTCTTATTCACAAAAAGAACAGTTATTTGTTAATCTTTTAACAGATTAAAAGATTACATCTTTTAATCTGTTTATAGTATAGCATAAAAGAATTAAGTGGTTAAATGAAAGATCTGTAAAATGTGCCAATTTGTATCCGATTAATTGTTAGAATAATCAATTGATGAAATAATTTGAGAGAGAGACAGAGGAGTTGAACATCAGAAGTTCAACTTCTGAAATCAAATTACAACCAAATGAACCTTTTTCTGGTTGCAAGTCGTAAAAACAGAAGCCACTTTTTGTTTTCAACCCCATCGCTCGTCTTCCTCCAAACCCTGATCGGGTTGTGAAGGTAACAGGTGAAGGAGAAAAACCCAGAGATCTTTCTCCCCAGAGAGACAGTCACCTCTACTGCCTCCTCCAGATGTGGAGGAGCAGCAGCTCTACTCTTTAAAAATATGGTTACAAAAGTAAGAAGAGGTTTTCTTGTCACCTTGTCTGAGTGAAGCCCGTTTATTTGTCCAAACCCAGCAGCTGCAGCCTTCCTGAGAAAAACAAACCCAGGATGCTGAGGAGCAGAAGACAAGCGACGCCCTGTGATTTACACATGGCTTCCAGGTGCCGGCCCGGGCGAGTCCGCTGGTCCGACGCAAACAAACCCTCAACACTTCGCTGCTGGTTCAGAACGAAGCTGCCGGCTGGGTGGTAGATGGAGGTAAACAAACAACATGGCAATAAAGTTAACGGAAACGGAGGGGGGTGCTTAGGTTGGGTAGATGATCTTAATTATAGCCTAACTGGCTGAGTGTGCAACCATCTGTCACAGACTGCTGAGGAAGTCTGGTTTGGACTTAAAATGGATATAAAAACAGAAGAAATTCTGCTTGCTGAGTTTAATGGTGACTGCAGGAGAAAAACTCATTTCAGGCCCGTCAGGTTTTTGTCACATTTTTCTACATTTGCATGATGATTTATGGTATCTGAAATCAAATTAAGACTCTGTGCAGTTGCAGAAAGAACTGGAGAATCATTAGCGGAGTAAGCGCTCAGGTAATTTACCCCTGAAAATGGGTGGGGCAGCTCCACCCTGAGGTGGGAGCCCGGTCTCTAACTTTGGCCAAAATAACGAGCTTCCAACAGATCCTGTCTGAGGCTCTTAATGACCCTCAACAGGCATCACCACTTCAGAGGCAGGAAAACTGCAGAGGAAATCCTTACCTCAACCTCAGAGATGAAGGGAAACCCTCAACTGATTCTTTTTCAAGAACCAGACAGAAGTGAGGACTGGAGGTCAGCAGGAAGCCTTTGGGATCCTGAAGGGAAACGGTCTGAAATGTGTCTGTTCTTCCACTAAAAATAGATCCATGTAGCTGGGCATTGGGGGGAATGTGGTGGAGACACTGTGAGGGATCCTGAGTGCATAATCAACACCCACACACACTGCCACTCTGCTGTGTAAACACTGACAGGCATGAGGAATCTCACTCATCTGTGGCCGGAGGAAACGAGGCAGAGATCGGGCTGGAAGAAGCCAGAATGCTGAAGCTGAACTGAGGTCAGAATTATTTTAAAGGGAGACTATTATGCAACATTTTCCATGTATTTATACTTCCATTGGGGTTTCTGCTGCTTCTAAAAACACCCCAATAGTGTTTTTTGACAATCAGTTAATGTTTTTTGATGTCTGGAAAAGAAGCCATTTAAAAACCTTCAGCATGAAACATCATAAATCAACAGGCGGTTACTTAAAAACCAGCATGTTTGGTCAGCTGGTTTTACCGCTGCATGTTTAGGTGTTGATTTACCATCCAGAACCACTTGCTTAATTTTTGTTGGTTGTGCAGGAGGCTTTACTTCTGCTTTTCAAAGATATGCGGTTGTATAATCACGCATCTGTTTGCAGCCATTTCCACATGCGAGTGTAAACTAAAATCTAATTATCTAAGAAGGATTTTGTGCAAAAAATGTGTTGAACATGTTTTACATTTCCTATAAACTTATCCTAACTTGTTCCAGGAAGCATAATAGGTCACTTTTAACCTATTGAAACCAATCCAAAGCACATCAGTGCACATGGACCATTAGAAAAATTTTAAAATTTAAAAATAAGAACCTGTGATGTAACACATCAGTCCTCAATCTGACAGCAGCATATCAGTCTGGGAAGTGAAGCGCAGCCACTGATAGCTCCTGCGCGTTTCCTGAGCTCATTTATGGCACTGATGGGTGCTGTTGAAGCAACAACGTTTAAAGTGGGAAAACGCCAGCAGCTGCTGCAGCGAGCGAGAAAATTCACAGCTTCCATCCAGCAATCTGTCACCTGGCTTCATCAGTCCCCAGCAGGATCATTAACCCCAAACAGACGACGCAGAGAGACGCTGCAGACGCAACCAGCTCAGGTCGGGACGTCAAACATCAGAAACTTCTGAGTTTCTGTGAAATAAAATAAACTGAATGCAGGAGAAAATGTTTTGTTTAGTTGGGGTTTGTTTCCAAACAAGGGAAGTCTGAAACCTGCGGCTCCACAGTACAATGTGGGAACCTCCAAAGCCGTTTTATTAGCTTTGGACAAATAAAATACTGCAAATATATAAAGTTTTCCATGTATTTTAATGAAATATCTGCACATTCTCATAACACAAAGTTCCTAGTAGTATAACAAACCCTTCTTTCGTTTTCAACACAGAAATGCCATGATTCTTTCACTGTCAAATAAAAAAAGTCATAGAAAAGGTTTGAATCCAGTTTTAGCACCAATTCATCACAATGAGCTGCGGCACAAACTGATACAAGCTGGAGGTATGTAGAGGTTTTACAAAGTTTCCTTCTTTCATTCTAAAGTATTTTCAATGAAATGCCAGAGAAAGAGCCAGAATGACAAGATCTTTCTCCAGGTGTGTTGAAGAAAGAAGCAACACAGCGCTGCCCCTCCCCCACCTGTTGCTAAGCACTGGCTGGAAAAACTCTACTGAGGTAAATTCTGGAATTTGGAAGGTTTTCCAGTTGCAAAAACAAAGAAATGCATAAAATAGAAACTATAGGGCCAGCATCCATCACTTTATGATAACATAAACAATAACAATAATGGATTTTATTTGCTAATGCCCTTTACTTCTTGAGATCTCCAAAGACTAAAACACAAAACAAGCAATTACAGTAAATAAAAATAATTTAAAAATGAATAAACAAGAGATTAAAACAAATATCAAAGAAACTGAACCAAAAATGTTGCTAAAAATAATTTTTTTAAGACCTTAAAGACTTTTGGCTAGCTAAGACTAGTGTGAAGACGGAGCAGATAGCCTGACTAACTATACAACTAATAACACATTGTTATACTTTAGTTACTTTATGTAGAAAAAACCTGTTAAAAGTTTTAAGTCCCGAACTACAAGGACTTAAAACATATTATTCTATTATTTTTGCTAAAGGTTACATTTCAAAATTAAGCTAGCAACAAATATTGCAAATGTGACAATAAAGAGGATGAATAATCTCAGTAGCCCCAGAAATATTCATCAATCATGCTGCGCATTTTCGTTTTATATTTTTGCATCAACTTAATGATAAAGTGTAATTATTGTCATTATTTTTTGATTCTACAATCTCGTGGTTCGATATTTATTTAGTGCCAAAAAGTGAAATTGCCCCAGTGATGTCTAAACCAGCTAATAGAAGAGACTCGTCAACCATATCAGATCCCTGTACCACCAACTAACACCATGTTGAACCTGAAACAATGACCCGTTCAGGTGACCCTCAAGCATTTGCACAATTTCAGCCGATCAGAGTCCAACCAAATTACCAATAAACGGATTAAACTTGTCAGCACGTTGAGGGAAAACCCAATCCAAGCTCCTAATGCCGACCAGCGGCAAGGAAAGCCAAGGCGCACAGGCCAGAGGTATTGGAGAGGGATGCGGGATTAACTCCACTGATCCCTCTGTCTCTGCAGGAGAGTATCAGGAAGGAGGGAATCCTCTTAGCCACAAGGTGCAGGAGGTAAAAATAGCCAGGAAATGACACAGATTTTAGACATCCAATACCGGACAGGAGAAGTTGTTTAGATAGGATTATTTTGGGGAAAAAAGGTTAAAGTTAGCTTCACTTTAGTTTGGAAAAGGCGCAAAGCTCGAGCGCGTTGCCTGAAAACAGAACAAGTCAAACTTCTTACTGAACAGGTGCGATGTAGAAAGAAAAGCCGTCATGACGCATGAGTTCATTTACAAGCAGCAGCAGCTCAGGCGGGTTCGGATCCATCCAACACCTGCGCGCAATCTGGACGCGCTCCAAACTCCATCCCAAATTCAATCTGAAGCTAAACTCAAAACCAAACTCACCTTAATGAGCAGGAACCGACCAGGTCTGAGGTTTTCTTTCCCCCACAACAGAAAAACGGCTAAAAACAAATCCTCAGCTTGCAGCACTTTTTTTTTTTTTTTTTTTACATGAGAATAAACCGCTCCGCTCTCTCACTGCAGCATCGTTCACTTAATGCAGCGAGAGTAAAAAAATGTTTATTCCTGGTTAAAATTCAGAAAAATGATCAGGAGAGCCGGGAAAAGTCCAGAAGCATCAAATGGTAAAACCTCCGCAAGTTGTGTTTGTCCGCTGCCTTTTCCAACATCTGAGCGCTGAAAGCAGCGATCAGCCTCAAGATTCACCGACACACACACACAGAGAGGCAGCAGCCAATCGCAGAGCAGAACACGCCCTGTAAACCCCCCCCCCTCCTCTGCTTCTTTCATTTTCATTTCCCTCTCCCTTTCTCCATCTGCCGCCCTCAGAAGTTTCACTTCTTTATTCCTTCTGTTTTATTTATGGGAAATTTATTTAGCGGTAAACAAAAAAAAATCCAACTTCCAGCTTCCGACCTGACAGGAATTTCTGCGGGGGAATTTATAAAACTACATGCAGTAATTAAACCAATAATCTGCTCAGGTGGTTCCAGCTCAACACAGATCTGATGGTTGTTAATGACATATTAAATAAATTCAGAGTTTATTTCTGTTAGTTATGATGGTTAGGCCCCACAGCCAATGGAAGTTGCAAATTATGTCTCTCAGATCATTAAAACTGCAAAAGAACAATAAAATGCAGAAATATATTCATACTAAAATATACACGTTATTATGTTGTGTCACCCTTGACAACACACTGCAAAAACACAAAATCTTACCAAGTGCTTTATCTTAGTACACTTGAAAAATAACCTATTTATAACTTATATCTTGTTGAAAATAACATTTCAACAAGATAGGAGCTTGTTTTAAGTTAATAATTACTAAGTACTAGTTCCACTAGCAGATTATTTAATTTACAAAATGCATTTCTCCCATTGTATAAATGAAATAATCTGCCAGTGGAAATAGTTCTTTTTAATCAATATTAAGGAATTCTTAACTTAACAAGAACCTATATCTTGTTGAAAAGATTCTTGTAAGTTAGTTTTGTCTTATTTCAAGTGTAATAAGATATTTACACTAGAGATTGACTAAAATACTTTTTTTTAATTTATGTATTTGTTTGTTTTGCAGTTTTGCAGTGCAGTATTTGTGAGAATCAATGACCTGTTTGTGGTCAGCTCTCAGTCAGATGTAATCTTTAAATTTGACTAGGCCACTTCAAAACTTTCATTTTGTTTTGGGTTTTTGATGTGGTGGAGTGCTTTGAATATTTTTTCTGCTGGACAGCCCAAACGTTTGTGACCTCAGGGTTGTGAATTGATAACTTTAGTAAATCAGTCCCATCATTCCACCACCACCATCAGTTTACAGCAGATTAAATGAGATGCACACTTTTCAGAAAGTCCCACTTTTGTCTTGTCAACTCAGAATATTTTCCCAAAAGTCTTCAAGATGTTCTTCTGGGGGCGAAATATGAGACAAACCTTTGTGTTCTTTATGATGGACTTTCTCTTAGTCCATCCAGTCATGAACTCTGACCTTAACTCTGACTTCCTGGATGAATCACTCATGGAGTAATTTTTAGTGGGTCAGTCACACCTGAGAAGTTTCTCCATTCATTAATGGCTCTCTGGAGACACAAAGCCTTAGAAACTATTTTATTTAAACCCCTTGACGTTGACAAGAGGCCATTTACTTTGTTGATTTCTTTAGAGTGTGTTTTGAGTTGGTTTATCCTACTTCACGCTGTTAGACAGGTTCTGTTAAGTGATTCCATGATTCCTCAGGAATGGGAGTGTCTAATGATACTGAACCAAAAATGGGTTCAATTACAGTAAAATCAGGGTTTAACATCGACAATTATATTTAAAAAAAAAATATATATATATATACTGTATTTATACAGTATATATATATTTGATTTGGTTCTTTTTGTAGTTCTTCTTGGAGTTTTGCTGGGGTATTTCTTCCTGAATGTCATTGGAAAACTTTTTTTTACACAGAAACAGTTTCTGGAGATCTGAAACAACAGTTTCAGAACCTGGTTTCAGTCTTAAATATCTCCATTGTGTGACCTTCTGAGAATGATGATGTCACAGTCCGACCACGCACACCTCCAGGCCCGATCCCTCGATTTCTTCTCTGTTTTTTTAGGGTACAGTTGCAACATTTTGCCTAATTTTATTTGTTGTCATGTTTCTGCAGACTCTGAAACCTTAATTTCCCAATGAAATGCAAACTAAACTTTTATCTGAAAGGACAGTTTGTATCCCATGTTTCAGAACAATACCTGCTACGTTTATCCCTGCTCCTGCTACACCTTTTCCTTCCACTCAACTTTCTATGTGTTTAACTTTTTCACAATATTCTAAGTTTCTGAGACATGGAAAATTGGGCTTTCATTCTCTGTAAGCCATAATCATTGAAGACACAATAAATAAAGGCTTAAAATATTCCACTCTACAATCTGCAAAAACACAAAATCTTACCAAGTGTTTTTAGTCTTGTTTCTATTGCCAGTATCTTAGTTCACTTGGAATGATACAAACTAACCTTTTAGCAAGATAAATCAGTTTGTTTAAAGTCAATAATTTTTCAATATTGATGAAAAAGTTCTAGTTCCAGTGGAAGATTATTTCACTTATAACAAGATATTTTCTCACATTATAAGTGAAATAATCTGCAAGGCAAACTAGTACTTATTTTTTATCAATATTAGGGAATTATTTACTTAAAGCAAACTGATGTGTCTTGCTTAAAAGTTGCTTGTAAGTCCGTTTTGTCATATATCAAGTGTACGAATACATTAGCACTAGACAAAAAACACTTGGTAAGATTTTGTGTTTTCACAGTGAAGCTTCACTTTCTAAGAAAAAAATACCATAAAACCTTGAAAACTAAGCTTTACAAGCTGTGCTTATAATATAATATAATATAATATAATATAATATAATATAATATAATATAATATAATAGCACAGTAAAAGTGTTTCCTTGCTTACGTTCGTTTGGCTACATAATAGAAGATGACAGGCGTCTCTAAGCGGCGACACATAAAAGGAAGCTGCTTTTTGTAGAGTAATGAAAGACCTTGGCTCACAGTGAATGAAAGCCTAGAATGAGACTCACACAATGAAATCGTAGAAAGCAATAAACATGTAAACTGTAATTATGTTTAAAAGGCAGCTGTATAAATCCTCTGCTGCTGTGTTCGCAGGTCAGTCTTCTGTGTGGCTGGTTTCAGAAATGAGGCAAAACTAGGAGCAAAGAGAAACTGGAAAATGTGCAAAGGTTCTATTTTCTCTTCCTACATCTGAGGTTCTATTTGTATTCAGCATTAGCGAGCACATTAACTAGACTCCTTTTTTCCCCAGATAAAAACTGCTGCAGGTAATTTAAAGCTCAGGAGAAACGTGAAATAAATCTGAAATCTGTTGGGAACATTTGCTGTTGGCTGACTCTCTCTGTGTTTCCCAGCAGAGTAATAAGCCTCGCTAAATTAACAGCAAATCTGATCAGCATCCAGAGTTGTTTAAGCAAAGATTAATGTATGCCCAATAATCTGGCTTAAAATGACTGCAGGAAAATCAGTTTGTCATCATACTGGGTAGCTTGGCAAACGAGAGACTTCTGCGCTTCGTCTCAACAAGCAACAGCTTTAGGATGTAGAAAAACCACATCAGTTTTCTACACTAAAAAAACAAAATCTTACCAGGTATTTCTGTCTAGTTTTTAATGTAAATATGTTAGTACACTTGAAATAAGACAAAACTAACTCAAAAGTACAGTTTCAGAAAAATATAGGAGCTTGTTTTAAATAAATGATTTATCAATATTGATCAAAAAATGCTAGTTATTATTGAAATAATCTGCCAGTAGTACCTTTTCATCAATATTAAGGAATTATTGACTTAAAATAAGCTCCTATTCCTGAAGTTACTTGATCAACTGCTTTCAAATGACATTTCAAATCTCATCTCAAAAGAAACATTTTCAGAACAGCCTTAATGCCAGATTACTGTCCTGTTTTATATTTTGTCTGATGCACTTGAGTGCTCTGTCTGTAATTTTGTTTGATTCCTGTAAAGGTTTTAGATAAAATGTTAAATAAATGAAATGTATTGTTATTATTATTGATTCTACCATCAGCATAAACAGACGGGTTCTGGACTCCACCAAGAAAATGGACAAACGATGAAAGTTAGGCTGTGAGGAGAGTTTAAATCCACATATTGATATTAAAATAATGGGCATCCGGGTGAAGCTGTTTCATACTAAAGCTGCAGTATGTAACTTTTATTTTAAAAAATCTTAAAACTGTAAAAACCGACGTCACTGACCATGTGATAGAATGTTGTGAGACAGATGATCTACGAATAGATTGATCTCCACCTCCTGCCTGAGCCACTGTTGAAGAAATGCACCGCCTCCCGACAGGAGGCGGGTCTTAGCGCTGCCAATCAACTTCATGTACACACTGCTAAATGTGTTAAAGGCAGAGAAACAACTCACCATGGCAGGAAAACCATTTATTTTATCTGCCATCATTGATGGCTATGCTGACTAGCCTTAGCATTCACAACAGGTTATGCTAAATGCAGCACAGCAAAAAGCAAGGGGAGAAGGAGAGTTAGCACTGGAAGAAGACAGAGGAGCTCAGTTTTTTTCACAGTAACAACATAATGACTGTTTCAACAAATATGTAAAAAAAACATTGTAATATGTTTTTTAAAAAAAAGGTGCATTTCTCCAGACTCTTTGGGTTTTCATTTTAACTGAACAGCATTCAAACCATCGCTGCTTACAAACCCACAGAGCGTTTCCACGTTTCACGCCCTCAGGGCAGCCGAGGTTAGAGGGCTCAATGAAGGATTCACAGCTTGTCTGTTCAGGTAACAACCTGAAGCATCACTCATCAAACTCACCTCCTGGCACAACGTGTTAAAGCTTCAGCAGCAAATCAGAGCCGTCATTGTGATGCTAAAAGTAGACGGTCGCTCTGACAGGGAAGGGGAGATTGTGACGTTCAGACTGATGGGCTGGATGTGAAACGTTCCTGCAGGAGAATAAAGAAAAACTGACACAGACTCTCAACAAGATTTCTTTTTTCCCCCCAATTTCTGCTACAACTGTGTAGCAGCCTGACCTCCATCATTCTGTAATCATTTTCTAAAGAGTTTTTTTGCAACAAACATAGTTCCAGTGTTTACTCAGGATTGGATTCAAAGTGGATTCCTGCTCATAAAAAATAAATACAGTTTGGTTTTCAGCTGCTGGAGGCTCATTTCAACTCTTTCTGATCTCTGTATCTGCAATTTCACAATGCAGATCTGAGACTCGGGAACGAAAGATTAAATTGAGCTACTTCTGCTACCACAAAAAAAGCTCATCTGGGAAGATTCCGAGGGACATTTTCTGTAGCGAACCCGGAAAACGACCAAACCTCCACCATAGGAAGACGTGCTGAAGACACGTTCAGTAATGATAAAGTCGTCTAAACTGACTCCTTAAGGTCTGAATTTGTACCTGTACTGATTATGCAAGTGAAAATATCTGTCGATTTAAAAGAGTAACAGTATTCCTGAGACAGAGACCGGTGCTGTAGTTTAGTAAGTATAAATAAGTGGAGGAACAAATGTTTATTTTCCGGGTTAAAACTCAGATAATGAAAAATGATCAATCAAAAAGATGCAGCACCACCAGCGACAGCGCTGCAGTCCTCAGGGGTTTAGTTTATCTCTCCAGAAGGTTTGTTTGGGTTTGCAAGCTCTTGTTTGTGGTTTGTCGTCAAGGCAATGTTCGAAGGAATGTAAAACTTCACAGGAATTCACAAAAAGACAAAAGCACAGCAGGAATAACTGCAGTAGCTACTACATTCATTAGCATGAAACAAAAGCAGGTAAAGTGTGTGTGTGTTGGGGTGTGTGCGTGCGTGTGTGTATAGTGGGGAAGAGGGAAGGACGACGGGGTTTTTACGTTTTAGCTAATCACAAATGTGTAGAAAATACGCAAAGGGACAAAACACAGAGTTAACGTTGATGGATCCACACGACTTTGAAATGACGCACGTTGGCATGTATATGCTAACGACTGCAGCTGATCGTTTTTGTTTGAAACAACAGGAGGAAAAAGCTGCTGAAGGAGGAGAGGAGGTGTTACTGGTTTCCTGAGATTTCTACTGCGACACATCAGGCTTTCACCTGCAAACACAACAACTTAAATGTGACGTAGCGCGGCCCTGATGTGTATTCAGGCCGCTCTGTGTCGAGCTGCTAGCATGTTTATCAGTCAAATTTTTTTATTTTTTTTATTTAATCAGGTAAACCCTGCTGAGATCTAGATCTCATTTTCAAGAGGGACATGAAACAAATAATGAATTACTTTATTTTAGAACTTAATTCTATTCAGTTATTATTAAGTAAATGCTGATTTTAACCCTCAAAGTCTCAAACAATGAAGAAGAAAACTGCTTATCATACACAGTTAATTTCAAATATTTGTTTTTTAATGCCACAATTATGTTTGTGCTGGACTTTTTCAGCTTTTTGATTAGAAAAGAAATGTGTGTCAAACGATTTCATTTCATCTGCTGGGTCAGCTGATAGAAAAAAAACTCAAGTTGTCATGAGGAACTAAAACAGAAACCTTTTCACTGCCACCTTTACACTTCTCACAATAACCTCACAGGGAGGAAACAGGAAATAATAGAAATGCGTGACTCTGGAACATTTTTTTTAGAAAGAGAAAAAAAAAGCACATGAAAAAGTCCCACAGTTTTAATAGATACGGGGGTTTCACAGCAGAAAGGTCAGGCCACCAACATAGCTTTTACACTTTATTGATCATCAGTTTTGATCGTAGATAATAAAAAATTTGCTTCCCAGAGTTTTTTCAGCTGATGTTGGATTTCTTCACCTTCCAGAAACAAAACTGCAGGAAATTTCATTGTCCTCAACATGGCTTTATTTCCCATTTTTACTTTTCTGAAAACAAAGAACTAATTTTTAATGTGGCAAAAATCTCTAGATTTACCATGAGGTAGTGTTAAGGAATCATGGCTATTTTTGATGGTTTAATATAGTTAAGCTAATCTTCCTTAATAGTAGTTATGTGGTTTGAAAACTGCTGGGCTGGTGGCTTGACTTTTAACTTGTTGATGTCACAAAATATGTTATGATCAAGCATTTTTCATTTCTCTTTTTTCAGTTTATTAATTTTTTTCAGTCATTTGCAATAAAATAAACAAAACTGGACCAATCAACTAATACAAAAGGGCTGAATTAGTTTATTTTGAACACAACTGGCTCCAAAGTGGTGCAGTTGGCAGCAGTAGCTGTGTTTACATTGACCATATACTGTAACTGTGCACGTTAACATTTTTAAAATAATTTACCTTAATTTAAAAAAACCACTTAAAAGAAATGTGTTTTTTGATAAGTTTTGAAACTAAAATAGCGCATTATACCGCTAATGTCACAATCGTGGTGTTTCCAGTAAGAAACCAAATTGTTCATGTAAGTCTTCCTCATTCTAGCTTCAAAACCTTTAACCAAAAAATAGTTTTTTCGAAATTACTGTGTTTCCATTAGGCAAATTTATCTTCAAATAATCAAAACGTGTATTTTACAGTCAACTGAGGTGTTTATTCTGGCCACCAAGTGAATGTTGCCATTGACACAAATCACATATTTTAATGAATTATTTAATGAACAAACTTATTCACATGTGATTTTAATTGCGTTTCTTATTTAATGGAAACACCATGATTGGAAAATTGCATTTTTTTTTTCAACATTGGCAGATAATTGACAAAGTTTTGCTGACATTTGCAATGAAAACGCAGCTACTGTCGTCTTGCAGCTGTAAGGTCCTGGGTTCATATCCCAGCTTGACGTCATTCAGCATTAAGTTTTCATGTTCTCCCCATGAGGAATAATTTTGTAGTTTAATGGGAATAATAAATAGACAAATCCATATTTTCATATTCTCCCACTTTCATCCTCTGGCAACTAAAACCAGTTTGTAAACTGGAGATAAAAACCAGTGAAGCTGACTGGTGAATAATGTCAGAGCGCGCGCCGTCTCCTCTCCATTCCTGGATTTTCTCCTTAACCTGTGATGAGGAGAGACGGGCTTACGGTCTGCTCTCTGTGTGATTAGTAGTGCAGAAAAATAGGTCAGCAGGCGCACAGCGAGGTAAGATGAAGAGGAGACGGTTACGTCAGCAGCGGCTGAAGCAGGACGGAGGAATCCCGCTGTGGAGCCTCAGGATTCCTGGCCGCTCGCTGCTCTTCGGCACAGTTCAATACTCTCCCTCCCTTTCATGTCTCCTGACAGCCTGCTGCAGCCGCCGCCGTGTTGTTTACATCAGGCTCTTAACAGCTTTCACACCAGACACAAATACTCAACATGGGAGCATTACAGCTATCTGAAGAATTTATTTTTTTCCACTAAGTTCAAGACACTCCAGTGAGTTCAGCTGAAGCCTTTTGTTGGAGCAACCAGCTCTGCATCTTAATGATAAATGTTACGAAAGCAGAAACATATTTTTATCTCAAAGCTAAGACATATGAAAAAAATAAGCCATAAATATTATAGAGGGTTCAGGGGGGATAAGCATATAAATCTCATGTCCTTGTGATGAATGGTGGTTGATCTTACACTCGCACGTAAAAATGGCAGCAAACAAATGTGCAATTATACAACCGTACGTCTTTGAAAAGCAGAAGTAGAGCCTCCTGCACAACCAACAAAATGCAGCTGAATGTACTGATGTACAGCAGCCATTGTACATCAGTAAGACCAACTGACAAAACGCCTTTGAACTCAGCTCGGGTTGCTAAATGACGGGCCGGGCATCACTGGGGTTTCTAGGTAACAGTGACGTGTGATTCAATAATCGGACGGGTTTTGGAACGGCTTGTTTTCCAGACACCAAAAAGCATTAACTTATTGCCAAAAAATGGCTGGTTTTTTAAAATGTTTTTAGTTGAAACCCAAAAAGAAACACAAAAACGTGCAAAATACAAATTTTACATGATGGATCCCCTTTACTGACAACAGCAGATCATCTGACATTGACAAAGATAACCAAAAATATTAAATCAGACTGAATTATTGGCTTTAACCACAGCCATGTATTATCAGAAATCAGTTGAGCAACAAGGCTGGTGCTCAACTTCTTTACATCAAAGCTACTCAACCACTTTGAGCGTTTTTCTTTCTGCTGTAATCCTAAACTCATTTTTACCTGAATTTACAGCCACCCATGCAGAAAATGTTCCTCTTTGATTTGCAGCTGCAGAGCACATGCCTCTGCATCAGGCTGTGATGCTGCACCACACAGCCTACAGGCCCATATGGAAGAACTTCAGCAGGGCATTTATTAGCAGTGAAACGGGCTTCGGAGAATGTTGTGATGTGGAGTTTGGCTCCGGATTCTCAAAGCAGCGGTGCACTCTCTAAAATGAGTGGCAGATCTTGCGGTCGGCTGCCTGGACAGTCTCTAATTTGCCTGCATTTTCACAGCAGCCACCAATTTCCAGAGGCCACACTGACCAGCGCTGAAAACACGGCAGCGCATCTGTATCTCCCGAGGCTCCTTACAAGCACCAAAGAGGAAAAACTTCAGTAAATTCAAAACAGATCCGTTCAGAAAGAGGTTAAGGACCCTATCTGGGAACCTTAAAGGAATAGCTCGTATTTTTATCAGCTCTTAAAAAGGGCACTTCCTCTGTACATATTTCTGTGAAGCTGCAGGGATTTCCACCTCAAATTCCTTCTTCTTTTGTTTCAAACATATTTAAACAGGAAGCCTGACGTAGAACAAAGAGTTAAAAATACATCCTTCACTCACATTTTCCTTTGGGTGCCATTTATTCCCAAATTAGGTTGCACATTCCTCTGTAAGGATGCTTGTTTGCTTTAAATGGTAGATGTCGGGTCACTGTTATGAGAAGCTGTCTGTCAGACAACGTGACACTTAGAGCTCACAGGTTATATTACGGGGTCAGTCAGCGTGACACTGGATCATCATGCATCGGCTGGAGGAACTGTCCAGTAAACAGCTGAACGAAGTATTCTGTTGTTTCAACGAACTGCTGACCTGCAGAGGAGATCCACAGCTAAAGAAAATGCATTTTCAGCATTCCAGAACCGAATGGTGTTGGAACATAATATTATATATTCGCCAGAAATTTTAATAAGTATTCCTGCTCAAATGCTGTTCAGTTAAAAGAGGCAGGTAGAGTAGCTAAAAAGTAGTAAAGAGTATGAATACTTCAGCATATTTTTACTCAAGAAAAACCTGTCCAAGAAATTTCTCAAAAGTAAAAAAAGTGTCTAATTTAAAGGCTATTGAAGTACTTAGTAACTGATCATAACATCTCATTTAATATTAATGCTCAAGCTACAACCATCTACAGCTGTAAAAGGGCCGTATTATGTATTTTCCAGTCAAGAAAGAAACTATGTTAGCTTCAGCTGTTAATAAAAATGCTACATAAAAGAAAATAGACTTGAAATTGGGCCGCTGTCTCTTTAAAAACTCCTGCCCTTTCTGAAACTCCACCTTTAGGAAGTCATCACAACATGGCTCCTCTATTAACCCTTTAACAGCATTTTTACCAGCATTGCAATGAGACGTAGCTCCTGTGATGAGCTCAGCTGATGAGCAGTTCCACCAGGTGTTTGCTAGTTGCTGCCGCTAGTCTGAAGGAGCTGAACGGAGACGCTTGGAAGCATGGATACTGCAGCTCTGAGGAGGAGCTGCGCCTCGAAGGCGGAGCGAGGTCCACGTAGGTGTTTTTAACAGATGAATGGTTGCCATGGAGATTAAAGGATTTCTCAATCATGCATTAAAAAGTCAAAGCAACACTCCATGTATGTTTTTGATTAGGAAATAACATTGTAACATGATGTAAAGCTCAAAAAAGTTGACTTTACATAATACTGCCCCTTTAAATCAGCATATTTACTCAATCAACAATCATCCCCCATCACCACCGTCACACACGTTTGTATCCCAGCGACTCCCAGAAATTTGTCCCATTTGAGTCACCAAGGCGACTCCCCCTGTTCCAGTGGCTCAGAAATGCAGAGCATGTCTGTCCCCGGCCTGTTTTCTCACAACGGACGAGCGTAAAGTGACCCTGACCACACAGGAGGAGGCCTTCCTCTGCAGCTAGCCCCCACCGTGCCGTTTCCACCAGCACTCACCGATGGAAACGACTCTCTTACTGAACCAGGAATGAGTTCATTTAGACGTGGATTCCTGACTCAACCCCATGGCTGTGGAATTTATATTGTTACAGCTTTAAAAATGGAAAGAATACTGTATTGTTTAAAGTACAAGAAAATTGTGCAAATTTAGCCAATGGCAAAGCATTAAGTGAAATTCAATAAGCTACAAGATGAATTTCAAGAAAGTCTGATAAAAAATGTTGCCAATAAAGTGCAAATAACACAAAATTTAAATGAGCTAATGTAACTTCTTGTGGGTTTTAGATGAGTTTTAACGAAGAGTTACCAGAAATAAGGAAGCAGAATATTAAATATGTTTTTTGTTGTTAAAACTCGAGTCCAAATGAACCTCAATCACTCTGTTCTCACTTTCTCCAACAAAGATCAAATATAAAATCGAGGAGGATCCATGTCAGGACACAAGATACTAACAGCAGCCAAAACCTTTGCTTATTTTGTGAATTATGTTCAAGTTACTTATTTTTGTTTGAGATGAAAATATATTTCACCTTGGTTTTTACTCAATTTAGTAGCTTTTTCTTTTGTAAAAGGCAACTTAATTTTTTTAGCTTGCAGTAAAAATATATATTTTATAGTATGGAACACCTTAAGTGCCAGTTAGAGCACTGAAATTGCTAGGAAATTTTTGCCTTTTTAAAGTTTTATTTAGTTTTTGCAATGCAAGCAGGGTCCTAATAATGCTTTAACGAACAGAATCAAACAAATATTTCTTAATCTACTTTCTTTGAGGGATAAATCAGTTCAGGTTTGATCGGTCTATTTTAGATTTTTCACTAGAAAAGATAAAGTCCACAAACAGTGAAGTAGAAATGTTTTATCGCTGAAGTAGAATCTTAAAAAATGAGATGAAAACTTCATCATAATTTAGAAACTGTGAATTTGATTCAAATGTACTTGAGGTCAAAAATGTGTAAGTATTTCTACTTAAATTTGACTAAACCTTTTAATCAAAACTAAAGTTTAAGTTTAAACTTTTTTTTAAGACTTCCTCAAAAAGAAACTGACTTTTCTCTTTTAGGAAGAAAAAAATGTCAAAACTTCCTTAAAGATGTATAAAAATTCAACATTTCTATACAACAATGAATAAACTCAATTTTAAATTAAAGATGTGCTTCCTCTAAAGGGAACTGAATTGGTTTCCAGTCTGCAGGCTGAGTGGGAATTCAGTTGTTGATGGTTATTTATGTCTGTTTTGTCGTCTCACCTGGCCTCAGCTGTGCTACAGGAAGCAGGTGCAGGAGCATTAAGAGGAGCTGCTGGGAGCCAGCAACGTCTCTAAATAATAATATCGTTAATGGTCTGAAAACACAGAGGAGCTGCACAGCAGAGCTAGCAGGTTCTAGTCCAGGAAGTGTCTGTAATTAGGTGGAGCAGCTGGGAGTCCGATGTGTGTTTTCTGTCTCTTTGTCATCTCAACTCATAAGAGTTTAATTTACAACACTGAAGGATTTACTGACTTCACGTGAATTTTCTTCTTTCTGAGAATTGTTTTTGTAATTGGCTGAAGAACCATTTTGCTATTGTGATTTAAAGCCAAAGTATTTAACTTTTATATTTAAGAAAAATTAGATTTTTACATACACCGTTTCAAATTCTTATGCAAGTGATATTTTCCCAGATTTTCTTAAATGGTCAATGCAAATGATGGTCAGCATAATTTTCAAGTCATGAACTATTACAGTATAAATCAAATTTTACTGAACAAAGCTCCCAATGAGAACAGTATTTTCTTTAAAAATAAAAAATTCAAAATGCACTGTTCCAAATTATTATGCACAGCAGATTTTCTAAACATTTTATGGATTATAAAGAACTGCAGACGGTCATTCTTTGAATGTGCAGCATTATGTGGTCACACGTACTAAAATCAAAAGCTATTTCAATCAAAAACATCTTAACAGACCGAGTTACATGTTAACATAGGAGCCCTTCTTGATATCACAGCACAATTCTTGCATCCATTGAACTTGTGAGTTTGTGGAAAGTTTCTGAAATTATAGTGATTCAAAGAGCCCTGGCACACAATACCAACTATAAATTTAATAGCACAACAAAAAATCTAATCTGTATGACATTTAAATCCAGAACACAGTGTATTGTTAAAACTAACAGATAATCTGTGAAATGATCGATCTCCACCTCCTCCCTGAGCTTATACTGCTATCTGAAGAAAAGCACAGCCCCCGACCGAATACAACCAATCAGAGGGCAGGAGGAGAGTTTTATCGCTGTCAATCAACGTGGTAAACATGCTGCTAAATGTCCTCCATGTGGAGGAAAACACATTTATCCACCATCACTGGTGGCTATGCTAACTAGCCTTACCTTTCACAACAGAAGGGTAGAAGGTTTATCGTAGCAGAGAGTAAGGGAGAAAAAGGTGAGTGGCACACACAGGCATGATTGGCAGCGTTAAGACCCGCCTTCTCACTCTAATTGGTTGTTTCTCGTTAACAAGGCAGAGTCTCTAAGGCAGAGGAGCTCAGTTTTTTCACAGATTATCTAACTCAAACTTTTTTTTATAAAAGTTACAATTTTAAGAAAACATGTTTGTTTTTTCATTTGGGCACAAATGATTCAGTTAAGATAACTTATCACAAAAATTGTGTTTGTTTTGCTCAGATTTCTTCCATTTAACAAATTTTCAAAACCTCCTCTAGAGCAGCAAGCAAAAATAAAAACCAAGGCAGGATGAGTAACAGTGTGAATAAATAATCAAACTGTACCATTTTTTGTATTTCTAAGAGTGACTCAAGGGAAACAATGAGCCAAAACAAACCGACTCCACCCAGCTCCCCTCTCCTTTCTGTACTCCTCCCAGTCTGAGAGCAGCGGGGTGAGAGGATGCCCTGCCCTGGATCGATGAGGAACACCCACATGCATCTGCACTGCAATAAAACCAATTCTGGAGACTCTGAAGATGGAAAATTCATTTTTATACTCCTGGTTTAGGTATTAAAACTATAAGGAGAAGTGAAACACCTCTGAAGAATTCAGAGAGCAACTTCCTTCTTTATGAAATGTAAACAAAAATGGAGTTTTATCAGATTAGCAGTTGTAGGATTAATCTTTTGGCTTTGGTAAAAGGCCACAGTCATCTCTCTCGCTAGTGCTAAACTAGCTTGCTTCTTTTGGTTGCATTTACCCACAATCCCTTGTGCTGGAGTCCATTTTCTGCTTTTGGAGCAGCCTCTAGTCCACTTGGCATTCACAACAGAGATCTAGTCAGGCGGACCAGAGTTTGCTTTTTTTGGTCCACATCAGTTTAATTGTGCGTTCATATCTCCCCAAACGAACTGGATTTTCTAGCCAAGCAAACCAGAGTCTGATTAAAGCGGACTAACAGAGCTGGTGTGAATGAACCTTAAGAAGTATGAATACTTTGAAAGGTAGTAGTACACCGAAGCTACAGAAATTAGAATCAGAAACTTCAACTTCAGTGTCAGGAAGCTGAAGATTCAACCAAACTAAAAACACTCATCCCTTTCTCTTCATCATCACTGTTGCTCATTCACTGATCAATGTAGGTTCAAAATGCAGGAGCGATTCAGCAAAGCATCACAACACGACTTAAATTTGGCATCGTAAGCTGGAACTGCTCAGAAACTGCACTGCCCACTAATCTGCCCACTCTTTTCATTCCACTACGCAGCCTTAGAAACAGAACCACCCACAAACTGAAAACACAAAACTGGACAAGACGTCCAAGATTACATAACTCTGAGCTTTTATGCAACAAGGCCAAGTCAGCGGGTTGGAAAATGTCTTTTTTCCTTTATCTAAAGTGAATGCGTCACTGGTGGCTTTTACAGCATGGATGGGTGGATGGCGTGTGTGTGACTGCAGAAGCCTCATATTGTTTCCTCTCAGATGGAAAGTGGTGCAGATGGCTAAACATGGCTGGCCAGCGTTCAAGGTACCAAGTGGAGCGCCACAACAGGTCCAGATGGACTCGGGCTTTGAGGTTTACTTTCACCTTTTTCAATGTTACTGAATAAAATTCATACACATTTGCCGACTTCTGATCACTTCAGTCGGAAAAATGGTCACTGATTTCAAAACTTTGGCTGAAGTGGTGCTTGTAATTACAGTTTAAGCTTGTTCCGATCAAGTATGAATGAAAACGAATCAAAATAAATACATTACTTTTTAAAAATTGATGGATAAAAATTGTTATTTAACCACGTTAGATAAAATGACTAAGAAGTCTAGCACAAACTCTGACCAGGGGTCAATTAGGTTTATCATAAGTTTGGACGATATGGCATTTCATATCAGTTGTCATTGATAAATATTGATTAGATTTTTGCTTTAAATACAAATACTCCCAAACTGGTTGTGTGACCTTTAATCTTTTACCCAAAGTTGTTAGTTTTTTATTTTTAAGCAGCTATGAGGCAAGGTGGTGAAATCTTTAAACTGCTGCTGAGCAAGTTACTCAACAGGTTGCTGCTAGGTAACCAAAGACTGAGTGAGTTGCTAGGCAACAAAAGAGAGAGTGAGTTAGTGGATGCCACCGGCTAGCTTAACTTAGATGTGAAAGGTTAAGTGATTAAAGTCTGATCACATTTCTAATCATGGTGTATATTGTTATTGATTTCTTGTGCAGTCCTAGTTAATCGATTAATATATGATTTAAAAAGAAAAACAAATATTCTTTCTCCAAAAATAATGCACTGTTGACATCCGCCTAAGTTAGACCTGCAATTCTTCAGCACCATATATAAGTAACATTTAGCTTTTTATACCGTTTTACTTATTTGACATCATGTTTACCATATTTTATGCATCTAAATTAAAACAATTTATCTTCAACCATTGAAATTCAGCAGTTAAAGAAAATATTTGTATACTGTAAGATGTATTCTTCCTTTTGTTGTTTAACTCCACTCTGGGTTGGATATTCTGGGGAGAAGTTTTATTAAAAATATTACAAAAACAGTCAGAGTAACAGAGTGTCAGTGAGAATACACCATGAAACACCTTTTTTCTTTTTTTTTTTCTCCAAAGAGTTTTTTGCGGCGCTAGTGGCTCGTATTTTTTCGACAGACAGGAAGGAGGGTGAGGAGAGGGGGGAAGACATGCGGCAAAGGTCGTCGGGACCGGGAGTCGAACCCGCGACGTCCGCATCGAGGACTAAGGCCTCCAAACGTGGGGCGTGCTAACCCCCTGCGCCACCACAGCACGCCCCGAAACACCTATTTTCTTAAAGTAGGTCTACATCGCATGTGAGAAATGAGCAGGAAAAGATGAATGTTTTCTTCTCGTAAATGATCCCAAAGTGCCACTTGCTGTCGCTCTTTCTGACCCAGATCAAACCTCTAATAGCCGCTTCCAGATAAAATCTGAGACCTCTGCAGTGTTTTCCGAGCGTGGGAGGAGGAGGAGAAGGAACATTGCTCTTTTGAGAAAATGAAAGCAAGCCCCTCTCACGCCTGATGCTAAATTGCCCAAAGGATGTGAGTGATTGATTGTTTTCATTTTTAAGACAGCATTCAGGGAATAGATGCTCCACTCAGAGCAGAACGCTGAGAAAATACTTTCCCTGTTAAGAAATCGAGCAAAGTTCTTGTTTTTGGAAAGAGACGCTTTATACGACACCAAGAGGAAGTTAATGTGGTGAACTTTGAGCCTTAATCTCAACAGGGAAGTGTAACTTAAGAATCTGATGCTTATCTGTATGAATTCCTGATTTTAACAGCATGGAAATGAAAATATTGGTTCTCCTCTTATCTGGATTTCTTTGAGAAGAGAGACACAGTTCATCACATTAGTTCAGTGCAGAGGTCAGCGACCTTTACAACCCAGAGAGCTATTTTTACCTTTGGTCCACCTGAATAAAGTTTGTTTTGGAGCCACAAAAGCTACATGGAACAAATTTGCTTATTTTTTCTTTCTCTGCTAAAGGAAATATACAGAAGAAAATTTAGGCCAGTGGAAAAAAAAAATCAGACTTTAATCTCAGAATTTTGACTGTTATGAAATTAAAATCAGAATTTAAAAAAAAAGTCAAAAAACATGTCAGTGACACTAACAATGGATGGATGGATGGATGGATGGATGGATGGATGGATGGATGGATGGATGACACTCTTCTGTAGAAATGTTTTTAAAGAGATTATGTACACACACACAACTTTAAAAATATATTTTTCTTCAATTGAACAGTACATTTTTATGAAAAATTAGGTCAAAAAAGCATGCAGTTTGCAAGTAACAGCCAAAAAATAAATACTTCATAAAAAACAATTTTTTTTAGTTTGTTAGTGTTATTTTTTGTGGAAATGTTGTGCTTGCGTTGAATAAAAAAAGTCTTGGAAAAATTGCTAAAGCTAGCAGGTTTTTGTTGTCTTTACACTTTTAAAAATTGCTCAGTTTTTTTTAAGCTTGTTTCATTAAGATTAGGAGCCACAGGCTGCAGCTTTGTGAAAAACTTTCTAATTTTAACTGTGTGTTTTGATCCAACTGGTTATTCTATAACTACTATGAAGGCTCTCTAATTCATTATTATTTTAAACTTTTAAGTATAATTTAGTTATTTTTCAATTACAGGTATCAAACTTAATTATACAGAGGATCAAAATAAAACCTACCTACCCAGTTTAACTTACCGTGTCTGATTTCCTCCTGCTTCTTGGGTTCTTAGCCATCTGTAATAGTTATTTATAGAAAATCTTCTCACTTCACTCTATCTGCTGACTGCAGGTTGACTGGGAATCCTTAGAACATCAATATATAACAGTTTTTATACAATGATTATATATCATGTAAATATGGCTCTGTGAATTTGTTCTGACCGGCTCAAGATCTTTTTGTACCTGAAACTGGACTTACAACTTAAATTCCACATAAAATAATTATTAAGAAACCATTATTTTATCTTTATCATGATACCAGATCATGGAGGATAATATGTTTTAAATTTACAGAGAGACTTTTTGTTGAGAATATACACTCCTGTGTTTGTCTTTCTCCTCTTCCTCGACTTTGCTGCATTTCTCCTTCTCCCATCAGGGAGTTACATTTTGACAAGCCTCCTTTTAGTAAGCCAGGGGACGCCTGTGTGTCTCTGCAGGAAGCATAATTAGCCTCATCTTCCTCCTGTTCACCGTCTCCTTCACACAGCCCACCATCCTGCCTGTGGCACTGTTTGTAAATGAGCTCTCCTCTCAGTGATTCAGCTCCTCTGCTAGGAAAGCTTATCCACAACTTGCCTGCACAGTGAAAAGTTCAGCTCTTGCTCTGGAAAAGAGCAAGAGTTCCACTTTCTTTGTCTCTTCAATGTCAACCTCAAAGAAATTCAACAACTCTACACTGCAAAAAGCACTAAATTGTACCAATTACTTTTGCTCTTGAATATCTTAGTCCACTTGAAACTAAGCTAATTTACAAGTAGCTTTTCAGCAAGACATAGCAGCTTGTTTTAAGTCAATAATTCCTTAATATTGATGAAAAGGTTCTAGTTCCACTGGCAGATTATTTCACTTATAATAAGACATTCCTTTCCATGTTTTAAGTGAAATAATATGGAATAATAATTCCAAATCCTATATCCCAAGTCCTATATCTTGCTGAAAAAGTGCTTGTAAGTTAGTTTTACTGTGTACTAAGATATTTGCACTAGAAACTAGTCCAAAAACACTTGGTAAGATTTTGCAGTAATTTCTACTAAAGTCTCCAGAAGGTTTAAGCAAACTGAAGTGACTGTATTTTTTATTTTTTTGTTTGTTTTAAAGAAGTTTCAGTGGAGAACGTCATGAAAAAAAAAATCTTGATAACTTTATGGAATTTGAATTTATAACGGGTATTTATCACGGTCAAATGCAGAAGAATTCCCTGGAAAAACTAACCATAGAAAAATACTGCTATTATAGTACCAATACAAAATCAACAGGAATCATAATTCTTTTTAAGGTAACACTGTTTTGAGAATAATATTTGCAGTAAACAGCAAGTTTTTTGTACTTGCTGTAACATCAATTGCCCATTTGGGATACAAATAAATCTGAATCTGAATCTGAACCTTCAGGGTTCCCATGTCTGTTGGTTAAATAAAGAAACTACTTCAGGATCACTGCCGAAGCTACCATAAACTGTTTCCTTTGCAAATGTGCACAAAACTTTGTCAATATTTCTCTAATGTAAAAAACAAAAAGGATTTGGTCTCAAACTGATAAATGCAGCATCATTTAGATGGGGATCTAATGATGCTGAGGGGGATATTTGGACAGAGCACAAGTATCAATCCAGTTCTTTTTGATATATATATATTCTGCTGTGATTTTAATCTTAATGCTAGGTTCCTAACAGCATTTAATGTCAAAAAACAATAAGTACTATTTTACTAACTCCTTTTTTGACTTGATTGAATATTAAATAAATTTTCAGGATTATTAATGTAGTATTCCCACCTTCATCCTTGAACTTGACTAAATGCTATGCATGCTAAGCGTCCCATGCTGCGGAGAGTGATCTGTGGCCAGCTCTTCAAAAGCAGAAATGATTGCATTTAAACCCGACAGCAGGAGGTTTAATGTGGCCTTTGCAGATCAAACATCCACCGCTGCCTCTGGCCGTCGCGCACGCCATTCCCTGGCATTTTAAACTGACCCAGCGCGGCGAGGATATGTAGCCATGTGTCTCCAAAGGGAACATAGTCTGGTCTGAATGTGGCAAAAATAAAGCAAGAGGGCAGTGGTAGCCTGAAGTTAGAAGATCAGGCTGGTTTAACCCACATAATGAAAAAAATGGTTTGCTTATTTATAAACGCTGTAGTTGGTTTGAGTGTGAAAATCCTCTGCTGGTTTATTCCAGCCTTAATAGCTGTACTACAACAGACAACAGAAATGCTTAAAGGGGCAAGATTATGTTAAATCGACTTTTTGGAGTTTTACATCATGTAATAATGTCATTCCATCATCAAAAGCATACCCAGAGTGTTGAGTTGATTCTTTCATACATGTTTAAGAAATCTTTTAATCTCCATGGCAACCATTCAGCTGTGCAAAGCGTCTAGTTGGACCTAACTCCGCCTTCGAGACGCAGCTCCTCCTCTGAGATGCAGTTTCCAAGCTTCTGCATTACACAGCAGCTTTTCCCCACTCTGCTCCTTCAGACTAGCTAGCAGCAATTAGCAAACACTTGGTAGAATTGCGCAGCAGCTGAGGTCATTATGGGATCTACTTCTCAGTGCAATGCCAGTAAATACGCCGTTAAAGGGTTAATAGAGGAGCCATGTTGTGATGACTCTGGAGTTTCAGAAAGAGTCAGATTTTTTTAATGAGACAGAAGCTTGATTTCAGGGAAAGTCAAACTTCTTTTAAGTTATATTTGACATACATAGCATTTGAAGGTCACATCATTACATAACTATAAATAAAATGGCACTGTGTGCCTGAAAGTCACATAATACTGCCACTTTAGAGAACAAGTTCCTCCGCCTGCAAATGGTCCATAATTCCACCCAGTGTGTGTGAAACAATGCAGAATACTATTAATACCACGTGGGTACGAAGTGAGATTTAAAAGCTCTGACAGCTGGTGGTCGACGTGCCTCGAGTTGCAGCCATTTGTTCGCAGTGTTCTGACAGCGGATTTGATTTACACGTCCCACTCTGTCACAAACAGCGGCCTTTCCTCCTGCCGCTCTGACCTCCGTCAGTCCCGTGTCTTATGAAACTCGTCTTATCAGTCAGGACCTCTGACATCCTCACATCTCGCTTCAATCCTCAAGATGTAAGGACGAGGATCAAGAGAACGTTGATGTGCCTCCCATTAAAGGGTCATTTATTACATAACCGATGTCTTGAACTTGATCCAGATCAGTTTATATAATATTTGTTTTTCTTCGGGGCAAAAGTTCGGTCCTCACAGCTACGTGTCATGTTTGGATTTGGTCATGACGAAGGTTTGGCACAGATATGACAGTTTGTTTGGCTTTACCGCAATTATTTATCTCTAAATTTGTCTTTTTTAATCTATTTACAGGAATAACGATGGTTTTAGAGAAATTCAAGTCAGTGTGCCTTAGTTGTCCAAAAAAGGTATCGCATACAAACTCCTGCATCATGTACACACTTGGCTTTATATCATTCCAAAAGCTTAGACAAAGTATAAAATTTAGCATGCAAAAATTGGGTCATCCTGTATTATCTAGTTGCATAATATAACATCCCCTCTGTAATCTCAGCGCCAGATTATGACACCGGGAATTGGCACACCCAACAGCTGCATCTCCTGTTACTCAGCCGACATCAGACCCAACCTTAAAGCTGACCTGTTATGTTTCCTTAAACAGGTTAGGATGCCTCTGTGGGTTACACAAAACATGTTCATGTTTTGCACAAAATCATTCTTACATAATGAGAATTCAGTCAGCTCAGTTCAGAATGATATGTTTTAAGGCCAAATAAGCTGTTGCTGGCCACAACCCCCAACTCGGCGTTTACACTCAAAAGTGAAAATGTTTGCAAACAGATGCACAACGAAAAGCAGAAGTAGAGCCTCCTGCACAAACAACAAGTATGCAGTAAGTGGTTTCTGGATGGTAAGTTGACAACAAAACACTTGTCTTTTCCAGCAGCCATTGTGCAGCGCATACAGCAGTAAAACTAAACGTACTGGGGGTTGCTAGGCAACAGGCTGGGCTTGCCTAGTTTGCAGGTTTTTGAAACAGCTCCTTCCCCAGACACCAAAGACATTAACTTATTACCAAAAAACGACTGGAAGTTGTTTTTTTCTTTTTAAATTGCTTGGGTTGTTTTTAGAAGCAGTTCTGGAGACATCATGGCAAATTTAGAACTTCATTCCCGAGTGACAGAAAATTCAGAGATGATGGTGCTGAAGCACTCCACATCAAACTAATGTAAGAATGGTTGGTACACCAAGGTACTGGGAAAAAACTTTTTGCCTGTTTTTTGTCATCAGTTTGAAAAGGTTTTGGCTTCCAGTGATCTACAGTTATGAAATAAGAGTGCAGAAAGCCAAACAGGTCAAACTTTAACTGCTTTGTAGCTCCTGGAAGCATCTAATAATATTTCATCATAACTAATTATGCAGTGGTGCTCTAAATATCTCTAAATATTTGTGGTGTTCAAACAGTGTTTACAATGTTTTTACACTAGGAGAAATGATTCAGTTCTGATCTGAATTCCAATTTTGAGTTAAGCTGAGGCAAAATTGACTCAAAATAAACTCCATGTCTAATTACATCTTATCTGAGTAAATGCAGTCTGGGTTTTTCATTGTTCATCAGCAGGTTTTCATCCCTCAGCACTTTTGAGTTAGACATTTATTTGTTTCCTTTGTGTTTTTTGTTACTTTCTGTATTTCCATGGTTCTTCCAGCATCTGAAGGGATTTTTGTGAAACCGTACACAGCATCTCGGAGTTCTGCTTCTGCAGTTTGCTTGCGTTCTGGTCTTTTTTTAACCACCACATCATGACAGAATGTGTTCTTGGGTCTGGTCGGATCAAAGCTCCCTCTGACAATGGATGTGTCAAGGCGGCTTCAAGGCTGTCAGTCAGGACTGATGGCTGGAAGGAATTCCTCCTTAAATTCCTGAGCAGCTGAAACCAGAGAGGGGCAGTTCATCTCAAATGTTTTTAAAGATGGCCAGACAGCTCAGGACAAGGTATTTTGATTTTATTTCATTTTACTATTTTGTCACTTCTCCAAGCGATGTAAAGATTACTGAACATGGAAATAAATTTCCTGAAATCCTTTTAATTTATCCATGTGGAGGTTATTTTCCAGAGATGTTTCAGTATAAATACCGATACTAAGGCCTAGTCCAATAATTCTTGTAAAGTCATTGTCATGTCTTTGATTTTTTACCCGACTGCTTTAAAGTGCAGTAAAAAAAAACAACAACACTATAATATAATAATGAATATTACATTTCACTCACCAATGCTGATCCTGGAGTCTTTTCCAATTATTTATTCTTGACATAATTGGTTAACTAGTTTAGCATAGTTACTATTGTCTAAATGCCAGAAAGCTTTATCATTTCTTTCCAAAGCTTTCTTACAACCAGAAAAGCAACATTTTTGCTTTAGTGCTAAGCTAATGTTATGTTTCCTCTCCGTTTTCATAGGACTTGATGATAAATTGGTAATTTTGTTCCAATTAAATGTGAAAAAAAAAACCATTTAACTAAAGCATTAAAAAGAAATGCTTAAAGATTTCTTTCTAAAGCTTTATCACAACCTACAAAGCAACATTTTTGCTTTAGTGCTAAGCTAATGTTATGTTTCCTCTGTTTTCGTAAGACGTGTTAATAAGTTGGTAATTTTGTTCCAATTAAATGTGGAAAAAAAACCTATTTAACTAAAGCATTAAAAAGAAATGCTTAAAGATTTCTTTCTAAAGCTTTATCACAACCCACAAAGCAACGGTTTTGCTTGAAATACTAAGCTAATGTTAGCATGTTTTCTTTTTTTTATGACTTGATAAGTTGGTAATTTGGTTCCAGTTATATAAAGAAAATGCAATTCAAATATATCTGTGCTCACACGTTCATTAACAAAAGGAGGTTCTGATGTTACAGCTGTTTCTGGTAAATTTTTCAGTTCAGCTTTGTTCAGTAAAATTAACTCCAAAACCTCAAAGTTTCAGGTTTTTCTCAGCAGGTTTCAATAATGTTGCTGAAAATTTATGACAGTGGAACTGGGGATGACAATATTTATGACCCGACAAAAAAAAAAAAAAAAACAATCTTTGATCGAGTGCTTGTCTCGTTTTTTCTTTGATTAGTCTGTAGTGCTTCACCTTTCTGAACGAACCCCAGGTGTTGACGCACCTTTTCTGTCATTTAATTGGTCGTTTACAGCTGCTCTGTCGTTAGTTGCAGACATGCCCCTGTGCACAACGGAGCCCCTCCATTATTCATTCTGCTGTCTGTGGAGGCAGAAGCTGCACTTTCCCTCCTCTGGGATTTATTATTAAGAAAAGCTGTAATCCTTTCCTGCTTTTAATCCATTTCCCCCTGCAATTGTGCCTCACACATTTACAGAGGTGGGTAGTAACTAGGAGCATCTTTACTAAGCTGCACTTTTTACTTTTAGTTGAGTAATTTTATTATGAAGAATCATCTAACCTGCTGTCAGGAAATTCACTGAATGAAGAACAATCTTCACCAGACACATATCTGCAGTTTTTGTTAGAGTTTCATAAGTTTTATATTGATAAAAAAAAATTGGAAAATGTTTTCTTTTTATTCATTTTTTTTATATTAAAATAGATTCATGTGAAGGTTCATAAGTTCATCTTTAGTGTGTCGCTACTTTGCATTACCTATATAGTTTTAAGCTCTTCTCTCAGCCAACATTGTTACAAGT
This sequence comes from Xiphophorus maculatus, assembly GCF_002775205.1. Lineage (NCBI taxonomy): Eukaryota > Metazoa > Chordata > Actinopteri > Cyprinodontiformes > Poeciliidae > Xiphophorus > Xiphophorus maculatus. The sequence goes on along the minus strand of NC_036454.1, from coordinate 4,872,714 downwards.
CTTTGAGCAATGAAGCGAAATGCAGTACGTCTGTCTGACAGAAACCCGTTTTTCTATTTTTTGTTACTACCTGCAGAAGAATAATATTTTTTCTTCAAAGTTGCAAATAAATCCGTTCACATGCACCTCAATGTTTAAATAGTCGAGTTCAGCAAGAGGTTGTTTGAATATTAATGAAACTGAGCAGCAAGAACACCAAAATCACAACAGTCTAAAAAACTGGAAACAATATGCAAAAAAAATACAGTGTGATCAAGTTTGAATATCCATTTATGTTTTGTTACAGGTATTATGACATTTCTGTATATAATATACACATTAATTTTAAAAAGCATCAAGCCAGAGTGGTGCAGGGGTATCTGCATCACTATATGATTTATGGAAACCAAAAAGAAGAATTGGTTTGTGGTTTTTATAAACAGGCATCAAGGGTTTTGTGTTTGGCTTGCAAAAATGTTTATTTTTTTAGCACCAAACTAAGTAGTTAGCAAAATAAGTATACAGTTAACCTAAATATCTGACACATTAGGGCAGGGGTGTCAAACTCCAGTCCTCAAGGGCCGGTGTCCTGCAGTTTTTATAAGTGCCACAGGTACAAAACACTGGAATGAAATGGCTTAATTACCTCCTCCTTGTGTAGATCAGTTCTCCAAGCCTTGCTAATGACCTAATTATTCCATTCAGGTGGTGCAGCAAAGGCACAACTAAAAGTTGCAGGACACCGGCCCTTGAGGACTGGAGTTTGACACCTGTGCATTAGGGTGTCCTAACTAAATATTTAACTCTAAACTAAATATTTAGTTGCCACACTAAATATTTACTTTATTGAATATTTACATGCGAGGAAAAGAAAGGTGAAATTAGCAACGACTGAAGCAAATCAGTGGTGCTGAAAACATCCTGAACCTGGTTTGGCATCAGCTAACTTTATTGCCGTTAGCTGCATATTTCACTGACATCCGAGAGGAACTAGTCTATAATTACACAGGCTGCCAAATTTTAAATTTCTTCCACTTTTTTGGCATTTTTATAGACACTTTTCTAGGTTACAGAACGCACTTCACACCGCCACAAACCCGAAAATAACTCTGCCACTCATCCGCCACATTATGATCACAAAGGTTTGGGGATTTGGTTTGCAAATTAGGCTCCCCAACACACACCTATCATCTGAAATGCCCCCTTGCAAAAAGCGCCGTCAATCAAAACGCAGTGAGGAGGCATCTGTGAACCTACAGTGAAATTCACAGAAGAGCACAAATAATAAAGATGTTAATTACTGAGCATATCATTTTCTGTCAGCTTTACAATAAGAACTATAGAATCACAAAAATAAAAACTAATTACTCTCATTATGCTTCTGCAAACAACTGCACACTTGACCTTTTGGATTCAATAGAAGCAGTCTGGTTGGCATTTTGCAAAGCTGTCAAAACGGGGGGGGGGTTGTTCACACTTAATTCAAAATTATACTTCAACATTCATACTGTTTGAGTATAAGTGCGTAAAACAATATTAAACATTGGGAGCACTCCGTGTCAAAGTTTGATTTGCTGTTATTCAAACAAAGAAGCTCAGATTCTTACTAAATTTTGCAGGATGTATAAGGCTGATTTGCTTCACTAGTATGAGCAATTTAGTCAAGATTGTCAAAGAATTGTGAAAGATACAGATATTTGTGTTAAACGCAAACTTGTGAAAAAAACTGAGTGAGGTATATGAAAATATGGCCATAGGTAGAGTATTATGAAATGTTGAAAACAATTTTTAAAAAAGCAACCTGAAAATTTGAGCTCATTTGGATGAACGCAATATTTTTTTAGGAATTTTGTAAAGTTTGGAGGTTAGATTAAGCATTTTCACATTTTTGTAAATGATGCCTCCACACTTAAGCCAACACTGACCATATTAAGATAAGACCTACGGCATCTAGGTATGTGCAATGTTTTCCTTTCAGGATATTGTGGGGTGAACTCTGCGTGTTTTGTTTTTTTTCTGCAGTATAATTTCTATGATGAGTTAGTCAGCAACTGAGTTACATTTTAATATTCAAATCCTAAACTTAAGAAGAAACACAAATTGCTGAAATAAAAGAAACGCAAAGAAAAGAAAATGCAGAGATTACCACCTGAGGTGTCCATTGAATTAAATTCAACATAAAATAGTTGAACATTTTTTATCTTCAGCAGCAAGAGAAAGATCATCTTTCATTTTTTTCAAAGTGAATGTATTAATGTTAATTTTCAACAGATCTTAAGGTCATTTACATTTTTTTATGATCTTATTTTGTAGGTTTTTTCAGTTTTATCACCAAACAAAGCCATCATGTTGCCTAATGAATCCTTTTTGTTATAAATGTGATTCTTTCCTCCTGCTTCTTACAGAAAGTCATTTAAGTTAAATATGTGAACAGTGAGCAAAGTTTCATTTATGTATTTAGGCATTTAACATTTATTATCGGGAAAAAATACGAACTGAATTTTAAAATCTACCAGTTAACCTCCTGGTCGTGTTTTTGGACAGTCCAATGTATTCACAGGGAGAACATGTGAACCCCATGCCGGACTAAAGTGTTTGAACTCAGCAGAAACTCTGTGATTTGCATTTAGTATAAAAACAAAGCCTTAACCTTACTGCCACACATGGTCAATACCAACCACAAACTATCCTGAACTATCTGATTAGTGAAGCAACACTGTTTCTTTTCAAACAAACCCGATTAAAATTCTGTAGTTGTGGATCAGAACCTTCCTGTTTGGGTGCGTTTGTGTTTCTGAAAGAAATCTGCAGCTTGTGACTCATCTACACATGTGTGAAATCAGGAATCACGGCGGCTGTTTGGAGACAACGTTTGTTTTAGTCAAAGTTATTAATTGCCCATTGTCCAAGATCCAAAGAGCCACTCGGGGCTCCAGAGCCGCAGGTTGCAAACCCGTCCTAAGCTAATGAGAATTTGTGGAAACTATTAATGCTAATTTATTCATTTGTGTGTGAAGTCCATCACTAAAAAGCACGAAAGTACAAATTATCATTCATCAGCTAATTAAACGAGGCCAACAATGGCACAATTACAGCAAGGACAGCCTGAAACCTGCTTCAAGCCGATATTTGTTTCTCACAACAGGCCACATCTGCATTCACTGGTTGATTGCTGAGCTTTGCAAGGTCATAAATTAATCACTGAACATTCAAATCCTCATTTGATAGATTGTTGGTCAGTTTTCTGGTTTTTAAAAAGTTGTGAAAAGAAGGCAGATGTTAATTTAAATTTCTCCAATTTGATCTTGGCTAAACTATGTACGGTTTTTATTTAACATTCTCCGTTCTCACACTGCAACTCTTCTTTCCAAAATTGTTCTAATTCAGCCACAATGAAGAAGGTCAAATTTCCATTAACCATAAAATGGTACAAATTATCACAAATCCGCTTAAAGGAAACGCGGCAATAAAAAACAAAACAAAAAAAAAAACTCAGTTTTCAATAAGGTTTTGCACTCAGATGCCATGATTTTTTCAGTCGCATCAATATTGATGTACTTTGCAAAACTGCAATGGAAACACTTGTCACATCACGAGTCAAATGATTAGCAATCGGATGTTTCCACTGTTGGAGACGACCAAAAAGATAACAGGAAGTAGTAGGAGGATGATCATTTGTTGTCAGAAAAAACAGTTCTGCTTTCAGAGCATCACATAGTTCATAAAAAGTTGAGTTTATCAATCAAAAGTGTTGAATCCAAAGCTCTTCTGTTCGCAATGGCTGAAATGTGAGTACATCTTAACTGTCTACATCCATTGCTGCCATGATTTTTAACGACTTATTGCATGAACAATATGTGATCACATGTGATCTTTATTTAATTTCTTATTTAATGGAAACACCACAAATGCTAAATTGTTTTTCTTTAAACATCAGCAGAATATCAACAAAGATTTGCACACAATTGTAATAGAAACAAATTTTCTCCTCCTAGATTTTCAGCTAGAGAGCAAAGTTTATGGTTCCATCAGTTCCAGCAGGTTGTCTAGCTCTTAAAGGGCAAAACAGTCCCACATCATAATGCTGCCACCACCATGTTTGAGATCTTTTAGTTTAAATCAGCCATTTACTACAAAACATCACAGAGTTGAGATCAGTTTTAGTTTCCCCATTTTACAAAAAACTGCTTTATTAAAAGAAAAGTAAAAAATTATAATCGACAAATGCAGGAAAAACAAACGGTTGTGAAGTTTTCGGTTTATGTTTTAGCTTAAAATTCTCGTTTCAGCTCTTAAACAGGGTAGTTTGGTGTCGAGGAATTGTTAATATTCACGCTATTGTGCAACTGAGCTTATAAAAAATGTCACCATAGAAAAATTGTTATATTTTTATTGATTTTAGAGCTCTACCTGCAGCATTTCCTGAGGCTCTAAACAGCATCAGATGGTTTGTTCTGTTCCTCCAACCAGTGATAAACAGCAAGTCGTGGCAGATTTACTCAGCCTCGTCCTGTTCTACAATTTAACAAATGACTTAACAAATGTCACTTAACTGAATAAAAAGCCTTTGCTTGCCACAGGGCAGGATTCATCATGAATAAAACATGAAACAACCCCCATCTCCCGGCATATAAGGACACAAAAGTCCCCTCCTCCCATGTGTCTTCTTACACTACAGTGGCAAACAAAGACATACTGCTTATTATTTGATCTAGATCTCAGTGTTTAATAGCTAATATATGCATAGAGCAGCCTAAGGCATCTTCAGCGCATAAATTTAAGACGTGTTTTTTTTTGTGAGGCTTAATGTTTGGGTTTGATAAGAGAAGCTATTTTTCTCCAAGGCTTTGGACAAAATGTTTTAGTTCCTTTAACTGAAATGAAGACTTTCTACACAAAGAAACAAACGATGACTTTGAAGGTGGAAAACTTGAAAAAATGTATATGCATTTCTGTGGAAAACACGGCTACTAGATACTAGAAGGTCCAACGTTATAACATTTCACAACTTTGTAAAAAAAAACTTAAAATAAAAAAATAAAGTTAGTGTGGGAGAGGAAAGAAGGTCAGCTATGCTTGCTTGACTTTGACAACCTTAACATGTAGATGTGCTGCAGAATTTGGTGGGTAAAAAAAAAGCGACCCACACACCACCTCTCTGAAAGATCATCATCAGAGGAGGCGTTTACATTAGCTGATCTGCACCACTGTGTCCAGACAATCATTTATTAATCGTAAAATAATCTAACCTGAAAGCATAAAACTGTAATGGACTGAATGTTCGTTACAGCTCCTGTTGAAAGCCGATACATTTTAATCTCTACTCTGTTAGCTAATAGAGCTGTTGTTGAATAGTTGCTATGGCAACGGGTTTGTGTGTAGCATAACCGACACTAAAAGCAACAAAAAAGATAAGAATACGAGTGGTTTAGAGTCGCTCTTCAGTGTTTCTCTGCGTCATTTTCTGCGGCTCACCGGACTATATCTCCAGTTTTCATTTTGTTAACAGAATCATTCTATTATGGACCGAGGCTATCGATAGAAAGTAAAAGAATCGTCTTTTTGCCCTCCAGCGCTGTGCGCATGCACAATATATCCAGATGTGAACGACAACATACAACATCTCTATAATTCTGTTTATTTATCTGACCACTCTTGGAAAAACCGATGAGGTTCCGTTAAATTGGTCGGTTTCCTGTCAAAATCCTGACTTTTAGGAATGGTCCACAAATTTTCAGCAGGATTCAGGTGGAGGCTGTCACCTTCACATAAAGATAAATTAGTTGGGATGTTCAGGTGGATGGGGTTTGTGGTTACCAAGGTTCAAACCTGTTAAAACCTTGAAGACGCTGGTTTAAATCAACATGAACCAAGAGGTTGCTCAACAACAGAGAAATCTTTTGTTCTGGATTATTATGCATAATAAGAGCTCACATGTACATTTATAATTCTGACAGGAAAATAAAAGACATATTTTAATGGTTTCCCCACTCAAGTGTCAAAACAGGAGGCGATGCTTGGAGCTTTCTCCGGTAATGATAGTTGGTTAATAAAATGAGACCACGGATCGCTGCCTAAACTCATTACCCGCCCCGTTTCCACCACAGCGCCGTGATGCTCACAATTAGAGGCCTTTCTCAGTGCCCTTAATTTCAGCGATTACCACAGTATAGAGCCGTACAGTGTACAAATTAATACTTTCAATCGCTTGCTGGTGTATTGTTCTTATCCCTTTGTTATTTTTTCATATCAGCCTAGTAGCAGCCGTGTTAATGTCGGTTTATGTTAATGGCTTCTCTTCCCTTATACGTTTTCCTCTTTTTACTAGTTGAAAAAAGAACGCGAGTGGTTCTTTTAACATTAACATTAAATGTCATCATTATATCATCTCAGTAATGGCATCTTCAGGGCTTTGCTGATGCATATTTTACAATCAAAGCAACAAAGTTTTGGCCCTTAGCAACCGTTAAAAACAAGTCAAGTTTAATCTCTGGAAACAATTTCAAATGTCGTACAAACAATGCAGCATTGAGAGACGCTCTTTACATAAGTTTAATCTCACAAAGTTATTGCAAAACAAAAGAATTTACAGAAAATACCTGTTAAATTTAGAATAAATCCCCTGCAGTTCTATTAATTATGTCTTGATTTATTCGGTGCAAAAAGAAAATGAACTAAAATAACAAGACACTGAATTACATATTACTTAATATTAGGGAACAATGTGGAGGTAAAATGTTTTTAAAAATCTAAAATATTGGGACAGGAGAAGAAGTTATCTTCTAAATTTAAATTGTTTTTACTGTATAAAATGCTTGTGCTGCTGTGTCTCTATTAAAAACTAACAAATTACAACCATCCATCACAACCTTCAGGTGGCGCTTTTGCAAATGAAGCTTCAGCAATCCATATTAGTCACTCTTACTTGTTAAACTATGTAAATTACCTCTGGGTACTTACGTTTTCACAGCTTAGTTCTGCTGAAAGCAGATGCTACTTGGATGTGCAGACACATGGAAGACCGATTGACAAATAGGTTTCCTGTAAGCAAATTATATTTGCACAGTTGGTAACTCCAGGACCCAGTCATGTGAAATTGATAAACTACACTACTATGAAAACAAATTGGTGTGTTGGGTCCTTAAGCCAGTCGTTTGATTATGCATCACTCAATGAAGCTCATTGTGGACACAAAAGAACATTTTTCCTATGTTATGAGTGAAACCATCTGCCAGAGGGTCTACAACCATCATCAACATTAATAATAATTTAAAACAAGCTCCCATATCTTGCTGAAAAGTTACTTGTAAGTTATTATTGTCTTATTTAAAGTGTACAGATATATTTGCACTATAAACTAGACAAAAATTACTGTAAGATTTTGTGTTTTTGCAGTGTTTAGTATGGAAATGTGCTTTTATAATGGGGAAATTTTTGTGCAACAGCAGCAAAGTCACAGTCAATAACAGCAAATAAACTCACACACAGATAGAATAGATATTTAGAAATGCATATCAGAAAAAGGCAAGTTACCTGCTCATCATGTCTTCCTTAGATATGATGAGCAGGTTCATCATGTCGTATGAAGCGGCTCCAACAACTCAGCATCCTAAGATAACTAAATCTTCATCACTGCAGATGGAGCACTAGCTGGATGTAGTATGATCTAAAATGTAACATTTGATCATTGCTTTGACATTTGAGTAGCAATGACACAAATCGGATCTGAGGGTTGAAATGCTGAAGCAACAGAATTTCTCAACATGGTCAGAAAAAATTTGGCTGGACCCGTTTAAAGCTGCTTTGAGATCGCAAAAGTTCAACCTGAAAACTTTAAACTATATTTTATTGAAGAGTGATTAAAACATGGCACAAAGCACATAATACATATGAGTGTTTTAAGATCCTGTCAGATGTTTCCAGAAAATACATGTTAGAGTTTTAGACTACCTACCTTTATGGATTTTGCACTAATGTTTCCTGATTGACTCATTGCATTCGTTATTACTCATATATCCAACCCACATGGCCACTTAAAGTCAAGCTTTCATATGATAACTCTCCTTATTGGGGTTAATCAGCTTAAACTTCACTGCAGTGCCGCGCTCCCTCCCCTGACAGACCGGAAAGTCGCTAAGCCTATTTTATTTCCTCTTGGATTACTGGACTCAGAGAATGAGGGGTGGATGATGAGCTATTGGTCAAGCTTGATTGTAGCTCCAAAGTGACAACTCTGGCACGGCTTTCTTAAGACGGGCTCTTTAATTTTTGCCGTGAAAACTACAGAAATAAAAGACAAAGCTTTAGACATAGATACATTTACAGACAGACAGGTGACACGTGCTTTGACAAAAAAGTTACCTCGTGGCCGCCTGCCACTTCGGAGGTCTTTAACAGAATGATTCGTCGTTGTACACTCTAAACCAAAATATTAAGTAATTAAAACACCATAAAACACCATAACCAATAAATTCACAAAACATTACAAACATAAATACAAAATACCTTGACAACGACAGGACACGAGGCTGCTACACATAGCTCTAGCACCAGCTTCTGCTTCTTCTATGCTTACTTAAGTCTCGCAGCCTCACACATGTACACAAATCTCGCGATACCTTTCGACAAAAAATTATTTGACACGAAATAAAATACAATCATTTAACACAAATCTTAAAACGTGAACCAAACAACTTAAAATACATTATTCTATCTTTCAGAAATAAACATACATTTTTTCAAGAAATAAACTATTTTATTGACACTTACATTGATCTTGTTTGGCACATATGGCGTTTATTTTCCTCGCAACACCGATTCATTTAGAAAACATAACTGAGCTGTTATGACTTCTTCAAGGCAAAATCAGGGTCAGTTTTTACTAGATTCTACCCAAATTTGAGGAACAAGTCAAACATTTTTTCTCTTATTCTAATTAATTAAATTTGTTTTTAATAAAATAAGTGCAAAGATATAAGTAAATAATCTTATCTTGAATTTTTTAAAACCAGGAGGATTACTGGGGAAAATTTTCTTGTATGCCATTGAATAAGACGCAGGAACCCTTAAGTGATATCACTGGGCTTTCTCCAAATTCAAGCAATTTCCAACAATCCAAGTACCCTGCTTTACTGAGTTGGTTTAATAATGTAACATACCCAGTATTGTTGTACTTCTATTTGGGTCTCCCCTGCTTCTAAAAACACTATAAAAAAAAACTAAATCTTACCAATTATTTTCTTTAGTTTCTAGTGCAAATATTTTAGTATATTTGAAGACAAAAAAAAACAAGTAACTTTTCAGCAAAATATAGGAGCTTGATTTAAGTAAATAATTCCTTATTATTAAAAAGTACTAAATCCATTGACAGATTATTTCACTTATAACAAGACCTTCTTCCCCTGATGCAAGTGAAATAATTTTCCACTGGCACTAGTACTTTTTCCATCCATATTAAGGAATTGTTAACTTTAAAAAAGCTCCTATATCTTGCAGAAAAGACACTTGTAGGTTAGTTTTGTCTTATTTTAAGTAAACTAAGATGTTTACACTAGAAACTAGGCAAAAATACTTGGCAAGCTTTTTCAGTGAACACCCACCAGCCGATCTTTAGCAATAAGTTCAAGTTATTTGTAATATAGAAAATGAGCAGATTCAAAACCCTTCGGAATGCAACGTCACTTATCAGCAGGCACTGCCCGTTACCTAGCAACCCCAGCAAAGCCTAGCCTGTTACCTAGCAACAAGCACTTCTCTACTACGAGAAGTGCAGACCAGAGTTCCCTTAATACATTTTTTTATTTTTTAAAATCAGACAAAACCCGGCTACCTGGAAGAAAACTTTTAAAGAAATGAGGGAAAGACATTTGGCCAGCCAAACAATAAATCTATGTAAATTTTTTCCAATCCAGGTTTGCCTTTCCATTTCTTGAATTAATTTTGTGTGGCCTAGATAACCAATGTGATCCAGGATTTTATCCTTTGGCATTTGAGCATTCAGACCTTCAATCACGGAGGAAACATTTTGTGAGTATAAAATGTAGGTCAGACACTTCCTTCCCTCAGTTAAAAGAGTGGTCATGCCAAGGATTATACAGTGTGCCATTGAAAACCAGGTATTAAGTGAACACAGCAGGAACATAAACACACACACGCTCAGAGAAATGAGTACAAGCTGGGCTTGAGGCCAATGTCCAGGCCGTGACTAATAATCACAAGACCAGACAGCATTGAGATGTGCTTCCATGTAGCCAAGTGTGCAAAACAAACACATCCAAAGGCATTCCCACCCTGAACCAGACAGCTAAATTCATCCCTGCAGCTCTGTGTTTATCCCTGTAGAGGTCCGTGAGAGTAGACCCCACCTCTGCTTTGACAAGGTTACATAACATAAGGTGTGTGTGTGTGTGTGCGTGTGTGTGTGTGTGTGTGTGTGTGTGTGTGTGTGTGTGTGTGTGTGTGTGTTTAACATGATCCATTAGGCTACCTTCACACTACAGGTCTTGATGCTCAATTCAAATTTTTTGTTGAAATCTGAAATCTTTACTAATCAAATATGACTGCAATCAGACTTCAGTGTCAGCAATGAGAGTCAACAGTGTCGTCACAAGATCATAAGAACATGAAGGAAGCTAACAGCAGCGGCGTTTTGTGGAGCATTTGTAGAGAAGTCTGTTTGGATGTAAAGTCAAAGCCAAGAATGGTGGAATTGGGATGTGATGTGCTTCAGTGACAGGCTTCTTTTAAAATTTAAAAATCATAATTTTCAGCCATTATATATGTCCAAATTTCTTCATCTAGCTTTTTCTGGTGCAGAATTATGACAAATGTCTCACATCAATGACACAAAAGTTGAATAACATATGAATGACCATTCAGACTGCGGACGCTTTAAAGTAGGTAATTCAAGCATCTACCCGAAATAGAACCACATACGGAAATGGAACAGATTGGAAGTGGGTCGCTCACGATGCAATCCTGGTCATTTGTTTTAATACCATTTCTGTTTAAGGTGATGAGATCTATAGACATGTAGCGTGACATCACACACACAAAATCCTGTCCTGCAGCTCCCTGCTGCAGGGCAAAAAGATGCTCACCGGCAATGACTACCATTGTTTTGAGCTGTCAAGTTGTCAACATATCATGCTAAACCTTAAACGTACAAATGATATATAGAAGAAAAAGGGACAAAGTGCTTTACTACCAATTGTCAATACTACCACAACTAGATAACAAGGTCAGGATAATGTTTAAAAAGAAAACAAATAGTGAGGGAGAAGATGTAGGTCAGTTATGCTAGCTTGACTTTTACAACCTTAACTGTGCAATTCTGTGTTTTGGTTCAGTAACAAAAAAAATGGCAACATACACTAACTGATAGATCAGTAGAGCAGCTGTTTAAATTAGCTAATCAACTACCGTTGTGTTCGATTAGCTAATAGCAGCTGTAGCTAATCTACCACGGCGATCAGTTGTTAATCGCAAAATAAACATGAAGCCTAAAAACATAAAACTGTAATGGACTGAATGTACGGTTATTTGTGTGGGAAATGTTTGTGTTTTTTGGTGCTGAATCCTGAAACATACAGGCGTTGATGTCAGTTGCTATGGCAACAAGTCTGTTGTCATAGCATAGCTGACAGACAGAAAGCAAGAAAAAAAATGGTTTTCAGTTTTTCAACTTTTTTTCTGAGTTATTTTTGTCTTTGCTGTGTATATTAATAAAACCTACATCTCCAGGTTTCATTTAGTTGGGGCCTGCCATGCAAAGCAATGGCAGGAACCTATTACTATTGTCGGAGAAAGTGTTTCTTTAATTGGGGCCTGCCATGCAAAGCAATGGCAGGAACCTATTACTATTGTCGGAGAGAAGCGTCTCTTTAATCTTTATTTTTCTTCCGTAACCGTTAATGCGGCTCGTACCGCTGGGTGCACACCTACAAATGAGGTATCAAAACGTGCAGAAAATTCACGCCATTGGAGCTATTACTTCTGGTGGGATTTGGGCTTAACGTGGCGACATAATTCGCAAAAAACTACGAAAAAAACCCCATTATAACTCAATGGGAAAAATCCTAGAAATACCCTATTTTTGAGGATTTGCTGTGTCGTCACAAATTCATCTAGAAATGCCATTCAAATTTCATTTTGTAGATACGTCTGTGATCTCTTCGAAAGTGAAGACGGCTCGTCGATACCAGTTACGGTTTGTCCACAATTTGCCTCTAAGCGACCCAAACTTTCTCATTTTTGCTCAAATTAGAGTGACAGCCGATGTAGGTTCAGATATGGGCACAACATTTCTTTCTCTCATCACTGTAAATGCTCTGAGTGAGGTACAGATATGAATCTCGGGACTATCGCAGAAGACACATTGAACTGTCATACGCTGCAAACGCTTTTCGAATATGTATTACGGTTCCCGAACAAGAAGGATTTGTTTCCAATGCTTTTTTTCAGTAAAACGTGTTTGCTCAAACACACAATTGTGTGTTTGAGAGCTCAGAGCTCAGAGCTCACACCTGCTGAGACCATTATTTGCCATAGCAACGGAACTCAAGAGGCTATTGGCTGCTGGTTAGGACTACGAATACGCATCGCTGTAGTTCTATATATAGTGGAATACTCAGTTGAAACAGAGGTTGACTGAACTGGCCTTTAGAACTAATTGCTGCTATGGGCTGTATATAACTGATTTAACTCAGTAACTGTTACACATGGGATTAGTTTTGAACTTTAAAATTAAGCATATTGAAAATTTCACAATAAAAGCCCTGAATATTTTTACATGACGTAATTGCTCTTTTTTGGCTTTATTTGACTTTTTCATCCAAAGCACTGTTACACATGGTATTAGTTTGGCCCTTTAAAATGAAGCTTAACAAAAATTTCAAAATAAAAGCCTTGAATATTTTTACATGACGTAATTGCTCTTTTTGGCTTTATTTGACTTTTTCATCCAAAGCACTCTTACACGTGGTATTAGTTCAGAACTTTAAAATGAAGCATACTGAAAATTTCAAAATAAAAGCCTTGAATATTTTACATGAAGTAATTGCTCTTTTTGGCCGTATATGACTTTTTCATCCAAAGCCATGTTACACATGGGATTAGTTCGGAACTTTAAAATGGAGCATAATAATAATTTCAAAATAAAAGCCTTGAATATTTTTACATCAGGTAATTGCTGTTTTTGGCTTTATGTGACTTTTTCATCCAAAGCACTGTTACACGTGGTATTAGTTTGGCCCTCTGAAATGAAGCATACTGAAAATTTCAAAATAAAAGCCTTGAATATTTTTACATCATGTAATTGCTTTTTTTGGCCATATATGACTTTTTCATCCACAGCACTGTTACACATGGGATTAGTTTGGAACTTTAAAATGGAGCATAATAATAATTTCAAAATAAAAGCCTTGAATATTTTTACATCATGCAATTGCTGTTTTTGGCTTTGTATGACTTTTTCATCCAAAGCACTGTTACACATGGTATTAGTTTGGCCCTTTGAAATGAAGATTAACAAAAATTTCAAAATAAAAGCCTTGAATATTTTGACATCATGTAATTGCTCTTTTTGGCTTTATTTGACTTTTTCATCCAAAGCACTGTTACACATGGTATTAGTTTGGCCCTTTGAAATGAAGCTTAACAAAAGTTTCAAAATAAAAGCCTTGAATATTTTTACATGACGTAATTGCTCTTTTTGGCTTTATTTGACTTTTTCATCCAAAGCACTGTTACACATGGTATTAGTTTGGCACTTTTGAAATGAAGCATACTGAAAATTCCAAAATAAAAGCCTTGAATATTTTTACATCAGCTACTTGTGTTTTGAGCATTATACAACTATTTTAACCCAAGGACTATTACGCATGGGATTAGTTTGGCCCTTTGAAATGAAGCATACTGAAACTTCCAAAATAAAAGCCTTGACAACATTTTAAATCGTACCGAATGGTGCACGTCCGCCTCGCTTAACGTTCTTGCGGTTCTCCGCGTGCCACTGGTCACGTCGCGGCGTTCTTTGGCGTCGACGCCGATTTGTGGCGCGACGACGCCGGGCCCGAACCCCACGGGCGCGCCTTGGCAGGCCCCGGCTAAATTTCTTCCAAAATTTTCTAGTCTTCTTTATTTTTCTTCCGTAACCGTTAATGCGGCTCATACCGCTGGGTGCACACCTACAAATGAGGTATCAAAACGTGCAGAAAATTCACGCCATTCCAGCTATTACTTTTGGCGGGATTTGGGCTTAACGTGGCGACATAATTCGCAAAAAACTACGAAAAAAACCCCATTATAAGTCAATGGGAAAAATCCTAGAAATACCCTATTTTTGAGGATTTTCTGTGTCGTCACGAATTCACGTAGAAATGCCATTCAAATTTCATTTTGTAGATACGTCTGTGATCTCTTCGAAAGTGAAGACGGCTCGTCGATACCAGTTACGGTTTGTCCACAATTTGCCTCTAAGCAACCCAAAGTTTCTCATTTTTCCTAAAGTTAGAGTGCGTCTCTGGCTGCTTAGAGTGAGAGATGAAGACAACTTTTTCAGCCCAAATCATTTTTGAAATCGCCATCACGCCCACAAATATCGCACGATTAGTATCAAAATCGGTCCTGACATTGATACGCCTGTCTGCTCCGGTAAAATGTTTTCGAAATTTATCTAGACCGTACGGTTTTCTGTCACGGTGCTTCAGAGCAAAGTCATGCGACAGGATTTTCTGAGGCTGTCTGAGGCTCTCTCCCATGTATTTGAATAGAATTTCAGATCTGGGCACAACATTTCTTTCTCTCATCGCTGTAAATGCTCTGAGTGAGGTACAGATATGAATCTCGGGACTATCGCAGAAGACACATAGGCCTCTCATACGCTTTAAACGCTTTTCGAATATGTATTACGGTTCCTGCACAGGAAGGATTTGTTTCCAATGCTTTTTTTCAGTAAAACGTGTTGGCTCAAACACACAATTGTGTGTTTGAGCATGTATGACTCACAGCTCACACCTGCTGAGACCATTATTTACCATAGCAACGGAACTCAAGAGGCTATTGGCTGGTGGTCAGGACTACAAATACGCATCGCTGTAGTTCTATCTATAGTGGAATACTCAGTTGAAACAGAGGTTGACTGAACTGGCCTTTAGAACTAATTGCTGCTATGGGCTGTATATAACTGATTTAACTCAGTAACTGTTACACATGGGATTAGTTTTGAACTTTAAAATTAAGCATATTGAAAATTTCACAATAAAAGCCCTGAATATTTTTACATGACGTAATTGCTCTTTTTTGGCTTTATTTGACTTTTTCATCCAAAGCACTGTTACACATGTGATTAGTTCGGAACTTTAAAATGGAGCATAATAATAATTTCAAAATAAAAGCCTTGATTATTTTTACATCATGTTATTGCTCTTTTTGGCTTTATTTGACTTTTTCATCCAAAGCACTGTTACAGGTGGTATTAGTTCGGAACTTTGAAATGAAGCATACTGAAAATTTCAAAATAAAAGCCTTGAATATTTTTACATCATGTTATTGCTCTTTTTGGCTTTATTTGACTTTTTCATCCAAAGCACTGTTACACATGGTATTAGTTTGGCCCTTTGAAATGAAGCATACTGAAAATTTCAAAATAAAAGCCTTGAATATTTTTACATGACGTAATTGCTCTTTTTGGCTTTATTTGACTTTTTCATCCAAAGCACTCTTACACGTGGTATTAGTTCAGAACTTTAAAATGAAGCATACTGAAAATTTCAAAATAAAAGCCTTGAATATTTTTACATCAGCTACTTGTGTTTTGAGCATTATATAACTATTTTAACCCAAGGACTATTACGCATGGGATTAGTTTGGCCCTTTGAAATGAAGTTTAACAAAACTTCCAAAATAAAAGCCTTGACAACATTTTAAATCGTACCGAATGGTGCACGTCCGCCTCGCTTAACGTTCTTGCAGTTCTCCGCGTGCCACTGATTACGTTGCGGCGTTCTTTTAGCGTCGACACCAATTTGTGGCGCGACGACGCCGGGCCCGAACCCCACGGGCGCGCCTCGGCAGGCCCCGGCTAAATTTCTTCCGAAATTTTGTTTTTCTAGTTAAAGAAATTGTTCTACAGCAGCAGCACGGCTATGGATGACAAAGAAAAGAATCGTCTGTTCGCCCTCCAGAGTTGTGTGCATGCGCAAAATCACCGGATGTAAACAATAGCTTGCAACGGATCTACAACCAAGAGAGATTAAATGGATGCAATTCCATACTGTCACCAACATGCTGTAACTCCCAGATGACCCCAGCTTTACGAACATCTGCCATTAATATTATTAATTCATGGGAGGGCACTTAAGGGCCACATGGAGCCCCAACGCTGACACATGCGAGGTCAGGAGTTTAATTCTCTCTGGGACCATCCGTTCGGAAAAAGGTCAGCGTTCCTGGTACTGTAGAAGCAGGGAAATAATCTGCCTTTCCCTCCACATCTGAGTTATAAAAGGATTACAAGTTTAATTTGATTAAACTCTGTGTGTCAAACATTTTCATACACACTTCCTGCCAGCTCACAGCCTAGATTTAATCATAAAAACATGCTGCAAACAGCATTTCCTGATTATTCTACATATTTTGCCAACATTTGGAGGTTTCCATCTGTTCAAACATATGAGTTGATGAGACCACCTCTTGGTCAACAATAAAAGGGGAAAAAAGGATTTTAAAACACATTTAGCTTTAGCTTCATGTAATTTGCTCACTATATATGTCAACAAGAACAATTTAAAGAGTCAATGTAACCCAACAGTGTTTATTGGACTTAGTGGGAGCCGCTCTCAGTCCACAAACTTTCAAAATAATTTAACGTGTGACAGAAGATACTGAAAACATCTAAAATCTCTCCCAAAACCTAATCGTCACCATAAAAACCACTTTGCTTTCTGATCTGGTTGTCTTTGGAAACGAAAGCCTCCAAACAGCTAAAGACATGCGATTCATAATAAGCCATTTAGCTTAATGTTATTCATCAATTGAGCTTTCATTAATTAAAATCAAAAAACGTCACGGTTAGCATCCGACTGTGGCAAATTGACTGCAGTCATCAACGTAATGGGAAGACTTAATAGTAGTAGGCTCCATAACGCAGTTTTAATTGTGTGAATGCGTCTTGAACCTGAACGCAGAAGAAACATCTGAGGAAATCCTGACAAATTAGCAGAAATTCAAATGTTTTTAAAACTTTATTTTCAATAAAGAATAGAGGTTTTTGTTACGGTTTCATGATTAGAGGAAACGTTGCGTGTCAGATTTACCTGCTACAGTGTTGAACGAAATGAGGTAAAAATAAAATCAATTAGGATTTGGGAACAATTCCTGCTTTCTTATTAGATTAATCCCCCAAAGCTGCTGCATGTGTGAGAATTAAGCTGCCTGCGCCGATATCATAGAGGTAACCTTTTCTGGCTCAGCGTCCCACTGAGAGTGCTGTTGTTTGGCATGCATAATGTTTGCATAATCCTCAGGCACCGTTCCACCTGGGCCTTCCAGGGAGGTCAACATGCAATCTGCAGGAGGCTTAAGTCGAGGAGGGGGAGAGAAGCTAAGTGTAGCAAAATAAAAAGTGAAAAATACAGAGGTGATGATCTGAGACGAAGAGAAAGAAATACATGCAACGTCCTTAACTTTTAATACGGTAATTCTCAAAAGATTTAGTCCACAGACCTCAAGTATGACAGCAGTGCAAGAGAATAAATGCAGAACATCACAAATGTAGCATTAATTCAGAAAAAAATGATGATCTCACCTATAACAAGACATTTTTCCATGTTGTAAGAGAAATAGAACAAATACTTTTTCATCATTATTGACTTAAAAAAGCTCATATCTTGCTGAAAAGATGCTTGTAAGTTAGTTCTGTCGTATTTCAAGTGCACTGAGATATTTGCATGAGAAACTAGACCAAAAATAATTAGTAAGATTGTGTTTTTTCAGGGAGATTTTCCCTGCCTCTCATAATCATTTGAATGAATTTTTGATGACAAATATGTAAAAAATTAAGTTACTGATCTCAAAAAGTCTGTCAAGATGGGTTGTTCACTCTCAAACACATGCAACAGTGCTGAGTAATCGAAGTAATAAAAAACAAATTAAGGAAATGCAAATAAAAGTCAATTTGGAAGTAAAAGCATGAATCTATGATTCATTGCTCTCCGTTTGGGCTGCGTGTCTGGGGTGTAAAAATGTCTTGCTTTGTGGAAGAGCTGCATATTTTTTGATTACCTCTCAATATCATAAGTTCTCATTTATTGCAACGATTGTGGTCAAATAACTGACAAAAACCTGGAAATTGTTGTTAAAGTTTGAAAACTGCTTCTAATTTGTTGTATTTTGAAGAGTGAGCTGGCCCAAATGGTGAATAGAACCACCTGTACAAATTATATTGAACTAAACTATGTTGAAATTATATGTAAATTGAGTATATTTAGGACTATTTATTAAATTTAATTGATATAAAAATGTAACTACAGAGAAATAAAGTTGAATGTGATTGTTAATCGACCCAGAGGTATTTCAGAATACCACACTCGGCTCGGATGAAGAATATTAGTTCTGACTGGATGTTTCTGACTCATCCAGCAATTTTCGCCTTTGCTTAAAATGTTTTATGTCATTTTATTCACAGAAACTATCAGTAAAGAATAGCAAAACTTGGAATAGCCTCGACGTTGCATGAAAGCAAACAGCAGCAGACCGCTATAATCCCCTCTGGCTTTAGATCAGGTTTGGCTCGTTGTTCTTAGAAAGTCTAAGCTTTTCATGATGAGGCTCTGCGGTAATGTACCTGCGGATCCATACCGCACCGCCCATGCACCTGCTGCCATCTGATGCTTACAGCTCTGCAAAAAGCAAAGCAGGAGGATCCCGGTTGGTGGTCACAGGGGGGGTCTTAGAGACGGACCATAAAAGGATGCTTTCATTCGTTTCTGATAAATTGGAAATTGACAAACCCATAAATCTGTTTGTGCTGCTGTTCTAAGTAATTAACAAAGTCATGTGCCAGCTGGCATAGAGTCGCCACTCTCTTCTTTTACTAGATTAAGCCATGCAAAGACCAAGCAGGAACGTAATGCCCTTTGTTGGTGCTTAATTGGCTTTCCGTGGAGTGTTACCATTTGCATTACACAACAACAGAGTGATCAAAGAAAGGTTTGAATTCAGTAGAAAACATGGCATCATCAACAAAAAGAGAAGATTTTTATGCCATCTGCTGCTTGAGAGTTAATCTGAATTGTTTTATTAGTTCAAAAGAATCTAAACAATACACAGCAAATCAGTTACAAACTTTCAATTCAACCCTGATGTCTGCTTCTGCTGATTTTGCTTGTTAATTTTGAAGCTTTTTAATTAAAACCATCATCATGTTCGAGAGTTAAATGCTCAGCCAATTTAAGGTGCAATCATCTGGTCCCGAAAGCAATAAAAAAAAGCTCCATATTGAGAGGACTTACCAATCTGCTGTCGAGCAGAAGCCTCTCATCAGTCAGCGAACAATGAAAGGTTGGCTGCAGGAAGGAGGAGGAAATGTCACTGCATGAAGCAAATTTATCATCCTGAAGCACAAAAACAACCCAGATCTGAGGTCATTAGAAACTAAATTCTATGCATTAAAGCTGCAAAATGCGAAATGTATTACTTTTTTGTTTGTGTTAAAAGAAAGACGTCTGGTTTTTGGTTTCTTTTGAGCACAATTGAATAAAATGATTCAATAATAAATTAAATAAATTTATTTAATAATGAGAACAAGATTTGGGCCCTGTTGATTCAAAAGTCTTGCTCTATTTAGCCAAGTTTAAAAATAAAAAAAAAAGAGTAAAAGTTCAGTAAAAGTCTGAATAAATTTGGTTTCACCTTTTGTTAAAACTTGGTTATAAAAAGATAAATACTTTGTGCTGTACTTTACATTTTTCTGTGTAGGAAACTACACAGGAAGTCGTTGGCAGCAATTTTTACTCTGATTACAAATTAAAACTAATCTGCATCTGAAGGCCAAATTTGTGTCATTTTTGTACTGCATTTGGGGGCCGCACAAAATCAGTTCAAGGGCCACAAATGGCCCCCGGGCCGCACGTTGGACACCCGTGGTGGACCGTTTTACTAGCTCAGCTCATAATGAGAATAAATTACAAAAATTCTAGCAAACGTTGTAGCCCCTGAACAAGCATTTCCAGCAGCTCCAGCCATGTTTGACAGGCACAAGCAGAATGCAAGGTAAAACAAATAAATGCCTGGAGCGACGCAGCAGCTGTGCAGCAACCTGCTGAGCTGTGAGGAGCTGCTGCACACCTACAGAGGAATGACGCTAATAAAAATCTAAATATATTAAACCAGGCCAGGTGTCTAATGCAGACCTGGATGTGAGTGTTCAGGCTAATCGAGGTCGAGTCAGACCAGAAGCAGACAGATCGCTTTAAAACAAAGCAAACATTTTTATTTCTGTTTGCAAAGGAGAGACAACACAAACCTGTCGGGTTTAGATGCAAACTGTTGAGTTTCACATACAATCCAAGGAAACAAACTGCTGCTAGAGATGAAGACATTAATTACACATTTATACCACTTAGAATGACAGATTCAGATTTAACTAAATCAGAATCTTTTTTTTATTCCTATGTCCCACGTGACACTGTCTGGGTGGGCATTCACTCTACTTTAATCACCACAAATTGAGCCCTGCTGGGGATTTATGAGCGCAACTCTGCAGTTACATGCTGCTGCATAACCAGAGCCTATTACCCACACAGAAACAGGAAATCAATGGGAAAAGGCCATTTTGATGCACAAGATACAGCATTAATTATCTGTGTTTCATTGTGCATAAATCTGCTGGGTTTTTTATGCATTTCTGCAGGACGAACTTGGACGAGTCGAGCCCTTCTCTCGGGAAAATGAATTGTCCACAAGCATTAAAATGTACAGAGGAAATCCTCTTGGAGTATATTAGTGAGAAAACGGATTAAATCCTGGAAGCTGCGACCGGTTAGCATCATGAGGTCAAAGGGTCGAGAGAGAAACTTGTATTTACAGTGCAGTCCTTCACCTTTTATTGCAACAAACCCTTCTGATACAAATCATCTCTAAAATCACAAGGTAAATATTTACAGATATATTTTTAAATCTGCCATTTTGTCTCCGTGTGACCAGTAAAAATCACATTTCACTTCACCCTGAGCCATGCCAGTGAGCTAATTGTTTTCTGAAATTGTTCATCCGTATTAGTTATTAAAGCGGGCTCAGGCTGAGATCTATGAATCATTTATGAGCTGGAGCAGAGACTAATTGAAAAGAAAGAACAGATTGTGGTAAAGGTCTTCAGCTCAGTGGGCTTTTCAAAATTTGTGAGGCAGAAAGCTACAAAAGGTGTGGCAAAAAAGTCACAGGGTAAAGTCCCCCCCCCCCCCCCCCCCCCCAGTGGAGCAACTAAATCAGTGAAATATCAATGATCCCTTAATATTGATGAAAAGTGAAATAATCTGCTAGTGGAACCAGTACTTTTTAAAACAAGCGTCTATATCTGCTGAAAAGTTTCTTGTAATTTAGCTTTGTGTTATTTCAAGTATACTAAGATATTTGCACTATAATCTAGACAAAAACACTTGGTAAGATTTTGTGTTTTTGCAGTTCATCTGTAAAATGTTCTGTGAGAAAACAATTATCTCTGCTGGACTGTGAACTTGTTTGTTTACTCAAGTCTGTATAAGATTAGTGTAAACTTTTTTTATATAATCAGAATCACCCAGGTTGACTTTTCCTGTCTTGTGACTGATCTAAACAGGTGATTTTGAGTCAACACTTGTTTTTTCTGCAGTATTTCGGTCCAGCTCAGTGGTTTCATATGACCAACAGAAGCAGCCGACCGTAAACTCAAGAGAAGCCAGAAAATTTTAAAACATTTCACATGTCGAAACGTAAAATTATCTGCAGATAAACTCCCCTCTGATGTTGCAGCCAGAAACTGTGAAATGATGGAGACCATGTGATGTTTTCAGTCGTTATAAGCCGTTCTGTGCTGTGATTGGTGCAGGCGGCCGCGTGTGAACATGTTGTTCTTTAAAGCGTGAAGAACACAAGTGAACACAAACATGAAAAGTGTTTACTGACCCGCTGTCTGGAGGAAAGACCGAGTCCAAGATGCGGCGGACTGCGACACTGCATGGAGGAGCGAGATGAAAGTTAAAATGCAGTCTTTGTACATAAGGTTGAAATATTGGAGGAAACTGAATCCTTTTAAACTAAAAACTAAAATAGTCATTACATTTCTACAACATAAAAGAAGCATTTTGAATTTATACTGTTGAATTTAGGCTACGTTCACACTGCAGCCTGAAGTGACACAATTCAGATTTTTATTTTATTTTCAAAAGCGACCCAGGCCGCTTGGATATCTGATCGTTTCAAACATGACGCGAGTCTGTACGGTTGGGTTGCTGTCAGCTGACCTGAACGTCATCGATACTCGACAAACGTCACTACTCTGCGTCCTGACACGAGCAAACAGGAAGAAAAATGGCGGACAATAATGGCGGGCCATAACGAGGATTAAGTTGTTAGTGTGCCGGCTGTAGTCGGATAACTTCATAATCGTAAAATAAGCTCCACCATTAGCATCCACGTTTACTTCCGCAAACACCGAGCACTTCTTCTTCTTCTTCATGGCGTTTGGCAAAACACTGAGCACGCTCTCCATCTGTTTCGTTATTGCGCCCTCTACTGTACATGCGGGACATTTTGAGGTTGGTTGTAGTTCACACAGGACTGCAAACAAGTCCTGTGTTTGCAAATATACAAGTCTCATGTTTGGAAGTGTGAATTACCAGGTCCAAAAAAAATAATAAAAAATCCGATTTCACACAAAAAAAAGAAAAAAAAATTTGATTTGGGTCACTTCAGGCTGCAGACATTCCTCAACATGGGAAAGACTAAAAAACATGCAATTCAAGTATAGTAAATGGGTGTTAGTTTTCATAAGTCAGGAAAAATCTACAAGAAAAGCCTCTTCAAACCACGCAGTGAGGCAACTGCAGCCAAAAGTGGCATCTCTGAGTCACTAGGTCTCCATCGCCATGGTAACTGCCCAACATCACAAAAAACATTGGAAGTGAGTTAAAACTGAAAATGCCATTTTTGTTCAGTTGACACTAAAGTACAGCAACAACACTTAAAGTGGGTCCAATATAAAAAAAATAATACCACAAGTCATTTTTTGCAAGTCTTAAGTTTATAAGGAACAATCCAAGACAAGTTTTAATCTAGATTAAAATCCCACCTGTTCAGAGTTGTTTTTGAACCATAATAACTGGAAAACTGACCAACATATTCGGTGTATTGATGATTTTGATGATGACACTCATCAAAACGTAATGCTTGTTTTTCAATTTTTGACTGTATGGTATTTTTTTACTTTTGTTTTTGAGATGTAAAGCACTTTGAACTGCCTCATTGTTGAAATGTGCCATAAAAATAAACTTGACCAAGTCTCTTGTGATTGAAATAAATATTTCTTATTAAATCCATGAGATCTAGCTCCAACTCTGCATAATTTTATATTAGAAATATTAAAAGTGACTGAAAACAGTTAAGTCTGGAGGGAGAATCAACAGGACTGATTACAGGTCTATGGTTAGGAAAAGCACAGCTAACATCTCCACACATCCTGGACACAAACTGTGCAGACTTTTACCTACAGGACGGTAAACACTGCAGAGACACTTTCTTCCTCCTGGCTGTCTCACTAAACTACAAAAAAAATTATTTCCCAACCATTTTTTTATACATTTCCATTTAAAATGTCTTCAGTGAGAGTAAAGCGAACTAATGTCACATTTCTTGTTTGTAGTTAAACTTCTGAGCTTCATCAGAACACAGTCTAATTTAATCAATACAACCGTTTATTCTTTCGCAAAATGAAAACAGAATTTAAAGTTAAAACTTTTGCAAACAACAAAAACTTGGTTAATTTCTATATTCTTACTGTACAAGACCAAAAACTGGTGTTTTCTCAAGCAGTTGTCATTTTTTAAATCGGCAGTTTGACTGAAAGCTGACACTCACAAACTTAAACAATGACAAGAAAAAATCCCAAGCATGATGAAGAAAGAGACTTTCCGTTTAAACAACTGTATAAGCTGTTGGATTCCCTGCTGGCTAAGAGCTACATGCAGCAAATCCAAATTACAAATAAACAGACATTTAAACGTGTTAGACATTTTATTAGAAGTAATGTTGGAGCAACGAATCCTAATGAGTGTTTAAAAGGCAGAACAAGAAGCTCCCAAAGGAGTATTTTACCAAGAAAAACCACATCAGTCAGCTAATGAGCTGCAGAAAACACACAGACATGAACACCCTCACTCTAAACACCGACAACACACACACACACACACACGACTTACAGAGCGACAAAGATGATTTACAAGGTGGAATTTACTGTCGGCTGTGACCTGCAACAAACCTCTACGCCTAGAGTTACGATTTAATCCAGAACAGGCAGAAAACCTCCAGGATGAACCTGGTTTATGTTTAACCAGCTGCATCATCTGATGCTTCGAAACGTGTGAATTCAAGATAAACTGTAAAACAGCTGAGAACATGTGAGACCCATAATAACTAAACAACTATCAGCTGATAAGTTAATAGCTAAACAGATTCCATTCTAAATAATAATGCATTTTTATTTTCACACCCAGTGGTCAATAAAGTGGACAGTTTTCCATAAGTCACTCCCTACAACTCCAACATTATAATTTAAAGCATTGATATCTTTTCAGGGGGAAATTACATCATATTATAATATTGTTCCCTCGTCAAAAACATACCTGGAATGTTAAATTGGTTCTGTCATGCATGTTTGATAAATCCTTTAATCTCCACGGCAACCATACAGCTGTGCAAAACGCCTGAATGTACCAAGCCCCGCCTACAAGGACGAAGCTCCTCCAGGAAGCTGCAGGTTCGAAGCTTTAGCCTCACAGAGAATCACTATGAAGGAAACAGCACTGGCTGCATGTGAACAGTAGGGGGCGTAGGAGGCACTCCTACTGCATACCAGGTGCAGCCAGAATATGATTTGCATGCAAATTAACCTCCTGGAATCAAACAGCAGCCGAAAGCATGTTAACGCAGAGTTAAAATGCAACCTACAAAATCTACTAGAGTTCAAAATGAAATGCGACTCACACCATCATGATGCTTAATGTTTCCAGTGCATTTATTAGAAAATGGAGGCAGCTCCTCTGCCGTCATTGAATCGCAAGTTTAGCTTGAAATGTTATAATTGCTTAAACTTTACTTTTGTCTTTTAAAGTTTAGCTGCAGAACCTCATTTGTGAAGAAACATCTTTGGTTGATTTTAAATTAAGTCATCAAGATTGTCTGTTGGGCAGAATTTGAGGTGATTGTAATCCAAACAATCCATGTTATTTTTCAGTTTTCTTTCAGCAAAGCAAAGAATGCAAACGGGAGAAAACCTACGCATGATTCATTGCTACAACAGGATTTTTTTTTTGAGACAATACTCCGTGTTGCTACCCAGCATACGTTCATTTGATCAATAACCATTTGAATCTGAATCAGTTTTTTTCTTCAAGTTCATAAATAACTGAATCTAATTCTTTAAAGTAGTATACATTTCTTAAACGCCAAAAAAAAAAAACATTAATTGGAAATCACCAGCTTAAAAAAGAGCATTGATATTGTGAAAGCTGCTGATCCGGCACTTTTCACCCAAATCTACTAGAAACTGTTTGAAATCATTCATACTAAGATCTGCTGTTTTACTCTTTATTCCAAAAAAACAAATTGTTTTGCTGTTTGTGAAATCCCAGATCACCACTTTCTCCTGCCGTTCACTTTGTTTTATGTTCAACATCACCTCCTAGTGGCCACATCATCTAATTCTAACTAATCAATCCCGTTGTAAAAAATAATGCCTCAGACATGCATCATAAATCTCTGCACAGCAACCAAAACCAAACAGCCAATCCTGTAACCAAAATAATTAGACTAAAGTCTATAAAACCAAATCAGGACGTAACAGAGCTGCTCCAACATCCTACAACATAGCAGCAAATCTACTACAGAATGGAAGAAAAAAGTGTTGGGGTGGCCTAGTCAAAGCCCAGCGCTCAACCTGATTGGACTTTTAAAAGGCTGTGAAGAAACATCTCAACGAGCTGCAATTACGTTGGAAAGAAAGCGTGTAAAAAAAGTGAGAGACTTGGAGAAAATAACAAGGTGTTGCTGCTGGTACCACATGTTGTTGGATCGCGGTTTGTTTTTAATATATAAATAGATTGTTAAATAATGTTACAATCAAATAGATACCAGATAATTTCTATTTTACCTTGGAAATAAAAACACAACATGTTTTCTGTTGAAACTTCTGGTCTTTTAAAGTCCCAATTTTAGTACAATAATTAGTCAAGTTTTCACAATTAAACTACAGATCAAACATATTAAAAGACAATAATAACAGTGCAGGAAGAGGATAAAGCCCAAATAGTAGGGCTGGACAAATTACACTATACTGTAAACGTTTCATATCAGTCAATATCAATAATTATTATTGATTAGATTTTGCTTTAAATATTTGAAATACTGCCAAACTGGTGGTATGACTTTTCCTTTTATCCACAGTTTTCTCTCCAAGCCATTGTTTTTTTTATTTTTAAGAAGTGATGAGGCAAAACCTGAAACTGTTACTCAACAAGTTGTTGCTAGGTAACCAAACTGTGAGTGAGTTGCCAGGTAAGCAAGTGAGTTAGTTAATTCCACCAATATTTCTTACTTAGAACCTTGGAGTTCAGTAAATATTGAATATTCTGTCAGGTGCATCTTGAAAAAGTTGGACCTTGAGAGATAGAAGTGATATTGATCACATGTCTATCTCTATGTTATTATTGATTTATTGGGGAACCCTACCAAAATAGTATAGAAAATATATATATATATAATCCAAGAAAACGATCCTTCATCAGTTGATCATATATTTAGGAATACAATAAGATTGAAAAAATAAACACATCTATGAAGTATTAATGAAGAATTTAAAGGAAATTTAATGAAGCGACAATGTTGCAAATTTTTAGTAAAATCCAACGAGGCTCATTGAAACTTTCCTCCAGAGCTTCTATGATCTGGTAACCGGCAGCCATTAGCTGCCCAGATGGGCTTCAGTATCACTGAACGTCACAAATAGCTGGGAAAGACGTGAAAGCTGGTCACTGCGGGGTTTGGCATGTTTGGATGAGACACAGCTGCCGATCATGAGGGGAATGAGGGTTCTCGTAATCATCTTTATTGAATGTGATCAACCTTCTGCAATGAGAAAAATACCTTCTGGATTAGCTTTCAGGTTTGACTGACAGCAGAGGGACCGTCCGCCTGGCCGTTTTCCCAAACAGCACGACTAATGAGAGCCTAATTAATCTCCATCTATAACTGAAAAGATCATAAATAGCATAAAATGAATTTTATTTTGTTAATTTCTGAATTATTTAAGACAAAAATGTTACCATTGAGTAGTTTGTTTTATTTAAATCATTTAAACAAATCATTATGTCTGAAATCAAAATCTTCAGATGCCTGATCTTACATAAGTTCATAGTTTAAGGTGGAATTAGAAAAATACCACCTTATATAACTGTCTGTGCATCTAATCTAGTGCAGGTTGTCTTTTAATATCCCAGAAGTTAGTGCTGCCTTTTCAAAGAACTGCCAGTGTCGATATTCTTGGACACATGCGAAGGTTTTAATATCTTGGGTTTATGCAATGCGTGAAGAGCAGATTGGGATGAAGCCTGATGGATTGGCAGTCACTCGCCATCTGAGGATTATAACCCATAAGAATAAATCTGAATGTGTCCGTCATCTGGAGTTACGCAATCAACCCCAGTTTTCCAGACAACACAACTGCTTAAAGGCTTACAGGGTTTTTCATAAGTCTTTATGCCTCAATATATCTAGAAATCAGATATTGAATAAAAATCTAGATTGGTATCAGTGACAATTCCTGATCCATAAGAGCAAATCTATTCAGTCTGATTACTGGAAACCACTGTAAATATCCAAAATAAACAAATCGACAAATTCAGTGGAGGGTGGTGGAAACAGATGCAAAACAAACTTTTTAGATTTTTATTATATCAGTTTTCACAATTACAAACTATTTGTGTTGTAAAATAAAACCTGAGTGAGTATGAATACTTTTGAAATGGACTCAATGTACAGAGGGAGTTGGTAGTATCTATTCTTTATTTTTATAACTCTGAATTTTGCTTTAAAAAATTCTTACTTTGGATTATTTACAAAGTTTATTTGTAGGGTTAGGTTATTGTTTATTTTTTGTTTCTGTTATTTACTTTTCAAGGTTAGACAGTAAGAACTTTTTTTTTAAACAAGCGTTGGTAATGATGGAAAGTTAGATTTTTGTCATTTGCTTGCCAAACTGGAAAAATAAACCGTGAAAAGCAACCTTGAGGTTTTTTTGGACACTGGACTTCTTTGGATTTGAAACATCACCACAGTGCAGCAGTGGCTCATTCATTAAACTTTTAATATAATTTTTGGTTTGACAAATAATCACCACTACATAGTGGAATTAGAAAACACATTTATATACCGAAGTAATTCTCAAGCTGTGTGATTATCTTTGTTTTCAGAGTTAAAATGTGCGCAAAACTTTTGTTTTTGATAAACAGTTCACATTGAAAACATTTCTGTAAAAGTTATATCCTAGAAATCCATCCAGCATTGCTACTGGCGTGAAAAAGGCATAAAAAGCTGACGGCAGCAAGACTGGAAATAAAGCGAAAGTCCTCTCACTAATACAAAGTCAGGTATGATCTGATGCCTTCTGACAATTTAAACGCCAGTAGGCATCAATCTCTGCATCACTCTGACACCAACATCCAAGAGATTTTACAGCCTGTCCCCAACTTGTCAACCAAGATGGCGGCTTCTCATTGGATCCGTTCAGGCAGCAGAAAAGTGAAATAAAAATTAATCTGTAATCCTTCACAAAAACAAAAATTTAACAACACTGCCGCCTTTTGGCAAAAATAAAAGAACTAATATGGAACAAATCATATTAACATTCTACATATGACTGCAACTAATTATTATTTTAGTTATCGATTATTCTATCGATTAATCGGAAATACCTATTTGGCACATTCTGTATATTCCTCATTGAACCACTTAAGCACATCTCATACAACATTAGAAATGCATAAAAGGATGGAAATTAAATAATTCAGTTTATCTTTTGAAATAAGAAAACATTTTAATGCCTAAAATGCAATAACAGCATTCCTTTTGTGTACCTTTGCAGCAAAGACATTTGTAGCTAAAAAAAAAATACTTCTAAAAGTCCAGCTTTCTTTCTTTTGACATCAATACAGTGTAAAGCTAATCTGCCAATATTTTTTTATTAACCAACTTAGTAGTTAGATAGCTAAAGGTGATTATTTTAACTGGGTGAAGTTAAAATAGGCTGCTTGAGGAGTTTTAGGTAAATAAAAATGTCAAAGGGTTTTTCTCATCATAAATAAAAAAAATTATAAAACCCATTTTTCAGTTTCGTGTTAATTAGTGCTTTTAGTGAGTTGCACTTTCAGTAAATTTAATTTGATCAGTCTGTATACTCGAGTTAATGATTATTCGATTACAAAATTGCTTGACCATTATTTTAAATAATCGATTCATCGAGCTGTTGCATGGCTTTCACAAATCACAAACTTGTTTTTCAATATTCTGCAACCAGTGCAGATTAATCTGGACTAGCTTCTTCAACAGCAGCAGCATGTCTGTGGCACACTGACCCAAATACAGAAGAAGAGTTTGACTCTTGGCCGTTTCTTAATTGATGCCACTTTCTGGCAACGCAACATCACAGTCACCATGTTTAAGCTGTGACACTCAAACATTGTGCAATAAAAGGAAGAATTTCTGAGCTCAGCTAATTGCGCGTTTAATCCACCTGCAAGTAGCATGAAGTTGACACGCAACACAACATATGAACAAACCCTAAACCCTCTGCTGATTCCCAGAAATAACCAACAGTGATTTAAATTATTATTATTATAATGGAGGGGCAATCTGTTCAGCTCACATCTGACAGCACCGGATTAATAATGCATGAAGGCTGCGGGATTTTAAAAAACAAACCTGGTGCATCCTTACCTCAAACAGAGGAGGAGTCCCCTTGTTGGGAAGTGTGCATCCCAGTAACTCAGCCAGAAACTTCGCCATATAGCGGTGAGAAGTGAAATTTCCCTGAAGTAGTGAAGCTTTATCAATTTAAAAGCTCCTATTTTCCTAAAGGCATCACCTTTCTGTCTTCGTCACCGGCTTCCCGAGCGAAACGGGGAAGTTTCGCCCGATAATAGGAGCGAAATTCCGGCTTAAACATCGGCAGAACCCCCGCTGGATGTGGAGGTTTACAATCTTTACTCCCACCGCCAAAATAATCTGAGGCTTAGTGTCGAAAATGAGTCAGAAGGCGGCGACAGAGGGAGGTGTGGGCGGCGACAGAGGGAGGTGTGGGCGGCGACAGAGGGAGGTGTGGGCGGCGACAGAGGGAGGTGTGGGCGGCGACAGAGGGAGGTGTGGGCGGGACAACGAGCTGCAGGTGGTTTTCAGCGACAGGTGTTTGTTTTAGCAGATGTGATGACGGACAGGGCCGGCCAGAGACGTTGGGAGGGGCCGGGGCTCAAAGTAAAAAATGGGCACTCTGAACAAGATTTTAAAACACCTTAACTATCTAACATAGCAATAACAAATACCAACCCATATTCACCAAGAATCACGTCATCAAGTTAAAAAATACTTTATTGATCCTAAAGAGAAATAAACAATGGATGTTGCTATTGAGTGATTGATGAATGAGACTTTAGGCAGCAGCTGCATTTCCAATAACCAGGAAATTGCACGAACAGATTACAAAAAGAAATTTGCTTAATAGAAACAGTTTTCGAACGCAACAATTTCAATAACCCGTTTTTAATAAAAAAAAGTTTTTACTACTAGTGTAACAGGGCTTTATTTTACCAATATCATAGATGTGTTTGTCAAAATTTATACAAATTCATTTTGTTTAGTCAAAAACGTTATTTTTCTTGACATTTATTGGTATCAGTCGTGCAGATTTCTAACTTTTGGGGATGAATGTTTTTTATTTCTACCAGTTTTCCCAGCAACAGCAATGAGAAATCTCTCCAAAAACCTTTTGCTATTTAGGCAAGTTTAATGAAATGGCGTGCCCAGCGCTGTTTTTGAGTAAAAAGTCAATGGATGTTTGTGCCTTACTTACTGTGAAACTTAAAAAGACAGTAAAATAGCAGAAATAAGATTTAGTTTCTGTTCTAACAGTTTCCATTTAAGAAAACAAATCTTTCTCAGTGAAAACCTGAGAAAGTTTTGTCCTAAAAATGACAACATTTCCCGCAGGTCCCTGTGGTGGAGGGCCAGGTTTCTGAACTCCAAACAAAACTATTGCAAAGGCTGCAAAACTGCAGAGTTTCAAGCTGCAGAAGCAAGAGGACTCTGTTCTTAATATGCAAATGCTCTTCAGCTGTGTCCTTATTCTGTCAGCATGTTTCAGTTTTCCTCCTCAATCCCTCAGCATTGTTACATTTCTGTCTCTTACTTCCTCTGGAAAAATGGACGCTGATGCTTGTTTTGGGCTTTGTTAAAAGAAAAAGAAGTCTGAGGTTAAAATCGATGCAATGTGCATTACAATTTCGTGATTTTGCTTCATATTGGTTTGTGTTTAGTGTCAAAATTGGATGTTTTTCAACGATTGTTTCCTATTTCTGAGCATTTGAGATTATTGTCCATCTATGTAGGATCACTTTGTTTCCTTTGCATTAAATTTACTACTTATTTGCATCTCATTTAAAGGTTTTGGATGTTATTTTTTCTATTGCTTCTAATAGTTTGTTTTAAGTCAGTAATTTCTTAATATTATTGAAAAAGTGCTAGTTTAATCGGCAAATTATTTCACTTAAAACAAGGCATTTTATGTAAGGGAAAATTAGAACTAGTACTTTTTCATCAATATTAAGGAATTATTTACTTAAAACGAGCTCATACATCTTTCTCAGAAGTTACTTGTAAATTAGTTTTGTCTTATTTCAAGTGTGCTAAGAAATTTGCTCTAGAAGCTAGACCAAAAATACTTGGTAAGATTTTGTGTTTTTTCAGTGTAACAACTCATAAAAATAAAAATAAAGATAAATACACAATTCTATATTTGATTTGTTATCAAACATTTTCCACCACTAAATGTAGAAGCTACATTTGAGTTCACAGTGTGTTCAGATTTTTGAAAAAACTGAATTAAAACTGGTCTTTAATGAGGAAGAAAATGTGATGATAAAACAAAAAGTTGAAGCTGCAGATCTGATAATAGGAGGTAATTTAGGTCAACACACATACATACGCACACACACACACACACACACACACACACACACACACACACACACACACACACACACACACACACACACACACACATTCCTACATAAAGCTCCCTGTGTTTGCTGCAGCAGCTGCCTAATGTTGCATCAAAGCCCTGTCTCTGATGGAGAGTGTTTTTCCTCTTTATTATACTCCGCGGCTCTGATGGAACTTCACCACGAGCCGAGCCTCCACTCCATCATCCATCCCATAAACGGCTTCACGACTCCGCAGAGCTGGAGACACAGAGAGAGAGGGGGGGGGGGGGGGAATAAAGGAGATGAAATAAAAAAGGAGATAGCGGCTGCGCTCTCTCTGCACTGCAGCAAGGCACTGTGGGTGATTTATCCGTCAGTTGGCTCAGGGGAAAGCTGAGTCTCACCATTAGTAAATGAGTCCTAACTCACCCAGGCAGCAGAAAACATATTTCCTGCAGCCGTGTGGAGCTGAAGCCAAGTGTCAGATGCTCCGTCTCTGTCTCTCTGAAGCTGGCTTCACAGAGAAGATCCCACTTTCCTCCAGAGATAAGACTCCTTTGTGCTGCGAATGCATCAGCGCAGGATTTCCATTTGAAAGGCAGACCCTCCTGTGGCCTCTCCTCACAGTCGGACCGTATCAAAGAAGAAATGTCAAACCCAGAATTATCATCCTACAGTCAGGTTCATTCTTGAATCTTCCCAAAAAATTGTTTTTTTTAATAATATTTAAAGGTGATTATTATGTAAAATCGACTTTTTTGAGCTTTACATCTTGTTATGGTGTTATTTCCTCATCATAAACAAACCTGGAGTGTTGCTTTAATTCTTTAATAAATGTTTGAGAAAGCCGTTAATCTCCATGGCAACCACTCAGCTGTGCAAAACACGTGGGTGGATTTAGCTTCGAGAAGCAGCTCCTCCTCAGAGCTGCAGCTTTCAAATTTCTGAGCTTCTGCCTCCACCATGACTCCCCCGCTCAGCTCCTACAGACTAGCCAGCAGCAATTAGCAAACAACTGATCAGCTGATCTCATTGTAGGAGCTACTTCTCATTGAAACACTGGTAAAAATGTTGTTAACCCTTTGGAGTCTTGGGTCTAAATGGCCGTTTTGGTCTAATTTTGAATTTACCCTTATATTTTCACCATAAAAACTATTTACCTTACCTTGTTTGGTATCATTATTTTCAGAACATCCTAAACTTTGTGATTTTACAGTGTTTGTTTCATTTTGACAAAATTTATTATCACATTGGAGCAAAAAACACACACAGAAACATGACGTCATGCCCGCCACAGGGCGGGCGTCGACCTTAAAAGGTTAAAGGGTTAATAGAGGAGCCATGTTGTAATGACTTTCTGAAGGTGGAGTTTCAGAAAGAGCAGGAGCTTCTTAAAGAGACAGAGGCCCAAATTAAAGATGTTAAATTATGAAGTCAAATTTATATTAGGCCATATTTGATATATATATATATTACATTCTTATAACTGAAGTTAACACAGGTAGTTGATTGTGCTATAAAATAGCACCATGTGCCTGGAAAGCACGTAATACTCCTGCTTTAATGATATTTATTTTTTGTCTAGTTTCTAGTGCAAATATCTTAGCACCCTTGAAATGAGTGACTTTTCAGAAAGATACAGGAACTTATTTTAAGTCAATCATTTCTTAATAATGATTTTTAAAAGTACTTGCTAATGGCAGGTCATTTAACTCTAAAGACTTGTGTTAGTCCTGGACTGGGAGACTCTTTAGTTTTGCTTGCAACCTAGAAGAGAAAAGAACTTTTATCCAATTTTTATCTGTTAGTTATGTTGATAATTAATGTTGATTATTGTGCCCTACCCTAATAAATTAAATTAAAAACACGAACTTCAAAAGAAGAATCATATTATTCTCCTAGAAAATAACAAGTCTTCCTTCCTGTTTTTTTATTCTTTCACTTGTGGAAATGTTTCCTTCTCACTTACAACCAATAACACCTATACACTCTGAAATCTGTAAATAAATGAAAGATATTTGGGGGAAATGCTTCCTTGCGAGAATTTTCAGCAAACATCACGTCTCACATTTGCTCATGTAAGAATGTGATCATAACTGTTATGTTTCAAATTGATGCTCTGCGGTCGGCTCGGTCTTTCATCACTTTTATCTCTCTGAGGTCCATTCTGTCGACTCCGCATCCAGCCAATTAACTCTGGAGCAGCACATAAAGGATTCAGGTCATTTTCACTGCTATCACTCCTCTTGATAATAAATCACATGGCAGCTTTGCTCGTGGATTCTGGAAGGATTTGGTTCACAGATGTGAGATTACACTGCAAAAACACAAAATCTTTACCAAGTTTTTTTTTTGTGTCTAGGTCTTAGTGCGAATATCTCACTTCAATTGAAATAAGACAAAACTAACAAAGGAGTAATTTTCCAGAAAGATATAGGAGCTTATTTTTGTAAATAATTCCTTAATATTGATGGAAAAATACCATTTCCCACTGTCAGATTATTTCACTTATCACATGGAAAAAATGTCCTGTTATAAATTAAATTATCAGCCAGTGAAACTTGAATTTATTTATTTACTTAGTATTAAGCAATTATTCACGTAAAACAAGCTCTTATATCTTAAAAGTTACTTGTAAGTTAGTTTTGTCTCATTTGAAGTGTGATAAGATATTTGCACTGGAAACAAAATATAATATGTGTAAAAAATGTTTGTTTTTGTAGTTCTTGGAGTTTTTCTGCTACGTTCTCATCGAGGAGGAGTGAATGCTGCAAGTCAAATTAATCTAATTTTAATAATGAACTTATCTTAAAGCACTGCTTCATAACTTGGATCAGTAGGAATGTATTTATTGCTTAATTAACAAATATGTAGAACATTTATATATATATATATATATATACATACATACACAATTAAAGCCATGCTTTTTAGCTTCAATTATTACATTAACTTACCTTTTGATCCAGAGCACCTCTAACTGAATAAAGTAGGTCAAGTTGACGTTGCCTCCCGTTCCAATCTATAACCTGTGGAGAAGCATGTAATTGCTCTGTAATCTTAACTGGACTGGCCGGTTCAGTATGATGGGTCTGAGCTACAGGCCTCATTAACTGAAGGTAAGCTGCACCCCTCCAGTATCCGGGATAGATAAGATGTGATCAGCTGGATGGCAAGGGCCATCTGGTGAACGGGCCGCAGAAAGGACAACGATAAGCACTCAGGATGTTATCAGCAGAGGGTATTAGGCAGGATTTTCCTGTCAGGCGGTGTAAAATGCAAAATCTAGGAGCGAAAAACCTTGATATCTGGGATAAGACACAGTCATGGGGATATTCAGGAAGAAAATCCTCAAGACCTTTAAAACTGGTATCTTGAGGGGCGGGGAGGGTTAAAAATTGGGTCATGTTGTCTCCTTAAAGAGCAGAGTCATGAGTCACTGTTGTTTTCAACCTTCTGCTTGATGCCTGTCTTATTCAACACACAAACACACAAACTGGATTTTTTTTGTGTGCAAAATATGACTAAAACTATGTTTTTAGTGTTTAAAAGTATTTTTTACAATTCCATTTGCAGTGAAATGGTGTTGCTATGTCAACAAACTGAATAAAATTTTATTAAAACTGTGTTGTGATAGTTTGTTATAAGATAGATAATCCATGAAAAGATCAACCTCCTCTTCCTCCTCTCTGAGCTACTACTGCCAACTGAAGAAATGCATCTCTCTTGACCAAAAACGACAAATCAGAGTCAGGAGGCGGGTCTTAGCGCTGTCAATCAATCTCAGGTACTCGCTGATAAATGTGCTAGTGGCGGAGAAACAACTTAACGTTACAGGAAAACTGTTTATCTGCCGTCATATGCTAACTAGCCTTAGCATTCATGACAGGCTCATGAATGATGAGCTGCAGCTTAGCAGCGAGAAAGAGTGATTGACAGCGGTGAAACCTGCCTCCTGGCTCTGATTGGTTGTTTCTAGTTAGCGCTGGAAGAAGGCAGAAGACATCAGTTTTTTCCACACATTGTCTCATATTATACTGTCACGACAAAGTGATAGTTTCAACAAATATTTTAAAAAACATTTTTTCTAAAAGTTACATACTGCAGCTTTAATGATTACTGTTTGGAGAATGATGTAGAAAGAGAGGAAATGTTATCTTTTATCTTATCAGTTCTGTATAAAATGGTTAGTAAACATTTACAGAAAGCAAAAATGACCAAAACCTGCAGGGAAAATGTTATTTTCCTGCAGGTAAATCCCAATCTTGAATTTTTCATTCATCAGGATCAACCCTTCTTCACATCTGATAGTAATTCTTTCTCCAAAGTTCCTCCTTTAATTTTCACCCATTTTTCTGATAAAAATACAGAATTATCTTTGGATAACATCACTTTTTCAGCGTTTCTCAGTAATCAGATGGTAGCAGATTTCTTTGGATTTTTCTACTGAACAGTTGCTGCTGTGAAGTATCTGTTTTAACATCAGTTATTTAGATAAAAATCCAACCTCCCCATAATTATTTATGGTTTTTATGTGTGAAAATAGCTTAAGTGAACATAAATAGTTTTGTAAAACTAAAGGACATATTTCAGATTTTCATGTTTACATCAAACAAGCATTCCTTTATCCTATTTTGTAGAACTAAATAAAGCACAAAATAGTTTGTTAAATTAAACACATCGGTTGATTCTATACAACATAAACTTGAAGCGTGGTGTCCAAAAGCTTCCTATTTGTAATTTTTTCTTTTAAATGACATATTTCTCTTCAGCTCAAGAGGCAGAACGAGGCTGCATTAGTGGGCAGGCCGTTGCGTAACGCTGATGCAGTAGATTGTGGATTTGACGGTTTAAATCTGAACTGCAGACAGCAGATTAAATCAGGTTTATTTTAGCAACATCGTCCTGCTGCCACACATCAGAACCGTGAGAAATCCCTCTGCATTTCATTTAGCTGTTTCACCATTTGCATCTCGTTGATAGTCTTGTAAACACAACAGACCATTTTAACATCTTAATACATTATTGTAGATCTGATTATAAAAATACCATGAATTTAGTTGTTGCTTTTTTTTGTTAATCTGTTTTCATTTACGTCACTTTAAATGCAGAAACTCTTTGAGTCCCCTGTAAAACAGTTTTTCTTGGGGATCCATCTGTTGGCGAACCCCAGTATCATCTCATCACTCGCTGCGGTTGCATGTCTGGATCCTCCTGACCTCTGACCCCCTCAGAGATTGCTCTTCACCCCATAATGGTGTCACTCCTGATCCTGTGATATTGTTGTCCTCAGACAACCTATCTCTGTCCTGCAGACATGAGAGCTGCTGCCTTAATCAGACGTGACAGCAGAAGAGTCGGCCTTCACAGCCTTCCTGTCTGGATTTGCAACTCATCACCGCGGGGTAACAACTCCTGTCAGACGCCACTGAAGCCCCTCACTTCATTTACCTGAAGAAGGCTTCACTGACTCGCTTAAGAACAGTTCAGACAGGAGTTCAGAAAATTGATATACCATCAATAAATCCATCTGGGTGCAGCATGTGCAGGAAGACAATGAAAATACATGAGTCCAATCCTGAAATCCTTAAATGAGTCCACCCCTGTCTGCAGCACGGGGTGTCCAAAGTGTGGTCCGGGGGCCATTCGTGGTCCATACACTGCAAAAACACAATATCTTACCATGTACTATTTTTATCTAGTTTCTAAAGCAAATATCCTACTACACTTGGAATAAAACAAAACTAACTGAGAACTGTTTAGTATGACACAGGGGCTGATCAATAATCCCTTAAAATTGATAATAAGCTCCCAATTTATTATCACTAGTAGATTATTTAATTTATAATAAGGCATTTTTTCCCATGTTAAAAGTGAAATAATCTGCTAGTGGAAATATCACTTTTTTCATCAGTATTAATGAATTATTTATTTAAAACCAGCTTCTATCTTGTTGAGAAGTTACTTGAAAGTTAGTTTTGTCTTATTAATGAATTTTGTGACCTGCCAGTAGCTTAAAAAAAACATGGACACCACTGATTTACAGTTTTTCCACCTAACTGAGAAAAAGACATGGTGGCGCCAGATGAGGCTCCACCCACCTTCATTTTCAGTCGGCTGAGTTTACAGTTTGCGCTACAGCAGCCCAGATGTTATTGATGCGTCTGTCTGCAATCTGGCAGCGCAGGCGACGGAGGTCAATCCCATTACACCTGGTGTGTTCTGCGTCAACATGCCTCAGTCTGAGCTGAGGGTGGAGGAGGATGAGGAGGGGAGAGGAAGAGGACAAGCATGATTGCGCTGAGCTGAGATGAGAAGGCCTTGCTCTCCTTTGATCAGACTCGCTCCGAGTTCATCACTTTGACCGGCGTCCAGAGGAACATCAGCCCGCTACATTCACCATTACCACCACAATCGTCTTTCCAGCTGCACTGCAAAAACATAAAGTCTTACCAGTAATTTTGGTCTAGTTTCAGTGCAAACATCTTAGTACACTTGAAATAATACAGAACTACCTTACAAGTGAGTTTTCCGCAAGATATAGGAGCTTGTTTCTAGTAACTAGAACTGAAACGCTTTCGAGCTGAAAAAGGGAAGCAGGCATTCACTGTGTTTTGCCCCCACAGCGTGGAATCAGTTGCAGTCTGAACTTAAGATGTCGGAAATGATTTCACTGGACTTATTTCGAGCAGTTCTTAAAGATAGGCAACAAGATTCTATGAAACAGTGTCATTGTTTTTAAATTGTTTTTATTGTTTTATACTTGTGCATATGTATTAATTGTTTCTATCTTGTAACCAGGTTGCTATGTATTGCAAATTTTTTTTGCCCAGGTCCCTCTTGAAAATGAGATCTAGATCTCAACGGGGTTTACCTGGTTAAATAAAGGAATATACTAATGCCATAATATTGATGAAAATATGACAGTGTATCGGGGACATTGTATATAGAAAAAAGAGTAAATTTCCACCAAACACTCAGATTAATCTCAGAAGATTTCTAGATAATCCAGGAAATTTCTGAGCTCCAAAAGTTGAAAGTTTGTGAGAAAAAAGTCAGAAAGTTTGTAGAAAAAATAATAATATTTCTGAGTTTCAGAAATTAAACATTTGCATGAGGAAATTCAGAAATTTCCAAGATTTCTGTCTTTAAAATGTATAAGTTTCAAAATTTTGCTAAAACTTGTAATTTTCAAGATTATTTTCTGACATTTTCTAGAAATATTGTTGAAATTTCTGAGTTTCAAAAATCAAAAATTACCTAGAAAAAAAATCTGAAATTTTTAGATCAATCTCAGAATTTTTCTAGAAAAAACAAAATTTGACAAAATTTGTTTAAAGGGTAAAGTATCAACATGTCTCTATGAAACAGAATTGACCTCAACTTATTTCTTTCTTTTAAATTCAATACATTTTCATTTGATTTTTATGGAAAATGACATCAAAAAGTAGGGACTGAGCTGCATGTTGATTTCATTTTTCAAAAGTATATGTTTTACACTAATTGTTTTATTCTTTGTGGAAATTTTTCTGCATATAGCAAAAAACAGTATAAAAAAGGGCTAAAGCTAGCATAAAAAATTACCTTTTCTTTTTTAAAGTTGCTCAGTTACATGTTTGCTGAAGAGCCGGAGTGGAGGATCAGGAGGAAACCTTTGATTTATTTTAGTTAATTAGATTAATTAGATGTTACATTTTTATTTTTCTTACCTGCAGCACCAAAATCTTTACATTTTAACATTATTGTACATTTTTGAGACGCAGATTTTTGACCTCAGTAGTGATTTAAATGACCAGGATGTTAAAATCAGGCTTTACAAGTGAAGCTGCAGTTTTTCTAGCCCATCAGATCTTGGAAATTAACCAGAAGATCCAGTTTTGTTTATCCAGACATTCAAAAGGAAGTAGAGAAACTAATGAGCCAAAACGTTCAAACCTTATTACCCAGGGGTCTTTGCTGTGACACGTCCCACTCCCACTGGCTGCTGTGCTGTTCAGTCAAACGGAAAAATCATTGTTGACATGTTTCTTCTTGCTTCTTATTTCATTGTAGCTGGTTAAAAACAACTCCTCTGAGAAAAATGTAAGACAAGGATTTGCTATGAAACAGTTTTTAATTAGTAAGTTGTGTTTCATGCAGAGCAGAATTATTTTTCTTTTCTTGTTTGGGAGTCTAGATGTTTTTTAGGATAACATCAGTTCCATCTGACAACTCACAGTTCAGTGAACCCAGTTTTATATCTTCATACTGCTTGTGATGAGAAAACTTGATAAAGAATATTAATTAAAAAAAGGTTGCATTTTTGCATTGATGGATGAACGGATTGTGTTATATTAGCATGAAAAACTGGCACAAATTTGCTTGATCAAGCTTCAGGGAGGAAGACTGGCAGCCCAAGGCATTGCTTTAGGATCTGACGGCAAAAGAGCCAAACCTAGTTTGAGAGAAATTTAATAAAAAATAATAACAATTTTATTATTTTTATTATTTTATTAGGCATGTGCCTAGAGGCTTCAGCTCTGTTTCTGTGAGTATAAGTTTACTAAAACAGAATGTGGGGAAGCAGGAAAACACATCCACAAGAACAATTTTAAAAACAACAATCACAAGAAACATAATAGATTTAGCAATAAACACTTTCTGTTACAGTTTATCATAATATCTGATTTTTATGAACTGCTATTCCTGTAAGGTTGGAGTGTCCAACTCATTTTCATTTCAGGCCACATGAAGATCATGAATGTCCTCACAGGACCGGCTGAGGCAGAATGAATTAATAAAATTACCCTAAACTATGAAAATATCGTAGTTTCATCTGGATTAGATGAGTATGGCTTAAAATTAAGTAACATTTAGCCATCAAATTGATAAAATTTGGCTCTATTCAAATGACAACTGATATGATTTGACCAATAAACATAAAACTTAAGCACAACATGGAAAAGATGTCTGGTTCCAAGTGAAATAATCTACCAGTGGGACAAGAATTATTGACTAAAAAGAAATTACTAGAGTTTGCTCAAAAGTTACTTGTAAGTTAGTTATTTGCACAAGAAATTAGACAAAAAAACTTTTGATTTAGTGTTTTTGCTGTGCGGGCCGTGAGTTTGACACCTGTGCTGTAAGAAGTGGTGGTGGTGATGGTGGTAGTAGTAATAATGATGTATTTTTATTATTATTGTTTCTTTTTAATGAATAACTGAGTCTTGTGCGCTTATACACCAAAATGGTGACACAATGGTATGATGTCGCCCCCTTCAGGCGAAATAGTTTCATGTCCAATCGTTCTATAAAAATAAGTAAACAAATAAATAAATAATAATAAAAATATCTTTCTAATAGAATAACAAATATTTGTAAAGTGTTACATCCTCTTTAAGAAGTTTCACTTTTATGGCCACTTAATTGAAAGATCTGATTAAAATATACCATTTAATTCAATTTGAATCAACCAGAGAAACCCATATATATATATATATATGTGTGTGTGTGTGTGTGTGTGTGTGTGTGTGTGTGTGTGTGTGTGTGTGTGTGTGTGTGTGTGTGTGTGTGTGTGTGTGTGTGTGTGTGTGTGTTTAAAATTTAAAAACACGGGAGAACTGAAACAGCAAAATTAACAATTTCCCCAGCAGAGTGACTCCTCTTGTTGAATGAACGATCTCCGAAGGGAACCGGAAACATCCGCTCCTCTACTTCCTGCTTCCCCGGTCCGCCCACAGTCAGCTGTTCTTCGGGTGTTTGCAAACATCTGCCCGTCCTCCGTGGTCCCGCAGCTCCGTCCAGGATGGGGGAGAACGACGACAGCGACATTATCGAGCACCACGTCGAGGAGGAGATGGAGAAGAAAGCCGGGGTCCGCGGCCTGTCCTCCCCGCGGCTGGACAGCCTCAGTCCGTCCGAGAGAGAGGGCCACAGCAGCACCCAGTCCTCCCACAGACTGCTGGCCTACAGCGATGCCCTCATCTCCATCATTGCCACAGTCATGGTGAGAAATCCCGCAACAGATTCACCTTAATTCACAGTGTCCAACAGTGCGGCCCGAGGGCTATTTGCGACCCT
Organism: Xiphophorus maculatus; assembly: GCF_002775205.1. NCBI lineage: Eukaryota > Metazoa > Chordata > Actinopteri > Cyprinodontiformes > Poeciliidae > Xiphophorus > Xiphophorus maculatus. The sequence continues at coordinate 4,830,178 of NC_036454.1, read as the reverse complement.
CTGAAGGATGGTGTGCGGCCCCTGACCTCAATGCAAGCATTAGGTGGTTGATGCTGATGGACACTTTTTCATTCTGTCGAGCAACATTTATTACAGATAACATATTCTTAGAAAAAGACGAGGTACAAAAAATCAGATTCCCGTTTCTTAACGACGTTTTTGCAGTCATCTTGGCTTTGGAGTAACTGGAACCACAAGCATCGACCTACTTTTACTCAAACACAATAAAAGAAAAATAATCAACCCCCCCAAAAAGTTTGAAACTTTGTGCCTGTCTTATGATAACGTAACTGTGCAAAACCGTTTTACGTTTCTGTCTACAATGATTAAATGTAAATTTGGATTATTATTGTTATGCAGATAAACTTTTTTTTAAAGTCATAAACCATTTGTTTTAAAATTCTTGTTGTGTCCCAAAAGTGCATCCAACTTAACGGTTTAACAGTCATGGCAAAAAGTTTTAATTTTTTGGATTAACTAAACTTAATTAAGCCCCATTTATTGATTGTTAATTTAAAAAAGAAGTATTTTTTAATATATTTTAAAATAATCAAAATTTATTTTAACTGATAATCAATAATCTACATTTTGGTGTAAATATGTGCGACACAGATGCCCAATCTCTCCGAGGGACTCTTCAAAAACCAAACATTTATACATTTAAACGTCTAAATAGGTGACAACAATTTAGACGTATTTTTAGTGCTGTAGTTTGACCTCCAACCTGCAGAGGGCGCTGAATGGAGCTGTTGATACAGAAACAAAGATGGCGGGACCATACCATAACAGGAAAGAGAAACGGTCAGAAACAATTTATTCAGTCAGTATTTAATTCAGCAATGATAGAAAATAATGTTCATTTTAATTTTTTTATAGTTCAGCATATTTTTTTTTTATTTTTATTCATTTCATTCAATACAAATAAAAAAAAAATTAATACAAGGAAAAAAAATAAAATATTTTTTTATTGTTCAGCATATTATGAAATAATTTGCTAATGTTACCAGAAAAAGTTGCTCTAAGCTTTGATTGTAATTTGATTTGATTGTAATTTGATTTGATTGTGATCAGCTGGGAAAGTCACTGTGGTTCTTTATTACAAACAGAAAGTTTGAACAATTGTTTCAGTTCTGCTGCAGATAATAATCTGATGCTGATGTGTTCAATGATTAAATATTTACTTATTTGTAAAACTGACACCAAAATATAACTTCACTAGCTGATAAATATTCCTCATTTTAGCACAATAAGAAGACTGCTTTCTCATAAAATTACTACTTTATTGCCTTAATATTTATTCTGGTAATATTGTGACTTTATTTTTGTCATTTTAAAAAAGAAAATTCCCTCCAGGACTGGAGTTGGTTCCCCTAAAATAGGCAAATGAGGCAAAAAGGTCCTTCGTTTTGTGAAAATGTTATTGGAGAAACTGAAGCGTTGTCCTCTTGGCAAAAACGGTTACCGATCATTTTAGTTAGTTTAATTGTTATCACATATTATATCTCAAGGATGTATCTTCTAATCCTGACTCTTATTTACAGATATTGCCGGTTGCCCACACCAAAGTGGAAGATAACGAGGTAAAGTTTAATTATCTTGATTGATCTTTATTATACATTTAAATCATGTTTGTTACACGTTTCTGTCTGAAAAGTTCTCCATAAATAATATTGATTGATTGGTTTGTGCAGGAGTTGAGGGAGAGCGTTCAGCTGCTGCTAACGACGAAGATCGCCGTTTACCTGATGACCTTCTTGATCGTGACGGTTGCCTGGGCCGCTCATATCAGGTACTTACTTTCTCTGTTCAGATTACTTTTCATCACTTAGATTTTTTCCCTTATTCGGTCTTTAATTTTCACAGGTTATTCCAGGTCATTGCTCACATTGACGATTGTCTCGCTCTGCTTAACCTTGTGAGTACAGCCACAGGTTTGTTGATGTCTTTATTTTTTGTTTTTCTAAAAGACTTTCTCTAAGTTTTGTTCTGCTTTCTGTTCTAATTCAGGCCTGCATGATGCTGATAACCTTCCTGCCGTACACTGTGAGTACCAGACTGGTTCTGAATGCGTTTACATTTGAATAAACAGATTAATTTTCCTTCTGCTTTGCAGTTTTCCTTAATGGCGACCTTCCCTGAGAACGTCCTCGGGATTTTACTCTTCTGTGGTTGTGTGATGGTGATCGGGGTGATTCAGGTGAGGAAGTTGAAGCGTTTACTCGTCCTTTACGTCAGATATCGGCCCGGTCCCAATTCTCATAATCCTAATCTTGGATATATGGCAATGTTCGCAAAAAAAAGTCAGTTTTCAAATGTGAAGTATTGAAATAGTTTTGGTTTCATTCTACTGGACATGTGTGGATACAATGAATTTTGTTCCGTTTTCAACACATTTAAACATCCAAATATCTCCAGCGTGTGTTCAATAACTCTTACCACATTTCTGCGTTTTCCAGTCGGTGATTGTGCTGTACGCCTTCAGTCGGCCCTTCCTGCTGAACGAACAGATCCAGATCTCAGAGAACCTGACCTACTATAAACATCACATCCTCCAGGTCATCATGAGGGTTCCCATCATGTGCTTCTTCGCCAGCATCTTCTCCTTCATCTTCTTCCAGCTGGTCAGCACCAAATCTGTCCCACTTAAACTGTTTAGTTTTCACATGCAAGTAAACAAAGATGGTGGTTAGTTAATAAGTTTTGCTGTTTTTAAACACATTTGCCAACTTGCCCTGGATAAGCGTAGGTGTAAAACGCCGCTGTGTTTCTCCTGATCATAAATAATCAGACGTTCGTCTCATCTGAAGGTTCTTAATCTGAGTCCCATGAAATCTGGTAGAAAAAAATATTTTAAAACATTCTTGACTGGATTCGATCGGCGGTTTTCTTTAGCCTTTCTAACAAAGTTACAGACAGCAGCTTCCACATTTAAAATAATTAAATTCAGAATTTTCAGTTTTATCGTCATACTTTCAGGAATTACAGTAATGATTTCAAGTCTTTGTCATAATATCAAGAATAAATGTCACAATTACGAGTTTTAGTTACGAGAATAAACGTCAATTTTGAGAATAGGTCATAATTTTGAATTTTAAAGTTTTTATTTCGTTTTAGTCATAATGTGAAGAATAAAAGTCATAATCTCAAGTTTTAAAATCACAATTTGAAAAATGAGTCAGTTTTAAGATTTAAAATCGTAATTTTAGAGTTAAAGTCACAAGTTTGACTTTTAAAGTCTTTATTTTGAGTTCTGTAGTCATAATATCAAGAATAATAATGAGTTTTAAAGTCAATTTCGAGAAGAAGTCATAATTTTAAGGTTAAAAATAATTTTGACAATAAAAGTCATTATTACGGATAAAACTCAATTTTGACCTTAAAGTCATAAATGAGTGTTTTAAAGTCAATTTGAAGAATAAATGAGTTTTAGTCATAATTATGATAATAAAACAAATAATTTTGAGAGTGAAAGTTATAATTTTGAGTTTTAAAGTTAGTGTTGCCTTTCAAGGTCATAATTATGAAATACAAAATAACAACTCTAAGGAAGTTTGCTTCATTCTCAAAATGACTCTGAAAGCCAAAATTAGAACTTTCTACCTGATAATCCTGACTTTTAATTTCACAGTTATGACTTTGAAAGTTAAAGTTACGGCTTTGTTTCTCAAAATTCTGACTTTTAAACTCGTAATTATTCCTGTGTGGCTTTTATTTTCTTTACTCATGGCAGGAATGGGTTTCCGTAGCCTCCAATGTTTCACCACCTTTCAATAAGTTGTTGAGGTTGTTATAATTTATGCTGCGTTTAATAACTCTGTCCTGATGTCTTCCAGTCTTACGTTCTCCTAGCCATCATCATCTTCCTGCCTTACATCTCCCAGAGCCTGAAGTGGTGCCGCAGCAAAGCAATCGGTAGGAACGCAGACCCACCGGCGCTCTGATGGCGCTTCCTTCCTCCCCCTTATGAGTCTCTTCTGCTTCAGGTCAGGTGGAGGAAACGCCGGACTCCATGTTGTTTTACACATACCTTCCCAACGAGCCGCTCAGCAAGGAGCGAGTCGAGGCTTTCAGCGACGGCGTTTACGCCATCGTAGCAACGCTTCTCATCCTAGACATATGGTATGCTCTGAAGATAAACAGTATGTTTTACATATTTGTTGAAATGGTCACTATTTTGTCAAATGTATGAGACAAACAATCTGTAAAAAAAAAAATAATAATAATTGAGCTCTCCTGGCTTTTCAGAGTCTGGACTCTGAACTCTACATACACTGCAAAAACTCAAAATCTACAAAGTAATTTTTGATCTAGTTTCTTACTATTGTCTCATTTCAAGTGCACTAACTTACAAGTAACGTTTTAGCAAGAAATGGTCAATAATTTCTTAAAATTTGTGAAAATACGAGTTTTCACTTACATGTGAAAAATGTTCTAAGTGAAATAATCTGCCAGTGGAACTAGTAAGCTTTTTAAATATCAACATTAAGGAATTATTGACTTAAAACAAGTTGTTATATCTTGCTGAAAAGTTATTTGTAAGTTGGTTTCGTCGTATCTCAAGTGTACTTGGATATTTGCACTAAAAATGACTTTAAGATTTTGTGATTTTGCAATGAGGAGGCGGGTCTTAGTGCTGTCGATCATCCCCATGTATCCAATACAATTCAGTTTATTTATGTAGAGAAAATTCATTACAAATATCTCGTTTCCATTGAATGCTTTCCAATTAATCCTAGTTGTCAAACAGTACAGTACACTATGTACAATTAAATATTCAAAGTAGATTAAAAAATTTCTATCTAAGGAAACCCCAGAGCTAGCAGAGATTGTTGTGAATGCTAAGGCTAGTTAGCATAGCCACCGTTGACGCTGGATAAGCAGTTTTTCAGAAATTGTAAGTTGTTTCTCCGTCATTAGCACATTTAGCAACGTGCTAATGTGTGTTCATGAGGTTGATTGACAGCACTAAGACCCACCTCCTCGCTCTGATTGGTTGGTTTTTGTTAATTTCTTAAGACAGTGGAGGAGATCGATTTAAAAAAAAAATTCTGATTATCTGTGACAGTTTTAACAAATATGTAAAAAATAAAATAAAAAAGTCACGTACTTCATCTTTACTAAGGAATTTGTGACTTTAATGGTGTTGTGTTTAGTAGTAAAACAAAGTAACGTGTATTGGGCTCCGTGGTTTCAGTGAGGACAACGTTCCGGACCCGGCGGTGGTTCAGAAGCAGTTTGGCGGCAGCCTGGTTGCCGCCCTGCAGGCCTACGGCCCGGAGTACCTCGCCTACTTCGGCTCCTTCGCCACCGTCGGCCTCCTCTGGTTCGTCCACCATTCCCTCTTCCTCCACGTCACCAAGACGACGCGCTTCATGGGCCTGCTGAACACCTTCTCTCTGGCGTTTGTCGGCGGTTTGCCGTTAGCCTACCAGCTAACGCACGAGTTCCCGCGCAACTCCCAGAACGAGCTCGAAGCCATTCAGATCAGCTGTGTGATCGTTTTCTTCGCCGGGATATTCCAGCTCTCCATCTGGGTGGTGGCGCTCTACAACGAACAGGAAACCTTGCACCCTTACGTCTGGTACGGCGGACGGGAGCACGTGTTCATGCTAGCTAAGCTAGCTCTGTATCCCTGTGTCGCTTTGGGGACGTTTTTCCTGTCCTGCATCTTGAGTAAATTCAGCACCTCCATCTTCCACCTGATGGAGATCACGGTGCCTTTCGCCTTTCTTGTGCTGAGGCTCTTGGTGCGCATCGGGTTGGCGCTGCTTCGCTTCATTTTCTGTCCCAACCGGTCTGATCTGACCACCGTTGTGGACGACGAAGCGGACGAAACGCGAGTGCCGTTTAATGCTGTAGTTACCTAGAAGTTTCCCGATTGGGTCTGTGGAGTATTGCTGCTAAAAGGTTTGGCCACTGAAAGAAACCCCTGGCGGGTTTATATCCAGAACAAAGTGGACAGAACCGTCCTCCTTTTCTATTAGTTGTTTGTTCATATCTGGAGCACAGATGGGATTAAACGCTGAAGGCGAAATCTGGATCCTAGAGAAACTGATAGAAACGGCACTATAGCAGTTAGCCAAGGGTCATTCAATTATACATTTTTCTTTTCAGTTTCCACCTGTGTGATTAGCGGCCGTTTTAACCAGAGGTAGGAAGTGTACCCAAAAATTGTACTCAACTAAGAGTAGCACTACTGTAACATATTTTTACTGAAATAAAAGTAAAAAAATAGCCGTCCAAGAAATTACTCAAATAACGGTAAAAAGTACAGCATAGTAAAAGTACTCAAGTAAATGTAACCAGTTACTACCCATCTCTGGTTTTAGTTTTGTATCACCATCCAGGCATCCAAATAGGATTCTCTCAGCATGTTTATATTTTTGTGTTTTATCTCAATCAGGATCTGAAGTTTTGATGGCCTTGAGTTATTATTATTATTTTGCATAGCACAGACTCTGTTTCCTTACTGATCCATTTGGTTTTTGCGTAGGCTCGGTGAAGCTGGTTACCTTTTCTGGTTAATGTTTTTTCTTTGTTCTGCTCCAGAGAAACACACTGAATTTGGTCATTGCGGCTGCAGAACTCTGACATTTTTCAGATTGGAGATTTTTTCAAGGCCTGAAGCAAATGGAGGAATGTCCTTAGGAAATTAGTGGCACTTTGACCAGGAAGTTGGAAGGTCAATCTTGGTTACGTCAACATCAACGGAGGCGTCGGAGTCTGTAGTGGCGAAAGAGGATGAACCAAAGAGAAACTTTGGAAATGTCTGGTTCATGAATGTTCTGACCCTCATTTAGAGTCATGAGATGTTTGGTTTTCATATTTTTGCCCCCATTGTTGGGAGCTATTAGCTTCTGAGGGCCAAAATCATTAAGTTGGAAGGACTTTTGGGCCACAAAATGTACGTTTTGTGACTTTTTAAAAAAGTTTGTCCAGATAATTTAAATTTAAATCATTGTAGAAACATAAAAGCAGTTTTGCACAATTACATTATAAGACAGGCACACAGTTGATTATTTTCTTTTTTTGCGTTTGCAGAAACGTCATTATAAATGGACGATTTGTTTTTTGCACCCTTTTTTCTTTAATAAGATTTTAGTTACCTGTAAAACATGTATCTCTACAAGATGAAAAAGTCTCCATCTCCATTAATCTCCTATGGTTGCAATGAAATCAGGGGCTGCACAAAATCCTTCGGAGGCCGCAAAAGCCCCCCGCGCCACACCTTGGACACCTCTAGGGAAAATCTATTATTTTGGTTTAAATGAAGATTTAAGGAAGGTACTAACTTCTCATAAACTCTCCACAGAACCAAACTGGAAGCTTGACGCACTTTAAAACTCGTACTGAGAAAGTAGAGCCATAAAACTCATCACTGCACTGTTTTATATTGATTTCATACAAATTCAACAACTTATAAATCACTTCAAATTAACATTTAATCAAAAACTAAACATCAAATGTTTCAGAGACAAAAACCATGAAACATACGGAGAGTTTTTACTGTGTTGCATCAACACTGGAACCGGAAACGGTTCCCTCCTTTTTCCTCTAGTTCACTTTCTGGTTTTTTATTTTCTTTTGTTTATTATTTTTCAAATCAATGATGGTTGTGGATTTGACATCAAAACAACGTAACAAGGGATCCTGTACATTTGTCCAGCAGGGGTCACTGTTATTTTGAATAAATAATGCTTAAATACTGATATTGTCATAAAAAACGTTTTAGACTCAAAGTGGATTTAAAACCTACGTGCACTTTAATTAAAACCTATAAAATCATGTTCATGTTTTTTTTCTTTGTATTTTGACTTTATTTTGTATTTCTTTGTTTGCAACCTGCACTGTTTTCCATTCAGATCCAGATCATGTTGAGAACGGACCTTTTCTTTATTTCAGTGAAGGACTGAAAAGCCATTAAATGTTTGGTTGCAAAACGACGTCAACATGAATGTTTGTGGCACATCGTGCAGATCAATAAAAAATGAACTGTCAAGCTTTATTTTTGTGATTTGTCACCTTTAAGGTCACAATAAAATAGACATTTGCTTTAAAGAAACACATTTATTCATTTTGTTACAGTAAACTGCTTCATGTCCTCTCTAAAAGATCAGTGTTCGCGTTACACGTTTGTATTGCTCGGTTCCTTCAGTAGAAGATAAAGATTTGATCCAAAAGGCTAAATGCTGTCATTTCTGCAACCGACCGACCAAAACACACAAATTAAACCAGCAGCATAAAGTTCAGAACCTAAACGTTTGGGTTGCAACAGGTTTGTGCTTTCTGGTCTTTACATTTATGTCTGCATGACCGTTAGATCCATAAATTAGGTTAAAAAAAATTAAATGAAACCTTGAGAGAGCCGCTGGAATTAGATAATTTTTTTAACTTGATTTTGTCTTGTGGCTGTTAGAATCTGTTACTGTCAATTTAGGTAGTTTTTTTGACAATTTGGCCTCTGAATTTTCACATGCACTGCAAAAACTCAAAATCTTGGCAAGTAATTTTGGTCTAGTTTCTAGTGCAAATATCTCATTACACTTGGAATGAGACAAAACCAACTTGTAAGCAACTTTTTAATAAGATAAGAGCTTGTTTTGAGTCAATAATTCCTTAATATTGATGAAAAAGTTCTAGTTCCACCTGCAAATTATTTTACTTATAACATGGGAAAAAAATATTTTTATAAGTGAAATATTCTGCAAATTTAACTACTTTCTTCATCAATATTAAGGAATTACTGACTGAAAACAAGCTCTTATATCTTGCTAAAAAGTTACTTAAAAATGTTAAGCTGCTTAAAGTGAAGGACTGTAATGTTTTCTGTATGTTTCCACCTGCAAAATAGGAATAATATTTTGTATTTTGCCAAATAAAAAGGAAAACCACTGTTACATTCAGAATCACATTTTTACTATTAAAAAACAAAATAGAAAATATATATTTTTAGACATTCTTACCAAACTTCTGCAATAAAAAAAAAAAAATCCTGACCTATCCCTTTAAGTATCCCAGAGGCTCTCTGCAGATTCTGTAAAAATGAGCTTAAAACTGTGTAAAAATGTAAATAATAGTGTTGCAGATTTCGCTTCAGTGTCTGGAAACAGCAGCAGTTACAGAACATTAACACCTGGTCCCGATAATCTCAGAGGAAAACACTCAGAACCGCTTAAACTAATAAATTAGAACCTTCAAGAACAAAAACTGACATGTGAATTAGCTCTCTGCTTTGGGTTGTTGTTTTAGATAGAGATCCGACTCACTGGCGCCCCCCGGAGGTCCCCGGAAGGAAGTGAGCGTTGATCAACCTTTGGTAAACATTTCTCTGGTTTGGATGCGGGAGCGTGGCAACATGCTCTGTAACGCATCGTTTGACTCGACCCGAATGGTAGACATGGAAACAGCAATTCTAATAAAACCTTCTAGTGTTTACAGATTAATGTTGATGCGTTTACTGTACAGAGAAAACAAACCGTACCGATGCTTCACACCATCTTACATTCATAATTTACTGTTATAAACATTGACTTGATGTAACCCTCCCTTCTCAAATCAATTTGATTTAACCGTCCCGCAGCGCAACCCGCCTCCACCTTACAGTTCAACCACAGACGAAGGAGGCGCTAAGCTTTCATTAAAGGAACATTTCATGTTTAAAGATGGAGCAGAAGATAAATTCCTGTGTAGCTCACACAAAAGCATGTTTTGGTGGGAAAAAAAAGTAAACTGTAAAACCATAAAATACGTTTTAAGAGATATTTTTGCTTAATTTAGATTTTAGACTGAAACTAAAGATAAATCTCTGAATATGAAATTCCTAAACTTTAGAAATCTGAACGTGAGTTTTCAGTAAGTGATCAAGTGAAAATAAAAGCTATCCTGTGATTTTCTTCTAATATGGGGAAAATAAAGTAATTTTAGCTTGTCTATTAGCTAATTATTTAGTTTAGAAATCTGTTACTTTTGTCTTTTTATTAAACCTTCTACATATTCAGTGGCAACAGACGGAAGTACCGCTCTGGAACAACACATGCTGAACTCTCTATAAACGTTTTAATCCAAGAGGGAGAAATGTCTTTACTTCCCATTAAAAATGTGCCAACGGCAGAATAAAAGGCTAAAATTTTATTTTTCAGATAAATAATTAGAGCAGGGACAACCGCTGTCAGCTTCCAGTTTCCAAATTGATAAGCTGGGGGGGAAAAAACGGTGAATTTCTGAGAACTGAGCCGAGTGCTGCCACCTGCTGGTGAGGATTTAAACTGCACATATTTCTCATTCAACACGTTTCCTTAAAATCAATTTGTTAAACTGAGAAAACAGATAATTTAATCAAATCTAATTATTTCAATTAGTCAAATAAAATATTTATATTAAAAATCTTTTTTTTTTTTTTTAAAGGAATTGTTCCACTGCATTTTTACTAGCACAAGATAAAATGTTCTCAGTATCACATGTATGGGTTTACTTTAATTTTTTTCACCATAATACCCCTTTTTAATTTTTTTAACCTGATGAGCCACAAATATTTCATGTTGCACTTCAGCACAGGAATCATTAAACAATAGAATAAATAATTTTATATGAATTTAACATATAATGACTAAATTTTACATCAAATCATTTCAAGTACCCGTTTCATTTTTAAATATATATATAAATATTATTTATTTTAACCAAGTAAACCTTTCACATATTTGCTCTACTATACATTTTTAATACAACTAGTAAATAAATTTAAATGCCCAGCAGAAACGGAATATTTTTTTAAATTAAATGGCAATTATTCAAATTACTGGTTTGATTTAGAAATACTTAACTTTTTATTAAATGCAATCCTGTTTTTTCATCTGTATGTAACGGTGGTTTGTAAATAAAGAGTTCGGTCTACAAAAGTCACAGTAATAGTGTAATTACAGCATCAGTTCAGCCTCCTTAATGTTCATTAACAGTTTTATAATGCAGTATTACAGTTTTAATGCTTAAAACAATATTTTACCATAAAATAAAAAGTGATTTATCAGTGAATTTGGGAGAAAATGTAAACTTTATCAATGTGTGAGCTTTACAGGTGTTGCTAGGAAGCTTTTAAAACTTTATTTTAAAACAGTTAATCTATTTTGTGTTTGTTTCTGTTCAGACAAGCTACTCAGGTTTAGATTAAAGCTTGCAGCGTTGATCTCCTAATCCCACTGCAACTCCTAATCTTTTCAATCCTTTTCTTGAAGTAAAGCTTTACAAACATCACCGTCTCTAAATAACCTCGGCTGAAATCTACATGGCTGCCTGTTAAAGATCAACTTTGTTCATGCTAAAGGAAATGATCTCTTTAGTTGCATATCATTTCTCACAGCTTAAAATGGTTTTTTTTCTTGTCCCACAGCAAATCTCTAAGTAAATATATATATTAGGTATTTGTTCAGCTAAATATTTACGTATATTTCTGTACAATATATTTCTTCAAGTGTCAATTGTGCAGATGATGATCTACGATGCATGCCTGCAGTCGATCCGTTTCCACCAACGTTTGGTCAGAAACCTAAAAGCTACCAGTGGAAGGAGATGGAGGCAGCGCCGCTGCTGCTGCTGCTGCTGCATGCGCCGCTGCTGCTGCTGCATGCGCCGCCGCTGCTGCTGCATGCATGCTACATGTGTGGATGTGCAGAGCGGAGTCTGAACCAGTTCGTTCTGCTGGTGGAAGCTTCTCTTAACAGTTCACATCAGAAAAGTCAGTGCAAAGTTTGCCGTTCTCAAACAATCCAAACTCTTCCTCGTCCTCCTTCACCGACGCTGGAAAAGCGAGAGAAGGCGGTCAAAAGCAAACCAGCGGCGGCGACTTCCAGGTTTGGTTTGGCAAATTTTCTTTTCTTCCACCTCCAGAGTCGCCTCAAATCTAGAAGGCTGATGATGGGTCTGGGAGTAACACACAGTACAGTCGAAAGGTGCACGTGTGTGTGTGTGTGTGTGTGTGTGCGCGTGGGGGTGTGTCGGCATGTGTCTGTGTGTGCTCGTACTAGCTATGGGAACCGCCTCACACACTTCCTGAGCGGGTTTCACTCGGCCCGGACGGCCAGCGGCGGCAGCAGGCCCCTCTCCTTCAGCTGGGAGCGCAGGATGTGAAAGATGCTGAGCTGCTGCTCCGGCTGCAGCATCAGCAGCTGCTGCAGCACTTTACTGGGGTTCGGACCTCTGCAACACAAACGGCCCAGTCAAAGTAACACAGTGTAGAGAGAGCGCAGCAAACGTAGCGATAACGCTGGTAAAGACGGGCAAAAAGCCTTCAAATAAGTGTCTCTTCTACTGCAGATGTAGCAACTCAATGGAAAACTCAAATTCAAAAATAAAATTAAATAAAATTAAAATATATACATAAACGTCACAAAAAAGAAAAAGAAGAAAAACCAGGGAACGATATAGGTGTGAAGGTGAGGGAGGAAGGAAGGAAGAAAACACTCAATGAAAGGAAGAGAGGAAGGAAGGAAAGAGGAAGGAAGAAAAAAATAACAAGGAGGGAATGAAAGTAGGATACTCGGTTACGACAAAAATTAAAGGGAGGAAAGAACAAAAGGAAGGAAAGAAGGAGAGAGGAAGAAAGGAAGTATGACAGACAAGTGAGGAGGAAAATAAGGAAGAAGAAGAAAGGATTAAACGAAGGAAGGAAACAGGTAGGAAAGAATAAATCAGGACACAAAGAAAGGAAGAAGGAAACCACAAAAGAAGAAAGAACAAAGGATTCAAGGGAGGAAGTAAAGAAACCCAGCAGCAACCCGTCCATTTCAATCTGTCACTCAGCAAGTAGAGGCACATTTTATTTACTCATTCATGTTTATATCCTACTTAAAGACATTTAAATCCAACTGATCAACGATCAGAGTTTGCTGAATGCTTCCTTGTTGCCTACCTGACGAAGCTGGCAATGTAGACGTGAGTGAAAGTTGCCATCAGGTACTGACAGTCGAAGCGGTCCATGATGCCGCCGTGGCCCGGAATGGTGTTGGCAAAATCCTGAGAGAACAGAACATTCCATGACTTTTCCATGCTTCTCCATGACCTTCAATATAATTTTCCATGACCCTCGCACAACAGGTTCAGAGAGAAAAGTGTATGACTGAAAGACTAACTCCACAAAGTTGTAAACGTTTCCTATACTTCAGGTGGAGAGGGAGGAAATACTCTTCTTTGGAGAACTGTTTTAATTCAGGCACTCTGGAAATCAAGGTCTAGGTTAGATTTTAACTAGGTTCTCACTACGGTTCATTGAAGTCCCAGTGGTGTCCGAACCTTTTGCACTGAGGACCAAAACCCTGAGCTGAAAGTCCTCAGGGGCCAAAATTGGTCTTTTCTCCCCAATTAAAAACACAAAAATAATATTATTGTGAATTCTTTATCATTTTCCTGCACCACAATAATAAATTAAACAATATTTCAATATAAACAGACTTTTGACTTAATGTTTACAGCGATTTAACTTATTGGGTCAACTGTTTTCTATTTTGGTGGTCTATAAAATAATTTTACTTCACTTCTAGCAACAACAGGGAGAATTTTTAATGGATAATGGCCGAGTGTGACCAAGTGTGGTTCACTATTCTATGATGTCATTCTACAGCAGGACAAACAAAACAAAATAATTTAGGTAATTCTAACTTATCTAAAACAAGAAAAGTTTAGTTTTATTTAACTTCAGACAATGAGACAAAAAATTAGGTGTATAAAAATATCTGGTTTCAATTTTAAATAACGCTTTCCAAATCTAGTCAATTAATCAAACGTTATATTGTACTTAATTTAAAAAAAAACAACTCTGCAGTTTGAATATCAAGCACTTTGCAAACATCTGATTAAAATTTAAGCTTTTTCAAGGATTTCAAGCACCCATATGAGCCTTGTTATTGAGACCTTTCAACCGTCTTCATCTAGGTAAAACAATCGATGAGGGGGAAAATACTTTTTACACAAGACTATAAATAGTAATTTAGGAAAATTACCATGTTTTATTGCCTCATTTACCAAAGATGGAGATGTTCTGCAAAGACCGACAGCAATTTGAGTGATTAATCAAACCCTGAGAGCTTTTTCCTGTATAATTAGACGAGGCGATGACCCAGGCCTGACAGCAGGTGGCGCAGTTTTATCTCGACAAAACCTAGAGAATCTGTGCTGCTGTTTGAGTGATCCATCAAAACCTGCTGAGCAAACAGAGTCTTTAAATAAAACCTCAGCTGAAGCAGCCCAACCGATTCCTGCAACGGCTCACTTCAAGTCAGGAAGGATTCACAGAAAGACACCAGAAAGTTTAACAACGACATTCAACATGTAAATATAAGAATCAGTCAGTAAAATCAGGTCTGCCTTAAAAAAAAATCCTCCAGCTGCAGCTGATCCAGACCAGACATAGAACATTCCTGCAGTTCTTCCTGTAGCTCAGAGAATAGACGTTAAAATACTGCTGTTAACTGAACGGCTTAGAGATCTGCTGCTGTTGTTTCAACCCTCCAGACCTCTCAGTTCTGGTTCTGCTCTGCATCCCCAGAACCAGACCCAAACATGGAGAAGCAGCATTCAGCTTCTATGCACCACAAATCCAGAATAAGCTTCCAGAAAACTGCAAAACAGCCGAAACCCTGAGTTCCTTTAAATCCAGATTAAAAACCCTCCTGTTTAGAGTTGATTTTGAAACATAATAAATGAAACCGTTTTCACTCTTCAAATGTAATGCTTGTTAAATTGTTGACTGTGAGGTGTTTTCTTCATCACTTTGTAATTTTGTGTTTTCGTGGTGTAAAGCTGAAATATGCTACACAAATAAACTTGATTAGTCTGTCTACACATTGATAGTAAATCTCAAAGACGGATTCTCAGAAGAACCGAGGAAACCCTTCAGGAAATGACATGCTCCTTACTTTGATTTTGAACGCTCGCTTGAAGCCGCTGGCAAAGAAGCCGCCGAACGGCCCGATGAGGGAGGCGAAGGACGACAGGAAGATGCTGTGGATCTGGAAGGGGTAAAGATTCACTGTTTTCTGGAATGGAAACAAAAAAAAACATGATTTTATGATTTCATTCAGGATATTCTTGAATAATATCGTGGATAAAGAGCGAGTCTCACCCAACTGAGTGTGTTCTGCAGCGCCGCAGGGAGTGTGTACTCCTGCATGACAAACAGATCAGGGGGTTCACATTCCACCGTGAACCTGTTGGTCTCACTGTTGAACTCCACCGGACACACAAAGTACTGGAACTGCGACAGGAGGTAGGCCAGCTGAGGGGGGAGAAAGAAACACGTGAGTGATGGGCCTGTCATGATAAAGTTTGCTGCTGATAAATTGTCCCAGAATTTATAGCAATAAACTATCATATTTTCAGGTAATACAAATAGAATTGTCCTTCAAAAAAAGACTAGTAGAGCCCAAAGCACCAGACTGAAGACTTTTATCATCTAGTTTTTGGTAGGCAGAAAAGAGAGAAACAATAAATCATCCAAATTCAAATCACTGAGTTTGTTTTAATTTATTATGGGGCGTGCTGTGGCGGCACAGGGGGTTAGCACGCCCCATGTTTTAAGGCCTTAGTCCTCGACGCGGACGTCGCGACCTTTGCCGCATGTCTTCCCCCCTCTCCTCGCCCTCCGTCCTGTCTGCCTACCGTCACAAAAAATATGAGCCACCAGCTCCGCAAAAAAACTCTTCGGAGAAAAAAATGGGGAAAAAAAAAAATAATTTATCGTGCAATTAATTGATTTATTGCTTATTGGGGCAGGCCTAGTCAGTGATATGAGGAAACAGAAAGATGTTGCACTAATAACTTTTGGAAAAGTTGCTTTTCTGAGGTTTAATCTCAGTCCTAAACCAAATATTAATGTATGCAGGTTATCTGCAGGTATAAACAAGTCAAATTTAAGAATTTATAAAGACCTTTTAAAGCCACCTTGAATGAAATTCAGGGATAAAAACACTACATATAGGGGATTTTTAGGGTTGCAAAAATGAACCTTGTCTAGCTAACTGGCAATAAATTTGCACTTTATTTACAATTTGACAATTTTAAGACTTGTGACAAACTTATTTAAGGCCATCTTACCTTTTTCAAAAGACTTTAAGACAATTTAAGGCCTTAATTCTTTTAGATACATGAATTTAAGACTTTTTAAGGATGTGTGGACATCCTCAGTGTGAAAAACCCTTCTGTCAATAGATACAAGAATAAAGATGATTTTTATCTACGCAGTCAGCAGAGATAAAAACAGAACACTTTGGTTCTTTTTTACATATTTAAGTCTTAATTTGATTTAAGTGCGATGCTGCATGGTAGAAGCAATGGACAGATCACTTTATTTTGTATTCCCGTGGTTCTCAAACTGTGTTACGAGCATCATGGGTTGCTTCTAGATTCCAAAGCCAATCGCTGATTTAATGTCTTCCAGAAGTAGCGATGTAGCATTTATTTGCTTTCTGTAAAACCCGGATCTTCTTCACCCTTCTATGGGTTCTTGGAAACCATTTAGGGGGAAATGCTGAGCGTGTGATGAAGCTGTGAAAACTTAATTACTCACAATGAAGCCAAAAACCACAGTGGAGAAGAATCCCCCAATGAAGCCCTCCCACGTCTTCTTCGGCGAGAGCTGCAGGGGGAACGAAGAGAGAAGAGGAAGTAAAAAGTTGTTTCCAGCATCAACAAAGTTGACAACGCTTTTATCCACTCGGTGCCACCATTAATAAACTGCTTGTGATTCGAGAGCAATTGTTTTTTCACACGGTACTTTGATCTGACTCAGTGTCAACAAGCAGATAAAATCCCACCAACGCACAAAAACTGACTTCTGTTTCATTTTAACTATTTAAAATCTTTTTAAAGAAGCTGAGGACAAAAAACCAAGATTTTCATGAAGACTTTCTAGCATGTATTCATGAAACCAGATTTGGTTTGAAAGAAATTTAAAAGGAGAGACGGGATCTAACCTAACCTAAAAGCAGAGCTTGCCTTTTCAGAGAGTGTCTTTTCTCTAAAAAAAAAAAAATAGAGTAGCATGACTTAGTTTTTCAAAGTTGCACACTTGATAGTCCGGCAGACTTGGTTTGATTAACCTTTTTGGGCCAGAGCCACCTGATCCATTATCCAGGTCCCTTACTGCCACCATCAAAGAAGATGTAGGCTACTTTGCACTATCTTATTATTAATATTACTAACATTACTGTTGCTGTCTTGATGTTTATTGTTGCTTCTGCATTTAAAAACCTCTGAAGAAGACACAACTTCCTTCTTAAAATAAAAAAAATGTGAACAAAATGGTGTGGCGTCAGATTTTAGCCCTTGCAGGATTTTTTTGTATCTTTCTAGGTAAACGATCTAGAGTTTGATTAAAGCATACTTACTGAATTCACCCTGAGTGAATCACAAAACTTAAGGAAAAATGCTCTTTGGGCAGATAAAACCAGAGTGTAGACGTTTGGTCATGATGCACAGCTGGAGGACACCAAACGCAGCATATCAACATAAACATATATCAAATGGAAGCCATAATAATTTGACACAAGATTTGAAAACCTTGAAGTCTTTGATCGCCATGAACTTCCATTAACACCAAGTTTAAGGAAGGACAAGATAAGCAGCTTAGATTCATGATCAGTCAAGAACTGAAGGTAATCGGTTTTTAGTCTTCAGACACCCTAACCTTAAAGCCTTAATACCAATCAACCAAGGTGACCAAAGCACTTTACAGTAAAAGTCACATCACAAGAAAAATAGACCAACTGAATCCAACAAGAAACAAAGAAATAAGAAAAATGCCACTATGCTACATGGTGATAAACCTCTGTCTGAAATAAAAAGTTTAGACTTAAGCACCACTTGCTTTGACAAGTCAGACGTTAAAACCAACCATTTACCACCTGCAGCTGCCAGTCACAAGCCGAGCTTAGTAAGCCTACTGAAGTCTTACGCTGGTTTCATGGCGAATCTACAGACAAAAGTCATGTTGTTGTGGCTCGCGCTAAATTAGTGAAATACCAGGCCACCTGTTGGCAACTGGGCCCAAACGAGGTCAATAACAGAACAGAGATTTCACACACAGCAGAAGATCTAAAACAAGACTGAAAAAATCATGGAATTGTTGACATAAGACAAGCTCATATTTCTTGCTGAAAACTTACTTTTGTCTTATTTCAAGTGTACCAAGATATTTTGCCAAAAATCAATAAGACTTTGCATTGAGTATAAAAGAGATTTCACGCAGAAATCAGCTACAACTTGCATTTAAAAGAAAAAAAGCTTCCTTTACCTTGATAAGAGGAGTTCTCCCAAAGAAGAATCCAAACAGATACGCCATGATGTCGTTGCAGATCACAATGGAAATAGGAACAATGTACCTAGAAAGCAGGAATTTCAGCTATGGTGAGCGGTAGTTGAAGTCACAACCAAAAACAAGACAGTTCTGAATCATAATGAGTTAACATTTATTCTATTTAAATTATTTGATTAATTAAAATCAGTTTCTATTTGGTTATTGCTGCCACAGGACACACAAAAAAAGAGCACCACAACACTAGTGAAGGCACATCACGACTGTCTGTGTCCTGCTTACCAGATCATTCCTTCAAACAGGTTCTGAATGACAAGGTGGGACTGAGTTACCACAATCAACAGGGTCACATGGGTCCAAGCAAACTGGAATGGCAAACACAAAACACAAACACCACAGTTTCACTGCACTGGAATGTTGTTGTGCCCGTTCAGAAGTGAGCTCGTGTCGGAAATAAATGGAGTCCACACAGGTGAATGACGCCGACGGAGGGAGACGATCAGGAACATCAAAAGGAAGCGAGACACACAGGCAACAGATGGACAACAGAGTTCACACTGGAAATTTAGGAGGATGCATGCGAAAAAGAACAAAATCAAACTGTAATACCGCAGCATGATGAACGCAGTACAATACAGGAGCAAGAATTAGTCATATTTTGAAAATAATCGACTCCAGGCACATGATCAGCATGAAGGAGTTCTTAATTTGGGGGTTTTCAAATGAGTGATGTCAGCCCCTCTATTTTTGGAATGGGACGATTATGCAACATTCAGAAAAAAAAGAGAAACTGAGCACACAAGCTTGAATTTACTTAAAACATGCACTGCAAAAACACACAATCTTACCAAGTATTTTTGGTCTTGTACACTTGAAATAAGATCAAACTAAATTACAAGCAACTTTTCAGCTTGTTTAAAGTTAATAATTCTTTAATATTGATGAAAAACTACTAGTTGTATAGGCAGATTATTTTACTAACAAGACATTTTCCCATGTTATAAGTGAAATAATTCACCAATAGAACTAGAACTTTTTCACCGATATTAAGGAATAATTGACTCAAAACAAGGTCCTATATCTTGCTGAGACAATAGTTATAAGTCAGCTTTGTCTTATTTCGAGTATATTTATTTGCACTAGAAACTAGACCAAAAATACTTGTTAATATTTTGTGTTTTTGCAGTGTATGCTATAATTTAAGATTGTGTTTTTGCAGTGTATAGCATAATTCTGGATTTTAGATCCCTATTTTTTGGCAGAATTGATACAGTTCATTAGCTGGTTTCAATGCACAGTCAAACTCCCAGATAGTCTTAAACTTTCCACTGATCTGAAGGACTTTTCTAACGTCAGAACCAGCAGGGTTCGCATTGAAAAATAACTAATCTTGGCATTAGTGATTACAAAGCAGAGGTTTGGCATTTAGTACCATTTATATTGTTATTTTATGGCCTTGTGCAGTGATTGTCTGAACGCACGATGCGTTCAGACAATAACACAGTGGTGGTTGATGAGCTAATTTAACCACCTGCTCCACTGTTAATCTGTCAGGGAGTTGTGTGTGGGTTGCTTTTTTATAATTATTATTATTATTTTAGCTGAACTGAAACACACCGAATTCTACAGCACGTCTACATGCTAAGGTCGTCATAGTCAAGCTAGCATAAATGACCTAATTCATTCTCTCTCGCTAACTTTTGTTTTTAATTAAAACTTTTTCTTGACTTTTTCTTGACTCTGGAATTTTGTCATCTAATTAGTTATGTTGACAATTAATTGTTGACAACTGCATCCCTTTTTCTTCTATGTATGAAGTGTAAATTTAAGATTTAGTGCGTTATGTTGACAACTTGACAGCCAAAGCTAATGGTAGTCATCGTCAGCAAGCAGGATCCTGCACGTTGCAACATAAATATTTCCTCATAAAATTAAGCTTCAGGAAAGGCCTTTTCAAAACCCCGACCTAAACCCTGCGGAAAATTAGCAGACTTTGTTTAAAAGCCAGGTGGTGCCAGAAAACCAATTAAATGAAGACCAATTCTGCCAAGAATAGCATTAGAAGAGCCAAGTATTCAGCTAGTTTTATGCCAGTCCACTGTTAATTGCAGAAATTCAGTGTTTAGGTTGCATTATTGTTGTAGTGTATTCTGCTTTAAATGCCTTACAGGCCAAAATAACTTCACTAGTGCATAAGTAAAATCAGTCCAAATTAAAGTCTTCTCAGTTTGATGTCATGAAAAGCAAAGAACAAACAAAGAGGATGGACATCAGGTTCAACGCAGTGAAGCAGAGGAGATGGTTACATTGTTGATACACACCATGTAAAACTGCAGGCGGTAATGTTTCTTCACTAAACTCAGCACAAACATGCAGAAACCTGTGAAAGAGTAAACAACATGCTGTCAGTTTTACTCAGCAGTGTACAGTAGATTAAACAATAGTCTGCTCTGTGCTGT
Source organism: Xiphophorus maculatus (assembly GCF_002775205.1). Lineage (NCBI taxonomy): Eukaryota > Metazoa > Chordata > Actinopteri > Cyprinodontiformes > Poeciliidae > Xiphophorus > Xiphophorus maculatus. Next base: position 4,809,418 of record NC_036454.1, on the reverse strand, counting down.
AGGGAGCAGTGTGAACCATGCATTGGATTAAACAACTTCATATGTTCACTGACGTAATAAAAGTTACAATAACTACACAATGCCTCATTTAAACCTGCAGCGCACCCACTATCAACTGAAACAACTGTCCTTCAAATCAGACAAAATTGGTGTCAAACTCTGCTACATTTGTGCAGCAAAAATGTTCATTTGTGCTGCTTTTGCTTTCAAGATATTGATGAAAGGTCAAAGGTCAATCAGTCCCAAACAAAAAAGTAGAAGGAGGATATGAATGAGCTCACATGATTTTTTTTTTTATCCACAAAACCAACGCTGTTTGTGGGTGGAATCTGATTCTAAGGGGTCAAAGGTCATGTGTTGTTATTCCAAGATACTGAAGGCGACTCACCTGCAAGGTACAAAGTGAAAGAAATGAAGCGGTGATAGCGAGCCAGGAACTGCAGAGGCTCCTCCCTCCGCACCAAAGCCCCAAAGTAATCCGCGAGCGTTTCACCATAGAAGAAGTAGTTGACACAAATCAGGAAGTACCTGAGGCAGAAAGCACAGTTCTGGCGCTAAGCTGTTGTTTGGGTCACTGGTTTTCTGTCTTGACCTGCTGCACGTTGAGCTACAGAGAGTGTGTGTGTGTGTGTGTGTGTGTGTGTGTGTGTGTGTGTGTGTGTGTGTGTGTGTGTGTGTGTGTGTGTGTGTGTGTGTGTGTGTGGTGGCTAGGGGCCTTGGTAAAAAAAAAAAAAGTGTTCATTTACTTCCAGCATGGCAGTGATCTTTGCTCTGATCTTTGCATTGTGTGGGTGTGTATGCAAAGTGTCAACAACAGCAGCAGGGTGGGGATGCTGCACACACACACTAAAATATGCAAATCTCACAAACTGTAATTGATACTGTATTAGCTTAGATAGTAAACAATAGACTGGGAATCATTATTTATTTCCTGTTTAGTACGTCTGTGTGATTTATAAAAGGAAACAAAATTTCATGCTCTAAATTTGACAGAAGAGTCAAATTTAGAGCATGTTTGCGTTGGAGATTTTTATCTCGTAGTTGAAGTTATTTCTGACTGGGGAAAGATTTTAGTTGAAAATTATTTTCCACTATTACAGCTCCAGGAAAAGGTTAAACGCATTGATCCCACATCAAATTTGAGATTTTAAGAGTATTTTTAATGATGTGGCTTCAAAATATATTTTTTTTTCATACCAGATCAGATTTTTCTCACTTCTGTTTAGGGCTGAAACGATTCCTGGAATGATTCAAGTACCTCGATTATTAAAATTCCTCAAGAAAAATTTACCTGCGTCGAAGCTTCGTTAATTTATGTTTTATTATTTAGCGCACTGTGTTCCGGCCGGAACATTATTTGCGTTGCGCGGAGCTCTGACTTCCGCCTCCGAGTTGTTGACGAAAGATAAGCGTTAGCAGCATAACGTACAATTTTCAAGTTCGGCCCGTGGGGATTTTATTGATTGATGATAACGGCCGCGTTTTCATCGTTTTGGAGGACCAATAGACATCCTTAAATGACTGACGCGATGCCTGGGGTACGGCAGCCTTTCTCCTCGGGAGCTGCTGGTTCAGAGTAAACGGCGGGAAGAGGCTGCAGGAGTATTTATACAGGTGAGCGGATAGACTGAACCCGGCGGGCGGCTGAGTAGTTGATGGTTACAGTGTAAGTGTAGCTTTACGGACGAACCGCACAACACATTTTATATCATCCCGGTCTCAACAAACTGGTGGCGGAAATCATCATGGCGGTACATGCCTGGTAGATGAGTTTCTGAGTGTGACGGACGACGCCGTAAATATCCCGTACTGCTCCCCCCCGTTCTTAGTTCGTCCCCTGGTCTACCGGTCGTATCTCCCCCTGGCTCCCTTTGGGTTTGTTCGTCGAGGTCAGAGTTCATCTCATAAACTGATTGAAGATGAATATATAAACTAAAAGCTGGAGCATAGACATTGTTCTAAGTGTATTTGTGAGCCTGCCTCTTTATTATTAAATTTAATATAATTTCAGATCTTTTAATAACTTTTCTTCAGGTTAACTTAGAAAGTGAGTTATTATTGTTACCGGTTAGTTTTCTAAACTACAGAAAAGTAACTGTTAGAGATGCTCAAAAATGAAAAATTTGACTGATATTGATATTCGATAGTAACACAGGTGATATGCCGGATTTACCAATATTTTTTTTTATCCAATTACTCAATTAATCTTAAGAATTAATTAAGATTATTTAATCAGATTATTTCACTTATAACAGAAAAAGTTTCGTTATAAGTGAAATATTTATCAATATTAAGGAAATATTGACTCTAAAGCTCCTTTATCTTCCTGAAGTTACTTGTAAGTTATGTTTCATTTCAAGTATATGTATACAAAAGTACTTGGTAGGATTTAGTGTTTTTGTAGTGTTTAATTCTTAAAATAATTTAAGAATTATTTCTAATTCTTGAAATTTGTATTTTAAGACTTATTTAATTAAAATAATCTCCTCTATCTTGCTAAAACATTACTTGTAAGTTAGTTTTGTCTTATTTTAAATGTACTAGGATATGTACACTGCAAACTAGACTGAAAATACTTCGGTAAGATTTTCTATTTTTGCAGTGTAAAAAGTGGCTTTTATTTAAATCCTTCCTTCTGTGAGTTGTATGACAAAATATTAGGGACAGACTATGAGAGTTTTTGTTTAATTACAAGAATAAAGTTGCTAGGGATTTACTGTTCCACTTTTTCACTTCCAATACCAACACCTGAGGTTTAGTATCAGCTGAAACAGTGCTGAAGTGACTTAAAATGTTGATTTTTTTTTAAAAAGACAAACATAAATGTACAGAATTACAATTATTTTTGATAACTCTGCACCAGTACAGCACACTTAAATACACCAATAGCTTCACCAGCTTGGTCAAATGTATAAAAACAGCTTTAATTTGTTCAGTCAGTGCAATTAGGTGTAGAACAGCCAATGTAAAATAAATAATAAAGTAACTGACAAAAACAATATGTTGACTACCTTGGTCAAATATAAAAATAAACTGCAGAAAACTTGTCCTTTTTAAGAGAATATTACTCTAAGAATAATTTAGAACAAAGTGAAATTTCATGAGACACACTGAAAAACTGCAGCATAACTTTGTGTTCATAAGATGTAGCTGCTGTTTAGCGTATTAATCGATTTTCCTCACCAACTCAGAGTCCTGAACCAAGGCAGCTCATAGGAATGATAAACTCTGTAGCCGATGGTGATTATCTCCTGGAAACACTTGATTTGCACACTCATGACCTGGAGAACAAGCACAAAGGAGAGTCGAAAAACAGAAAATTAAAGTTTATTGAAGTTGAAACTCTTATTTTTTCAAGAGGCAAAGTTTATGTTAAATCCTTCCAACAGCTTTTACTAACTTCAAACTCCAAACTTTCAACTTATACACACAGCAACCGCAAGAGGGTTTTTTAAATTAAAGTTTTATGCCTCCTGTGTGATTCACTGCAACTTACCACAAAGATAAGCATGATGGGTCCCAAATAGATCATAAGGAAAAACCCCGAAATCATGCAAATGGACAGAAGTCCTCGTATCCAGTAGTTCCTCCATCTGTGAAGAATTAAAAGCCTTTAGAGAAAATTCATGGCAATTATATCAGATTTATCACAAGATTATAAATCAATGACCAACAGAAGAACCATCAAATTCTCATTTCAACAGAGGATCGTGATTAGCAGAATATTTGAATAGAAGTGGAGAAAATACTAATGTCATCCGAGATAAAGAAATATAAGACGTTAAAACCAACCGTTATATAATATATATAACTGTCTTTTCCACATCCCTGTGTAATGTAATGCATTTCCAATGTGTGCTTGCTGGGGAAAAGCTTCATATTTCCACAACACTGTGCAATGTTTGTAGCTCTGAGGCGACACCTTTCACTGCAAATCAAAACACAGGAAGTGACCTCACAGGAGCCAAACTGAGGCGGCCGTCTGCTGCGTGAATGGAGAAGAGAAACTGCTGCATCATGAGAAACGCTCTCACTGCTGAGTGCTCACTATTCTCATAAACTCTCTCTCTCCTGCAGTCTTCACCTCCAAATCCATTCATCCCTCTGCTGCGTCATTCATCTTTCATGTCAATGCATTGACGTCCCGATCACTGAAATCTGATCTAACTCCACCTTCGTGCTCTTCTCTCTCTCTCTCTGCAGTGGCGCCCTTTGGCTGGATGAACCTTTACGCACCGTGACCTGCTGGTCATCCAGCAGTCACACCCTCCACTCCTTCAGTGTACAACAAAACAGCCCATTGTCGAGGACTTTTCCACTCGATAGCGTCGATATCTCTGCTGCCTTATGCTTTTATCTTGCCAGACTCGTATCTTTCTTCGTATGTTTATCTCCGTCAGGCACCAGCGAATCTAAACAAACTCCTTGTCTGGGACAAACTGACATTTCTGCTTCTCCTGAAGCGTCTGAATGATCATAATTGTCAGGCCATTAGGAACAATAAATATCTAATAAAATTAAACAATCCAAACAAATTGTGTTAAGGCGTACAATGTGCAAAAATGCCACAAAAAGTCTCTAAAAAATTTTTTGGTTGAGTTTTCTGCCATTTAGCAAATATCAGTAATTTTGGTGATTGTAACTGACCAAGAAGAAGAAAAGATTAGTTGGATTCAACCAGAGTTAATTGTACATCAATTACATCAAATTTTAATTTGATGTAATTACAATTACAAATGATTGTAATTTACAATTAATTACATTAATTAATTGATGTAATTAAGTACATCAATTACATGTACTTAAGTAACTTTTGCAAAATTAAATGTACTTTTAGGAGTATTTTTACCACGCTGTATTTTTTACTTTTACTGAGTAATTTTATTTTGAAGTATTTCTACTGTAAGTTGAGTAAAATGTCAGGATTTTCTACCCACTGAATGAAAAACAAACATGTTTTAACCAAATCTTCACCAGACACAGAGCTGCAGTTTCTGTTAAAGTTTCATCCGTTTTTAATTGAAAGAAACTGATTTGCCCGATTCTGTTTTTTGTTATCTATATGAATTATTGTCATTTCTGTCCTTAAAATACCAAAATTTCCACTTAAATTTATATTTTGGTTCATCTGATGATGTCATTTTTAAATATTAAATGATTGATAATTTGATCAGTTACTCAGTACTCGATTAATAAGTTATTCTGGCGATTGATCGGATTTTTAAAATGGCATTTAAAAATATGAAGCTGGAATCTACAGAAGTTTTACTTAACCACTTAAGCCTTTTTATACAATATTAGATGTACATTAAAAGATAAATAAACAAGTAATTAAATTCTCTTTTAATTAAGGAAATATATATTTTATTGCCTACAATGCAATAACATAGCATTCCTTTAGTATATCTGAATGTTGGCTAAAACACATTTACAGACAAAGATGGGTTTTTTTTATCTGAAAAGTAAAATATTTATACATTTATATATTTTCACTTTGGGCTTGTTACTCTGAATATGCTGGGTTTTTTCAGTAAATGGCCTTTTTTTTGTGAAAACAAAAACAACTGTGACTATTGACCAGCTTGCAAACTGAGATCTCTTTCTGCTTGCTGTGAGACTTGGTGTTGTCTCTAAAGATAACACATTCATGCAAATTTAACTTTAGCTGCTGTCAGGCCTGGTTAATCAGAGTTCCCTCTGATAAATGCTGCCACCACTTTTCATATGAAATAACCAACTGCAGCAGTTTGAAAACGTTCCAGGAAAGACAAAGAACACGCACTGAAGGAGGCAGAGGTTTGGTTAAGAAAAATGCCAGTTATCAGCCATCTTTGTGTGTGACTTCCCAGAATGGTGACAACAGGAAGCATCAAACACAAGAAAATAGGGCTGGACGATATGGCTGAAAACATTCGCGTTTCATATCAGTCAATGTCAACAATTATGGATTTGTTTTTTGTTTTAAACATCTAAAATACTACCAAAATGGTCGCATAACCTTTTCTGTTTTATCCACAGTTTTCACTCCACATCATTGTCTTTAATCAGATACGAGGCAAAGTCTTGCTTAGCAGTAGATGGTTGCTAGGTTACCAAGTAACCTAGCAACCAGAACTTGAAACTGCTTGTTACCCAGTAGGTTGTTGCTAGGTAACCAAAAAGTGGGTGAGTTAGTTGATTCCACCAACCTAGCTTACCTAGCAGTGAGAGGTTGAGCAGTTAAAGTCTTTCCTCTACCTCTGATTATCTATTGATATTGATCTCTTTTCAATCAAAATATACATGGTTATTGATTTATTGTCCAGCCATACGAGAAAACCTTCAGTGTTACAGAACTCGATGCATATCTGCGTTTGAGGAGTACGTACTTGGGTGGAAGCCCCTCCAGAGCTTTGTTCAGGCATTCTGGAGTGTTGTCCGTGTCCGCTGTGGAGGCGGGAACATCTGGAGTGTCCGTTTTGGAGTCGACGTCACATTCTCCCTCAGTGTCGCCTGACAGGCCCAGCCTGTCGTCGCCATCGGCTTCCTGCCAGAAAAAAAACAAACAAAATTTCCTAGTTTAATCTCAATACTTCTGAATTTGTCCTTGAAAATGTTCAACTTTTGGGGCTCAGAAATTTTCTTGTTTCTTCCAAAATGTTTCTGAGATTAATCTAAAAATTTCTGAGATTTTTCTTGCCAATTTTTGACTCTTTAACCTCAGACCTCACATGACTTAGAAATTTGACACCTTGAAATTGAGCCTCTGTCTCTTTAAGAAGTTTTTCCACAGAGACACTGCACCTTCAGCTCATCATAATGTTCTTCTATTATCCCATTTACAAATATTCTCAGGAGCGTATGACTGAGAAGTAGATCTTATGAAAATATTACCAGATTTGCACCAGTAAAGAATAAAAAATATACTTTTTATTTTAAGTTTCAGTTTGCAGCACCAAGTTACAGGAGCCTCCAAGGATATTTATCACAAACAAGATGTCCGACCATGCAAAATATGAATAAGAGTTGCATATTATACAATGATTTTTTTTTTACGTTTAGTATTTTGTAAAACATTTTTTTGCAACGTTCACTCATAAAATATTAAACGTTGCAAAAACATTCAAAATTGATTGAATTTTGAAAGTTTTTGCATTAACTTAAACACACATTTGCGTTAATATGTGTGATTAAGAGGGTTAATTGTGCTCTTGAGGCAACACCATTAATTGATCTTAACGAGGTGGGCCGGAGATTTTCCCCCTAAAGGAACCAGCTGCACTTCCTGCGTTTCCTTTCTTAACTAGAGAGTCTCTGCTGTTCCTCCTCATCCTTGTTTTTACCTTTCATGGGCTCTTTCACTCGAACGCTGCCAAGTGTGGTTAAACGGGGTCATCAAGGTTAAATTACAGAGCTTTAAGTCCACAGACGTAATTAGCTCACAAAATGGGAAAGCAGTCGGGTTGCAGTGTGGGTTACTCTAGTTGGTGTGAAAATAGAGACAGACGAGGTGAAACTGGATTTAAATTCAGAATAAAAGGAATAGGAAGTATATCTTTTCATCTTTTGAGGATTGTTCTGCTCTAAAACTCTATATTTTTGCTAAATTTGACAGAGAAACACTAAAGATTGCTTTGGTTTTTAGAAAAACAATCAATGATGAACCAAAGTCTAACCAGAACCAGTCATGGTATTCAGTAATATTCAAAATAATGAATTTTATTACATATTCCAGTGTTAAATGGTCATTAGAACTGATAATGTGTTCTTGCATTATTATGTTATTATTACTTAAAAATTGTCTCAAAATAAAAATCTCATTTATCGGAATAATTTATCATCCAGCAAAATTTGTTATTGTGACAGATGTGGAGTGTGGTTGATTTCCAAAAACGACTTGTTTTCATGCAAAACTGAATTATAAATCAAACAGAGGACGTTATTTTAGTTGCTAAGCAAATAAAACCTTTAAAAGTATTTAAAATTCTTTGATGTTTTGCAACATAAACAAGCAGGTATGAGTAATTAAAATCCCATAATAGGCAAGAATAATTTCTAGAATAACTAGAAAAATGCGCATGTGTCCTAAGCTGCTGAAACAAACAAATCTACTGCATAATGTCTCTAAATAATATTTTTTTGTAGTACTGATTTTATTGGCATATTGATTATTTTGACAGAACTCATAGGAAGGCTTCATCCGTCCGTCTTTCTGCAGCTCTTCATGTCTCTCAGAGCTGCAGGAACTGAATGATGTCATTTTGTCCCTGCAGCTCTGGGACAAGAGAACAAATGTCTCTGTTCTAGCAGAGGATATATTGACCTTTAACCTCGCTTAGAGCTTTGACAATAGCAAACAAATCGCTTCAGGATATTTTAAATAATGAATAAAAAAGATGAGATTGTTCTAATTAAGAGTGAGAATATTAAATATGGTTTCAGGTCATTTCATTAACGTGAAATTGTACACAAAGTTTGGGAGGAAAATGATGCATCGTTTCTATAATTACATACAAACAGAAATCTGAAAGGTGTGGCATGCATCTGTAATTAGCTATCTCTGGCCACATTCCTGCCAGCTTTGCATATCTAGAGATTACATGAATTTTTGTTTCTCAAACCAGCCTAAGATTAGTCACTCTATATGGAAATGGACTGATCCCAGCTCTGAGATGAGGCGACCTTTATGCTTCCTTAAACAAGTTAGGATAGATCTATGGGTCTTGTTGTACAAGAAATGTCGGACATTTCTTGTACAAATCATTCTTAGAAAATTAGATTTTAGTCTGTTCCTTTCAGAATGCGATGTTTTAGGGCTGGGGTGCCCAAAGTCGGTCCTCGAGGGCCGGCATCCTGCATGTTTTAGTTCTCTCCCTGGTTTAACGCACCTGGATCAAATGATGACTTGTTAGAAGGTCTAAAAATAACACTGACATGCTGAAAAGGTTGTTGGTACTACCAGGGAGAGAACTAGAACATGCAGGATGCCGGCCCTCCAGGACCGACTTTGGGCACCCCAGTTTTAGGGAGTCTTGTCATTTTAAATCCAAATAAGCTGCTGTTGGCCACACCCACAGACTCAATGTTAACACTCGCAGGTGAAAATGGCTGCAAACAGATAAAACTGTGCATCTTTGAAAAGCAGCAGTGGAGCCTCCTGCAAAACCAACAAGAATTCGGCAAATGGTTTCTGGATGGTAAGTCGACAACAAAACACTTGTCTTTTCCAGCAGTCATTGTACAGCATTGTATAGCAGTAAAACCAGCTGACCAAACTTGCTGGAGCTCTGCTCCGGTTACTAAGTAACGGGCGGAACTCTGTTGGGTTTGCTAGGTAATGGCACAATGCCTGCTGATTTACATTCCAGAGATTTTTGAACCTGCTCATTTTGCAGACACCAAACTTTTTTTTTTAACTTTTTGCCAAAAACCGGTCGGGTGTTTTGCTTTTCTTCTATTTTTTTTGTTTGTTTGTTTGTTTTAAGCACTTGGGCTGTTTTAGAAGCAGTAGAAACACAAATGGAAGAACAAAAATTAGGGAAAATATATAAATTTTGCGCAATAGGTCCCCTTTAAAATAATATTTTAGAACCTCAATATGTTTTAAACCTCCTCTCTGATCTGTCTGCTGTGGTCTTCATGATGCTGTTTGTCCTGCAACGGTTGGGATTTTAAAGGACCGATCTGATCAAATCACAGCCTACACAAGTTTCCTAATCCTGGAGGGAAGAAGAACAATCAAGCAAACACCTGAATGAAAGTGCGACTTCCTCAGAGAAGCATCTCCGTTTTCAACAACGCTGCTTTTTTTTCCCCCCTCTGACAAACTGCAGCCTGAAGCAATAAGAAACTTTCAGCAGCAGAACAAAGCCAGGTGGGAATTTAATGCTCATTGATACAGATGGATCAATAGAAACGGTGGGCTGCCGTTCAAGCACCAATTGTCTCTTTAATTCACGGCTTTACCCTGTGCATCGTCTGCCTGATTTAGACTCAACTTCAAGCCGAGTTCAGCAGAATCACAACAGCCTGGGTGGATCGTCTTTCAAGCTTAATTTTATTTATGAAAACATTGTAAATCAAGTCAAAAATAAACAGCGTTTTAGAACAAATACACTTATAGAATCAGAAAGCCAATAATAAACATACAGACAATATTTATTTACATCTTGTTGCCATCTATTTCTGGTCATGTGACAGTGATGCAGTGCATTTTAAGGTTTTATTAAGCCTGAAACGATTAATCGGATTAATTGTGATTAATCAAATATTGAAATATTTTGCAGTGTAACTAACTTATACTGCAAAAACAAAATATTACCAAGTATTTTTGTCCAGATTCTAGTACAAATATCTTATCACACTTAAAAAAAGACTAAACTAACTTAAGAGTAAGTTAAGGAGCATAGGACATAGCAGCTTGTTTTAAGTCAATAATCTCTTAATATTCATTATAAAATATACTTATTCTATTGGCAGATTATTTCACTTATAACAAGGCATTTTTCCCATGTTATAAGTGAAATAATCTGCCAGTGTAAGTAGAACTTTTTCACGAATATTAAAAGAAAATAACAAAATCAGCAAAATATTTTTTTTTAATCAGTTTCTTTCAATAAAAAAACTTCTGAAACTCTAACAGAAACTCCAGGTGTGTGTCTGGGGAATTTTTGGTTAAAACGTGTTTGTTTTTCATTCAGTGGGTAGAAAATCCAGAAATTTTACTCAAATAAGAACAGAAATACTTTATAATAAAATTACTCAAGTAAAAGCAAGAAGTAAAAAGTAGTAAAAATACTCCTAAAAGTCAATTTTTCAAAAACGTTACTCAAATTAATGTAACTGAGTGAATGCAACTAGTTACTACCAAACTCTGTTGATTTCTGTCATTTTTAATTCCTAGTCATTTTAATAATTATTTGCTTCATCAGTTCCTTTACTTGATTAACTTGATTGTTGTGCGTCTCTAGTGGTTAAATGTCTGTTTTTCTGTTTTTAACTTCTATAAATGACTTTGTCTTACACTTGACTGAGAGCCAAAAAAGGTTTGAACTCAGACATCCAGCTCTGATCCTGCCAGAAGCTCGTTAATGGCTACAGAAAGTCAGTGAACCATGTGCATCGTTTCCAAAAGAAATGTACATTTATGCACACAAATCCACATTTTACAAATCACTTTAGTTTTTTGGTCTCTAATATTTCCATCCTGGAAAAATAAACACTCCCAACTTCAGTCAAAAACAAAAACAAAGGTTTCTGAAGCAGAGCTTGTGAAGACTGCAGAGATATTAAAAAATGTTGAAAATCGCCACCAACCAGCCGGTCTGCAGAAACCCAACCAAGGTCAGCTGTCATGTAAAGTCTGCAGCAGATGTCCCAGACGTTTCTCCAGCTCTGTCTGGGATTTATCTACAGGGTGTGAATTAAAGCAAAGCGATCGTTTAACGCCCCAAAAACAAGCCGAGTCCAGCTGACTCATAGCAGTTAGAAACAGCTCCAGACACATTAAAACCATCGTGTTCATTTTCTCCCAATCGCACCATTTCTTTCCTCTACTCAGCAGCTCTTTCACAAGAAAGGGTAATAACTTAAACACCATGAGCTGCACCACAAAGCCTAAACAGAGCAAGTCCTGACACCACTGCATGCATCACATCTAAGCAGTCTGACGCTGCAGAAGTTGAAATACGAGTTCTACTGTAATTAAAGGAGGAGGAGTCACAAAACCTATTGAGTAGGTCAGTCGCAATAAAAAATAAATTATTAGTAGCATGACAAACCAAAACAGGCTAAATAATTTTCACTTGCATGATTTATCATTTTTCTCAGAAATTAAAGTTTTTTTTATTTGAGAATGTGTACTTGCATTAATATGTCATTATTATTATTATAATAAAAGTTGAAATTTGTCTCAAAATGGCCATATTGTTTATTGCAATCATTTCTGGGACAATTTATCATCCAGCAAAATTTGTTATCATGAGAGGCCCATTATTAAAGCAGGTGATTTTGCTGCTGTGCAAAAGGTTTTAGTTCACATCTACCTTCAGTCACTAATAATTGTGCAATTTGGGATATCAAAAATATATTTGTTAAATGGAAACACAGTACTTTAAAAAAAATAGTTTTTTGATAGAAAGTTTTGCCGCTAGTCTGATGGAAACTTGTGTTCTTCTGACATTAGCGGAATATTGACGAAGTTTTGTGAATATTTCTAATGGCAACACAGCTACTGAGAATGACTCTTATAAACCAGGGGTGTCTAAAGTGTGGCCCGGGGGCCATTTATGGCTCTCGGAATGATTCAAGAATGGCTTCAGTGTGTTTTGCCAGGCAGTTGACAACAGAAAGACATTTTAAAAGAACAATGTTAGGATGCCATTCTCACTGATGCCAGCCTTTAAAAACAAAGACACAGACAATTTAACATCTTACAACGGGAAATGTAAACTGCAACACAAAGTATTCATCCAGGATTCTGCTTTGAATTTAGTTTATTTTAATAGTGAAAAGGACAACAAACATCCAATTATTTTTCCTAAAATGCAGACGTGGTCATTTAATACACTTGGCAAAATAAATCAACAGTGAGTCATAGCCTGTACTTGTTGCTGAAAAAGATGGTGGAATAATTACTTCTAGTTGGCATTTTCTGCATTGGACAGGTGTTTGTGACCTCAAACAGGTCTCTTAAAAGGACGATGCCCCTAAGCACACTGCCAATGGGGCAAAAGTTGGATATATGTGAAGCATGGGGGTCTCATGCTAGAAGGGGAGCCAAAATGATGGCATAATAATTATTTCTAATTAGCATATTTTCTGTATTTGTGCACTCAAACAGGTCTTCCAAATGGATGATGCCCCTAAGCACACTGCTAGTGGCGAGAGAAAAAAACTGATATATATATGAAGTATAGGGGCGCCATGCTAGAAGGGGTGCCAAAATGATGCCAGAATAATTATTTCTAATTGGCATTTTCTGTATTGGACAGGTGTTTGTGACCTCAAACAGATCTTCCAAATGGATGATGACTCTAAGGACAAAAGTGGGTATGTACTATATTGAGGGATGTGGGCGCCATGCTAAAAGGGGCGCCAAAATGATGGTGGAATAATTATTTCTAGTTGGCATTTTCTGTATTTCTGTATAAAATACTTAACAGGGTCTGCTAAAATTAGTTACAAAGTCACTTAGAGACAACAAAGTCAATGTTTAGAAGTGCTTTGAATCCTTTAGTGTTTAATCCAGACATAAACTTCAGGATGACACATTTCACATTGGTCAGCAGCAGCCTGACATTGAAGAGTCCGGCTCATAAAGACTCATAGGTGAAGGTATCACCTCCACCCGAACTGCTCCCAATCGGAACCGTATCCGTGACCGAGCTGCGGCTGAAGCTGGATTAACCAGCTAACCAGCCTGGCTAACCCCGCTGTCCAGCAACAACCAGCCGGACTGGTTTCCAGGGCGAGGATCCACGGTGATACCGGTGTCTCCTTATGCCCGAAAGGTGCGCCTTACCTTGTCGCTGATGTTCTCGGCGGTGTCGGGGTCTCCTCCGCCGGCGCCTCGCTTCCTCAGCTCCGTCATGTTTCGCTCGTCTCGCCCCCGGGACGTTAATGTGTCACATAAGCCGACTCCGAGGGCAGGGAGGGCGGGGAGAGAGGAAGAGGACCGGGGACGAGCCTTGGAGTTTTAACAGCCGGAGTCCGGGATTTTTAGAGCCAGTTCGACCTCAGAGACGGTCCGAGAAGAAGGTCAAGTTTCCTGAAAGTCAACCGGTGCCGACAGCGCAGCTCCGTGGGACGAGGTACGGCTGCTCTACCTGTTTGTTTACCACCGCAGTCCCTGCTTTGCCTTTTTTACTGCTGCGAAGTCCGAGAAATCATGGACACCACTTCCGGCGAAGGCTTTCAAAAATAAAAGCTTTTCTCAGACGCGTGGTTTTCTTTCATTTTTCCCTCAAAAGTCTAAAGGAATAGCTCAGTTGTTTTTTTTTTACTTTGTTTATTTACTTACATATTAATTTATATATTATATGGCGTGTTAGTACAATTGTAGATAAAATGGGAGTAAATTTTTACCAAAAAAACTCAGAAATTCTCAAGAACAAAGAAGAAAAAATCTGAGCTCCAGAAGTTGAAAATTTGCAAGGCAAAACTCAGAAATTTGGAAAAATAATCATTTTTAAATTACTAGGAAATTTCTGAGCTCCAAAAGTTAAAAAATTTAAAGATTTTTTTGATAAATATCAGAAAAAATAAGGAAACTTTTGAGCTCCAAAAGTTTAAAATTTGCAAGAATAAAAACTCAAAAAGTTTTTGGAGACTTTGAGTTTTATCTCTAAAAGTTTTTTAAAAGAAATTCCTGAAATTTTTAAGAAAAAGCAAGGAATCTTGATCTCAAAAAGTTAAAAATTTGTGAAAAAGACTAGCATTTTGGGAATGTAAGAAATTTTCTAAAAAAAAAAAAAAAAACAACAAAAAAACAAAGACATTTCTGAGTTTCACAAAGAGTCAGACTTTTGAAAAGATTTTTATAGAAAATGTCAGATTAGTCTCAAAATTTCTGAGTTTTTTGGCAGTTTTTCCCCCTTAATCTACTTTACATTGTTGTAGATATAAATGAATAAAATAGCCACATTTGTTTGTCATTGAATGAATGGTATTATTTCAGTGCACCTAGTAGCACATTTGGATGACATATTTCTTTTGATAACCCCATTTCTAATTTATCCACCATAAATTGATTTTTCTCTTGTTAAAGTTGGAACTTCTTAAATTATGATTTGCAGCTAAATAATTTTTTACAGTAAAGAAAGCTTAAAATACCGAACATTAAACGTTTCCACCATTAGCAAAAAGTAATTGTTACATGTGGTATGTATACTTTCACGCATCATTTACTTCTTTGTCTTCAGATGTAATTCATAAATGCGTAAATGGGCTCACATTTGGTTTTATTTTGAAGTGCGGCAAACCTCACTTCCGGTGTGAGTCTGCATTTATTGTTTTAACTTTATTCTGCTCTGCTGCGGCGTCACCCTCCATTCAGCTCATACTGGGTTAACCTGCTCTGCTTCTCTCTGCAGTAACAACCAGTGAGGGCCGAATTAAACACACAAACACACACTTTGCATCGATTACAACCTGAAAACTCACAGACCCAAAATCCAACCTGCTCCTCTCAGGACCGGCACCTTCAAAACCAACAAATCAGTTTAATTCAAATCAATTTAAATACCTCACAATGTCATGATAATGATGTTTGTGAGCAAAACATCACTACACATAAAGAAAAGTGTTAAAAATAATCATTGGGTGGACGAGGGGTCTGGTTAACCTTTTGACCTTTAAACTTTCATGCATCTTTTCAAAATAAAAGCAGTACAAAGCGACAAAATGTGGCACAGTAGAGTTTTACCAAATTTGTTTGATGCAATGGAATTTTTTGCCAAACGTTTGACACCAGTTTTAATTTTAAAACAGTTGTTTAATCCTAATAAATCAGAAGAAAGCTCAGAAAAGTATAACCAGACATGCAAGTTGATCAGCTAAATTAGCAAAACTGTCAAGATTAAAAAAAAGATTCAAACATTTTTGCAAAATAAACCTGAGTTTGAGCTGAAAATGGTTCCAAAAATTGTTAAAGGAGCTACTAAGTTAAGGGGAACATCTGCTGAAATTTGTGTTAAAAGCTGAAGATATAAACGTTTTTAAACTTGAGAACTTTTGCAGAAATAGCAGGAAAGCAAAATTTTATTCTAACTGGTAAATTAGCAAATAATCTGCAAAAGAAATTACCTGAAATAACAAAATAGGAAGCTTTTAAAAAAAAAGTCCTTTAGAAATACATTAATTTAATATGCAAACGCATAAAATGTAAGTTTTACATGCAATACACAACCAATTATTAGATTTCCCTTTAGAAATTAAACATTTCATTTAGCATTTACTTAAACTTAATTTTCTGAAAAGTTTAAGTGTAACAACTAAATCTAAAAGCTATTTTACTCCCAAAAACCTTAGAAGTAGAGAAGTTAAAGAGTTGTTTTACATATTTTTTTAACATTTGGATGAGCAGCAAACAATAAAACCAGATCCAGCAGTGATTAATGTCTCTCTGTATGTTTGTATCAATTTCAGATTTCAAAACAGACCTGAAAATATTCCCCAAATCAGAGACGACAGCCTTCGGTGGTAAACAGCAATTATTTATTGAACTGAAATGAAAAGGAATAAGTACCAGCTCTATTGCATTATTGAACCATTTTGCTCTGTCGACATTGACGTGGGTGTTATTCTACTATTTCTTTATTTTTCTCTCGTAGGATGTAGTGAACACAAAGACACAAGGAACATTCAGCTATCACAGATTGCACACCAGATACTGTAGTAACGCAGTCTAATACAAGACCACCAAAATAATCCAGGATTTTTTTCAGTTTTTTTTTTTCCTTCCTCGTTTCGTAATTAGTCCGTAGTTTTTTTCCGTAAAGAGTACAAAAGTCCACCCGACGCCGGGAACGGGACCAGTCGGCCGCTCATCAGGCAATGCCTCAGAGATAAAAACAAAAGCAGAAATCCAGCAGAAAAAAAAAACCTAACATGTACAATAATACACTGACACAGAAAGTCAGCTGTGTTAATAAAACATGCAACAAGTAACAAAACTTGCTGAAATCATTAAAAAAAATCTAAAACCAGTTATAATTGCATAAATACTCTGTACAGTTCATTAATCTGCAGTGAAATGCACCTCTGCTGAAATGACAACGTAAACCTGCATCAGTGAAAACTCATGATTCCTCTTTGCTTTTTTTTTCTACAAAGTGCAAAGAAGTTGGGCCTCTTCTGCGAGACGGTGATGATGATTGCACTAAGTTACAGTACGGTAACGATGAAAGCTAGCAGGAGTGTGTGTGTGTGTGTGTGTGTGTGTGTGTGTGTGTGTGTGTGTGTGTGTGTGTGTTTGTGGGCGCGTGTATGTGTGTTTTTAGGACCAAAACGAGGGTTGATGGAAACCAAACGGATGAAAGTTCTTCAAATGAAGCAGCGCTGGAATAAATGGGAGAAAAGAGGAAAGAAAAGGAGTAAAAAATAAATTGATAGGATAATTGAAGATAGTTCTTGACTTAAAACTTTGCAATTAAACAACTTCATTTAAATTAATAGAATCGCTGAAGAAATTAAAAACAGGATAAGATTATTTTAGATTTAGATTTATCTTTATGCTCCAAAAAACTGCCTTTTGTCAAGGGGGGTCCAAAGCACGGTCCATGGGCCATTTGTGGGCCTTGAAATGATTTTGTTTGGCCCCTGACTACAAATCAAAAATGGTAAAAGCAATTAATGTTTTAACCATCATCAATTAAAACATTTTTGTTTTTCTTTTAATAAGGTAATAATCCTAAATTCATTTTTTTGATCTTTAATAGTTTTACAGAATAATAAAAAAAAAAGTTTATAAAAAAAAAAAAATCTCAACTTTTTTTTTTTTTTCCCATTTACAATTCAATGAAATCTGTGGGCAGTTCATCAGTTTCAGCCACAGGTCTAAAGTTTGGACACCACTGGCCAACAACAAAAAGATTTTTCAAGACCCTTTGAAAAACAAACAAAAAAGGAGATATTTTTATAAATAAATTTCTACAAGGTGAATTTGTTAAAATTTTAAATGAAACAATTCTATAGTAAATATAAAATGTGGGGGGAAAGCACTTAGTTGACAGTAACTGAGAGCAACATTAGTTTAATTCTGTTAATCCAATGCAGACATTGGATGAAATTGTACAGAAAAACCATCATGAAGCTTTTTTATGACCTTTCTATTTAAAAACACCATTCAGTCTTCAGTCAGAAAGGCTCTCTTAGATATTCCTTACTACTTTTGCTTTTCAATATTGTCATTGTGGGCAGGATGAGCAAAACTCTTAAGCCAATTCTGAGGGATCCCAAGATATTTGTACTTCCTATACATATGTGTATATGGGGTGTACAAATTATATAGGAATTACATATAGGGGATATATATAAAAAAAAACTTTATCTAAGCCGTGAATTCGAAAATTTTGTCGTTTAAGTTTGAGGAGATTAAAAACCGGACCATCAGAGGAATAAAAATGGCGCCTTTGTTACGGAAATGTGTCAAAATGCTGCAACTTTCCATGTTTTTGGTGACATTTGAGCTGAAATAAAAGCTTTGGCTGTATAGAAAACACTAGCTGCATTTATTGTCCCTTTAAAGTCTTCCACACCATCTCTGCTGGGCAACATTTCACCACCGAAATCAAACATAAAATCATAAATTGGCATTTAAAAATGCATTTTTAATCCAGTTCAGCTGTTTTTGCCCAACTTTGTAAATATAACGGATATTGTTGAGGGATAATCAAGGTCTTCTCTTAAATTAGGCTGCAGCTAGAAGAATTAGAAACAGATTGTGTAGAGAGATGTAAAAATAAAGATGTCCCTTTTCTGTGTCCCTCTAAAAAGCTGCTTTGACTGCAATGTGGATGTCGGAGAATAAATTCACATTTTAAAACAAATCTCCGCCTTTTTGGATGAACTCGTATAAACAAAAAGAATAAAACTGATATGTTTAAAAATCTGAACTGATCCAGTCTTCAGAGCGCAGCAGCAACCATGATAAAAAAATACAGCAACCTCCAAATTGAAAACGACGAAGGACAGAGCAGATGATAGGGTGAAAAAACAAAACTATTTGGCAAAAAAATTGTGATTTTATGTTCGATCTCACATTTTGTAAACAACAACGTGATCTGGAAATTATTTTTATATATTTATATATATAAAAAAAGGTGATTTTTGCATAACTCCACCCACAAACAAAGTTTTGACATTCATATCCCTCCGTACGTCTTCTGTACTCACTGTGGCTTGTGACGCAGGTTACACACAATCTGTAGTTTTGTTTTAAAGCAAGGAGTGGTTAGTCACATCGCTAAGTTACAAGCAAGCTGTTGTTTTTCTAGATGACCTTCATTTTTGTGTTTGCAGAGTTAAAAAGGCCGTGGTTACGTATTTACACTATGAACAAGTCTTTTTTTTTTTTTTTAATGGTAACAGAAGGAGGAGGAGGAGTATCTTCGGAAATGGTGGGGGATTGATTCAGATTAGCTGCTTGGTTATGTTTCCCCCTCCGGATGATGAGTGCATGTAGTTAAAGTGATGGCTGAGTTTCTTTCCCACATTTTCATTTCGATCCGGTTCCGATCTCCGTGCAAATCAAACATTCTGGCGCTTGAGAGGATAGGGATTCTGGGAGGTTTCAGGTCACACGGAGGGCAGATGGAGGGATCCAGGCGGTTTGTTAACCTATCAGTTTTTGGCGCCGCCGTCATCGACGCTTCGCTCGTGCTGAAGGTTGTAGTAGCAGTTCTGACAAACTCGCACTGGAGATGAAATCTTCAGCCTTTTAATTTCCGACTGGAAGCGACTACACCTGCAAAACAAGCCGATAATATGTTAATAAATGAGATTTCTGACTAAAAGTTCTACTAGTAATTTCTACAAACCAGATGATTTATAAACAAACAGTAATTCATCACGTATGTGAACATGTAAAGAGAAAATAACAAAGGACTAAGTATAGAGCCCTGAGGTACACCAGAGGTACTAGAGTAGATGCAGGTTAATGTTTAGGCCTGTCACAATTACAGATTTTGCTGGGCGATAAATTGTCTCTGAAGTTATTGTGATAAGTTATAATATTTTTAAGTCATATAACAGTAATGGCAAAATAATGCAAGACATTTTCAAAGTTCAATAAACTTAAAATTCTACTGAGCATTTAACATTGGATCTAGAAGACATTTTAAATATTCAAAATAAATAAACAAAACAACAGAAACGGCAAATAAAATGAATTATGAAGTCTCACATGACAACGTAGAAACAAAAACACAGCTTTAATATTTTTTTTAATTGTAAGTAGTTTAAATTTTCCGAGTTGCTTTATATTTATTTATTTTTTAATGCTTTTAGATATTTTTAAAAGCAACTCAGAAAAGATGACAACAAATCAAAATCCACTTGGTCCCAAAATATTTGTCAGTCAGCTCCAACAAACATAAATATGTTATTTACATTATTTACAATAATAAATCAGTTAAATTTATATATATATATATATATACATATAACCATCATATAGCTAGTGCATGTTAGCGATCAGGGTGTTTTTGTGAACGATCGATTGATTATAGAGGAACTGCTGATCGGTTTCAGGTTCTTACCGCTGACAGAAGAGCTGCCCGCAGTTCCTGCAGTGGTGGCGTCGCTCCGTCAGGGAGAAGCGGACGGTGCAGCCGGAGCAGCTGTCCACCACCTCGTCCTTCACCCAGTGGTCAGCCGCCGAGCGGCCGGGCTGGTCGCTCACTGACCAGCTGAAGACTCGGCCGCGCCCGTCTCCAACCAGGATCTTACTGTGATCCCTGCAGAGACGAAGCAGGAGCAGAGGGAAAACGCTCTCACCAGGGTTCATTCAGTTTCAAACAGTAAAATCCAAGCAAACTATAACTTTAGTAAAACAGAATGTAGTTTTATAGATATAAGCCAGTTATCAGTTATCAGGCACATTGGGTCAGCAGTTGCCTTCAGAACGCAGGCAAGAATACATTATTCTAACTATTTAAACTACTTACAATTAAAAAAAATATTAAAGCTGTGTTTTTGTTTCTATGTTGGTGAATTTAACTTTTTATTTATTTATTTGTTTGTTTCTCTGACTTGAGAGAGAATAATTACTGTCATGTAGTAACTACAAAAGAAGCTTGCTCAGGCTGATACATGATTGTGTGTTTTACCAAAATATTTTAGCAAAAAAATAATAATAATTCAAGCAAACTTTTCAGGCAGCACACTTTGGAAATAAAAACAATACAACTTAACTAAAAAAACTGTTTCAATTCACTATATTATGTCAATTTATTACTGTTATTAATAATGACTTGTGATAATATTCTATATTCTACAGCAGTGATAAGGAGGAATAAAATATAGTAAAAGTTTGTTTTGAAATGTCTCTCCTGCTCAAATTAAAATAGTACAAAGAATTTTACAATAAAAATTTTAAAAAATGTTCTTGCCAAGTTCTTTGTCATTTAGCAAAGATAAAACATTTTGGTAATTCTAACTGACCTAAAACAATAAAAGTTTATTTTCATTTAATTTCATACACTGAGAATAAAAACATTCTTTTTATTAGGAGCAAAAAATATCTATCAATGTTTTCCAAATTCAGGCTTTTAATCAAATGTTATATTTACACTTTATTACAAAACTGCACAGCTTTAATATCAAGCACTTCCAAACCTTGAAAACATCTAGTAAAATTCAAGGATTTTTCAGGATTTCAAGCACCTGCATTAATTAAAGGTCTAAATTAATTAAACCAGTGAAACGTTGAGAGAGTTAAACAGCAGCACTTTTAGTAGTTTGCTTAGTATTTAAGTTTTAGATGTTATTAAATGGTTTATTCTTGAAAGAAGACTTTTTTATGTCTTTATTTACAAAAATAAAATGTTCTCTGTTACTTGGAGATGGAGAGGGAGGTGATCTCAGCCGGATGGGCGTTGTCCTTGCGATCGAACGCTGTGTGCATGGTGAGTTTGCTCCGGAAGACCAGCTGACGCTCCCATCTGTATCCTGCAGCCACACACACAAAACATGCTCACCGAATCGCCTTTATGCTGGAAAACGCTCAAAGAGCCAGGAAAATGTCGCCCACCTGCTTTGAGCTGGTTGTAGGTCCGCGGCTCGGGGGCCGGCGGATGGACAGGCTGAGGGAGGGACGTCTGGGCTGGGTGAGTCGACAAAGGCAGGGGGCCTTTGGTTTGGCCCTCGGAGTAGTTGACGAACACGAAGCCGTCCTTCTCGTCGATGCTGAGTGTGTCCGACCAGCGGTGAGAGTCGTCAGAGCCGCTGTCCATCGACCAAGACGCTCCAGCTCTAGATGACGGACCTGAATGGAGAATCAAAACAGAGACGGAGTTACATAAAATACAGAGATAACTAACAAGTATTTTAGATCAGAAATTATCCGTCAGAGCCACATAAAGACAGCTGCAAAGTCAGCCTTCCATCACCTGAAGAACATTTCCAGGATTAGAGGACTAATTCTCAGAAACTCATCCATGTGTTCATGTTTAGTCACATTGATTTCTGCAACAGTGTCTTCTCTGTGGCTCTTGTGATGCAGGTTCGATTTCAGCTTCTTCCTCTCACATGCCAATGTGCCGTTGGGGAAAGCACTTAACCCCCTACCGATCTGCATATCGGTGTATAAATGTGTGTGTGTGTGTGTGTGTGTTTGTGAATGTGACTCCAGTGTAAAGCATTTTGAGTGGTAAAAATGATTGGATAAGTTCACAGGTCTGCCTAAAAAAATCAACCAAGTACTGGTTCTGTTGGACCTAAGTGGGGCTTTTGACACTGTTGATTATGACATATTACTAAAACAACTTTGGAGTTGGGTAAAACTTTCCAGTCACAATCGACTGTGATTAATTTGATGATTTGTTTCAGTCGTGCTGTTCAGCAGAGATCCGGGCTGCGTACCTCTGGGTCGGTGGACGGCGCTGCCCGGCTGGCTGCCACTGCCTCCGCCGGTCGAAGGGTTGCGCAGCGCCGCCGGTTCCTCTCCTTCTGACTCACTGCTGTCATCGTCACCATTGTTACTCTCGGCGCCCTCTGGGAGAACAACAACGTTTAGGTTCATCAGTGCAGAAGTGTTCATAACTCCCTCACAACACATTTATTCAGCCTTAGCCACGGCCTTGTAGAATCGCTTTCTGTTGCAGCTGAAAGTTTTTTCGGGTGTTTTCACACCTGATAGTCCAGTGGACTCGGTTCGATTGGGGCCTAAAGGTGAAACATTTGTTACATTTCCAGCTGCTGCATTGTGTCAAACAAACCAAACTCATTGAAAAACGTGTTCCCCTCCTCGCCTGTGGGGGCGCTGCACCAAGAACCAATGAAGAAAACACAAAAAAACCTCAGAAGAAGACATGGAGCACAACTTCCTTCTTCACAATGCAAAAACAAAATCTTAAGTAATTTTAGACTAGTTCCTGGTGCAAATAGCTTATTACACTTCAATTAAACAAAACTAACTTATACATAACTTTTAAAAAGATATAAGAGCTTGTTTTACGTAAATAATTCCTTAAAATTCATAAAAAGTAATTGTTTCATTGGCTGACTATTTCACTTATAACATGGAAAAAAATAAAAATACCATTAAAATAACTTTAAGTCTGAAAAATGTAAAACAAAACTCACCAATCTTCTCATCTGTGCAGCAGTCGGACACATCGGGCTCCACTGGCTCTGGCGCAGGGGTTTCTGGGACTTGTAGGAACTCCATTCTCCAAAACTACAAGACATTTTTCACCCGGAAGGTTAAAGGTAAAGCTCCTGAAAAGATGACAAACCTGCGTTCAGAAAGATGTGATCTGGTTACCCTGACGACTCCGTCGGAGTGTCCGGTGACGATGACGTTCTGCGTGTCCCACTCGTTCATCTCGGACACGCAGCAGCAGAGGATCTGCTGGCTGCGGCCGGTGAAGGTATTGGCGCTGGCGATGGGGCTGCCGTTGATGCTCCACACATGGATGTAGGTTCCCGCGCAGGAGACGATGTCGCCCTGCAGAGACCGGACGGTTTATTAGCACCGACTTTATCAGTTTTACAGTTTTAAGTACATCTAAGAGTGCTGTGAGTGGGAGACGGGAAGAACAATTTCCCTAAGGGATTAATAAAGCTGGCTGTCTAGATATTTAGATAGATAAATAGACAGCTATCTCATTAGCCAGCTGTCTATTTATCTAGCTAGCTATATCTAATCAGCTAATTAACTAGATTCCCATCTATCTATTTAGCTAGATATTTATCTATCTACTTATCTACCTACCTATCTATCCTTCCATCTATAGCAGGGACAAAGTAAACTAAAATACAACACAATTTTATGTCTTTTTCACACAAATTCAATACACCTGACTGGTCTGTAAGCTAAACAATTTACAAAAACAAATCCCCCAATTTCAATAACTTTAAATATAAATAGAAAAGCCGACCTTTACTTTATTAACACAGGTCAATAAGTCATTGGAATTATTTGGGCTAATAAATATTGATTACATTGAAACAATCCAAACAAATCTTGCTAAGGTATCTAAATGAGCTTCCTGCTCAAATTAAATGCTTAAACAAGCAAAAAAGGTTACCAAGAAAATTCTGAGAAATGTTTTCTGGCGTCTACATGATAGGAATAATTTTAGTAATTCTAACTGACCAAAAATAAGATAAATTTAGTCAGATTTAAATTCAGACAGCGAGAAAAAAATTTCTCTTTTTTTTTAGGCGTATAAAAATATTTGGTTTCAATTGTAAATAACATTTTCAAAATTGAGGCAAACGTTAGGAAGAACTTTATTACGAAATGGAGCAGTTTGAATGTCAAGCACTTTCCAAACCTTGAAAACACCTACAGTAAGTCAGGGGTGTCCAAACTTTTTATCACGTGGGCTAAAATCATCCTGTCAGAAGTATTCACAGATCAAAAAAATAAAACAACAAGAATCAAGCAAATAAACATATAATTTTATTTTTGTAATTACTGTTAATTTTTAGCAAAAACGATTTTGTGTTTGCTTTATTAAAAGAGCATTTATGATAGTTTTCAAATTGTTCTGGACTCTATCTAAATTTATTCCAGTTATAAGAACAGGATTCGGGTCACTTTCTTTCAAAATGATTGCTTCATTTAGCCAAGTTTAACAAATCAAATAAAAGCTGAGAGCAGAGTCTGTTTTTCAGTAAGAGTCTCTGGATAAACTTTGTTCTAATTATTATGAAACAAATTTGTATTATTCTTGAACTGCAGCTGAAGCCACAAAAAAACTGTCCAAGGGCCATATATGGCCTGCGCGCCGCACTTTGGACACCCTTGACCTAAATGAAATTCAAAGGTTATCCAGTGAGAAAGTGACTGACTGTTAGCTCGTTGATGCACAGTGCGGAGACGGGCGCGCGGTGTCCACGCAGCTGCGTGACGAAGGAGAGCTTGTTTAAGTCCCAGATGATGCAGGTCCGATCCCGGGAGCCGCTGACGACGATGCGGTACGCCGACGACGCGGTCAGACAGGTCACGGCGTCCGTGTGGCCGAGTAACGCCTGAAACATAAAGAGAAAAGGTTCATTCTGAGCAAACCTCACCTTACTGACCGCGGCAACTCGATGATTCAGAGAAGACGGCTACGCCTGACGTGACCCAAATACGATTTATTTAATTTATTTTTTGCCATAATTGCACTCATTCCTATACCAGCCGTCTTATGTCACGTGGCATGTCCCTTTTTATTATTTTTAACTTAAAATAAACAACAATAAGGAATCGTTATGTAGCTGAATTTATAAAAACAAGAAAAAATCAATTTAAGTGTCACTATATTTGAAAGGAAAATGTACAGTCCATCCATCCATCCATCCATCCATCCATCCATCCATCCATCCATCCATCCATCCATACATCCATCCATCCATCCATACATACATACATACATCCATCCATCCATACATCCATCCATCCATCCATCCATCCATCCATCCATCCATCCATACATCCATCCATCCATCCATACATACATACATCCATCCATCCATACATACATACATACATACATCCATCCATACATACATACATCCATCCATCCATCCATACATACATACATACATCCATAAAAATTTTCCATTAAAACTTAAATAAAAATTGCAGGTGTGCGTCTGAGTCTGGTGAAGTTTTGGTTAAAACATGTTTGTTTTTCATTCAGTGGGTAGAAAATCCAGAAATTTTACTCAAGTAAGAGTAGAAATACTTCATAATAAATGACTCAAGTAAAAGTAAAAAGTACAACATAATAAAAATACTCCTAAAAGTAAACTTTTCCTAAAAAGTTACTCAAGTTAATGTAACTGAGTAAATGTAACTAGTTACATACAAGTTGAATATTTTTGGAAGTGTGAACGACAACAACAACAACACAACAATCACATTTCACATAAAAGTATTTGGGTCACTTGAGTGTGAGTGTGCGTAGCCTCACCTGTTTGAGCGTCAGAGACTTGGCCTTCTCCTTGGAGCTTCCTGTCTCCCACACGCAGATGGCGGTGCTCGTCCCCCCGGTGATGACGAGTTTCGGGTTGGGGCAGATGGCGCCGAGGATCTGACCCCACTCTGACAGACACTCGTACACTACCAGGGCCTGAAACGAGTCAGAACATTGAAATTTCTCCTCAACACAGCAACTGGCTGTACACAAAAAGGTTTCTTAACGTCCTACCACCTTGAAGTACACACACTGCAAAAACACAAAATATTACCAAATAATTCTGGTCTAGTTTCTAGTGCAAATATATTAGTATACTTGAAATGAGACAAAACTAACTAACAAGTAACATTTCAGCAAAAGCTGTTTTAAAGCTAGTTTTAAATCAATAATTCCTTAATTTTGTAAAAAAAAAAAAATAATACAACTTCACCTGGAAAAATGTCTTGTTCTAAGTGAAATAATCTGAGAGTGGAACTAGCATTATTTTCAAAAATATAAAGGAATTATTTAGTAAAAACAAGCTTCTATATCTTTCTGGCACTAAGATATTTGAACAAGAAACTAGACAAACATTTTGGTAATATTTTGCATCAGATCCATCACTAGATCCAGATTTCAGGTGGTTTCTAGCAGCGTCAGTAGAGGATCTGAAGCTATACATTGACCCTTTGCAGGTCCAAAGATAATAACTTATTAAAGGATAATAATTAAATACTAAAACAAACTCTGTAAATTTGTGAGGGTATAAGAAGCCTCTGACCTTGTCGGACTCGTAGTTGGCCAAGCGACAGCTGAGGTCGGCGTAGCCCCAGGCGAACGTTTTGCTCCAGGTGGGTGGAACCAGAACTTTGTTTTGCTCCACAGCCAGGATGCCTTTATCAGTGCAAACGATCTGTCCCACAGGCTCCTTCAACTCTGAACCAGAGAAACATGAATTCTGTTTATTTACCACAAATACAGTTGTGTTCGAAATAATAGCAGTGCCTTTAGAAAAATGAGTAAATGTCAAAATTCTTCAAAGAAATTGTACTTTAATGAACACAGATACATTGGGGACACAGTACATTCTATTCCAAAGCAAAACAATTGCGCAAAGTCATCAAAACTTAAATGATAATAATAATATTTCAAATAAAGTAAGAAATGGCATGTTCAAAAGAATAGCAGTGTTGCCATCTTTCCTTGGAAACTCAAAAATGTACTGTACAAACAAAGAAATTCTTGATAAGTGAACCTAGCTGAGTATCCTAAACTAATATTTTGTTGCAAAACCACGGTTTCCGATGACTGCTACACATCTGTGGTGCATGGAGTCAACCAACTTCTGGCATCGTTCCACAGGTATTGCAGCCCAGGATAATTGCACTGTATTCCACAATTCCTCAGCGTTTCTTGGTTTTGCCTCATGCACTGCACTTTTTATGTCAGCCCACAAGTTTTCGATGGGATTAAGGTCCGGGGATTGTGCTGGCCACTCCATCAGTTGAATCTTGTTAATCTGGAACCATGCTTTTGCTCGCTTGCTGGTGTGTTTGGGGTCATTATCCTGTTGAAAGGTCCACCTCAAAGGCATTTCCTCCTCAGCATATGGCAGCATGACCTCTTCCAGGATCCTGATGTACTGGAACTGATCCATGATCCCTTGTATGCGGTGAATCGGACCAACACCATAGTATGAAAAACATCCCCATATCATGATGCTTGCACCACCATGCTTAATGGTCTTCAGTGAGTACTGTGGCTTGAATTCTGTGTTTGCAGGGCGTCTGACATACTGCCTGTGACCCTTAGACCCAAAAAGAACAATCTTGCTTTCATCTGTCCACAAGATATTATGCCATTTCTTTTCAGGCCAGTCAATGTGCTCTTTGGCAAATTGTAAACGCTTCTGCACATGTCTTTTTCTCAGCAGTGGGACTTTGCGGGGGCTTCTTGCTGGAAGGTTAACCTCAGTAAGACGTCTTCTGATTGTCACAGTACTCACTGTCAACTGAAGGTCTTGCTTGATCCTCTTGGATCCCATCATTGGCTGAGTCTTCGCCAGTTTGGCTATTCTTCTGTCCATTCGAGGGGTTGTCTTTCTTTTTCTTCCTCGTTTTTCAGTTTTTTGCTCCCATTTCAGGGCATTTGAGATCATTTTAGCTGAACAGCCAATGATTTTCTGCACCTCTTTGTATGTTTTCCCTTCTTTAATCAATTTTTTTATTAGGAAACGCTCATCTTCAGAACAGTGTCTGGAACGACCCATTTTCATTGTTTTTTCAGGAGAAATGCACAGCCAGCATGCCAGTTGTCTTGATCCTTAAATACGGATCACCTGTTAACACCCTTTTTTCCCAGAATACCCTCCCTAATTGATGCCCTCTCTAATTGGACTCACCACTGCTATTTTTTTGAACACACCCTTTTCAGTTAATCATTCAATTTCACAGAATCCACAGTATGCATGGCTGTCCTGTTGGGTTTGTTGGTTTTCTATACCTTTATTTTACCCCCCAGAAACTTATCTGGGGTATAGAGTTTGAAATGTTAATAAAACCAGTGATTTTCTTGCTGCTGTTGAGGCACTGCTATTATTTCGAACACAACTGTAAAAGTGTTTATACCCAGACAATGAGGGAATCTAAATAAATAAAGGAATCTAAACAAAAATCAGCTTCTTAGAAAAACCAACAAAAGTAAGACACACAGTTAGAAGTAATTACTAAAAAATTGAAAGAAAAGGCAACATTTTGATTTATAAATTCATTCTGTTTATTTCTGTGTTTTTAGATGTGTTCAGGATGGAACTAGGCCTGTCGCAATAAACAATAAATCAATTAATCGCATGATAAATTAAAACAAGATCAATAATGCTGACTAGAATTTAAAGTTTGTGGAAATATTAAAGCAGATTTTACGTGTGTGTGTGTGTGTGGGGGGGGGTTATGATAACCTTTGACAGGAGCAAGAGAAGGTCTGAGGTTGTCCAGATGATGGAAAAAGATTTTGTCGTTGTTGGAGTTCGACGGAACGGCTGCTAGGTCGCCGTTGGTTTTACTGCGAACGCGTTTGGGAGGATGAGGTTTCTTAAACAGCTGAAAGAAAAAGAAAAATCAGTCAGAATGAGATTTCTGCTTCCCCCAAAAAAAAGCAGAGTCAGATTTCCGAGTTACTGACCTGCTTGGGGATTTGTCCGAAGTTGTTGATGAAGCCGATGGTGGCCGTCTCCTTCAGCGGGTCGTTGATGTTGTAGATGTCCACCTGACCCTCGTAGAACAGGTGGTGGAAGACGTTGACGGCCTCCACGGCCGGCGGCCCCTGCTGCTTGTAGCCGAAGATCAAGTCGATCCACTCATGGAGGTGAGCGGAGACGTAGTCGCACTCCAGCGCCTGGGAAAAAAAATAAATCTCAAACGTCAGCAAGTATTAATTAGGCTTCCCTGAGCAGTTTAGGATCGGTCTGTGGGCTGACCAAAACATGTTGGTTCTGGTCAGCCCAACATCTTTTGATAATGAGATTTTCAGTCTGGTTAGTTTGGCCTAGAATGAGCTGCTATAGGGTCTCTGTCATTTCAAATCCAAATAGGCTGCTGCTGGCCACGCCCCCCAACTCAACGTTTGCGTATAAATGTCTGCAAACAGATGTGCAATTGTATAACCGGACATCTTTGAAAAGCAGAAGTGGAGCCTCCTGGGCAACCAACAAGAAAGCAGCAAGTGGTTTCTGAATGGTAAGTAAACAACTAAACACTTGTCTTTTCTCCGAAGAGTTTTTGCGGCGCTAGTGGCTCGTATTTTTTCGACAGTAGGCAGACAGGAAGGAGGGTGAGGAGAGGGGGAAGACATGCGGCAAAGGTCGTTGGGACCGGGAGTCGAACCCGCGACGAGGCCTAAGGCCTCCAAACGTGGGGCGTGCTAACCCCCTGCGCCACCACAGCACGCCCCAACACTTGTCTTTTCCAGCAGCCACTGGACAGTAAGACCATCAAACCATATGTGTTGGAGCTCTGCTTGGGTTGCTAGGTAACGGTGCAGCATGACTCAACAATCAGGAGGCTCTTTAAAAGGGTCATTTACCACAATGTTTCCCAACCCTGGTCCTCCAGACTCACTGCCCTGCATGTTTTAGGTATTTCCTTGCTTCAGTCCAGCTGATTTCAATTGATGACTGATTAACAGGCGTTTGTTGAACTGCAATCAGTTGAATCAGGCACATTAAAGCAGGGAAACCCCTAAAACATGCTATATATAGCAGTTTTGTAACAACTGCAAATAACATAGTTACTTGACTATGCTGTAAAATGGCCCTATATGTACGTTTGTGTTTCTATTACTTCTACAAACAGCCACAACACTTAAAAAAAACCTAGATGATTTTTTTAGCAGTAAGTTGATACTTTTTGGTATCTGGTAAATCAGTGTTTCCCAACCCTGGTCCTCAAGGCCCACTGTCCTACATATATGAGTTACAAGAAATTTTACTTCCTGATTTAACGCCTTCAAATTGGGCCACTGTCTCTTTAAAACCTCCGGCTTCAGAAAGCTATTACAACAGGGCTCCTCCATTAACCCTTCAACAACGTTTTTACCAGCGTTTCACTGTGCAGTGACACCAGGTGTTTGCTAATTGCTGCTGGCTAGTCTGAAGGAACTGAGCGGGGAGGGCTGATCTGAGAGGCGGAAGGTTGGAAACAGCAGCTCGGAGGAGGAACTAGGTCCAACCAGGTGTTTTGTACAGTGGAATAGTTGTCATGGAGATTGTCAAGAGAAGTGGAGTTTTGATGACTATACTGAGCCCTTTGTGACAACTGAGGATGAAGAATCTGCATCTTCACATCAATGACGAACATCTTCTCTTTCCAGGGGATGAGGACGGCGAACTGCAGGAGGGGGATGGACTCCCAGCATGTGAAAGGTCTGACCTCGTGGAGGGGGTGTCAAGAAAACCCGAGCTCATCCCACTTCCCCATGCTGGAGATTTAAGTTTAACAGTAATAATAAATAAAGTTATCTTTAAAATGAATCACTAAGTGACATCAAGTGACAACAGTAGACTTAAACTTCAATAAAATAAATCTGGTGTGTTGTTTTTGTCTCCTGCAAACTTTGCTTTAATTCTATTCCTTTTTTCTATCTAATCATAAGAAATCATAGTCAGTCAGAGAGAGACATGAAACAGGAAGAGCAGGTTTCCTGGAAAAAGAGGAAGTAAGTTACCAGCCTGCAGATTTATAAAAATAGCTGAGACTATTCCTTATTTTAAAGCATGAACGTTTTAAAGAATGAAAGTCTAAACATTTTGAGTAATTGGATAAGATTCAAAGTAAAATACTTATATTAATATTGGTTTACTTATAATAATACTTACACTTACATTTGTGGGAACACTTACAGTAAAACAAGTAACTGTAACTTTGGTATCAAATAATTAGAATAATAGATTATTCTTGGTTTCTTTTCAGAAAACATCTGTAATAACTCACATTAAGATTATAATAAGAATAATTAATAAGTTATGGTTATAAAATTATAAATGAAAGCTAAATCAGAGAAGCTAAAGAAAATAAATAAATGTGATAAATGTGATATAAATGTGATTTTGACATTGAGCTTGAAATGGTATAAAAAGGTGTAACTGCAATTAAACATCACTGATATGTTGGAGGTAGATGGTAGGTGAAAGGTGAAAGGTTAAGGGAAAAAGGGGAACTAACAGGAGAGCAAAGATGATCAGCGCCTTATTTGGAAACAGGTTGTTGAACAACGTAAACGTTTCAGCAACAGTTGTGCAGGCAACGGACATAGGAGGTTGAGCAACCCTGAGACATTAGCACAGACATCAAGACATAATGTCTGTAAAACAGTGATGGATATGAGATCATCTGTCTAAGCAGACAGCCAATTAAACAAGCACAGCATCAGTGCTAGCCAATGCAAACGCACCAAAAGAGTGGATAAACCCTATAAAAGGTGGGTGCAAAAGAGGAATCTTTGGTTGGATCCTCCAGGCAGCTTCGAGCCAAGATCGAGACGGACAAAGAACTCTGCAGCTGAAGAAGAGCCGGGGCCACAGAGCCAAAGACTGTCCTGTGCATGGGGACCAATCAGCCCCGCAACACGTGGATTCAAATCGCACTTCTCTCATCAGCTGGGTTCAGGTGAGCTCTGTGAAACTAGTTGGCTGCAGGCTGCTCAGTCTGGCTAATTCACAGGGGGAAGAAGGTTGGGACACCTGGATGTAGTTCGTCAGGAACCAGGCGAACTACATCTTTTAAGCTGGCATCTTTTCTCGATGCCAGCTTAAACAGAGTTTACTTCAGTTCTGGACAGGATAAATCCCAGCAGATTTAGGAAACTCAAGTAACCCGATAGACGGAGTGCTGGTAGCACATCTCCTCTCTCAGAAGAGGAAGTAGAGAGTGAGAGAATAGAGAAAAAAGGGAGGGGTGGGGGTGTTGCGCAACAACAAGATTAAAGGCATGAAAGAGTCAAAGCAACACTCCAGGTATGTTTTTGATCAGGTGATAACAACATGATGTTAAGCTCAAGAAAGCGGATTTTACTTGTTACTGCCCCTTTAATTCTCCTACCTCTCTGTGGACTCTGATGAACTCCCGAGGGTCACCTTTGGCCCACGGTGGGAGGATGACGTCACCCAGCTTGGTGCCGTTCTGCTTGGCACCTGAAGCAACAAATGTCAGAATAAGTGAAATCTCTTCCAGCTGATCTGAAAGCAGCCGATGGTGCAGATCGTCTCTGGTCACCAACCCAGATCAAAGTTATTAGAGTTCAGCAGGAACTCGGGCAGGTAGAAGAACTCTGGGATCAGCTCCTTGACGTCGGCCATGTTGTGTTTGGAGGCGGAGAGCCACGCCTCCCGGACGCTGTGGAACATCCTGTCTGCAAGGTCAAAGTGACCTCCCTGAAGGTCACAGAGACACACGGTTAAATCCTGGTCACCTTTTCAACATTTAAAGGGATTTTTAGCGCTTCCCTAGAAGTACCTAAACAAGTGTGTTGTTTTTCTTTCCCTTTTCTTTATTGTTTTTGGTTGTCAAATTTTATTTCGAACATTTAAAATGTCTACCAGTTGCAAGAGTTTTGAACAAAATTAGAGTCAACTGCCCTGTGAGAGAGTGAACTGGCATTACTATGCTACTACCAATACATTACTAGAAACTGGTCTCAAAACAACAATTTTATAGTTTATCACAATAATTAGTGGGACAATTTATCGGCCAGTCGCTGTTTTATCTTAGAAAATCATTTTTATATGATTAATTTTAAAGAAATCAGTTTAATACTAACAGTAAAATAAGAATTCAATAAAAGTAAAATTTACTACTTATATTTCTTCTGCCCTCCTTTATTAACATTTTGTTTACTTTTTTCCAATATATTTTAAAATAATTGTGACTGTTCCAGTAGTTAATATAAAGTATACATCTACATTGTGTAACTCGTGATATAAAAAACATCTAAATATGTTTTTTATTAATAAACACTGCCTCACCTTTTAAATAAGACAGTTAAAGCCTCAGCAGAGGTGTAATTTCTGACACAAACAGGGAAATTATGGAAATGACGCTAATCTTCAGAGCTATTTAGTTATGCCTTTTGGCAAGCAGAGCTTTGTATTGTTTGCTGTAATAATCAATAAAAGTTCTGGAACTGAGGATCGAACCTGAAGTCTGAGGAAAATCTGCGTGAATGGCTCCATCCGGACCAAATACGAGGCAACGATCATGGCGGAGGAGTAGTGGGTCCCGTAGTGGTACGCTGGGGTTTCACCTGGACAGAGAAGTCAGTGAAGACAAGATAGAATAGAATAGAATTCAACTTTATTGTCACTGCACTGTCACAAGTACAAGCAACAAGATGTAGTTTGCATCTATCCAGAAGTGCTCTACGAGATATAAATATTTATTTACAGATGTACCAGACTATGTATGTATGGACTATAAGGGGTTGTAGCAAGAGATATAGATATTGTGTATAAATATAAATATGGGAGCTATATGCACAGATTATACAGATTATAAAGAATATACAAGAATGTTAGGGAATGGATTATAGATAAATAATGGCAGATAAAATTTACAGGTTGTATGTGTGTGTGAAGAAAACAGTCCGTGATGTGTGTGTGTGTGAGGATAGTCCATATGTTATTGTTGTATGAGAGGATAGGGGAGGACAGTCCTTATAGTTTATGTTTTATGTCAGGAGGCGTTCAAAAGCGTGACAGCTGTGGGGAAGAAGCTGTTCCGGTGCCTGGTGGTTCTGGTCCGTAGGCTTCTGTAGCGCCTCCCAGAGGGCAGGAGGGAAAAGAGTGTGTGTGCTGGGTGAGTGGAGTCCTTTGTGATTTTCCCGGCCCTTTTCAAACACCGCTTCCTGTAGATGTCCTTGATGGCAGGGAGCGGTGCCCCGGCGATATACTGGGCAGTTTGAATAACATCAGGAAAAAAATGTGAATTGAGCGTGAAGTCATTCGGCGGTCTCACCGTTGGGATCCTCCCAGTCTTTGTATCTCTTCTTGTACTGCGTGAGCCGGTCGTCGGTCTGGGCGCCCATCGGCTTGGCCAGGTTTCGGAACGTCTTTGGGTTGTTCAGGTCCAACTCCTGCAAATTAAAATAAACAACAAAAACTGAAGCCGGACCCAAACCTACAAACCTCCTTTTAAAGGTGAAACGCTTCGCTCACCTCTGCATCGAAGTCGGCCAGGATCCAGGGGAAAACCGGGTACTGCATCAGGTCGTTGTACGAGCGTCCCGCCAGCGTGTTCAGATGCATCAGGTACTGGAAGTTACTGATCTCGCCTCGCTGGAACACACACACACACACACCAACACACACTCAGGAGGCTTCCATACAGGCATGGAGACTATAAATCCCAAATTAAAGATTCTTACCTCCCATCTTTGAGTGACTGATTTCTCACCAACCAGCGTGCTGAGAAGTCCAGACCTGAAGGAGACGAGGAGAAAAACTCAGTGGCTCTGAAATAAAGGGCTGATATTCTTTATTATTCTTATTATTACTATTATTAATAATGATTGTTGTTGTTATTATTATTATTATCGGTGCAGAGAAACAGATACAAGAGGAAATGTTGCTCATGAGACCCGAGTAGGTGATTGTGATTTATGTAAAAAAAATCAAATGAATTATTATGAGATAATTACCCTTGTTCGACGCTGGTGTTGGGCCTCTGACCTGAAACCGACTCTGAGCTGTCAGCCAGCGACGGCACAACCGCCAAGAACCTGCAAAATAATGTAAGAACACATTCTCAAATGTCAATAAACTTTAAATTCTAATAAACATTTTACACTGGGACTGAAAGATGTTTTAAATTACCAAAATAAATAAACAGAAACAACCAATAAAATTAATTATAAAGTTTCTGTAAACAAAATTGTCCTTAAAGAAAGGGCTTGTTGAGACTAAAGCAGCAGACTGAAAACTTTTATCATCTAGTTTTTCATAGAAAGATAGAAAGAGAAAAACAAGAAATAATGCAGATGGAAATTATTGAGCTCATTTTAATTTATCATGTGATTAACTGATCTTATTGCAATAGTCCTGACCCAGCATGCTCTCTTAAAGTACCTTTAAGTCTAGTTGACATCTTTTTAAGTGTTAATTATTCCTTTACACTTTAACTGCGTACCTTTGATAAACTTTGTTGCGAACGCCCTTCTGGAAAGCCAACAAGTAGTTTCTTCCATCGGCTGAGAAAACTTCCACCGCCATCGGCTGAAGAGAAAGAAACCAAAACAAAACAAGGTTTTACACTAAAACTCCTACCTCCAACATTTGAGCATATTTAACAAAAACCTTAACTAGACCAAAAATACTTGGTTTAGGATTTTGTGTTATTGAGGTGTAGTTGCTGAAATGTTCTATACAAATAAACTTGACTGACAGATTAAATACAAATTTATGTGTTATATGTGTGGTCTATACGTGTAATAAATATAAGATTTTGTAGGTGGATAAGGAGTGGGAATATTGATACGTTTATAATATCTATTAATATTCAGTCCCATGAATATTTAGTTTTGATTTTATGCTTCCTGCTCTAAATATTTTTGTACATTTTTTAAAAAACAAACTAACCATCACTAATAATAAAAATTGGCAACTAAGAAGTTACATACTTGTAGTCCAAACTGTTGAAAACTCCTCTAAATTTGAGCCTTTTAGCCCAGTTTATGATCCAATAACATCACTTTTATTAGGTGGTTAATAAAAATATAGAAGCGGTATTAAAGTACAAAAACAAAAATATATTAATCAAAACATGCCAACCAATTTACTTAGACCTCTAACACTGAATGTCTCAGGATGAGCTAACACTGCAGTGTGGAGGGTTTTGGTTGGTGCTGTGAAGGCGGGCCTGACCTGCAGCAGGTAGCGCCGCTTGTGAACCTCCTTGATGTCTTCGTAAGCAAAGATGCTGCAGGTTCTCTTCAGCTGGCTCTGGCCCTGCCGCGCCCCTCTGGGAATAATGGCCTCGTGCAAACTGGACACAAAACACCATGAAGTTTACATCAAGAAAATGGTGCATAAGGAGCTAGATGAAATTACACAACAAAAACAGCACAAAAATATAAAGGGAGAATAAAAATGTAAAACACTAATAAAGAAATATTTTCCATAAATTCATAATTGAAAGTCAGGTTAAAAGTTTGTAAATGTCTATAATTTTATTCTAACATGTCCTAAAAATTACATTTTTTTGGAGTCGTTTTACTACATCGTACTTTTTACTACTACTATTATACTTTTGCGGATTATTGTTAGTATTAATTGAGTAAAACTTCTGAATACTTTACCCACCGTGAGTAATTTCGATGAATTGCTTTAACCAAAAATGTATGAGACCCAGACAGAAACCTGCAGTTTATGTTGAAGTGAGAGCTCTTGCTTTTACACAAAAACAAAAACCAAAACATCATAAAATCACCAATTTGAGCGCTGTGGCTGATTTTAGAAGCAGTTTTGACCCAAATGGAAGCAGAAAAACATACAAGATGTGAATTTTTATAATAGATCCCCTTTAATATTTTTCTTACAAAAAATTTGTTCATGTTAACCTAAAATGCGCAGAATTTATGTCACATTAGAGCTGGAAAATGTTTGAAAACAACCAAGCATTTTTGGTCTAGGTTATAATGCAAATGTCTTAGTCCACTTGAAATGAGACAAAACCGACTTAAAAGTAACTTTTGAGCGAGATATAAAAGCTTATTTTAAGTCAACAATTCCTCAATATTGATAATAATAACAAGTTCCACTGGAAGTTTATTTCACTTATAACATGGGAAAAATGTCTCGTTATAAGTAAAATTATCTGCTAATGCAAATAGAACTTTTTCATCAATATTAAGAAATTATTTATTTATAATAAGCTCACATTTCCTCTTAAAAAGGTACTTGTAAGTTAGTTTAGTCTTGCTTTTGGACCAAAAATACTTGGTAAGATTTTGTGTTTTTGCAATATATTAATAACGTGTTTTTTTTTTACTATTATTCTCTTAAATGTGAGGAAAAAAAACATAAAGTGTCTTAAACAAATGTCCTTTTTTCCTTTTCCAATTGTTTCTCACTAGGGAAAGGAAGAGCTAGCTTCCCGAAAAGATACATTTATAAAAAGCGTTGCCGTGTCACTCTGTCAGGAAGTAAAGTCTGGGTCAGAGGTCAGAGAGGAGATGGCGGCTCACTTGGGCGGCAGGGTGTCGATGTCCCTGATCTCCCTGGAGACGGTCATGGTGTAGCCGTCGATGACGTAGAAATGCTCCTTCCCGAACAGCAGCAGACCCTCGCTGGTGTCCAGGCCCTGCACTCTGGCACAGCGGTACATGTGCTGGATCTGGAGGAAAAGGGACAGGAAGAAAACAGATCACATCAATAAAAACTGTGAGCTCAGAAAAACTGTTCAGGGGGAAAAATTGGATCAGTGAAAGAAGGGTGGAAGGTTCAGGAAAGAAACTGTTTGATCTGAGAAGTGCTGGTGAGAACAAGAAATAGTTCAGAGAAAAACACTGCAGAAAAAAAATAAATAAGGAAAAAACAGGAAGGAAAAAACAGGAAGGAAGAAAAGAAAGGATGGAAGAATTGAAAGAAAGGAGAATGGAAGAAAATAAAGAAGGAAGCTAGCCTAGCATTCACAACAGGATCTGCTGTGCCACACTGAATAGTGATTGACAGCGCTAAGATCCGCCTACTGGCTCTGATTGGTTGTTTCTAGTTAGCGCTGGGAATAGGCCGATGATTTTTTTAGATTATATGTCTCATAAACAGATTAAACCAACATGTAAAAAATTAATTTATAAACGTTTCATACATTAGCTTTAAGGTATTTGATTTAATCATTATGATTTTCTTATGTTTGTTAAATTGTGATTTTATTCTAATAAACAACATAATAATTTAAAATAAGGCATTTTAATTATTTATTACTTATAGAAGAAATAATAATATTTATTATATACAATATTTATTGTAATAAATAGAATAGGATTCTATTGTAATTCAGCTTCTAGGCACCACAAATCTGGAACAAACTTCCAGAAAACTGCAAAACAGTCGAAACACTGAGTGTCTTTAAATCTAGACTAAAAACCCGCCTGTTTAGAGTTACTTTTGAAATACAATCAATGAAACACTGACCAACAGACTGGATGTGTCATGATTTTGGTGATGACACTCATCAAAATGTAATGTTTGTTCAATTGTTGACTGTACGGTGTTTTCTTTATAACTTTATCACTTTGTGTTTTAATTACTTAAAGCACCTTGAACAAATAAAACAAATAAACTTGTCTTGAGTTAATATTTGTGGCAGAGACTAATGGGGATCCTTAAATAAACAAAGCTGCAACAACAACACTAGAAAATTTCGGAAGAAATTTAGCCGGGGCCTGCCAAGGCGTGCCCGTCGGTTTGGGCCCGGCGTTGTCAGGCTACAAATTGGCATCGATGCTAAAGAACGCTGCAACGTAATCAATAGCATGCTGAGAATCACAAGAACGTTAAGTAAGGTGGACGTGCACCATTCAGTATGATTTAAAATGTTGTCAAGGCTTTTATTTTGGAAGTTTTGTTAAACTTCATTTCAAAGGGCCAAACTAATCCCATGCGTAATAGTCCTTGGGTTAAAATAGTTATATAATGCTCAAAACACAAGTAGTTGATGTAAAAATATTAAAGGCTTTTATTTTGAAATATTTGTTAAGCTTCATTTCAAAGCGCCAAACTAATCCTATGTTTATCAGTGCTTTGGATGAAAAAGTCAAATAAAGCCAAAAAGAGCAATTACGTCATGTAAAAATATTCAAGGCTTTTATTTTGAAATTTGCAGGATGCTTCATTTCAAAGGGCCAAACTAATCCCATGTGTAACAGTGCTTTGGATGAAAAAGTCAAATAAAGCCAAAAAGAGCAATTACGTCATGTAAAAATATTCAAGGCTTTTATTTTGAAATTTTCAGTATGCTTCATTTTAAAGTTCTGAACTAATACCATGTGTAACAGTGCTTTGGATGAAAAAGTCAAATAAAGCCAAAAAGAGCAATTACATGATGTAAAAATATTCAAGGCTTTTATTTTGAAATTTTTGTTAAACTTCATTTCAAAGGGCCAACCTAATCCCATGAATAACAGTCATTGGATAAAATCTGTTATATAATGCTCAAAACACAAGTAGTTGATGTAAAAATATTCAAGGCTTTTATTTTGGAATTTTTGTTATGCTCCATTTTAAAGTTCCGAACGAATCCCATCTGTAACAGTGCTTTGGATGAAAAAGTCATATAAAGCCAAAAACAGCAATTACCTGATGTAAAAATATTCAAGGCTTTTATTTTGAAATTTTCAGTATGCTTAATTTTAAAGTTCCAAACTAATCCCATGTGTAACAGTGCTTTGGATGAAAAAGTCATATAAAGCCAAAAACAGCAATTACCTGATGTAAAAATATTCAAGGCTTTTATTTTGAAATTTTCAATATGCTTAATTTTAAAGTTCCAAACTAATCCCATGTGTAACAGTTACTGAGTTAAATCAGTTATATACAGCCCATAGCAGCAAGTAGTTCTAAAGGCCAGTTCAGTCCTGATCTGTTTCAACTGAGGGTTTCACTATAGATAGAACTACAGCGATGCGTATTTGTAGTCCTAATCAGCAGCCAATAGCCTCTTGAGTTCCGTTGCTATGGTAAATAAGTTTCACACCAAGGTGTGAACTGTTAGTGAAAGAGCCTGAGAGCCTCAGAAAATCCTGTCGCATGACTTTGCTCTGAAGCACCGTGACAGAAAACCGTACGGTCTAGATAAATTTCGAAAACATTTTACCGGAGCAGACATGCATATCAATGTCAGGATCGATTTTGATACCAATCGTGCGATATTTGTGGGCGTGATGGCGATTTCAAAATTATTTTGGGCTCAAAAAACCTCTTCATTTCTCACTCTAGCCGAGATGGGCTCTCACTCTAATTTTAGGAAAAATGAGAAAGTTTGGGTCGCTTAGAGGCAAATTGTGGACAAACCGTAACTGGTATCGACGAGCCGTCTTCACTTTCGAAGAGATCACAGACGTATCTACAAAATGAAATTTGAATGGCATTTCTAGGTGAATTTGTGACGACACAGAAAATCCTCAAAAATAGGGTATTTCCAGGATTTTTCCCATTGACTTATAATGGGGTTTTTTTTGTAGTTTTTTGCGAATTATGTCGCCACGTTAACCCCAAATCCCACCAAAAGTAATAGCTCCAATGGCGTGAATTTTCTGCACGTTTTGATACCTCATTTGTAGGTGTGCACCCAGCGGTATGAGCCGCATTAACGGTCACGGAAGAAAAATAAAGAAGACTAGAAAATTTCGGAAGAAATTTAGCCGGGGCCTGCCAAGGCGCGGCCGTGGGGTTCGGGCCCGGCGTCGTCACGCCACAAATCGGCGTCGACGCCAAAGAACGCTGCTACGTAATCAGTGGCACGCGGAGAACCGCAAGAACGTTGAGCGAGGCGGACGTGCACCATTCGGTACGATTTAAAATGTTGTCAAGGCTTTTATTTTGGAAGTTTTGTTAAACTTCATTTCAAAGGGCCAAACTAATCCCATGCGTAATAGTCCTTGGGTTAAAATAGTTATATAATGCTCAAAACACAAGTGGCTGATGTAAAAATATTCAAGGCTTTTATTTTGAAATGTTCAGTATGCTTCATTTTAAAGTTCCGAACTAATACCACGTGTAACAGTGCTTTGGATGAAAAAGTCAAATAAAGCCAAAAAGAGCAATTACGTCATGTAAAAATATTCAAGGCTTTTATTTTGAAATTTTCAGTATGCTTCATTTCAAAGGGCCAAACTAATACCATGTGTAACAGTGCTTTGGATGAAAAAGTCAAATAAAGCCAAAAAGAGCAATTACGTCATGTAAAAATATTCAAGGCTTTTATTTTGAAATTTTCAGTATGCTTCATTTCAAAGGGCCAAACTAATACCATGTGTAACAGTGCTTTGGATGAAAAAGTCAAATAAAGCCAAAAAGAGCAATTACATGATGTAAAAATATTCAAGGCTTTTATTTTGAAATTTTCAGTATGCTTCATTTTAAAGTTCTGAACTAATACCACGTGTAACAGTGCTTTG
This sequence comes from Xiphophorus maculatus, assembly GCF_002775205.1. Lineage (NCBI taxonomy): Eukaryota > Metazoa > Chordata > Actinopteri > Cyprinodontiformes > Poeciliidae > Xiphophorus > Xiphophorus maculatus. The sequence goes on along the minus strand of NC_036454.1, from coordinate 4,767,662 downwards.
GATGAAAAAGTCAAATAAAGCCAAAAAGAGCAATTACGTCATGTAAAAATATTCAAGGCTTTTATTTTGAAATTTTCAGTATGCTTCATTTCAGAGGGCCAAACTAATCCCATGTGTAACAGTGCTTTGGATGAAAAAGTCATACAAAGCCAAAAACAGCAATTACATGATTTAAAAATATTCAAGGCTTTTATTTTGAAATTTTCATTACGCTTCATTTTAAAGTTCTGAACTAATACCATGTGTAACAGTGCTTTGGATGAAAAAGTCAAATAAAGCCAAAAAGAGCAATTACATGATGTAAAAATATTCAAGGCTTTTATTTTGAAATTATTATTATGCTCCATTTTCAAAGTTCCGAACTAATCCCATGTGTAACATTGCTTTGGATGAAAAAGTCATATACGGCCAAAAAGAGCAATTACGTCATGTAAAAATATTCAAGGCTTTTATTTTGAAATTTTCAGTATGCTTAATTTTAAAGTTCCAAACTAATCCCATGTGTAACAGTTACTGAGTTAAATCAGTTATATACAGCCCATAGCAGCAGGTAGTTCTAAAGGCCAGTTCTCAGTCCTGATCTGTTTCAACTGAGGATAGATAGAACTACAATGATGCGTATTTGTAGTACAAATCAGCAGCCAACAGCCTCTTGAGTTCCGTTGCTATGGCAAATAATGGTCTCAGCAGGGTGTGAGCTCTGAGCTCTGAGCTGTCAAACACACAATTGTGTGTTTGAGCAAACACGTTTTACTGAAAAGAAGCATTGGAAACAAATCCTTCCTGTTCGGGAACCGTAATACATATTCGAAAAGCGTTTGTAGCGTATGACAGTTCAATGTGTCTTCTGCGATAGTCCCGAGATTCATATCTGTACCTCACTCAGAGCATTTACAGTGATGAGAGAAAGAAATGTTGTGCCCAGATCTGAAATTCTATTCAAATACATGGGAGAGAGCCTCAGACAGCCTCAGAAAATCCTGTCGCATGACTTTGCTCTGAAGCACCGTGACAGAAAACCGTACGGTCTAGATAAATTTCGAAAACATTTTACCGGAGCAGACAGGCGTATCAATGTCAGGACCGATTGTGATACTAATCGTGCGATATTTGTGGGCGTGATGGCGATTTCAAAAATGATTTGGGCTGAAAAAGTTGTCTTCATCTCTCACTCTAAGCAGCCAGAGACGCACTCTAACTTTAGGAAAAATGAGAAACTTTGGGTCGCTTAGAGGCAAATTGTGGACAAACCGTAACTGGTATCGACGAGCCGTCTTCACTTTCGAAGAGATCACAGACGTATCTACAAAATGAAATTTGAATGGCATTTCTAGGTGAATTTGTGACGACACAGAAAATCCTCAAAAATAGGGTATTTCTAGGATTTTTCCCATTGACTTATAATGGGGTTTTTTTCGTAGTTTTTTGCGAATTATGTCGCCACGTTAAGCCCAAATCCCACCAGAAGTAATAGCTGGAATGGCGTGAATTTTCTGCACGTTTTGATACCTCATTTGTAGGTGTGCACCCAGCGGTATGAGCCGCATTAACGGTTACGGAAGAAAAATAAAGAATAAAGAAACACTTTCTCCGACAATAGCAATAGGTTCCTGCCATTGCTTTGCATGGCAGGCCCCAATAATATGCGCTTTTATTCCACAATCCAATAAGAAGAAAAACAGGAAGTGCTTAAATTCTGCAACCAGAATAGCAGAGCAGATATTGATCATAAATATTATCCCCCACCTTCTCTCCCTCCTCCAGGAGGCGCAGCAGGGATGTGTTGTCAGTCCTCTGCTCTTCTTCTGGACCTCCAGACTCCAGCAGCTGGTCCTGAAGCTGCTCCTGGCTGTCCTCGTCTGCGCCGTCGGCTGTGGAGCGAGATCTCTTCAGAGGAGCCTTCACCAGACCTGGAGGGCAGAAAGAGCAAAAAATAAAGTCTAACATACTGACAGGCAGTAATACGGATAAGTAAAAAGCACATGAGAAGCTAAAACAGATGCTAACTAAATAAAATCTATTGTCAAACATTTAATATTTAAAAATTACACAATCAGATGGACCAAAATATAAGGTTAAATGGAAATGTTGGTATTTTAAGGAACAAAATGACAATAACTCATATAAGAAACAAAAAATAATTAAATCAGGAAAAATATAATTTTTCAATTCAGTTTCTGTCAAAAAAAACCAAAAACTGTTGAAATTTTGGTTAAAACATGTTTGTTTTTCATTCGGTGGGTAGAGAATCCAGAAATTTTACTCAAGAGTAGAAATTCTTCATAATAAAATTACTCAAGTAAAAGCAAAAAGTAAAGTGTAGTAAAAAATACTCCTAAAAGTATGTTTTATTAAAAAAAAGTTACTCATGTAATTGTAACTGAATGAATGTAACTAGTTACTACCCAACACTGGGTAAGATAATACACAATTTTAATCAGAAAACATTTCAATAAAAAAAAATGTGACATTACTAAAGATTTTATCTTTCTTGCTACTGTATTATTATAAGCTTTAATTAGGTAATTAGGTAAAATCAAAGCTAAAATATAGTTTCTATATAGGTCTGTGCCTCACCGCACATCACGAGTCAAACATGACATACTTGTATTAAATCTTGGTTGTTACCTTTGACCCTAGCGATGGTGTCCTCTCCGTGCTCCGGCTCGTGCTGCGCCGTCTCTCCCTCCGTGCTGTGCTCCACGGAGTGCTGGTACATCCCCGGGTTTCCAGACAGGAGCCGCATGTAGTACTCCTTGCTGTCGTAGCTGATGGCCCGGCGGTACCGGAGCGGCTTCTGGAGGCGAACGAAAATCAAACCTGAGAGAGCCGTTCATATTTAAAGGTGGAAACATTAGATACATGCAGGAGTTAGTGATGATTTAATCCACGGCAGATGTACGTTGCATCAGGTTAGAGGAACCTGCAGTTCTGGAAAGACTTAGGGTTAGATCAGGAACAAATCAAAGCTCTTCCTGTACTAATTTATCCCTCTCTGAAGTTTTTATGAAGTAATTCTGATCCACATATTCACTCCAAAAAACAAAAAATTCCCAGGTATTTTGGTCTGTTTTTTAGTGCAAACATCTCAGTACAGTTAAAATAAAACAAAACTAACATTTCAGCAAGATATTAGAGCTTGTTTTAACAATTCCTCAATATTGACTGAAAAAATACAAGATCCCCTGGCAGATTATTTTACTTACAACAAGACATTTCTCCGGTGTTATAAGTGAAATAATCTGCCAGTCTGTTTTAATCAATTTAAAGGAATTATTGACTTAAAAGAAGCTCTAATATCTCGATGAAAAGTTCATTTTCAGTTAATTTTGTCTTATTTTAATCATACCACGATATTTGCACTAGAAACTAGACCAAAAATTCTTGGTTTTACCAATCTAAAGTGTTCATGGAGTAATTCTGGTCAACTTTACAGTTTCACTGCAAAAACACAAAATCTTACCAAGTATTTTTGTCTAGTTTCTAGTGTAAACATCCTAGTGCACTTGAAATAAGAGAAAACTAACTTATAAGTAACTTTTCAGCAAGAAATAGGAGCTTTATTTACTAGAGCCACTGGTAGATTATTTCACTTATGGGAAAGTGTCTTGTTATAAGTGAAATAAAATATATTTGTACTTTTTGTCATTCAAATTGTTAAATTGAAACAACAAAAAGTTGACTATTTACTTCTTCCACTGCAGAAACACAAAATCTTACCAAGTATTCTTGGTCTAATTTCTAGTGCAAATATCTTAAGACAAAACTAACTACCAAGTAACTTTTCAGCAAAAAATAGGAACTTATTTCAAGTCAATAATTCCTTAATATTGATTGAAAAAAATACTTGTTCCATTGGCAGATTATTTTGCTTATAACAAGACATTTTTCCCATGATATAAGTGAAATAAGCAGCAATATTCCTCATTGCATTAATCGTCAATGTCATAAACTAAGACTTTATACATTTTAATAATGCAAGAATGTGCAGAAAGAGAGAGCCGTGGTGCGTAAATACTTGAAGATTCTGGCAGAATCAGTGAATTCACAGCCCAGCTAAAGCCATGCTGCTTTTATTTTCAGCTGCAGATTTAAAACATGTGGCAAAAAAACTGATATGTGGGTAATTAGTCTGGACAGGGAGGGCAGGACGGTACCTGAGCTGAGGGGAAGAGGGGCACCAGAGGTGGGCAGAAAGGCTGGAAAGGTCACAGAAACGAGGTTGAGACTGTCGTAATAAAGCTATGAGTGATGCAACACTTTTTATTTCTGTCTATATGTAAAAAAACAAAAAAATAATCCACCATATGTATGCAACACACTTTTTTAGAAAATGCTTTTTAGCATTTTTGAAGACAAAAATTTTAACTCTTCTTGTTCCTTACACCTGCAGAATGTAACTTTTATAAAGAATACGTTTAATATATTTTTTAAAACTGTCACCATGTCATGATAGTTTATGATGGGCTGTTTTTGGCCGAAAGTACCAAAAATAACCAATCAGAGCCAGGAGGCGGGTCTTAGCGCTGTCAATCATGCTCAATCATTGCTAAATGTGTTAAGGACAGAAAAATAACTTGCTTTTACAGGAAAACTGTTTATGCACAGTTATCGGAGGCCATGCTAACTAGCTTTAGCATTTGGGACATTTTCGAATTGTGATTGACAGCACTAAGTCCCGCCTCCTGCCTTTGATTGGTCGTTTCTAGTTAGCAATGGGAAAAAGTGGGGGAACTCATAATACTGATTATAATGACTTTATTCTGATGTTTCGACTTTATTCTCATAATATTGTGACTCTACGACTAATCTGACTAATCTCGAAATATTATAACTTTATTCTTCAAATGTTTTTTTTTCTTTTCTTAGCATAGCAGAAATGCAGCTACTGTTTCAAAATAAAGAATATATTTTAAAAAACAAATTAATATGAGGAACGTTGAGCATCTTCTTCAGAACGCTGAGCAGTTTTACAAATAAAAAAATGCTTAATCTTTTAATAAGTCAGCATCAAACTATTATCACTAGCAGGACTTTGAAGTGATTACACAAAGATACAAGTCTGATTATTCTCATCAAAAAGACTCTTTTCTTGTCATTTTAGCATTTTTTCAGCTAATATTATGACTTTACTCTCATAATTTACGACTTTAAAAAATTACGTAGTATTTATATATGGACATCCTGTGAATATTTGTGGGGGTTTTCTATTTGTTGTTATTGTATCTGCTCAGTATCTTGTTCTGGAAATGATGCTGAAATTGTAAATAAAGAAAACAAAGCTAAAAAAAAGAAGACAGACATCTTGGTAACCAGTACTGATCTTGCCAGTGTTTGTTCTTGACGTGGAGTTGAATACCTGAGCAGAGTTGGTGTTGGTCTCGGTCTCAGGGATGTATGGGTAGTGGATGTAGAACATGTCGTTGCGGACCATCTTCTTCCTCATGCGGCACGGCCCTTCTGTCATCTCCAGCGTGAACTTGTCCAGGTGGGAGCCGATGGGCGGCCCCCAGAGGCCGCGCTCGCGCAGCAGCTCGTACTCGATGGCCGCCCACTCCTCCGTCACGTACTTCAGGGCGTTCTGCTGTCGCTGCCGGACACAAGAGATGGACGGAAACTTTTCAAACATAATCCAGGTAAGTTTTCACTTGGTAAGATTTAGAGTTTTTGCAGTGTGGCAATTGTTTCATTATATGCTATGTTTTTGTAATATTATGTTAAGTGTATACATTTGTTTTTACAATAAATGCTTTTTTCTTGATGTGGACCTCAAAAATAAAACAAAAATAAACAAAGCTAAATGAAATTCAAGTATTGTCACAGATTCACACTGCACTTTAAAAAGGTTGCTGTGAATGTAACTGAAACATGGATCTACGGAAGCCCAGAGGGACATTTTCTCTGCAGCGTTTGGTACCTCTTGATGCTCTTTGTACTGCATAGCGACGAGGTCCCTAACGACGGCGATGTGGGTGAACATCCACTGGAACGTTTCCTGTTGGTCAGAACAGCAGCCATTTTCAGCTCAGGAAAATCTTTTCATGTTTATTTTTTAATTTTTTAAAGCTACCTGTGCAGACGGACTGTTTTTGTTCAGGCTGTTCTCCTTCTTGTTGCGCCGCACTCCGGTCAGCTTCGACAGGCCGAAGCCACTGCTGACCCGCGACAGCTTGGACTGGGCTGCAGGCGCTGCGGCTTCGCCGCGACTGATGCACTTTTTCTCGTGGGCTGAGAAGGAAAAATAATAATGAAAAACAATCCGTGATGATTTACAGTGTTTCAAAAGCAGCTTGAAAAAGCTGCTGACAGTCAACATGAAACAATTTAGCCTGAAATCACAAATTATGTTCCTGTCATTATAATCTTTATACATCCTAAAAATCTACAGACGTTCAAGCAGCGGATCACCCACGTTCGGTTCTTACATTGGCTTTTTGGGGGCGAGGGTTAATGGTCTAATAGACCAGAGTCCAACATCCATCTTTCCATTCCTTCTTTTGTCCTTATTTTCTTCATTTGTTCTTCTTTCTTTCCTCCTTTCCTTGCTCCCTTTCTTAATTATTTTATTCCTCTGTCCATTCTTTTTTCCCCTCCTTTTCTTTGTCCTTTATTTTTTTCCATCTTTCATTCCTCTGTCCATTTTACCTTCCTTTTTCTTTTATTCTTCCTTAATTCTTTCCTCTTTTCCATTCTTTCTGTCTTTCCTTCCTTCTTCTGTTAATTCTTCTTTCCTCCCTTCACTTTTGTCTTTTCTTCTGCTCTCTTCTTTTTTCCCTTCTGTCTTTCCTGTTTTTAAAAAACTACCATTTCCATTGGTAGATTATTTCTCTTATAAAGTATTATAAGAAAATGTATCCACCAATGGGATTAGTTCTTTTTCATTAAAGTTACTTATAAGTTAGTTTTATCTTATTTCAAGTGTACTAGGACATTTGCTCTAGAAACTAAGCCAAAACACTGGTTAGGATTTTGTGTTTTTTGCAGTGTGTGTTTCTGTCTGCCGTGTTTTTGCAGTGCTTTCTCTCACCCAGGTGGTTCTGCCAGCTCTTCAGGGCCGGTTCCTCCAGAGCGGGCCGGGCCGTGCTGATGTCCACGTGTCCTCTGTCGTTGCAGGGCAGAGACACTTTGAAGATGTCCTCCAGCATCTGCCGCTTGCTGTGCATCAGCTCCGTCCAGACGCGGTTCACGGCCTTCAGCAGCAGCTGTCGTCCTGCACAGGAGGAACAATTTTTATTTCTAATGCGACAAACCATGAAAGAAACTTCAGATCAATTAAAAAACTTTTGTGCGTCTTCATTAGATCTTTTTAAAAGGAGAAATCTCTCCATTGGAGTTCTGTATCTCACCCTCGCTGACGTCATGGCTGTGCGTCGAGTCGGTTTCGTTCTCCGCCGGCATCATGACGTGCCAGGTGGTCATCCTGGCCTCCGCCTCCAGACCGAAGCCCTCCACGCTGCTGCAGACACAAACAGGGAGGGAAAGTTTAATGTAGAACTTCTCTGTAAATAAATTTATATTCTAAATACATTCTACAAAGTCATAGTTCTGATATTAAAGCCAGAATTCTGAGAAAAAAGGTCAAATTTCTGAATTTAAAATTAACTTTTTGAACAGAAAAACGTGTTTCAGATCAAATTTAGTCATGCCAATGTGTTGCATCTTTAAATATTTGAAAGGTGCTGCATTAGCATTATTCACATAAATCTGCATATGTTCAACAATCTTTGCTCCACATACAGACTTAAACACATCAGAGAACGTCCTATGTTAATTTTTTCCCCAAAACAACAACCAATAAATAAAAAATAAAAAACCTCCTGGTATTTTTTGCAGGTGTGGGTTTCCGTACCTCCCGCTGTGCAGGCAGATGAAGCAGTGAGCCAGACAGGCCACAAAGTCCTGGTCGTGGTTTCCGGGCCCCAGCACCAGATTGCGGTTGACGGTCAGGACACGCAAGGCGTCCAGCAGCGCCACCTGCTGGGCCACCGTCTTGTGGGGTCGACAGAGCTGGTAAAGCACGGTCCGGTTCAGGCAGTGGTAGATGGTGTCGAGAGAGAGACCCTGGGACCGCCTCTTGGACTGGAACCAGAGGGAAAACGTGTTATAACCCTGCGGTCAGAATGGGAATAAAGCTGCAGAAAGAAGATTGGTTTGTACTTTGATTACACAACAACCCGGTTAGAGTTTAACTGTGAACACATTCTTGTTATATGAATACTAAAATATTTTTTTGACTGCTACCATGTTAAATTTATAAAATTCAGATGCGCTTTATGGCTTCTTGGGTCAGTTTCTCTAAATCATCTCCTAATCTTATCCACTGCACAGCAATCAGAAGGTTATGCTCTATTTTTATCTTTTTCTCAACTTAAAACTTTTTTCCATGTCCATAGGTGTGCTACTAACGATTATTTTAGTAATTGTTTATTTGATTGATTATTCTAACAGGCATTCAGATTAAAAATGAGCACATTCTGCAGATTTTTTATTTAATAATTAAGTTTTTTTTGTATAATAATAAAAATACGTTAAAAGATGCAAATAAACAAATAATTAAATTAACTTTTAAAATAAGAAAATAAATATTTTATTGCCTTTATTGTGCCAATGTATCCTCTGCCACAAAAATACATTTGTGGCAAAGGTTACATCTGCAGCTAAACACTAATTCTAACACCAACGTGTGAAAAGCTCAGTCCTTAACATGAGTACAGTGTACCAATTAACCAATTAATAACCAATAACTTGATAGCAAAAGGTCCTTAAGAGATTTTATACACAATTTGAAATTGGGTGAAGCTTAAAATACACCAATTCATTTCTGGTTTGAACATATTTACAGATACATTTTATCTTAAACGCAAAATGTTTATATTTTTCAGAATAATATCTGCTTGAATATGTTATTCTCTCAGCAAATAGCATTTTTGAGTCTATTCACTCCAGCTAACGATTAATGATTATTTCAATAATCAATTCATCATCATTAATCAGATTAATCGTTTCAGCTCAAATTTATTTGTTGCAGTTTATGTTCTTTCACTTCAAGCAGTTTCAGGAGGAAAAATGTGTCTTACTGAATGTTAAATCTGCATTTATTTTTTTGTAGTGAATTTCTGAATTAATTGACAATATTATTAAATCCAACAAATTTTTCAGTCCTAACTAGATGTAAACTATATATCTATATATATAGGGAGCTTTACATCTATAAATATAGAAACTAAAATCCCCAACCGCCTGACAAAGTGCCCCTAAATGCTTCAGCATTAATGTAATTTTGCTCATTTCAAGGTAAAATTGGCAGATATGGTTCCCATCTCCATGCATGCTGCTCCTCTAATCACATTCTGCAGATGGACTGGCTCCTTTAACTGGAAAAAAGATTCAATTATTCAGCTCAGGCAGCTCACAAGCCCGGGTCCGTATAAAACGTTGTAACATTATAGAAGTAATAATTTATTTAAAA